>NW_028238461.1:23881542-25081542 GCF_041429995.1 Eschscholzia californica
CGGTTTTTTCTTTTAGGAGCAATCGGATGTTTAAGACTCCATGTCTCCACTTCAACAAAATGTTTTTGATTGTGGATTCTAGACATACTGGAATGCCCTTAATTACGTAATTTAGTCATATTATTCTTTTGATTCCATGCTCTTTATTTCCATCTAATGAATGAAGACTTATTTTCCAGACACATATGAAATGCTTAACAAAATTCAAAAGAGAATGAGAAAAAAGATGAAATCCTTTTAACATTCTCACTAAGGTGTTATTCTAGACAAATTAAAATGCTCCTAATATTCTAATAGACTTGTATTCTTGACACACAAGAATATATAGCTCTCAGTATTGAAAGCAAAGGAAAAAACAGAATGAAATTTGGAGTTGTTTTGTGTTCAATTTATAGGAATCGAATAGGTGTGTGCAAATGGACACTTCTATTGGCACTTAGGACATCATTCATGACTGTTGGGATCAAATAGGTGACACTTAGCGTATTGGTACTATCGGCAAAGATTAGGGTCGTTAGATGTGGAGAAAAAGCGTGGAGCGAATGCCGTTAGTTAGATCTAAACATACTGATATTGTCCTGAGGGAGGAACATCGTGGTCGTTGATCGAGGGGCGTCGGGACTTTCTAGAAGGTTGCAGAATTGTGGCCAACAGATGAACGTGATTCGTACGATGATCTTGCACAGAACTAACGTGGAGTGCTAGATCTTGATGATTTCTTCTTTGCAAAATGGCCCCGATACTAACTATTCCTTTTTGCCGTTTTAGTCTTTAAATTAACCGAACTTCGTAAAAAACTTTAACTAGAATATTTCATTCATCCCGAATCGAATTCGAGTGATCCTTGGCACTAAACTCAAGAGCTCGAAGAGAAGAACATAATGAATTACTTGGTTTCTGAGTTTGACGATTAAGATCGAGCCAAAACCGGCTCTAATTCCAACATTCCCCAACATGAATGAATATTCGGGTTTCATGTAATGGAGATTTTTTAAACTGATATACTGGCACTGATAGAGTTCATAATTAGCTGAACTTTTCTGCATCAAAAAAAGGTGGTCTTTCGACTTTGAACCTTTGCTAGTGAGCAACTAGCAGGTCTGCAAGGATCGACAACAAACTGTAAGTCTTGAACTGCGTCCTGTAATTGTTAACCACAACTAGTTATCCCAAGCTAATTCCTTATGTACTTAGGTTCTCGACTCTGTTCACTTTGGCCTTGAATAATCCTAGTTTCGTGTATGATTTAGAGAAGTTGGTCTAATTGACCTTCTCATAGAACTGACACCAATTCACACACATATAGTTTATCCGTAATAAAGTATGTATCATGTTATACCTCACGTTAGAATCGAGTTTTATGCTTTCGTATGCATTAAAATTTTAACTTGGCCCCTCAATACAGGCAACACTGATTTCATCCTAGGAACGGGTAAGAGATACAAATCCCTTACAATATTACGGTCTAGTCAGAATATAACTTTAGTTTCTCTTTGAACCTAAATTGTGGGATATTCAGTCATCTAGGTAGGGTTTCACCATGTCTTTACTCATTTACTTTAGGCATTTCAACACAATTCCCCTTGATAATGCAATTTTGTCTCTCTTGTTCACCTTTGTTCTATATAGATCCGCTACGTGACTTTAGGATTCAATATAACTCTGATATATGCCTTCTTTGAGAGAAATTTCTTTACGGTATTAATTTGTTGGTTATAAATTCTCTAAAGTTACTGTATTTAGTGCCTATGCAACAACTGCTCTGGGTTTTTTGCATGCACTAGCTTTAACCACAAACACATCCTCTAGGAAGTTTACCACTACTTTGAATACTTCCTTTGCTTTCTCTAAAGCAATGAATCCATCAAGGCCTTTAGGCTTTTATTGTCAATCCAGCTATACAGATCGGCCCTCTGAGATTTTTTTCTGATGTTGTAGCCCTTAGTGATTTTTCTAATTCACTGTTAGACTTTGTATCTTAGATTCTGTAGTTATTCACATGTCTTCATTTTACTTCTTATGATATGTACACCTAAACACTTAGATTCTACAAAGACACCCAAGAACTATCTGTTAAGCAAATATCTCTTTCTAGAATTCAAGTACCTACGTTTATCGTGGTACTTGAGTGATTTTTCCACCTTTCTCGGTCCAATGAAGCAATTTGAATTATCAACTATGAGTAACGATTCAATTTGGAAAACATCGAGATCTTTCTCTAACTCTTTCTTATTCCTAACTAGGAATGTCTGTTATCTTGAACAGATGTTCACAGTCGAATCTTGTTACTTCTTTCAGGATTAGAAAAAAAATCTTTGCGTTTGTGTTTTTCCTGATTTATTGAGTGAATTCTTACTTAGACATTCACTTCATCAATTATATTCACACATTTGATTTCCTAATCTTGTCATGGCTTAGTCTAGTAAATATAACTATGGTTCTTAGTTTAATTAAACCTAATCGATCATACTTTCTTTTTTGGCCAGTTCTGGTTTCCAAGTCTCTATGTCATTTATGTCATTTATTTCTTTATAATTGTCCTTTAAATTCCTTCTCGACTTCCCCATATTCCAAGAGCATTTTCTCTTTTTCACTGATTTAGATTGAATTAAGAAAGGGTATCGAAGCGAGAAAATCTAAAAATCAGGTGTTTTCAATGAAATACAAAAATATAGCTTTAACAATTGTGAATTACGATAAGTCATATAAATCTAAATTCCATCAAAGGGAGTGTGTATGTATTATGCTCATTCAAAATAGTATGTGCAGGAATAAACCGTGAAACAACTCATAAACCTTAGTTTGGCGAAAAAACTCCAATGGGACGCCAACAATGAACTTGATACCCTTGTAACTAGTATAATACATTTGACTTTGTTACTTCGTTGATAGTTTACTGACACATATGAAATCCTAACAATGAGTAGAGAGAAGAGAATAAGAAGAAGAAGAACGAAAAAAGAAGAGAAGAAAAAAAAAAAGAAGATTTTTTTTTCTTTAGTTGAAGGTTGTCGATCGGCGACCTTTTGCCGGAGAAGAAAGATGAGGTGGCGAAAGAGAAAATTGAAGTCCTCATGGTCGACTTGCTGTGAACTCTCGAACGAGGGTTTTTTGACCATTAAGGAGATTTTCAAGGGGAACCCTTCCTTAGGCCTTTGTATGAAACTTTTTCTTTAAGACAAGAGATTTTGGCAAAGAGAACCCTTCACTTCACCAGAACTTTAAGCTTAGACAGTGGGTGAGTAACATTTATCTGACAGATAAAAGGGGGGGGGGGGGAGGGGGAGAGAGAAAAAGATAAAAAGGGAGAAAAAGAGGAGACGAATGGTGGTAGGGGTCTGAAGGAGACGAATGGTTTGGTCTAGTTTAAGATAGATAGTTTAGTCAATTTTTTCACACCCCTATTCTAAGGGAAGAGAAAATGTTAGTAATGGTGGGAGAAGAAGGAAAAATAATTAAGTTACTGACGCAAGTTCCCAACGACGATCTTCTGTGGGCAACCGTGAAAAAGAGAAAGAAATAAGCTGGAGTTTTCGGTCATGTGGAGTGAGAGGGTGCTATAGAGGAGAGAAAAATTGACGAGGTGGATAACTTTAAAAAAAATAAAAATTACAATAATAACACACGAGTACTTTTGAAAAACAAAAACAAATTGGGCCTGAACTACAAAACACTTTGAGGCCAGAATAAAATTAACCGTTGCTAATAATGGATTTGAAAAAGAAATATTAAGAACGGACATATGATTGTACGCATTGTCGGACTCGAACTACTTTGAAGGCTGGCTTTTGCTCTTGACTGGGCAGTCTAAAAGCCAAATCCAGGCCTCAGACTAGTTCGAGTCTGAGACTACTTATTTTTTTAGATTTGATGGTACCGATTCCTACTTATAAAAAGGGTTATTTTCCAAATGGCCCCCTACTTTATGACCAGCTTCCCACGTAGCCCCTTACTTTATCGAAAATACTTAGATGACATTTTTTTGCCGTTACCGTCCATTGACTACCAATTGACTGTTAAATTTTTCTTTAATTCCAGAGATACCCTTATTTAATGTATTTACTTTTTCTATTTCCAACTTTTTGTCTTTACCTTTCTTCTCTACCATCATCTTCTTTTTTTTCATCTTTAATTTTTCTTTCAATGACCTCCATTAGTGGAGGTCTGATTTTCTTCTTTTTCCTCCACCAACCATTATTTCTTGAAGCCACAACTTCATCGAGTCAGATTCAAATATTAGATTCATAAAATTTCAGATTCGTTCAAGATCCATTAAATTAGGGTTTGATCTTCTTGGGGGATTGTGAAATTGAAGGATTTGTGAGAGTAAAAATTAAAGAATTGTGGAATTTGGATTTGATCTTCTCGGGGGGATTGTGAAATTTGGGTTTGTTCTTCTTGGATTGTTTTTCTGTAAGAGAAAACCAGTTTAGCAAATTAACCACAAACAAAGAAAACCACTAAAATTTTACAGAGAGAAAGATGAGTAGCTAGCTAGTTTTAACGCCATGAATAAGAAGAAGGGCATCATTCTAAGCTAGTGATAGAAACTAGGTGGTAATTCCATTAGGGAATACTTTTTTTTTATTGACTTATACAGAAAAAAATAATACTATGAACAAATTAAAATTAGCTTTTGCAGGTTGTGCCACACACGTTGTTGCTCGTTCTTCCTGCTCCATTTGGCTAGCCCGTCCGTCAATAGGAGATGCACCCGAAAGGTTGCACACCCAAGCAGAGGTATCAAGTAGTACCTAGTAAAACCGGGGTCGATTCACAAGACAACAAGTGTAACTAAGATACAAGCTAAAGAGGATAAATTTGACTAAACATTAAATCGGAACAAGTAACGAGGGTTCACTACAAAATAGGTGGCCTTTAGCTACACTCCTTTTGTAACCGACAAAATTAATTGTAGCTATTGATTAAAACTAACGAAATAAACTATCTAAGATGCAAAGAAAGATGAAGAGGTTCGGGTTTTCAAGAATGAGAGGGGTTGAGGATATCGGGAATCCATCTTGATTTGATCATGTGTAAGCTTACTTTAATCCGAATTCGAATTCGAGCTATTCTCGACTCTAAGGTAGGCAACCTAAATACTAGCGTATATCTCTTGATGATACCTAGTTAGAGGATGACATTTTCAAGTAAAATCGAGTCTTCATCGATAATAATGCCTAACGAATAACTATGATGGATGCATGACATACAACATGAAATGGGTTTAGACATTTAATCGAAAATGAGATATGCATCGAATTCAAGAATCATACCAAAATAAACTCACACAATATCCTTTAAAAAATTCATCCCTAGACCTCAACAAATTAATTACCTACTCATAGATTTATTCATGGAAAAACAAACCACTAAAAGTAGATGATAGTTCGCGATAAAAATTATGACAAGTCTCTCTGTATAATCACTCTCTATCTCAGTGGAGGACCCAGAAAATCTTCTTTGTGGGGGCACTTTTAGTCAGGGACGGCACAGACCCAAAGCCACCAAAACGGTCGCTTTGGACCGCAATGTAGTTAAAGGCCTCAAAATTTGAATTTTGTATGATATTTTCAAAATGATTTTATATTTCAAATATATTTAAAACTAGAGTTAACTAGTAGTTTAATGGATAAGAGCATGTGTTTTGTGTAAGAGGTCAGTGGTTCGATTCCTCCTATTCTAAGCACTGTTAGAAATTTTATTTTATTTTTTAAATTTGCACTATATTAATGACACAAATTTTAACTTCGCTTGGGGCCTCCGGAATGTTTGGGTCGACCTTGCTTTTAGTTATAATATGTTGTAAATTGTCTAGAAATCTTGATGTGCATCCGAGCAAGTGATTTTATACATTACTGTTAGTTCTAAGCCAACTCAACTACTATTTACTTGCGAGTTATGTTGACTATAACCAATATAAATAAGTAGTCTTATAATTCGAAATATATAAAGAAGTTAAGGAAACAAAGAGTGTAAACTCATTTTAGAAAATAATTAGAAACTAACACACATGCAATTTAGAAAAATAGTCAAGAAAAAAATTATGTATATAAAATGAATTAAAAAGAAGGCATAAAATGGTAGTACGAAGAAAACTAGCTATTACAGGATTCAATAGCGAATTTACAAAGAATAAAGGCAAAAAAATGAAATGATCTATAAATAAAGGGGTCAAAATGGAATAACATTGGGTTAATATTACATCTAATTGAAAACTAGGGGGCATACAAGAATTTACCCACAAAAAAAAATTATATATATAAAATGAATTAAAAAGAAGGCATAAAATGGTATACGAAGAAAACTAGCTCTAACAACATTACGGGATTCAATAGCGAATTTACAAAGAATAAAGGCAAAAAGATGAAATGATCTATAAATAAAGGGGTCAAAATGGAATAACATTGGGTTAATATTACAGCTAATTGAAAACTAGGGGGCATACAACAATTTACCCACAAAAAAAATCAATAAATGAAAGGCTCCCAGACTCGAACTCGGGTCTCCAAAACCGTCACCTTACTCTACTACCACTACACCATTCCGTACTAAATGTTATTTCTAGGGTTTGTTTGTATTTATTTTGTTCTATTCGGAAAAACTATACTATAACTTTAGACACTGGACCAGTGGGGGCACGTGCCCCCACGGGTCCCTCTCTGGGTCCGCCCCTGCTCTATCTCTCAAATGAATCACAATAGTATTAATACCTAACAACCTTAATATCATACATGGCTAAGATAGATAGTGAAATAAATCACAACAAAGAAGAAATACAAGAGAAATGAGTAAAGGAAAGCCTTATGAGAGTCAAAACCAACAAATGGGACTTCAAAAGCTGCTGTCCAAGAGTGGAGCTGCTGTCCAAAACGAGTTGGAGCTGCTGTCCAAGAGTGGAGCTGCTGTCCAAAACGAGTTGGAGCTGCTGTCCAAAACGAGCTGGAGCTGCTGTCCACAAGAATTTGAGCTGTTGTCCACACGAAATGGAGCTCCTTCGCCCAAAACGAGTTAATTCCGGGCAACTATAAATCTTCCTTCCTTCCCTTGCTTCTTCTTCTTCCCAAACCCAAGATTTCCAATACCGTAGCCTCCTTCCCCTCCTTTCTCTCTCTAGAATTCAGCACTTGGAGAAAATGATAGAAAAATGAGGGTTTCCCCCTCTTTCCTCCAAAAATAGCTCCAATGACAAAATTATCCTTGGGCTTTAAGTTCCATAACTTCTTGAGGGTGCCTTCATGATTTTGCATTCCTTTCTTTTTTGGCCCAAGTAAAATCTAACATGGCCCATCTTATCTCATTTGCCTCATGACCTCTCTCCATGTGGCCCAAAAATCAAAATGCCTTGGCTCTCCAAATTGTTTTCCGACTCTCCCTCATATCCTCTCCTTTACTGTTTCCTCCTTTGATCCTCATGGCTTTTAGTTCTATCCATGTTTCATTGTATTCATGTTTTAGTCTTTTGATTCATTTTTGTACTTTGTTCCTCATATGGTACCTTGTCATGAAAAACATATAACTTATTAAACTAAAGGATAAAACGTACTAACTCGCTTAAGTTAAGTGACATAAATGTGGTGAATTCACACCAAATGTCATACGACGATATGCAAACGTTTCAAAGGCATACGACGATATGCAAACGTTCCAAAGGGACATGTAAAAGTAGTATTTTCTTGATCCCACTCATCAATCTGGTTGTACCTCGAATATCCATCTAGAAAGCAGTAATAAGGATGACCGGCAAGTATCTCAAGGATCTGGTCGATGAACGGTAAGGGGAAATGGTCCTTCTTCGTCATCGAGTTCAACTTTCGATAGTCGAAACATACCCTCCATCCCGTGACTTTCCTAGTTGGGATTAGTTCATTGGCATCGTTTTCGGCTATGGTAATTCTAGACTTTTTAGGCACAACTTGAGTCGGATTCACCCATTTTCTATCAGAGATGGGATAGATGATCCCGACCTCCAATAGCTTGAGGACTTCTGCCTTCACAACCTCTTTAATGTGGGGGTTCAACCTTCGTTGACCCTCACGTGAAGGTTTGGCATCATCCTCAAGATGGATTCTATGGGTACACACAGTAGGGCTAATCTCTTTTAGGTCGACAATAGTCCAACCTAGGGTCCCTTTGTGGTCTCTCAAGACCTCCAATAGACTACATTCTTGTAAATTGGTTAGTTGTGATGAGATAATAACTGGAAATGAGGGCTCTTGACCCAAATATGAATATTTCAATTTATTCGGTAAGGGCTTCAAATCAAGTTTCAGAAACTCTATTGAAGACGGTTGTGGTTTAGGCTCATTGATTGGAAGTGACTCAAATCTAACCTTCCACATCTCCGTGTCCACTAAAGGTGCCGAATCCATGATAGAGTTCATTTTTGATATAGTTATCTCATCATCAAACGTAAAGCAATTCATAAGACTAGTCTCTAATGGGTCTTGGGTACCTAAAGCAAGACCTCCTTGAACAAAAGACTCAATCATATGCAACTCATGAACATCAGACTCATCATAATCAACATCAAACTCATCATAATCGAAAATAGGATGCTTGCAAGAATTGAAAATGTTAACCATAAGAGTCACATTACCAAATGAGAGTTTCATAGAACCACTCCTATAATCAAGTAGAGCCTGTGATGTTGCAAGGAAAGGTCTACCTAAAATGACAAGAATTTGAGATTCACCATGCATCACTGATTTTTTGTCCAAGATAAAGAAGTCTACTGGAAAATAGAACTTATCTACTTGGACCAAAACATCCTCAACCACCCCTCTCGATATCTTAATCGAGCGATCGACAAGTTGTAAAACTACTTTGGTGGGTTTTATTTCACCTAACCCCAATTGCTCATAAACCGAATAAGGTAGAGGATTAAAATTCACACCTAAATCAAGGAGTGTCTGCTTAATGTGAGTCGCCCCTATGGTGCATGAAATGGTGGGGGATCCAGGGTCTTTGTATTTAGGTGGGAGGTTCTCCTTAATGATGGTACTCAGATTGTTAGCCAAGAAAACTCTAGACTTCACATGATGTTTCCTCTTCACAGTGCAAATATCCTTCAAAAATTTAGCATAAGTGAGATTTTCCTTAATTGCATCTAAGAGATGAATATTGATTTTAACTTGTCTAAAGATCTCAAAAATATCACTGTTATCTCCCTTTGGTTGAGTAGAGACCAATCTCTGAGGGAAAGGCACACTAGGCTTAGGAATGTGGTTAGGCTTTGAGGTTTTGTCGGATGCCTCATTATGACTACTACTACCTTTAGAATGGTTCGGCTCCTCAGGTTCAATAACCCTCATAGGATCATCTTGTCCAATCGTTTACCATTTCTGAGAGTAGTAATCGCCTTAACATGTCCAACCATAAGGTCCGATGTATTACCCTCACCGTTTCCCCTAGAGTTTTCTTGATTTTGAGAAGGTAGTTTGCCTTTCTCATTCACACTTAACCTTGCCTCAATTCTAACCATACTCTCTCGAAGGCCTTGCAACATTTGCTCATGATTCTGAAGTATTGCATGGATTGGATCCTCAAGGTTCCTCCGTGTAGGTGGCACATAAGCATTGCTTGATGAGGGACCTTGATGATTATGCACATCATTTGCAGTAGGACCATTCTTCCAACTAAAGTTGGGATGGTTCTTCCAACCCGGGTTATAAGTGTCAGAATAAGGCGAGCTAAATGGCCTTTTGTAGCTGTTCATGGCATTTGCTTGTTCATGGACCAATAAAGGACAATCTCTAGTGGAGTGGTCCATGTTATCACAAACATCACAAACAACAATACGAGCTTCCGGTGCTCTTACAACATTAACCTTTTGCACCTTTAAGGCCTCCACCTGTTTAGTCAAATTGGTTAACATTGCATGCAAATCATCGCTTTCATTTAAAAGATACGTCCCTCCCCTTGAGCTCGTTTGAGCTTTGGATTTACTTCGATCATTTGTATCAGATATTTCCCAACTTTGGGCATTTTTCGCCAAGTGGTCGAAATAATCCCAAGAATCCTCGGGATCTTTACTCATAAATTCCCCATTACACATCATTTCTACAAGTTGTCATTGGGTGGAGGATAAACCATCATAAAAGAAATTGATAACCCTCCACACCTCATAACCGTGATGTGGGCAAGAATTTATGAGTTCTTTGAATCTTTCCCAACACATAAACGACTCATGCTCCTTTTGTGAAAAGTTCATGATGCTCCTTTTCAATTTGTTCGTTTCATGAGTGGGAAATAATCTCTTTAGAAATTGTGTGGTCATCGCTTTCCAACTCCCTATTGATCTAGGGCATAGAGAATGAAGCCATTGCATAGCTCTTTCCTTTAAAGAAAAAGGAAATAGCTTAAGCTTAACGATGTCCTCGGGCACTCCCTCGAGTCGGAGTGTCGAGCAAACCTCGTCATATTCCTTTAGATGAAGGTAAGGGCTTTCAGACTCTAAGCCATGGAACACAATGCTTAATCTCAAAGTTGCCAACATGCATAGGAAGGACAATGCATGATGGTTGACTAGTTCGGTCGGGTTGCAAGTAATCTCTCAAGCTCTTCATAAGAGGGTTCATCTCATGACCCTTACTACCATATGTGCTCTCTTGGTCCTCCATAGTGTCAGACCGATGATAGTTGTGATCAGACTCAGACATGCTACCAAGCTCTATGTTCCTCTCTAAACGATTATGACTATTCCTAATCCAACTATTCATGCACAAAAGGAGAGGACAAAATGCACGCACAAACACACACAAGAGTCAGACAATATAAGAGATAGAACTTCGTTACCCCCCTTTGTTGTTGGATTTCGAGGTCGGGTTTCCACTTTTCTCCGAAATCCCGAAACTTCCTCCTTTCGATCTCTTTTGGTTGTTTTTCGATTTCTTTCTAAAAAGCACAAAGCAAACAAAACTAATAAGAATCTAGGATAAAAGAAAATAAATACTTATATCTAAGCTACAAGTTGCTATCCCCGGCAGCGGCGCCAAAAACTTGATGCACCCGAAAGGTTGCACACCCAAGCGGAGGTATCAAGTAGTACCCGGTAAAACCGGGGTCGATCCACGAGACAGCAAGTGTAACTAATGTACAAGCTAAAGAGGATAAAATTGACTAAAAATTAAATCGGAACAAGTAACGAGGGTTCACTACAAAATAGGTGGACTTTAGTTACACTCCTTTTGTTACCGACAAAATTAATTGTAGCTATTGATCAAAACTAATGAAATAAACTATCTAAGATGCAAAGAAAGATGAAGAGGTTCGGGTTTTCAAGAATGACAAGGGTTGAGGATATCGGGAATCCATCTTGATTTGATCATGTGTAAGCTTACTTTAATCCGAATTCGAATTCGAGCTATTCTCGACTCTGAGGTATGCAACCTAAATACTAGCGTATATCTCTTGATGATACCTAGTTAGAGGATGACATTTTTCAAGTAAGATCGAATCTTCATCGAGAATAATGCCTAACGAATAACTATGATGGATGCATGACATACAACATGAAATGGGTTTAGACATTTAATCGAAAATGAGATATGCATCGAATTCAAGAATCATACCAAAATAAACTCACACAATATCCTATCAAAAATTCATCCCTAGACCTCAACAAATTGATTAGTTACTCATAGATTTATTAATGGAAAAACAAACCACTAAAAGTAGATGATAGTTCATGATAAAAATTATGACAAGTCTCTCTCTATAATCACTCTCTATCTCTCAAATGAATCACAACAGTACCTAACAACCTTAATACCATACAAGGCTAAGATAGATAGTCAAATAAATCACAACAAAGAAGAATTACAAGAGAAATGAGTGAAGGAAAACCTTATGAGAGTCAAGGGAATGAAGATCCAAGCAAAACCAACAAATGGGACTTCAAAAGTTGCTGTCCAAAACGAGCTGGAGCTGCTGTCCAAAACGAGCTGGAGCTGCTATCCACACGAAATGGAGCTTCTCCACCCAAAACGAGTTGATTCCGGGCAACTATAAGTGGTCTTCCTTCCTGCCCTTGCTTCTTCTTCTTCCCAAACCCAAGATTTCCAAAACCCTAGCCTCCTTCCTCTCCTTTCTCTCTAGAATTAAGCACTTTTTTTTATGAGAACTTAAAACTAAAAAAACCATTCTTACAGAGCCAACTAATTTAAAGCAGAAATAAACGAAGGAGCTACATTCTAGATTTTCTTCTGACTATTGGTTCTACCCCATTTGGCGAGTGCATCTGCTATAGAATTGCATTCCCTGGGTACATGAGTGAAGATGATGTCTGTGGATTGATTTCTGAGAGCCAGAGACGTAGAAATGATGCGTCTAGATTGCCAATGAAGTCCGTCACTCTGGTTTTTGGCGAAGTTGATTAAATTAAGATTATCACTTTCGATATGAACATATATTGATTTAGAGTTGGATCGCCCACATGATGTTGTAGAATTAAGCACTTCGAGAAGATGATAGAAAAATGAGGGTTTTCCCCCTCTTTTCTCCAAAAATAGCCCCAATGACAAAATTACCCTTGGGCTTTAAGTTCCATAACTTCTTGATGGTGCCTTCATGATTTTGCATTCATTTTTTGGGCCCAAATAATCTAACATGGCCCATCTTATCTCATTTGCCTCATGACCTCTCTCCCTGTGGCCCAAAAATCAAAATGCCTTGGCTCTCCACATTGTTTTCCGACTCGCCTTCACATCCTCTCCTTTAATGTTTCCTCCTTTGATCCTCATGGCTTTTAGTTCTATCCATGTTTCCTTGTATTCATGTTTTAGTCTTTCGATTCATTTTTGTACTTTGTTCCTCATATGGTACCTTGTCAAGAAAAACATATAGCTTATTAAAATAAAAGTATAAAATGGACTAACTCGCTTAAATTAAGTGACATAAATGTGGTGAATTCACACCACACAATAGGTTATTTCGCCTCGGAGAGTGCGGAAAGATGATATAGTGAATTTCTCTTTGAGTTTCTGAATTTCCTCTATAATCTTGATTGATTGCCATTGCATTGTTGTTCTATGGTTGTGAAGATGTCTAATCACGTTCAAGTTGTCGCTTTCGATATGGAGATGTTCAATTTTTAAATCGTTCGCCCAGAGCAATGCGGCTCGTATTGCTAAGCATTCACATTCTTCCGGGTTTTGTCCTCTAGTTGTGTCTGAGAACGCTATTAACAAATTGAGATGAATTGTCATGCATAATACCGTCTATGCCTGCCAAATCCGTCAATTTGGTGAAGGATGCATCCACATTGATTTTGAGGAATGGTGTGATTGGTGGAGTCCACTTTGTTTGATGAGTTTGTTTAACCGTTGTGGTTGTGGTTTTCATATTCTTAGTAGTAGTTGTTGTGATTCGAGTAATAACCTGCATAGGAGATTGAAAAAATCCTTCGAGAAACGTTTATCACATCTTATCTTCCATATAAGTCAAAGAATATAAGCGTAAAGGGTACCTAAATCCTCGTCAATATCTTTCCAGCTAATGATCTAGTCCTTAATATTGGTAATGCAATCAGAGCGAAAATGAAAGTGGAACCAAATCGATCTGGCGTAGTGACAATGTAAAAGAACATAGTTTATTGTTTCATTATAATCAAAATCTGCACATTTATAGTTGTTACCTATATATTTACCTGTCTTGTCTCTATTGGTAGGCTGTTGGTGCAACATTTCCATAGAAAAAGCTTTATTCTGGGTGTTGTGTTCATCTCCCATATGAGGTTCCATTTTACATCATCGTTATGGTTGGTATATCCCGAGAATCTTAGAACCGTAATTATAGTTCCAAAGTAGAATCTTAACTTGACTAATTGCATAATGACTCAATCGAACCAATCAAATCCCAATCTTTTCTCACATTTTCATAGTTTTAGGTGTCGTTTAGCAACGCTAAAATAAGTTACTTTCTTGCTTATTTAAGTAGAAAAGCAAAAAAATTAGTTTCGTAACGTGAAAATTTCTGACTTCACTTCAGTTAAAATTTGGCTTTCTTTCAAAGTTCATATTTTCAGCTTTTGACTTTAAAGTTAAGCAACTTTTATTCAACATATCCACAAATTTTACTTTACTAAAATTTTTTATTTGTTTATTTCTGTTGCACCGCTTCAACTAAATATCCACCACACAGTGGTACCACTACCACGAACCATCACTATACACCGCCACACCTCAAACTTCCACCACCACTATGTCTCAACCACCACCACCTCCACCACCGCCCCCACCATCATACCTCCACACCACCTCTTCCAAAAGTGTAATAATGAAAATCATAAATAAATTTATATGAAATCATGTATCTTTATGAGAAAAAATTGAAAACAAAATTACATTACCAAACTAACTTTTACTTATAAGTAACATTTTCGCCAAACAGAGACAAATCAAATCTAATCTCTTCTTCTTCAATAAACTATCAATTGAATTAGTTGAAGGTAAATTACTAACAATTACATCACTATTTAGGGTTTGCACAAGTTCTCAAAGCTTCAAATTGGTACAAAGTCTTTAAAATCAAACCAACCAAACCTTGTCCAACAAAAGCCCTACTTTTCCAAGCAAAACCCTAGTATAACTTAAAGCAGATTCATCAACTTGAAGGGAAAGACCAATTTTTTCAAAAGTTTTCTTCAGGAACGAATTACGAACCTTTCGAAAACCGTACTGATTAAAGGATTTAGGTGTCGGCAACACTAAAATAAGTTTCTTTTTTTGCTTATTTAAGTAGAAAAGAAAAAAAGTTAGTTTGGTAACGTGAAAATTTCCGACTTCACTTAAGTTAAAATTTGACTTTAAAGTTCATATTTTTAGCATTTGACTTTAAAGTTAAGCAACTTTTCTTTAACATATGCACGAATTTTATTTTGCTCAATTTTTTTCTTTGTTTAGTTTCGCTCCACCACCACAACTAAACTTCCACCACACTGTTATACCCCTACCACTAACCACCACTATATACCTCCACCACCACCACACCTCAAACCTCCACTGCCATTTCATCCCAACCACCACCACCACACCTCCACCATTACCATACATTCACTATCGTACCTCCACCACCGTACCTCCACCACCACCACTACCGCCACCGTACCTCCACCATCGCCATTATACCTCCTCCACCACCGCCATCATACCTCCACCATCACTATTGCGCCACCACTGTTGCCACCACCATCATACATCCACCACTACCATATCCCCACCACTGTACCTATACCACCACCACCGCCACACCTCAATCACATCATAACCATCGCCGCTTCCATCACCGTACCTCAAAGGTCCCACCACCACTACCACCTCTTCTGAAAGAGTAATCATGAAAATCATTAATGAATTTAATTGAAATCAAGTATCTTTATAAGAAAAAGAAAATAAAAAAGAAAATTAAATTACAAAACTAACTTTTTGACTTTTTTAGTTATAACATTTTTGGCAAACATACTTATGATGATTTTCTACTTTTTTGAAGCACAAGAACTTATTATACTACAAGCAAAAGTACTTATACTTTTGGTTGTCAAACGACACCTTAGGGTTTTATGCTTCTTATTCAACTTTTTGGAGAGATGGGTACCTCGTTACTTGTTTCTCTCGTTTTAGGAATACCATCTTTTACTTTCTCTCACTACAATTTATGGTAAATTACTTGTTTCTTTTGGTTTTTTCTATTCATTTGAATTTTTAGAGAGAGAAACCATTGGGGAAGAGAAATGAGAATATTCAGAGAGAGAAATAATTGGGGAAGATGAACATGTTAAAATGAAAAAGAGATGATGAGAGAGAAAAAGTTTTTAGAGAGAGAAAGCTTTAAAGGGAGAAAAAAGAGTTGATTATGCGGTAGTTAAAAGAGGGCATTTCGGGATTGATTGACGGTAGCGAGAAAAAGGGGGCCATCTGGGTAATTTCGATAAAGTAGGGGGTTACGGGTAGGGGTGGGAATCGGGCGGGCGCGGACGGGCTCGGGCTACAAAGTGTCGGGCGGATCGGGCCAGGATAAGCCGAGCCCGAGGTAGGGAGCCGGGCGGATCGGGCCGGGCGAATCATGGAAATGAAGTGCCCGTAGCCCGTCCGAGCCCGGCTACCCGAGCGGGTTCCAACGAGATCGGGTCGGACGGGCTCGGGTTATTTTATTATAATAAAAAAAAATTATCTTATTATATATTTAATTTTATATAAAATTTTATATAAAACAAATAGTTACTCAATACCCAACCCCTTTGTGTGAGGAAAGTGAAAGAGATACTTGAGATATTTGGGAAGATGAATATAAATAACTCTTCTCCAAGTAGTTTTTCTCTTGTCCCAAAGGTGTGGGACTAAAACATAATTCATCACAAAACAAGAATTGAAAATCACTTTTTTGCCTCCATTCATCTATTTAGTCCCACACCTCTCATATTCTCTCATCTTTTCATCTATTTATTCCCACACCTCTCTATTTCATTGTTCCAAGAGAGCTTGGGGGAGTTCTTAGGGAACAGAGAGGAACACTCTATATCATAAGAAGTGTCAAACCATTCGAAATATCTATCCAAATATTTTTGTGTTGAAAAATAAAACACATCAAAGTTATGAGAAAAAAAACATGGTCATAGAGACCATTTGAAATTTTGATATAGTCAATGACCATGCCCCATAGTTAGTGAAGGTCACAAGAAGGCCAACATCACACAACAAACTTTAAGCAAACTTAATAATGTTAGTCCCACACCTTTGAGTTAGAGATAAAAGAAGCAAAGGGGAGAGGTTACAAGTTCTCCCTCTTTGATGTTCAATCCTAAAGCTTTCAATCTTTAGTACCACATTGATGGTCTTATAGATAGAGATGCAAGAATAGAGGTTATAAATAACTCCTTCATTTGTTTTCCTCCAAAGGCTTTTAAAGGCTAAAATCATTAACTCATAACTTGAGATACTTTCAATAATCATATAATAAAATGTATAAATGTTCATGTTTGGGTTTTTTCTTTTTAAAAGTTCTACAAATTTATCTTTATTCTATCTTATGACATTAGACCCGATTACTTCTTCGTTGCATTTATTCATAATAATTTTCTTCTTTCATTTAAAAAAAGAGATTCACTTCACTTCCACTTAAGTCTCAATAGGTGATGTAAGACTAATAAATAAAATAGACTTAATGTTTTGAGTGAACCTTATTTTCTATTTAATAAGTCTCAAATACATGTTCTAACTGTAAATAGGTGATGTGGGACTAATAAAGTTAAGAGATTTTTGTTGTTCTCTTTGGAGACTTAGTCCCACATTGAACATCTAGAGAAGAATTCATATGGGGTTGTGATTATATGAATCAAACCACACTTCTTGGATTGCAAGCAAGTTAAACCTACATAGTCCCACATTGTTGGGGGTGAAGATGAAGGAGAAAAGGGAATGGTTATAACATCTTAAACACTCTACAATACAAGCCTCTTCAAGGCCAAAATTTATGTAAGTTCCATCTCTTAAGTCCCTCACTATTGGGTCAAAGATATGGGAGCAAGGCTCTTTGATGGCCGAAGGATTTTACCCCTTGGATCAGTTTAAAACATAATCTCTATATGTTTGATCAGGCGGGTTTCGGGCATCACAACTCGGGCGGGTTTCGGGCATCGGAACTCGGGCGGGTATAATGGGCCGGGACTCGGATTTGAGGTTATGTTCGAGTCCCGGCCCAATAAGCCCGATTCATCGGTCCGGGTTAGCCCGGCTCGGGTTGGCTACGGGCAGCGGTCTCTAACGGTTCGGGCCGAACGGGCCGGACCCCGGAGTCTCGGACAGTTTTCCCAGCCCTAGTTACGGGAGAAGCTGGTCATAAAGTAGGGGCCATTTAGGAAATAACCTTTACAAACTCACTCGAAATCAACCTAAAAACGATGATAAACATTGTTCAATGATTTAACCACTTTAAAAACTTTTCAAACACCAGATCAAAAGATAAAATCTTTTGAAGCCTATGTTTAGTTTATTTCTTCAATTAACAAACTATAAAGGATGTGAATCAAAAGAAAATGAAAAATCTAAGAGTTTTAATGAAGATTTTCAGAAAAAATATAAAATGAAAGAAGAAGAAGAAGAAGTTATAACGTGGCCTGCTAGCTCGGTTATAACGTGGCCTACTAGCTCGGACCAAAAGTCATCTCCTGCTGTCCCGTGGAGAGAAAAACCATAAGATATGGGTATTCAATTTCTTTCCTTGATTATTCAATTTCAGACCTTTTTTTTGCCACTAATTTAAAATAAGAAAATTATCTAGGGTGCAAAGACTTTATAAAAAATTTGTCAACTTTAGTTGACCAATATATATTCTAATTGTTATGGAGAATAAAATTTTGTTCACCATTTCTTCTCCATACCGGCAAGGGTCGCCACTAAACTGCCATTTTCTGCGACCTTAATTTTTTTTCCCAAATATTTCTCTCTCATCTCTCTTTTTCTGATCACCAAATTCGGCAACCACCATCATCATTTGCATCTCTCTCTTTCTTTTTCTCACTGTATCTCCCTCTCTATCGTTTTTCTCCCTCTCACTGCCTCTCTCTCACTGTATCTCGTTTTCTCTCTGTCTCGCTAAGGCTCGCACTCCCTAAATCTTAGTCCACTGTCTTGTTCTCATTCTTTCTGTGTCATGTGATTTCAGACTTCATGGTCGACCGGCCAAGAGATTCACACAGTAGATCTCGTGGATCGGTCAACCATGAAACATTTTGTGTCGGACCACCACGAAAAGTCTGTGGTTGGTGGACCACGAAAAATTTTGTGGTCGACCAACCACGAAACCCTTAAGGATGGTTTGGCGAAATCCTCCTCGGGGTCTGGGTCCGGCGAAGGGAAACATTCCCTTCGCCGAAATTGTGTATGCAAATGAGAGAGAGTGAGATATAGAGAAGGACTGTGAGAGAGATATAGACTGCGTGCGTGCAAGCGTGCGTGCGTGCGTGTGTGTGTGTGAAAGAGAAGAGATAGACAGTGAGAGAGAGACATCGAGACAGATATAGATTGCGAGAATGCGTGAGAAGACAGAGAGAGAGAGAGAGAGAGAGAGAGAGAGAGAGAGAGGGGGGGGGAGCAACAGGAAAGAGAGGAAGAGAGGTTAAAGAACAGGAAGAAGAAAAAAAAAAGAAAATGGTGGTGGTGATGGTGGTTGGAGATTGTGGCCGAAATTAAAGAAGAAGAAATATTTTATTTCTCTTTAAATTTTCTTTCCCCAGAAAATCTTCTAAATTCCACATTTTCTTTTGTTTTGTTGAAAGTTGTTATTCACCCCATTATATATTCTTCCCGCTAAATAAAATGGTAGCATTTAGAGCATCGGACCGAAGAATAAAATGGTCGCAATTAGTTAATCAAAATTAGGAAGCGTCTTTATTTTCAGTCTAAAAATTACTTGATTGCATTTTGCCTCGTAATCTTTATGTTCACCTCTTCACCACCACCACCATTTCCGACCACCGATTTTTTCTGTGTGTCTCTTTTTTTTCTCTCTCTATTTTCTTTCTCATAACTTCTTTATTCTTCTCTCTCATTCTCTCTTCCTTGCTCTCAACTTTTCTGTTCTTCTCTCTCATTCTCTCTTCGTTTCTCTTTCATTCTCTCTCGATCTCGATCTCTCTCTCTCACTCTCTCTTTCTCTTTCTCTCTCTCTCACTGCCTCTTTCACTATTGCGGCGAAGGAAAGTGTTCCTCTTCGTCAGAACCCCTTTGTCTGATATGAAAAGGAACTCGAGGAGGTTTTCTAGCGAAACCCTCCTTGAGGGTTCAGGGGAAGGGAACACTTTCCTTCGTTGGAATATTCAGAGAGAGAGGCAGTGAGCGAGAGGGGTCGAGAGAGAGATAAATCGTATGTGTGTGTCTATGTCTGTGGGTGTGCGCGCGCGCGTTCGTGTGTGTGTCAGGGAGAGATAGAGAAAGTTAAAGAATGATTAGGAAAGAGTGAGAATAAGCAGGAGAAAGAAAGACATGAGGAGGTGAAGATTAGGGGATCAAAAACGAAAAGATCAATATTTGGGGTCAAAATGAAGTTGCCCATAAGTCAAATCTAATTGACAAAGGTCTTTGTTCTTCGGAGATTTATTTGGATGTCCCAAAACCACTACCATAAAAGAAAATCATACAATCAAGCTAGAGAATTCAAATCCCCCAACCCTTCTCATCCGTCAGTGACGATTATTGTAGGATTTTTCGGTCAATCTAGTTTTTGTATAAATAAAGTTTGCGTACCCGATTTGTCGATCAATCCATTTTTGGTAAAAAAAATAAAGTTTGGGCCACTCTCACCCAGGGGCGGAACTATGTGGAGACCAGGTTGGGCAGTTGCCCGGCCTGATCTCCACATATACAAGTTACACTACCACTATCTACAACAGTTTGCTTTAGTTTTGTTGGTGGAGTTTGCATGATTCCAACCCAAAGACATGAGTTCAAATCTCACGGCCTGCCTCCTTTCTCTTTTTTTTTTTCATTTTCATTTTGGTTCCAACTCTCACTCTGCTTTATAAACTTTAGGCTTACCCGGCCACGTATGGGATCTTTTTTTTCATTCAAACTGTAGAGTACGTTGGTCATCTATCTCAATTTCCTACACCGTGTGGCATGTAGTATACTCCTTATGTTATTTTTCTGCTTAAATAAATTTCTATGTACTCTCGGTATATAGGGATTGGACTAATGGCCCAAAATTGGGCCCAAAATAAGAGTCCAATCCACTAATGCCCAAAAATGTAAAGCATGTCCAAGGCGTCAGACGGGGAGATGAAAATTCCGAAACGCCCTTCTTTTTTTTAAAATTTACGAAAGCGTCATCGAAAAATTTTCGGGAAACGCGAAATTTTCTGAAAAATAATTTGACACCTCCTATCAGACCTTGTACTTTCCACAAATTTACAGAATTGCCATCAAAAAATTTCCGAGAAACGCAAAATTTTCCGAAAAATAGTCTGACGCACCTGCCATCAAACCTTGTACTTTCCACGAATTTACAGAATTGCCATTAAAAAATTACCAATTTGCCATTTTCGTTCTTTTTTCCAGATTTATTTCTTATTTTTTTTATTTTCTCCCACACATATTTATCTCTCCAATCTCTTTAAATTTCTCTCTCCAATCTCAATAAGTTTTCGTATTTTTTCTAGATTTATTTCTTACCTCTTTAAATTTTCCTCATTTTTGGTAGTTTTTCATTGATTTGTTTCCATATATTTTTTTGATAATTGTTTTCATATATTTTTTGGTAGTTTTTCATTGGTTTGTACAAGGGAATTTTCTTGTACCGAGAATTGTTCTATGTACTGGCTATTTGGTTATGTACTAGACATTTTTGTACTAGGAATCTTCTTGTGTACCGGGAATTGTTCTGTGTACTGACCATTTGGTTATGTACTAGACACTTTTGTATTGAGAATTTTCTTGTGTACCGGGAATTGTTCTGTGTATTGGCCATTTGGTTATGTACTAGACATTTTTGTATTGGGAATTTTCTTGTGTATCGGGAACTGTTCTATGTACTGGTCATTTGGTTATGTACTAGACACTTTTGTACTGGGAATTTTCTTGTGTACCGGGAACTGTTCTTTGTACTGGCCATTTGGTTATGTACTAGACATTTTTGTACTGGGAATTTTCTTGTGTAGCAGGAACTGTTCTGTGTACTAGCCATTTGGTTATGTACTAGACACTTTTGTACTGGGAATTTTCTTGTGTACCGGGAACTGTTTTATGTACTGGTCATATGGTTATGTAGTAGACACTTTTTGTACTGGGAATTTTCTTGTGTACCGGGATATGTTTTATGTACTAGCCATTTTGTTATGTACTAGACACTTTTTGGAAAGAAAGTATAGGAAAATTTATTTCCAACTTTGAACCAATTTCTTTTATTTATTTTATTTCCAAATCTTTCCAGATTTATTTAAATTTATTTATTTTTATTTTCTTTCCAACTTTGAACCAATCTCGAATTTTTTTTCTCCAACTTTCCAGATTTATTTCTTCTTTTTTTCAGATTTCTCTCTCCAATCTCAATAAATTTCTTTCTCTTTAAAAATATTTTTCTGTTTTAGTAGATAATCTTTCAAAAAGATAGAGAGTGCAATAATACAATCAATTTTGGAAGATTTGTAAAGAGAGAGGAAGAATAAATAAGAACAGAAAACTTTGATGTTTTAGAGATTGAAAGAGGTGAAGAAGATAAAATGTGAAATAAAATAAGAATGATGAAGAAGATTTTTGAATGTAATAAATAAGAAGGAAGAAGGAATTGAAACAAAATATAATTGGCGGGATACAAAAAATTGGCCAAGGCAAAAATGGCGCCATTTTTGAAAATTTGAAAAAAAAATCTGAATGTTTTAGAGAGAGAAACAAAATAACGTACGGAAAATTATTATTTCTCTGTCGTCGCGTCAGATTGTTAGAAAATACAGAAATGTCCCGTCCAAGGGCAAAAAGAGGAAAAAAAAAAACAGAAAAATTTGAGTTGTCCCTGACAAAAAGACTAGAAACGTATTCTTAGCCGTTTTTGGATTGCACGCGAATTTTCCCCTCATTTATTGGATCCCTCACTCATTTTGTCCTACATCTTGTAAATAGATTTCTAGGTCCTTGCTATGCATAGTATAGATATTCCCATGAGAAACTAATACAGATGAAATATTATTATATTATCTCGAAAGAGTTGTAGCATAACCTAAGGGTCCGTTTGATACGTGTGAAAACCATCATTTTCTGATAGGAAAGAAAACAATCCTTTTCACATTAGAATTTCAAAGTTAAGTATTCGGTACAACTATAGTAAATTGTGCAGTGCCCATAAAATGAAATATATTTATTGAACTTTTGAGATCACTCTGAATGTATTGTTGAACTTCTTTCGGATGCCTTTGGAAAGTATGTCTCTTCCCCACAATCTGATTTTTAGAGAGAGAGAGGAACGATGGAATCCATGGTAATGAACTTCATGATCATCTTGTGCATCCATGATCATCTTGTGCATTTAAATCTTCATAGCTAATACCTAGAAAACTCATTCAAGAAGATGAATCATAAATAGAGTGCATGAAAGATATAAAACATCAAATTAACCTAGAAATTGTATGAAATAATAGCCATTTCTCTCTCTCTGTACAACTTCATATCAGAAACATTTCATATCAGAAACATGAGAGCGATTGAGTGAGAAAACATCAAATTAACATAATCAATTGTAACTTGAGAACATCAAAGATAACATCAAACGAGTCATCTTGTAATTCAAGATGATGAAAAAAACCTAATTCATGAAGAACTCGGTTCAAAAATCATAAATCTAAATCTGAAAGGGGAATCATCCGGAATAGAAGGTTATGTTTTGATTTCAAATTGTTTGATCCAGGTGATTGACTTCTTGATCTTGATTTCCATCCAATACTATTATCCAAAATCTGAAAGGAAATTTTTACTTCAACTCATATCTCGACCACGAGTCATTGACATCTGAAAGGGAGATCTCGGCAGTACCACTACTGATTCTCCCTATTTCCAGTTCCCCAGAGTTGCTACCTTATGCTTAGACGACTTCTGTAATGAGTCAACTACTACTGTAAGAGAACAGTTAGGGACTTACAGGAGGAGAGAGAGCGGGTTTTTGAAGGGTGGGTGAGAATTCGTTTTACCATGTTTTTTGTGGGAAATTTTTTTTACCTTTTTTCCAACTCTTTTTTCCATCAGAAAACAACTTTCTCACCTTTATAATACCTTATCAAACAGTGTAAAATCGATTTTCGTACCCACATGACTTTCTCACGTATCAAGCAGACCCTAAGCAATTCAGATGAGAAAATAAATATTCTAACTTGTAAAACAACTCAGCCAATTCAGATTCAGAAGTAAAAAAAAAAGAAAAATTATATAATTCCATACACAAAGGAAATCTGAACATATATACTAAAAAGTAAAAAAGAAAATACAGTATTCTCTCAAATGTCAAAGATGAAATCTTCTCTAGCCTCAGGTTTTTAGACTTCATCCTAGAAAATGAAGTACCCAACTGAAAGAACTACTGCAATACCAAACTAACAGAAGCATATATTTAGAAGGGTTTCAAATCTAAGGTTTGAGATAGGAAAAACACAGAAAAAGCTGCATAAAAATCACAAAAAGCCTGACCTATTTCCATTAAAACCTTCTGCTAATATAATTCTGTATCTTTCATGGGCAACTGAAACACAGAACTCGTATTCGACAATTTCACAACTTCAGAAAGAGTTGTCAGTTCTCAACTCTAATGAAACCCATAAAAACAGGGGACACCATGGTGATTTAAATTACATCAGATAAGGTTACAAAGTGGGATTTACACAAAATTGGAGATACAAGATCGACACCGAAGAAAATTTTTACCTTCAAATCCATTGAAGTTCCTCCGTGTTTAGATCCAATCTAACTTGTTCAGCTTGTTTTGTTGCTAGAATCAACTAGAGAAAGAAGAGTCGTTGAATTAGTCTACCGCTTTTGAACTCTTACGGACCTGTCCGCCATAGTAAGAAGCCCATCAGGTAACAATTCGTTTTCTGGTTCATTTTTTTGTTTAAAAGAATCATGAGAGACTTGACTCATCAAAGTAATACGCTTTGCACTGTCTGATCGAAGGTTATCTCCTTTATACGCAATCTGGAAGTCGAAAATCATATTCAAAATAATTCCTCAAACCCAAATATTCCGAGCTCTGACAAGGACATAATACAATTGCCCACGCAGCAGAAAAGAGTAATTTGCTGTATTTACGGTACATTTCATGTCAGCAAATTTTGGCAGTTGTGCAACTCAGATCAGTTGATCGCACGAAAATTAGCTGCCACGTCATGTGATCCATATCTTTGTATAGATATCATGGGAGTACAACAAGAATAGCACTTTAAGAATGTGGATAAGTTTGAATATAGATTGTTATA
Organism: Eschscholzia californica; assembly: GCF_041429995.1. Lineage (NCBI taxonomy): Eukaryota > Viridiplantae > Streptophyta > Magnoliopsida > Ranunculales > Papaveraceae > Eschscholzia > Eschscholzia californica. Next base: position 23,906,489 of record NW_028238461.1, read on the forward strand.
TTACCTCACTCAGACCGCTATCAGGGGAGAACCACCGCAAGAGGACTCCAAGATGCACGACAGCCGGAATCAGTTTGAAAAGCAACGGGGTAGTTACCTGCAAAATGTGTCCACAAGTGATCATTTTAAAATATACTACGAACAATAAAACTTCTATTGGAAAACAGTTCATTCCTTGTTCTTCTGTATGGAGACATATTTCTAGTACGATTATGAATTATCAACACAGACTAAACAATTTGACCCTGACCATTATAATCAAGTTTGCAATTGCACATTGATCAGTTGGTGGTATATTGATGGTATATTAACAAGTTTGAAACTTTTCAAGCTACTATGACACTCATACCAAAATATCCAATGAAAGGACACTTCTGAAATCACAAGTAAGAACCTTCAATCTGCTTTACATACCAGACTAAGAGCCGTTGTACCAAGAAGCAGCAGGTACAGTTTACCCTGAAAGAAAGATGATCAAACTTGGCATCACCTTCCAACTTGAAAAAAACAATGGAAATTTTTTTCTGCAAGAGGGTCAACCGTATTTTCGCTAATGCACGAAAGTATGAGGAAGGAATCAACACTAACCTCAACCACGTGAAGATTAGAAGCACGGCTGAGAAGAATAAAAGCAAATTCTCCAATTTGTGCTAGTGACATTCCAACCTTCAAATGAACGAGAGTTTAAGGTCATCTTGTTCGAGCTAAATATTTCAAATACTGGTCATCAAATTCAAGGTTAAACAAAATCTCACCAGAAGTGAAGTCTTGTTACTGTATCCAAATCCTTTAACGACAGATGTGATTACTATTGTTTTAATAATAATAACCAAAATAACAGCTGCTAGTAAAATATCCATATGATTCCAAAGAAAATGGAAATCGATCAACATTCCAATGCTGGCGAGGAAAAGGGCAGCGAACAAGTTGCGAATTGGTTCAATCTACAAAAAAGCTTACGCAACATGAATACGTTCCGGATCCATTTATATATTGAGTAGTCTATACCGATTACTTGAACTAAATATCCAGTCAGATAGATACAAGCTTGAGACTTGTAAAAGCTAATGAAGAGACATAAAGTTCCAGAACTCAAAGCCATCGGCTCCTTCATTTTATCCTTTAATGCATGAACCCATGAACTGATCAAGAAACATTGGTTCTAAAAATTTTGGCTTGCAGAATAAGCATGTCGAAAGTGCTCATATGATACAGGAATATATGAAGGTATAATGTCTTGATAACAGATAGGAACAGGAAGGGAAACATTAGGAAGCACCAAAAGATTCATCCCTAAGAGGAGAACATGCAAGTATACTTTTTTTGAAACTTCATGCAAGTATACTTTAATTAACTTAGTTTCTCAGTCTTCATCAGAAAACAATGTCATAGACTCATAATATAGACTTGAATTTGTGATTCATTGAGCAAAAGAATAAGTTACAAAATACTTAAGCCGTTCCCTACAGATGTATGAAAAAAAACAGAAGTGGATATCACCAATGCAGTCATCAGCCACCTCAATCACTTTCTTAGAGTAAATCAAGAAGGAAAATATCTTACTTGTTCGAGTGTATGCTCTGCAAGGTCGGTTGTTGATATCATGACCCCGGCAGCAAAGGAACCGAGTTCAAGACTTAGCCCAAGCTTATCGCTACACTGAGAACATCAAAATTTCTAGGTTAAATATTGGGCGTAGCGTACTTATTTCCAAGTTATTAAGCTTAACTAAGAATAAGCTACTAGAAATTTGTGTATCAGTGGTAAGCATGGGTAAAAAGTGTCAAGTCGACTGGCCCCCACAAACACAACTCATAAACAAGAACTAAAGAACATTCAGGATTTGCAATAGTTGGATACCAGGAAGTGTACATGGATCAACATTTATCTCATACGAACACTGCACAACTAAACTCTAACTAAAATCATCTTGCCTTTGTACAAGGTAAGAGTCAAATATGAAGAATGATAAATAGGTTGCAAAACTCGATTAAGGATTGCAGTTATACTATCAGTATGAAAAATACTTGAACCAACAGGCCTAGGTTTATTCCTGCACGACACAAAATTTTACTGGAACACATGTTTCAAATATATTTTTTAACCAATATAAGAACTCTTCTGGCATGACTACCGATCACCACCGGAGTATGAAAAGAGACAAATTTGTATAAATGAAAGTGGGTATTGCAGAAAGTAGTCCAAGTTCAGAAGTAACACACCCAAGCAACAAGTAGACAGAATGCAACCGCTGCTAACTGATAAAGTTCATCAGTCTGCGGAAAAAAAGATTCAGTTAAACCTTACAACAATTAAAGATAAAAGAGAAAATTAATAACAGGCATAGGGAATAGGAAAAGATATGGATTAAAGCTTTGAAACTATCTTGAAAGAAAGAATGTACAAGTTTATGCTCCTGACTCAGGAGCAGAAAGCTTAAAAAAAGATACATGTATGTAATATTGTAATAAAGCCTCCCAAATTCCCAATTAAAAAAATGAAATAGAAGAATAATGTTATATCACAAAATCATAAGAACGGATTTAATCTTCTAATAACTGAAACCTTTACCTGTGATGACAGGCTTATCATCAGCTTAAGAAACCGAGGTACAAAAGTACGAGAAAAAATTGACAAGACGGCCAAAAATGTAATCAGCACAAACAACCTGGAAATAAAGAACTGGTATAGGTTAGATAAGGTATGGAAGCTCCCATTCTCCCTTGAAGAAACGTAAACTATTGCAAGGAAGTGCACACACAAAAAATAAATAGATGGAAATAGGCAATCAATCAACGTAAGTACTCAAAAGTGTCTGCAACAAGGAATGAAATTTCGGTTCTGGTGGAAATTTTGGTCTGCCCGAAAATATTTCGTGGAAATATTTCGGTCTGTACGAAAATTTTACAAATATAATTTGTACAAATATTTCTTACAATACAAAAGAAAGATAACATTTTACAGTTAATAACTATAAAGATATCAATAAGGGGAAAGTATGAAAAAAGCTAACAATTTTTTAACAGTATTAGTAAGATTGAGGGGGAAATATGTAACTACATAGTTATACTGGGGTTGTAAATTGAATAATTTGATCTAAGAAAGTTATAACAAGGGTAATTTATAAAAGAAAAATATTATATAGACTTAAAAGCTAAAAAGAAAAAAAATCAAGAAAGATGTATCATTATATAGTAAAAATTGTCTTACCAAAGAACAAAATAGAATTTAGGATTTTATTGTATCGTTTTTCTTCTTCTTCTCTGCTACTTCCCTTTCTCTCTCTAAGTTTTCAAATTAGTTTCAAATCTATTCAAGTTTCATCAAATCTTCTTGTGGTGTGAATGGTGAAGAAGAAAATAGTGAAATGGAAAAGAAACTACGAATAAATTAAATGAAATCTGGAAGAAATCAACCATAAATGAAGAAGAAATCAAAAGAGAATTTAGGGTTTCGAAACTTAACACCACTTCTTGAAATTTCGACAGAAATCATTGGAAATCCTGCAGGAAACATCTATACCGTTCACCTATTCTGAAAAACGGAAATATTTCGGTCATTCCGACTGAAATTTGTCGACATATTATTCCTTGGTATGTACACTAAACTCTAAAGGCTAAACAAGTTTACATAAATAAGTTTAGTGAACAAGTAAAATATTTTACAAATTGCATCTCTTCCTGTTCACAAAAGTTATACAAACGAGTATAGTTAAAATGCATGACATTGTTCTTTAATTTTCCCCTCACAGTAGTGTGTGATGATTTAATGACTCATGATCACTCAACAAACATATAGAGATACAATTCTCCGGCAGAACAAGCCTACCACCGCCATTACTTAACGTCTAACAAACGAATTCAAGTGGAGACAAGGTACTAGCCAGAAAATGTATTGATTAATAAATCCAATGAATGTGAAGAAGCATTATTTTGATGCAGGCATGCAGCCTTGCTATGTATACCAAGGAATAAAATGTCGACAAATTTCGGTCGAAACGACCGAAATTTTTTGGTTTTTTATAATATGTAAAAGAAATTTTTTGGTTTTTTTATAATATGTAAAAGAAAACATACTTATAAATATTTGGTGCACGATTTCTACCAAAATTTGTCGAAATTTTTGAAAGTGGTGTTATTCTGATTTCTTCTTCATTTTCTGGCCGATTTCTTCTAAATTTCTTCTGATTATCACTTGGTTTCTTTTCCATTGAACTATTTTCTTCTTAACCATTGAAATCCCAAGAAGATTAGATAAACTTAAATAGATCTAAAACTAGTTTGAAAATCTAGAGAGGGAAATATAGGCGGCAGAGAAGAAGAGGAAGGACTGAAAATAAAGCCCTAATTCTATTTAGGTCTTGGATAAATTTTACTGTATAATGTTAAATCATTTTTATGTTTTCTTACGTTGTAGCTCGTAAGTCCATTTAATATTCTTGTTTTGTAAATTACCCTTCCCTTAACTTAAAGTTCAAATTACTCAGCTTACACCCCTGGCATAACTATGTGATTGCAAATACCCCCTCAAACTAACTAATTCGGTTAATATTTGTTAATTTTTTTCATATTTGCCTCTTATATAACTATGTGATTGCAAATGCCCCCCTCAAACTAACTAATTCGGTTACACCCCTGGTATAATTATGTAACTGCAAATGCCACCTGTAACTAACTAATTCGGCTAAAATTTGTTAACTTTTTTCATATCTGCCTATTATAACAACTCTTTATATCTATTAATTGTGAAGTGTTATGTTTTTGGTGTTATTATGAAGTATATTTCCACAAGATATTTGTAAAACTTCCACATTGAACGAAATATTTCCGTTTCGGGCCGATGAAAATTTCCACTGAAACCGAGAATTCGTTCCTTGTTGTATACATGGACAAGCTTGAGCGGGGATTATGGCGAAAAACAAAAAACTGCACGTTCAAAGTTTTCCGCGTTGGTGAGTACACTTTCGACCAAAATTTTTTGGAAACAGAGCAATTTCTATATAAGAGTAACAATACTCATTAGAAATGAAAAAGGGGCATTCACAGATGTTCTGCTTACGACTTAGTCATGGATATGACTCCTTGAAGAAGCGCGGAAGTGCCACGTAGAATTGGAAGCAGTGCAAACAATAAACCTACAGCACAATCCTGGCAGGCAAAGTGACAAACATGTTTAGACAACAGATATTTTTCCATGTGAACAGAAAAAAAGGATTATTCCTGGTTAGCAGACCAATTACAAGAGATTATCTAAGCTTCCGCAAAATTCTTCAATGCAAGAAGAGCAGTCTAATATTTTCTTATGATTTAAGTCTACACTAAAAGAAAGAACGAAGAATTCACCTGGAGAATCAGGGTTCCAACCGTGACTTGACCATGAAGAGAACTAATACTATTTTTATCCATCAAGAACTTTAAGACCTGTGAGCAAGATAAGATACTTAATCATTTCTTTGCACTAAATCAAGAAACAAAAAAGTAAAAGCTCAGCTTTTGTTGCTGTGCGGATTAACTATATAGTGAACAATCTGGTTAATACAAACATCCTACATGGTAACTTTCCATGAGAAGAATTTTATGAGCTGATTTGCGTTAAAGCGAATGGAAAGAAATATAAAGATCCAAACCAGGACAAGAGAGCTACCACAGCTGTTGATGACATTGACAGGAATACGCCAATAAATACTCCCTCTGAGGGTTTACCACCACATAACTGCAAAAATTATGCTGCTTTAACATCAGTACTGCCTATGAAAGAATATTGATTAGTTACAATAACATGATGGATTAAAAATACTTGAAAATTGAACAACTTTTGAGGGAAATAGGAGCTTTATAATGAAGGTGAGATCATGGTCGCCAAAGATCAGCGCTTGGGTCGTCTCCATCGGGTCTTAAAGAAAACAGTGCAATGGGTGGGGTGAGGAACTGGACAACACAAGTGGGGGAAATGAGTGGTTTCTATATGTATAAACTTCTGATATTTCTTTTTGTCGTATTTGTGTAACTAGGTTCCTGTAAGATTCATGTAACTTACACTCAAGTTAATGAATAACAGAATGTCTACACAAGGCTTGCTTAAAGTAAAAACACATAAAAATCATAAAAGAATAAGTTTACATACCAAGGCTGTTACGCCACATAAGAAAGTAAATAGGAAAATTTGGAGTAGCCCTCCTAGAACAGCAACAGATCTTACAACTCGAAGCTGCACATACGAAGGTAAGATTTATCTGATCAAACGCAAAGAAAAACAGGGATGGGGAACAATGAACAAACCTTTGCTGTGGAGAACTCCAGGCCCAGTGCAAAAAGAAGGAAAATTACACCAAACTGAGCAACAGTTTCAACCTACACAGACAAATACAAGTAAAAGAATAAACGCTGAAGCTAATATCAATCATGAATGACATGAATAGACATAAATGTAAGAACAGGACCCCTTTACTTCATCAACTAGAGTCCACATCACTGAAAAACCAGTGTATGTCTTTAGCACCCTCAATCCATCATTTTGAGAAAAACGAAAATTTAAGGGAAAATTATTTGACAATTTCAATCACAACTTCAATAGTGTATTAATGTTTTATCATAAAATCTACTTCTATTCCAACAACTCAACAAGTACTAATATAGAGAGACCATCACGCAGATTTCCTTGATTCAGCGTGCAACATTGACTGCTCTAACCCCTCCTACTAGAACTTTGATATACTACATTACGCATTATATCTAAGGTCATCAGCTAAGGCCAGAAGTAGCATAATGGCATACGAGGAGCATATCAAAATTTAAGTTGTATCTTGATAAGATCTCGTTGTTAGGGATAAGCTGCCCACATATTAGAATTTTTGGCCGTATCGAATACTTTGTACTCGTAGCCGGCACTCAAATACCCTTGTTTGATACTTTAGTCACTTCAGTTGTTATAATGTGAGACTTTGTAAGGTAGGACGGGGGATTTAAGGATAAACTAAGCTAAGAATTAGAAGACATCGAAATAAACAACAAATAATGATAAAGAACGTTAAAGAAGAAGCTTTAAGCAACCAAGGATTGCTTCACATGTTCTAAGATTGGTAATAACAAGAGGACAAAGCACTTATATCAGGTTTCACGTAATTGATAAGTATTAAGGATTCCTAAAATAACTAAACTTCTGAACATGCATATAACAAAATGCAAACTTCTTGGTTGCTGTCCCAACCACGAAACTAATGCAAACTGTTATTAGGGTTGACCGGGCTTCACAAGATGGTCCCCCATCTCTTTGTATATACATCTTCTGGAAACTTGGACACAATCATGTTATTAGTTTATTACCATAAAATACCACTCCAATTAGAAGTCTTTTCCTGTGCAATGAAGCAATGGGTAATTCGAAATCGGAAAAGTGTTAAGCGAAATGGAAAGACGTGATAACTACTGCAATGTCGACAAGAAAGTATGCGTAGTGCGCAATGCAGCTTCCAACACCGGTGTTTTTATCAGTATCCGACACTGGGTACTGGTGTTGTAAACTCAACTCATCAATGCTGGTGTGCATATACATAGCTTTTCACTTTTAAGTAGTGCACATGATCGACTTCCCACGCGAATTTGCCCTAAGCCATTATTTAACTAGGAATAAGATGTTCATATTGTTGCCAGTTACTACATAACGCAGGTGAAATGTACTGAAAGGAGTGAGACATTGGAAGAATGATGGCCCAAGGAGGACAACTCCATATGAAAATACACCAGTTCAAAAAAGTACGAGTCGAAAAGTTGCTCGATTGAAGGAACTGACTATGGCAGAACAACATGACACCAGTGGTTCATGTTCGCAATAAGCACCCAAAACTACCCTTAATTTGTAAGTTACAAAAGCATTGCACAAAAATCTGGAAGTTCTTTTTTCTTTAGGTTAAAGAGAAACATAAGAGAAACAGGAAGAACGAAAAAAAAAAAAATGGGTCACAAGAAAAATACAGCTCCGACGAAAAGAAGGGAAAATATTTTTTTAGTTCCCCAAAATCGTAGTGCCATGAAAAAAGTCTTCATGCCAGACAGCGTAAAAGCACCAATAGAAGGCAACCCATCACAAAGTGAAGATATTAGAGCATTGGATTTGTCAATGATACAACCATTTCCTTCACTAGGGAATAGTTTTCAATGAAGCAGTGAGCTTATTAGTCAATTTATAAATTGCTCAATAATCAATTTATAAAGAGACATACTTGCACCATTTCACTAACAAAGCTTAAGCCTCCTGGTCCAATGATTGATCCTGCTAGCAAATATCCAGTAATTACCTGCAAGATTTAGAATTTACGAAATAAAGTAACAAATTAGTAGAAAGTTAGCAGTCAATAAAAACAGTAAATTCTTCATGTACTCATGGACCTAATTCCTGGGTAGTCTTATTTAATACTTCATGTATAATTGTGATTATCATTAAAGAAAAAAATTGGTGTATTTAAGTATTCAGACCGGTTGCCCAGCACAAGCAAAAGCGATGCCACCACATGTTGCTGATACAATTACAACTACTAGATCAGAGATCAACCTGCACTGACAATAATTTGAAAGTTCGGAGGATCTCATCAGTCAGAATTGACAATTTAAATATATTAAATTAATACAACTATAAAATCAAAAAGCTCAGAATGCTTACCTTAAATCCAACTGCAGGACAGGATATTTTGATTTGGTATTAGATATAATAAATACATTGTCCTGAAAACACAAATTTCAACACGAAAATCAGAACTTTTCTGTACCTTACAATCATTTGAAACTTCTGAATACCACAAGGAACTTACTTTTCGGTCTATTAATGTTGGAGTGTCTTCTTCTCGATTCTCGTTGTTGAAAACATCGTGAAGTTGGAAAGACCTAACAAATGGCCAAAAGTGTGAGAAAACTTAAAATTGAAATAGTGAGGCTGAATTCTGATAAACTACAACCTCACTTTCTCCCAAACCAAATATGATTATCATTTATTCTAATCAGATAGAAGTTTATACTTTTCCCTAGTGTCATTTTTCTTCGACTTGACTCTAGCTACAGTTTCCAAAACTGCCTGATGAATAAAACAAACAAAGAAAAGTTATATTCAGTGGACGAATAAGATAAGAACATTTTTACACATGAAACTAACTAGGGAACAAAAAGGTTGAAGTGTTGCATGAGGTTGTCTCATTAATTAACTCTAAACAATTAACTAATATACAGTTAATGTACTGCTGAGTGCTGAACAAGTACACGTCCGAAGGAACAGTAAGAAACAAAAGAGGCGGACCAAGTACTGAAGAAAAACATGTCAATGTAAAAATATCTAAACCTCTATGCACACCTATAAATGTATCTAGAATTTCACAGCACATGTATCATTTTGTATCATAGGTAATGCTTGGTGCACTTTAGAAGTCCACAGCATTAGTATGAATCTTAACACTCAAATTTTACATTAAATCCAAGAAGTGATTGAATCCTAGAGGCACAATAGGCTTTGCAATGGATTGACCAAGATTATGTGCTCTGCAAGGGATTGATTGACAAAGATTAGATTGCTCGTGGTTGAGTCGGTTAATGATAAATTTTGAACTCCTAGAGTTAGAGAATGATAATTTTCTTCCTTGGCATTTAGGCCCAACGAGCGCAATCCAGAGGCTAACTTAAATATTTAGATTACAGAAAGGCTCCTGTGAACCTTTTTAAGTACCTAAATAAGACCCTTAAGCTAGAGCATTTACCAACAAAGATATTTCTTAAAATACAATCCTTGGTCTATAATAATGCACTGGTCTCTAGGCTCTAGCTTCTACTGAAATTGACTCATGGTGCTTTTGTCAATCCCTTATTTTAATTTATTATCTTTTTTCCTTAGCTAAATCTCATAACTTAGCGGATTCTTAAACAAGTCATGGTAATGATAACATATTGTGATAGAGAGTTCTACCAGGTACAGTAAGCTTAATTGAAGTAAAAAAAGAGATGTTTTCAGGGTGCAAAAGATATCTACTTGGCTTTTTACTATACTGTCATCCAAAGCTCGAGGGAATAGTTATTATGATGTATCCTCTCCAGTATCCGGAATTCCAGATCCCACAAACGAGTAACCAGTTAACATTTTTACTAGAGTATATTTCCCATCATAAAAGCAAGCTGCACAATTTTATTTATTTAGCTTATGATGTTTAATAGCAGGAGACATTTAATGAATACTACAAGCTTTTCTTCGTTCCACGGAACCTTAAGGTTCCTAAGCCAAGAAGGGTAATGCTAAATGTACAATAATCACCCTAAGTAAGATTCTTCGATTCTCTCTAAATGAATGATGGCCATAAACAAGTGAACCATCAATAAGAAACAATGTAGGAAATACGTAATGAACCTTTGCCAACCTGCTGTCCAGCAACACTGTTATTAAAGCTGTCCACATCAGTATCTGCCAAACCCGGAAGAAAAAATGAATTTCTACTCCATGTACATTAGAGTTTTCAGAAATATAAATAGATGCAAATATAGTTTTAATCTAGTTTCGGTTTTGAATAAGCTACTTTTTTTTGTAAATTACCCCTGATTCTAGATCATAACAGAGAATTGCAAAACCTAAATGCAAATTGGGTTGTTTACTAGAAGAGTAATACTACTAACTAATCCAAATCAAGACAATCCATATCCTTCTAATATCTGAGAGGATAAACATATAACTAGTAAATGTTTAATTACTTTCATAAAATTAATAAATCATATAACAAATCCAAATTTGAAAGAGAAAATGGTGGAATTTTCAAGAAAAAGATCTGTGATTGGTTGGTTTCGTTTGTTGTTGCCTTTCTATAACCGATTATATCCATAGATTTCTTTCATATGAAAGAGTGACACCTGCTAATGTATCTAATAATCTTGATTACTACAAATTGCTACTAACCCTAAAACAAGAGGTTTTCATTTCGAAATGGATCATAACAAGGAAAAAAGAAATAAAGTTTCAGATGCCCTAAAAGTAACTTGAGCTAACTAAGAAATTAGATCATACGAACCTCCAGTTTGTTCATTTTCAGGAAATTCCTTCTCAAGTGCCCGATCAATCATGCCAGCGAAACTATCCTCTCTCGATTTCAAAGTACCGTTGATCTCTCCTGTCCGATTCGACTCAGCTGTGATGAGATCGGACAACGCAAAGCAGTCTAAAGATAAGAAACATAGAAAGAAGAAGAGAAGAAGCTCAGAATAATAAGAACTCTTCATTGAAGAAATAGAAATCGAGCTGCGGCGGGAAGGAGAAGGCTGAGGCGGAGGAGGAAGGGGTTGGTGGAGGTTGAAGAAGGTTGAAGAAGATGCGTAGGATAAGCAGGTATAGGGAAAGTGAAACAGTGACAAGTGACAGAGAAAAATGGTGGTTAGGTTTAATTTAGTACTTTATAATTGTTGTTCAGAGAGTTCAGAAATGGCGGATATTTTTTTTAGAGAGAGAAAGAAGAAAGAGAAAAGGGGGAAGAAGGAAGAGTAAAGATGAAAAAAGCCAGGGTTAGTTCTAGGTTAAGCAACGTTGTAATAATAATTACGGTTTACGGAAAACTTTTTAGGGAAATTTCCGGATGAAACCCGATATTGGGATTGTACCAGACTACCAGTATACCGTTGAGTCAAATTCTATTTTTTGGAAAGTAAAAGGTTTCATTTACTCTTGCCACATCTAATGATCCAATGGTCGAGGGGCAGGGCGGGGCGGGTATCGACGTTCACGAGTAATAATGATAAGTTGGGCTCCTCAGATCAGAGTAGATTTGTGATTTGGCTATTAGAGTATGTGGGTGGAGTCGGTTTGACATTTTACAACTTCCATGTTCTCAAAGCTCGCCTAAACCCACCAAATGTATCAGGTCTTAGGACACGGGCCTTCCGAATATGGGACAGTTTTACTTGTAAAGTTTTAACAAGAGAACAATTTTGTTTGTGGATATTGACATTTTTTTGGTATATTGAAACTAGAAAAGTTGGTGATGAAAGAAACACTTAACAAAAAGATAAGTTTTTGTTTGAAATACGGACTTTTAAATATGATTTTTTTAAATATAAGTTATTTGAAATGCAAACTTTTAAGTTTGATTTCTCAACATAAACAAATAAAAAAAGTTAACCGTAAAAGAAGAAGAAATGAAAGAAATAAATCTAAGTCGAGTTGTCTCTTTCCTCAAGACAGTGAACACCCTGGTATTAGTACCGAAACTAGCCTGAAGTTTGTCTCCCGTGATGCATCAGTTGTACCTTTTAGTTTGACAAATAATAGTACTTTGAATCTCTGAAAGCGTGCGAACTTTGAACAAGTAGTAAGAACGACTAATGAATTGATTTTTTTAAGGTTCTAAATACTTTTGTATCTATGAAATGCTAATAAGTAATTTTTAATATTTTGTTTGTTGGATTTTGGTTGGTACTTATGTGCGTAGCGGTAACACTTTAAATGGGTGCCTATATACGAATAAATGCTTCCCCACAGTCACACTTGACTGTGTCTATCGAGTGCGATCTGGACCATTAGATCTCAACGGGTCCCTCTTGATCAGCTCTTCTCTAACCACCATTGGATTCGATCTCAGATTCGAATATGAAAGTGCTTCAGTTGCTCCTTACGACGATGCGTATGTGTGAAGTGCAAAGTGTCCCACTAAAGCATCCAACGCCCATTCGTCGAAGCCACGCGCACGTGCACTTTGCGTGGTAAACCCCACCCAAAGCACCTTATCTTAACACATGGAAGACTCAAGGAGGTAGGACTTGCCTAATGTCTTAGATGTGGCACTAACTCTAAACTATGTTTTGTAGTTAGACTCTTCGCATACCAAAGTAATTTGGTAATAACTCATTCATACTAAACTAGAATTGGACAAATTTAGAAAATCAAGAGCCCGAAAAGACAAATCCATCGAGACATCGGGGTCCTGGTTTAGACAAGTCTAGGTCCCTCAAAATTAGAAAATACTAGTCCGACTGATGTTTAGCTAAAATCTGATTCCAACAATCCCCCCCCCCCCCATTAATGGTTATTACATGCTCAAAATCGCAGCAAACGGACAGACCTTACTACACTATAATGCTGATAGACAGAAGTTCTTACGTGGTATGTCAATGCATCGGATGGAAAGCAAATCACGTAATCTGTTGTGTCAGTATGATTAAATTTTATTATTGATTTCCTAGGTTTGCTTGTTAATAGTCATAAAAATCTGGTTTCACCTTTTTATGGACAGTTTGACTTGCATAAGTTTGAGGCCATGAAGACCTTCTCTGCCTACCCGCTGCAACTATATAGAAATTGAGAAATGTTAGATTTACAACCTAAAATCTGGAAATTTCATCCAGACTGATGTGGCACCAACACGCATCTCGGAATTTCAAATGCATTTATAAGTATTTTATTATTTTTACCAATCTACCCTCTCTTCTCTTGTTTCTCTCTCTAAATCCTTTAATCACCCAGAAATCAATTATGACCAAACCCTAGAAACTAAATCCAGTTTTCATCATAAAAAATTTAATCCAAAAAACCTATTTTGATAGGAGAAGAATCATAACTCAAACAAAACTCCAAATCAAAAGCTATAAACTTCACTACTTCAAAGTTTCCAAACTGTGAAAGAAACTAAGAGGGTGTTTGATTTTTTAGCACTTACAAGTGCTACCACTTACTAAGTGATAATCACTTAGTAAGTGATATCAATTGTAAGTGCTATGGCGTTTGATTTCCATCGGTTCTAAGTGCTTGATTTTAATTTTTATATTAATTCTAAATGTTATAAAAATGAAAAATTGTCTGTTTTAACCTTAGCGTATTTACACATTAGCATTTTATACTAATTCATAATAAGTTCGTTAGTTTAGAGAAAAGAAAATTACGGTTTACGAATGTTATGTCAAAAATATTAATCGTAAATAATTAAGAATTATAAAGGTGAAAGAACTTAGTTGTATCATGGAGTTTGGGTGTTCCATGATTAGTGAAGGAAAAGATGTTAAAAAAAATTAGGAGGAAAACTTAGGTCAATGATGAGTGAAGATAGAGAAGAGTCATAGCGAAAGTCATAAAAAGATTTTGTATTTATCAATTGTTTAAGATTTTCTTTTTAGTTAAAATTATATTGGTAATTACAATATTAGGAGAAGGATAGAATTGTCATTTTTAGCACTTACAAAGTAAGTGCAGAATAATAAGCTCCAACTTGGAGCTTACTATTTTGCACTTACTTTGCCACCACTTAGAAGTGATTTTCACTTATTAAGTGAAAAAACAAACGACCTAAAATTGCCGGCCCGCACTTAATAAGTGAAAATCACTTAATAAGTGCAAAAATCAAACACCCTCTAAGGACTATCTTTATAAGCTATGTGCTCATCATTTCTATGGAAGAAATCATGTTAGATTTCCAGTTAGAGAAACAAAAAGGAAGAGAGGAAGTTAGTGAGAGAAAGATAATGAGAGAGAATATGAGCAGTTGTTTTGCAATACAGTATTTGATAAGATTGAAATTGGGGGTTTTTATTTCTTCCCAAGTATATCCAATTAATTGATTTCTTTTTTCACAAACAAAGAAGGTTTTGATGATGAGCAAATCTTTTCACGACCCTATTTATTTTAGGGGAGTTTAAGTTTCAGAGAGAAACTATGGATTCATTTGAAGGATTTAGAGAGAGAAACAAGAGAAGAGAGGGTAGATTAGTAAAAGCAAAAATTACTCATAAATGCATTTGAAATTCCTAGATGCCATGTAGGAGCCACATCAATCTGGATGAAATTTCCGGATTTTAAGTTGTAAAGGTAGCATTTTTCATAAAAATTTTGGTTCAAAAGCACCAAACTAGTTGACTTTGTAGTGAATTGGGATGCCTCCGACTTTCCTGCCTCTTGTGTAATGGAGTTTCCTTTGATGTTTTTTTTCCATTGTCTTGTATTCAGGGGCGGCCCGGGCCCAAAACACTCAAAGCAGCTGCTTTGCGCCTCATATTTGGAGGCCCAAAACTACTATTTGATTAAAGGCATTTCAAAGAAAAAAAAAAATTTAAGCCCAGCCAAACGCCCAAACCCAATTGAATCTTGGCCCTGCTTGTAATTTGTATTGTAAACCTCTATTGCTTAGCCATCTCATACTTACAGGTTTTTCTATATCATTAATCATATATTCTGCTTTATCCCTAAAAAACCAACATGTCTCAGTTAGAGAAAAATTCAAAGCCTGCAAATCAGCCTTAGCCCAAAGGATGTGCACCTTTAAATTTAAAGGTCATGAGATGGATTATTTGGGCCAGAGTTCATCCTCTTAAATGATCCTATCTAATTTATAGGTCTATATACATACTAAGTGAAGTAGAGGTAGTTCATGGCTTTGGGATTTGTTATTTATTTGTGGTGTTTTTACATAGGTTTATGAGCTGATTACATCCTCTGGATGTATCCAGTTATGTGCTTATTTCATCCTCGTGGCGTTGTATGTTGTTGTAAACTTATGTATACCTAGAAAAACAGGAAAAGAAAAATTACTACATTTTTTGTGGACTCATTATCTTATGTCATGTTACTTACAACCAATGGATATGTACAATTGTACATACGAGAAATAAGAAAGCCAATTCTTGTTAATAGGTTCACTTGGAAACTACGGAGATTGATAAACTCTCAAGGCTATGAATTTATTCGCATCACGCACTATACAAATCCGGCACTCCGTAAAGGTTAGTTGGTTCTTTTTTACATAAAATAGTAACAGTTCCTTAGAATCGAATTAGAATCCTCCCCTTATTAGAATAAAAGAAGAACAAATTAAGAAACTAAATGAAAACAGATGAAATCACAAACCCATAATTCAGAATATGCAAGAATCTCAAGGATATGCAACAATTACTGATTGTATGGCAGGAATAGGAATAATTTCATAGTTACTAAAACCAGCCATCTTAAATAGTTTTTTCCATTCATCTTTAGTCCTCTCTTTGCCTCCTGTCCCAATCATATCCATATCAAGGCTTAGCCTTGCGCGTACAAGATCGTAATTGTCCTCCTCGTCATCTTGGTCTAAAACAATGTCCACTATTATCACCTTCCCTCCATCTGCAGGAATGGCCTCCTTACATTTCTCTAGTATTTTTATGCAGTCTCCATCTTCAAAGTTATGGAGAATGTACTGTCAAAAGAACATAACAAAAAGAAACCAAAGTTAATAACCAAATCTTCATTTTACGCTATCATTAATTTGTTCATTAATGGGTATTAAATGGCCTAGCTACCTTCATAAAAATAGCGTCGGCGGGGGGAATGCTTTTGAACATGTCACCTCCAACCAAGTCAACACCGGCACAGGGTGTTGTTTCAGCCACAACTTGAGGTAGTTCGAAAATTGTACACTTTATGTGAGGAAAAGCCTTGACAACATAGCTCATGGCGGTACCGATACCGCCACCGATATCTATTAAGGATGTAATTCCATTCAAGACTTCTTCACAACCTTTTATGAATGCAGGCATCAACATCTTTGTATCACTAGACATTCCATTGTTTATAAGATGGTTCACCTTCGTATGCTTGTCCGTTAATTCATAACAAGGCAAACCATTAACCTTTTCACAAGATGTGGGACCATCCGCAAACGACGAACACGCAATACTCAATTCATGCCAAAGAGCCATTAGGATCTCGTCTGTAATCATGAGAGCCCAATCAGCTAAACTCTTCTCTTGGTCTCTAAGGAGATATTTAGATGTGTCTGTTAATGAAAATACATCATTTCCTTCAACAATAGTGATGGTTATGAGGTTCATTTTTGCTAAATACCTTAGTAATCTTCTCAAGTTTTCGGGTTTGGAAGAAGCTAAGGATGAAGAACTTGATACTAATTCAAGTAGGGTTATCATGGGTTTATCGGAATTGTGAATGGTATCAAAGATGCCTAATTCAAGTGCACATTTGAGAACAGCAGAATCAACTCTCCCATACATATGGTTCATAACTTGGGCTTGCCATTCTATCTCTTGTTCCTGGCTTCCTTCATAGATCTCCATTGATTTTCTTCTGAAATCTCAAATTTTGATAACAAGAAGTATTGACTTTTGATATAATCTTGAGTCCAATATTTGGAGTTTGATTGGAAGATATAAATAGAATTTGTGACTAGATGATGAGTTTTGGGTTTAAGCTTACCTACTACAAGGTGAAATGCTAAACTAGTGTGTCATTATCTTCATTGGTTGAGAAAGTTTGATTTGACTTTAGTGGATATGTACTTCTTATTAACTTAAGGTTTATTAGTTGTTTGTTTCAAATATCATTATTGGCAACTACTTTTCCACTTCTCTTTCTTAGAGAAGTCATTTTCGAAATTTTGAGAATATCCAATCATGCATCCTGAGGCACTTATTTTAATAGGAAGGAAGCAAAAGAAAACTCTTGAACAACACCCAATGTAGGGAAATTTGTTAGGTTGGGCTTGATATATTCCTTTGGTCTTGGTTAAAGAGACAAGTCAATCTTTATTTGGGTTGTAGATCTACCACGAGCTACCCGTTTCTGTAGAAACATGTGCAATTCTGTACAAATCGGGTGGAAAATATATATAATTTGTGCAAGCTATACTCGATAAAATCTACAAACCAATATGCGAAAATTGTTAAACTCTTTTTCAGAAGAAAATTTGGACCAGGTAGTTTTGACTAACTTGATTTCATATACAATTTTCATCGACGTCTAACGTATATATGCAGAGTTCTGTTTTTTTTTTTGTCAATAATATTCAAACTCTAGTTTTTCCAGTAGAAAGACACTAGTTTTTCCAGTAGAAAGACATACATGTTACGACTCTATCAAAATGAGTTTCACAACGGAATTATTTGCTTTAAGGTACAAATCAACAAAAGTTATTTACAGGAAAGTAATATTTTATTTGGACTCCCATGTAGATCTACAATTCATCAAACAAAATGTAGATCTACACAAATTTAATGGATTTTTCATTTTGCTTTTTTTCCCCTAAAACCCATGGACTCTTTCAACAAAAAAAAGGCCCGGTGTTACGGGGAAATAAAAGATTTTCCGGGGTGTGAAGTTTTGGGTGGAAACAAAAAAAATTAAAATTTTTTGTTTCTCCCAAACAACCAAAACCTAATACTTTTCATCTTCTTCTCTCTTTCACCTATTACCACCATTTCCGGCGACCCTCCATTTCTGGCGACAATTTTTTTTTTGTCCTCTTCATCTTCGGCGAAGCCCCTTCGCCAGAGGCTTCCAGATTCGTGTGGAAACCAAACCAGACGAGTCTGGTTTGCTCTTCAAACCAGACTCCTCTGGATTCAGACCAGATCTACTCGTCTGGTTTGCTCCGGCGAAGGGGCTGCTCCCCTTCGCCGGAGATAGAAGAAATAGAGAAAAAGATAAGAGAGAAGTGAGAGAAGAAAGAGAGAAGAGAGGGTGAAGAGAGAGAGAGAGAGAAAGAGAGATAAAGATGATGAAGTCGTCGACGACTTTTTGCCGGCGACTTTTTGTCGGCGACTTATGAGGTGTGTTTGGTTTTAATTTTTTGGGTTTTCCACCGTCTTTCCCGGAAACTTTTCTGCTTTCTCCAAAACGTTGGCAAAAAAAACCCTTGGACTCATCATAATTTGTTGGGGAGATGTTATCCAAAAATAAAAATAAAATAAAAAAATACTAAAATATCATTATAGTCTATCTTCTATTGAAACAATAAAACATATAACAAGAAAACATAACTTAATCTGAATGCATTGGAAGTAATGGTTTTAAGACCCGACCTGTTTTTTTTTATGAGGAAGACCCGACCTGTTAGTATGTGCATTTTCTTTTTTAACTGAAATCTTGAAGTATATGAAAGAGTGAAAAATATTTTCGTTTGTGGGAAATAAAATTATTTGTATCTTAATACATATATTTAATTTATTCGGAATTATTAGAGCGAGATAATATTAAAAACTCAGTTGTACTCAGAGGGTAAAACAAAAATAAATTTGGTTGAAAATTACTAAAATAAAAGGTATAATTTAAGCATGAGACTGGTCATTAAAATAAAAAGTTTGTGTACCATAGAAAATTGAACCACCTAAATCCCAAGGGATCATAGTCGCTCAGACGTCTCAACCATGGAAGAATCACCACCAATAATTGATCAGTGGTAATTAAAAAACAATCAATTTAGGTTTTTAATCAGGATATTAATAAATAATGTTCCATCTTCAACTGAGTGGTGTTTTCATTTTTCTTTTATTGTCTACATTTAACTCGATTGAATATGAAACGTTTGAACCAAATATACGGAGGAAACAAGTTATTGAGACAAATCAAACAAAAAAACATTTTGAAACCTATAAATTTTGAGTCAAAACAAATCCAGAAGCACTGTGGGCTAAATTCCTCAAAGCTAAATACTTCTCGCATACCGATATCCCAGGCCCAGCAAAGGCTCATCACTCTTGGACCTGGAAAACGATCAGAAAGCACTACAACTTCATTGAAGACCTATCCACTTGGGAGGTACACGCTGGACATGATATTAACATTTGGTCAGACAACTGGATACCAGAGATCAATGGTCGGGTACCGAACAACAACAACTCCAATCTAACCAAGGTGCCTCAACTTATCACGAATAATGAGTGGAGTAATGAAGCCATCAACTCTAATTTTGATACAACTACGCAGAATCTTATTAGAGCCATTCCGGTGAACAGTGAAGGAAAAGATCAACTCAAATGGAAGTTAACCAAGTCGGGTAAATTCACAGTATCTTCGATGTATCAACACTTAAGTATTAATAATATCAACCAGAATCCCAACAATCAGAACTGGAAGTTCATCTGGTCGCTTCCGACCATTCCGCGCATCAAGATCTTCATCTGGAAAATTTGCACCAAAGCTCTCCCGGTTAGAGAGAGAATTAGAAAGTACATTGGCAACACTACTTCATGCCCTAATTGCATTGTCACTGAATCCATTGAACATGCTCTGTTACATTGTGCTCTTGCTAAAAATGTATGGTTCAAACTTCAATATCATATCTGAGAATATTACCTCCATCACAGATTGGAGCTTCTCGTGGGAAGATAATGCCGATCTCTTTTATACCAAAGAAAATATACACTTTTCGAGTATTCTATGGATCTTATGGAAGTACGATGTGACCACTGTTTTCAACACGAAATCAATGAACTTCAAAAGATCATCAAAATGATAGAAAATTTTCCGAGAATCAACAAAAAAACCTGAGAAAAACAAACAAAAAACCAATGAAAAATTGGCAGCCTCCTGCCAATAATTTTACTAAAATTAATGTTGATGCATTGTTTATGAATGTAACATCCAATATGGGAATTAGTTTAATTGCTCACAATGCAGAATCAAAATTTATAGAAGCACAGGTGAAATTTCGGACGAGCTAGAAATAGTGAAGAAAGTGAAGCTATGGCAATCTTATTTGGCTTAGAATGGGCGAAAGAAAAGAATCATAAATCTATAATTATAGAAAGCGACAACATCAATTCATCAAACACATTCACAACAAGCATCATACAGTACACTGGTAATCTCTTATCCACATCAGGAGAATTCAAGAAATCAGGAAAGAATTCGATGCGGTCCAATTCAAACACACAATGAGAGAACTCAACTTAAATGCAGACAAATTAGCGAGATGGGCGAGGAAAAAGAATGCGAGTGTTCCTTGTATTTTAGTCGATAAATACTGTAATAACACTTTTATTAATTAATGTAATGCTAGTTCAACAAAAAAAAAAAATTGAGTTCTTTCATATCGAGTTAGAAACAAATTTTACCCTAATTTTTTGCTTACTTGGGTTAGAGAAGTTAAATTACATGTTACACCTAACCTTACCATTTAGTCTTAAAAAGATTTGACTAAAACAAGGGTTGTTTGTTTTTCGGCCCCCTTATGTTTATGACTAGTTTATTTCGACTCTGTGATTTTCATATATTCTAACCTTCTTATTTATTTTTCGGCCGTTGATATTTAGCAATAGATATTCAATTTTCTATTTCACCCGTTCTTTGAAATGAAAATCTCTCTATGTCCCCTTCTTCATATGAAGAATGGTCACTGTAGAAAGGATGGTCGTCGGTTGGTCAACCGCCTACCACCACTTCACCAATTTTTTATACTTTGCTTTGTTTCACTTCTCTCTTTTCCTTTACTTTTTACTTTTGATCATCTTTTGAATTTTGTGCGGTACGCATCCGAGCTAACTTCTCATGTCCATGCTTGACAAGCTGTCAAAGCAGCATAATGTCGTATCTATTCTACTCTAGAGACTACTGAAGCAAAACAATGTCGTCTCTCCCATTCCATAGAAGATGTTTAGTCAGAACAATGTCGTATTTCCGCTGTCCTAGAAGATGCTGAAGTAGAGTAGAACAAGTTTTTGTTCGTGCTGGAGACAACGACAGCATAGCTAAGTAGCTAAGAAGAATTTTCAAAGCGCCCTGCCCCCCCCCCCCCCCCCCCCCCACACCAAACACGGGCCCAATCGAAACAATTCTAGTAAATATAATAACTACTACGGTCATAAATACTCGTAAAGTGTATGGCTCCACGGAGAATTGGTTGTCCTGGCCATCAATGGTCATTGGTTCGACTCCCATGATGAAGAACACTATTTTTTTTATCTTCATAGGTGGTTCTATAAGCACCCCTACTTATTGTTGTTGGCACCCTTAAGAATTTTATAAGTTCGTATTGTATTTAATAAGGTTTCAAATATTCTAGGGTTTCATGGATTTAGAACAATTCAACTTTGTTTTTTAAACTAGTATGAATGAAATTAGACTTCGTGAACATGAATACCTCTCTTATTTTTAAATTTTTTGTACCGAAGCATTTATATAGTTTTCAGTTTTATACCAAAATAGTTTTCACAACATTATCAAGTTTTATATTAGCCTATTCTGACATGAAATCTTAGTTCTACATGCATCGATTATCATCTCTAACATTTATTATTTGTTCTTTGATCATCTAAGAGTCTAATTACTTAGTTGGTATACTGGTTGCATATCAAAGAAACTTTACTAGAAAATTATTTGAAGCGATCATTAGAAACTTCATATTACGAGTTTGGTTTCGTGAACAATTTAATGTCATCTATATTATTGAATAGTTTTGGATATTTTTTTAATTTATATGTTAAATAAATTTTCAACTTTATGTTAACGTACCACCGGGCCATAAAGTTTGGCACGGGCCCTCAGATTCTCAGCCACGACTCTGAGACACTTCACAGATGTGGAAGTAGTAGAAGCAAAGAGATGCAAACTGGTTGCAGATTTGGGTGAGGTCGGAGCCTGTGTCGAGGCTAAAAAAACTAAAAGCAGAAACCGTGGTCCAAATGGTGGCAGACCATTAGCAGAGCTGCAACTTTACTGGATTGATTCGAAGGACTAAGGACGCAGAGGTCATTCTCAAACACAGCCGAAACATCTTATCAGGCAATCTATTGTGACGCCAGCTATACGCTGCCAAAAATCTAAAAGAGAACCGAGAGCAAAGCTTGACTGGGTTACATCAAAATGAGACTTGCTTCAGCAAACACTAAAAATACAGGAAGAGCATCTCTAAGGCCTATGCAGACGCGACCACTCAAGTCGTGGCCCAACTCAAAACTTCTACAGAGTGTGAAGCGCTCATTAGTCTAGAGTCTTCCGACCAATTTGATAGTTGGGCATGTGCATTGCAATATAGGAAAATAACATTTGTCACCTTTAATTGAGTCCTTTTTATTGCTTTAATGAAGACTTAAGATTGGGTACCGCCGAAATACTCCGACACTCAAAATCAGTTCAATGTGCAAGTAAGAAAGTAAGAAAACAATAACTAAAGATAGAATTCAGACGGGAACTCTTTTATACTACAAACTTGGGTGGCACTTATAGGTTTGTGAGCACGACCGACAACGGTCCTTGGTAGCCACGTCGAAAAGTCGTACAAGTTCCCGTGATTGTATTTATTGTCAGTAACTGCTCCAATTAGTAAAATGGGTCTTTGGCGATATCGGGGTTTCCACGTAAATGTTATTCTCTCGAGCAGATCAAAGTTCAAGGTGTCGAACTTACTTCTGCAAGCCACTCTTTTATGTCTCTCTGGTTAAAGCAGGACTCTGGGGCGGAACTTTACTCAGATCCACCTCCCCACTTGCCTCTCTCTATATAAGAGTTTAAGGTGCTGGGTAGACTCGCTTCGACCTCCCTACAATCTATGCAGCTAAAGTAGGGTACAGGTGGGTCCACTTACTAGCTCCAACGGGGACTCATTCTTTGTGCCTGCGGGTTAAGTTGGCATTCACCACTCAAGTCAATCTGTTAATATCTTGACTTAGTCAAAGTTGATCAAATATTGACTCAACAACAAAAGATAGATGTTTCCATGTCTTCCTATGTTCAAGCATCATTCTTGTCAGCAGGATTTTTTAGGAGGCTCAGACACCTATTGAACATCCCTGAAGGATGGAACATGAAGAAGGCGGCAAAGGTATGGAGGAAAATCTGGGAAATAAAAGAAGGAGATCTCTAAAAAGGGGAGACAAGGAAGCAGTAGGCATTAAGAAGAGGAGACAACCCGCTCTTGGACTTAATAGATGTTGCATGCTCAATGTAGAAATCTTGGACAATTATTTTGATGAACTGCCACTAAATCAAAAATAAATAAGAGAGAGAACGGGATGTTGTCATCTACATAACAGGTTTACCAAGCCATCCTGGCATGGGGGTGGTGGGAGATTGGAAGTGGTGATGCCGTGGTGGTGGTGAAGATGAAGGGTAAAAACAAACCTTTTAATTTTTAGGTCTACAAATGAATTCGCTCTTTAAACTAATTCTGTCGGTGAGAAACTATAATGCCCGAAAATCTGCATGCCCATCAACCAAAGTCGTATTGCTCCAAAAGCACAGGCGTTTTATTCTTTTCTGGATTGAACCATGGGTATGTAATTTCATTACATAGGTGTCCGGTTACAAAATGATAGCAGATTTAATTTGTACCTTACAAAGAAAGGGTAACATCATCTGACACTTCTGTTTGTTAATCTTGGTCCAAGACTAAGATTTTTTTGTGTAGTATTGGTTCTGTATTCACTAACAAATCTGACCGATAGAGTTTGGATTCCTTTTCGCGCATCAGCAGTAATTTCTTTGAAGTGAGATCCATAGAGTTTGGGCTCCTTTTTACTTCACATGAGTGCCAAATTTCACAAGGGATTCATAAGGGACTCCGGCACAATCTGACCGAACTTTTTCTTAGAACATTTACCAGCTTCCCAGCTAGGCCCTTATTTATCGGAGAAAGTACAAGAAATGCCTGTGTTACCAGCTTGTCCAATCCTCCCTATCCTATGAATGTAATCCTCTGTTGTAAGAGGGAAAGTGGGAAACTATAGTTGATCGCCACTTCAACATCAGGAATATCTAATCCCGAGCCGCAACATCAGTGGTACTTTGAGCTTTATCTCCATGTACAGAAATAACTTCCAACCCCTGTAATGGAGCAGATTTTTGACAAGACTTGCTTCCTTCTTGTACAGAACAGAAACCAATACTCTCTTACTTTTTGACTTATGGTACTTGACTGACATGGTTATCAGTCGTGCGTCGCATGCTATATCATTCAGAATATTTACTATCTGCATTAGATCGTGGTTTGCAGTCAAGTCTTCTGAACCCACAACCACCATAACAGGATTGAGATCCATGATTTCTTGAGCCAGTTGGTGTACAAAAGGTGACCATGTTGCACCGAACATTACCATCTGTCGTGCTGAGCATGTTTGGCTCAATATGGACTGAACTTCTGGTCCATATCTCATATCAAGCATTCGATCTGCTTCTTTGAGAACCACAAACGATACCTCCTTTAGACAACAAAAACCTGACACAATAAGATCCTTCAGTCGTCGACCAGGAGTCGCAATCACAATATTAACTCCGAACTTGAGTGCAGATATTTGAGGTCCTTTGGAGCTCCTCCATACAAACAAACTGAAATGTCACCGCATGAGTTCCCAGCTTCCCCGAGAACATCAGCAATTTGTTGAGCTAACTCCTTTGTTGGTTAGAGTAGAACACAAAGAGGATTCTTTGACGCTTTGACGTTCTATTTTTACGCTTCTGCAAAATATGCACGAGAGCTAGAGTTCCAAAAGCTAATACTTAGCCTGAACCAATAGCCGCCTCAATCCCTATAAGATCTCGACCATCAACAAGGCCAAGCATGAGCTTGAAGTGGAGAATGTTGACTAAAACCCTTGCAACATTCAAGTACTTCATCAGAAAGATCTATCTCTGTAAAAGAACTCAAGGCTTTGTACTTCAAATCCTCAGTGTTGTTTCCAAAACAACGGTTTTACTCACACTTTCAATCTCTATCTTCTGTAATGCTTCTTCTACTTCTGTATTTACTCTCTCTACTTCATCTTCATTCGTTTCTTTACTAATAGTCTTATTCTTGTTCTTCTTTGGATCTTTTTATTTACGTTTTGTAACTTCTAGGATTCCATTTTCAGCTTTGTTTCTACTCAAGTTTTTCTTTTCCCGCTTTTTCTTCTTCTCGATGATTTCTAGGGTTTCTAGTTCTTCGTTTAATCTCGTTGCTACTTCCCTTTTCCTCCCCATAACTAAAAGAAAACTAGAATGTAGAGAACCGGCCTTTATAAACCATTAGCAAACTACCCATAAAACAGTTTTCGTCAAGATTTAATTTCCATTGATACTATCTGTCAATTACTTGCTGCTTTTATATGTTTAAATTTGTTATACATAAGACCAACTGACCAAGACTACAGGATATGCTGTACAAATGTGGTAAATTATGGTGCTGATATCTATAATAACTCAAGAACCCGTGTTTAAATTTTAAGCACGGCTTAACAAATTGTGTTTTTTTTCTAACAAGGATTAGGGTAATCTGTTGATGCTTAATGTCATTAGTATTACAAACAGTTTTATAACAAAAGCAAATATTTCTCTAGAATAGAAATTTTTGTCCTTGATTTCACAGAATATGGTACAAAAGGTAGAATGCTGCAAACAACTAGATAAAAAAGGTATATACTTGGAAACTTTCATCACAATTTCTTGTTAGGACAGCAATAACTAACAATAAAAGAAATTAATTCGAAGGCAATTGTAGTATTTGGAACCGACCTACGACCATCAAATGATTGCGATATGCTAAGCCAACATTTCGAATTTCCACAGCTTTAGATTATATAAATGTTGCCAAGAACAATTCCTTCATTTACTAGAAGCAGTATAAGTTTTCTATTCAAGTAAAACTAGCTCATCAACAGAAGGATACTAACTATAAGAAAGTTTTCTTCGACAGAGACCAATTCATAAAAAAAAAGGCAGAAAGGAACATATATGGATAATTCATTTCTTCGAGAAAGCTCAGAGAATCACGTCAATTCTTTTACAGTGGAGTCGCTCAAGTACGATAATCAACAATAGAAATGTTATCATTCGCAGTGCTAATAGGAAAGAAGTACCTCAAAATGACTTAGTCTGGTATTCACTGTTTGGGTACGTGATCCTCTCGAAGAACCTTCCAAGGACCCCAATAGAACTTCGGTTTCATAAGAGGAACTGCTTCCCCAGGATGTTCTTCCCAATATTTTTCCTGCTCATCATTAAAAATGTAAACTTTAAGCTCTTCTTCAGTCTTTAAGTATAAGAATTTTTCAGAATTTCTAATCTTTTTAGGACTAAATGACACCCCCTCAAACATTATACGTTGAGATTTATATTCGAGGAAATAAGACAAAATAAACTTCCAATCACTGTGTTTCTTCCTATCAGTGAGAGATTACATTTGAGCATTGTGAGAAGTTAATCAGAAAAATATTTCCTTTTTGAAAATTTTAATCGCTATTATATCAGAAGACAATAAGGAAGCTATGAGAGTATTCGAAAGTAAGAAAGTAACTATGTTATTTTCAGGAACAACAACAAAATGCAATATCACGAAAGCTAACAGACCCGCTGAAAGATTAGAAAAGCAAACAAAGAAGATTTGAAAATGACTCTCAAAATGATAACCTAAGAATCTGAGGAAGTATATTGAGCTCCTCCAAATAGAGAAACCCTTTCAGGAAGAAGACAAGACGTACCACCCTACTTAGATTTGAACAAAATGTATCATGTCTTTAGGAATACTAACAAATTCAGAGACATCAGACAAGCTTCAAATTCAACGGCAAGGATGTAATCAATTCAGAGATAAAGAGTAAAGGTTATCTTCACTCAGGTTCAGGCGTTCAGCTCAACCTTAGAATAGATTTTGGGTCAATGAGTCCAACCAGACTCAGAGTCAGGTTAAGAGAGCGCGAATATAAATTAACCACATCTTGCCGAATTTTCTGAAGTGAACAAAGTTGACTTGTGTTCTAGCAATAAATGTTTCAGATAGTAGTAACGGTCATTTAAGCTGATCAATGAAATGAAAGCAACTACTTCCCAAAGCAAATTCTAGAAAGCAACTTAAACGATGCTCTTAGATGCTGATTTATCAAAGTTAGTTCCCGAAAAAGCGAATTTCACAGTAATTCCATAGAATTTGAGTTAACTAACATTTAGAACGGAATCTCCTATCATTTACAACATAAAATTTGTGTTATCTAACATTTAGAATGAAATCTCCAAGATTGAAGAATTTTACGCAGAAATGAACAATAATGAATTTTCCTATTAACTCCATCGATATAACTGAGATTGTACAGGAACAATTCAGAACAAACATTGAAGCTTCAAAAAAGGAATTTGGGTAGGCTAATTAAACATCAAACAGAAAAATTGGATCATGAAAAATGGTGGGTATGAGATCAAAGAACAAAGAATGAAACTAAAATTGGTGGGTAAGTGATTAAAGAAGAAAATTAACAGAAAATTAGGAAAAGTTACAAGAATTATACCTTATGGAGTTGTTCTGTGATTGCAGAACCAATGACTCCAGTATAAAATGCAGCAACATATATAACGATTAGAGGTTTGAAAGATTTGGGACGTCTGTAAGGATCGATCATGTCCCAAAGAATTGTTTTCTCCCACTTGTTGTATAGATACTCAGAATATCTCTTCCATAGATAAGTAGCCATTACTCCACAGGGGTTCAGAACCAGTGAAGGACAACGTTTCAAAGGGGAGGGAGGAACTAGGGTTTAGTCAATTGGAACTTATAGAAACCCAAGATATGTGTTCTGGTTAAATTAAATCGAGGCGAGAGATTTAGATGACTATATACCCTTATTGGTTCGTTCTTTAGTGCATTTCGTCGAACAGATTGTTGGCGTCTTTTAAGTAATGGCACAAGGGCATTAAAAACAGGCCTACCTAGTTACAGATGGTGGATGATAAGGAGAGGTTGTCTTATACCATTCGTGCCCTAACTTACTCTTGATTCAATTCCACCAATCCTTCTTCCACCGAGAAAGCACAACAGATTCCCTTCCTTCTGTCCGTGGGTTGGCTGGCTATCTTCTTCTACCAGTTGATCTTCTTGTAAGGGGCATTGGTCGGCTTCATTCCTATCCGAACAGCAAGAAAGGATCTAGCATCTAGGGCAAGGTGAGCCGGTTACCAAATAGGGGTGGGAAAAAGATCCCGAACACCGCTACCCGTCCTGTTCGACCGAGATAAAAAGTGTCCATGGACACCCGATGGTCATAACGGTCAGTGTCCGACCGGCCCGAAAGAATTGACAGAAGGTCACGGTCAAAATTCTATTTCGAAGGACCGAACGCTAACCGACCGGTACGAGTTACCGAATAAGTTGACCGACTAAACTGTCCTCATTTTTAGAAGTTGACAGTTGAATTTTATAGACATATTCGTTGATTATAGTCATATAGTCCTCTGGAAGACCAAACATTAGTGTATGGCTTAATTATATCTTGTCAAATGATGATCAACTGTGTTTTTTCTTTTTTATATTTACTTTTGATTTCTTGGCTAAACATCTTCATTTGTAAGTAATTTTGTTTGTGGTAAAATATAGTTCTGAATTAAGTAAATTTATTGGAAAGTCCGGACCGAGACCGTCCGGTGTCGACTGGCCCGGTAAAATAAACGGTCTTGAACGGTCAAGGGACAAAGAATTCTTGAGATTGACCGTCCGAGTTCGCCCGAGTAAATAGGTGGTCACCAACAGTTTATGTCCTAGTCGACCGGTTCGATGAAGTTAGAGTCCGGTACCGACCGGTCCGGACCGATTCCCACCCCTACCAAGGTACGAGGGGGGAATAAATCTCTCCTAAATGGGCAATTTGTTCTGGTCCAGTGAGCTTTCGCGCAAACCTGCTCCTAATGGGACGGGTTTTACCAACCTATATGGATGAAACTAGAAAAAAATGAAAATTGAAATAGATGCACAACCAACTACCCGAACAGTTACTAACCACTCACTCACTTTATTGATGCGATACTTTGTGTTAACACCCATTTATGTTATTCTTTTGCAAATTTAGAAATACGAACTTTCAAACAAAACAAGTTATATAAATTGAATTATGTCGGTCGAGTGAGCTTTTAACTGTCGTTTGTCGGGCTTTGACATCGTATCGTAGTCTCAAATATTGATGTTTGTTAATAGGATGGTGGGGACCAGCCTTCTGAGATGTCAGTGATACTGTTCACTTTGGCCCATCTGGGCCTTACGATTTTTAAAAGGCCTCACTAGGGAAGAGTGCTTAACCTTTTAAGAAGAACACCACACTCCGTTTCACCACCGCTGTGAGATTGCTTTACAACAATGCTAGCGTTGTAGGTGTTGTTGCAATTGTTAATTACTATTTTATAATTGTTATGTTATCGTTAAATAACTGAAACAGTTTTAGTTACACAAGAAAGTTGTTCCCAGGTGGGGATGTCATGGTTTCTTTATAATGTAGCTCTCGTCTTCCGTTCATGTGCTATTGCAGGATAATTTCTCTATTCTTTACTTAGACCTGATTCTTGTGTGCAGCTTGCTGTCTTATTTAAGAAAACTAGCCAACAATTTGAAGTAAAGGTAGGAACTGCAGCGAACTGCCGAAATTATAAATGTCAATCGCCACAAAAACAGTCCTAGTATCTTCTATGTTCCAAAGATTAACTCCAACGTCTTATAGCAGGAATGTATCATTGTTGTACAACACGACAACAACTCAACAAATATCTTATTTACCACGCCATTGACTTCATTTTCATCTAACATTTGATCGGATAATTTGAGGATGAATCTAAACTAATGCGTAAGCATTTCCTCACGTAGTGATAATCTGATCTGCAAGAAAAATATACCTAAAGAAAAGAAAACACATATTCCTAAACAAAGTAAAACAGAAGGATTTAGAACTTTAACTTTATAGTGGCAATGGATTTTTATTGTCGATTATCAGCAAACCACGTCCACACCTTACATTTCCATAGACTGTCTATAAATAATAGCAGTACAGCCAGTAGTTACATTTTCTTTTTCACTTGAGAATTTCAAACTTAGATTTGAGGTTAGATATCATAACTGGGCATTCTCCCTTCTCGCAGTACTCGGAATACTCCCCACCTGACAAATCAATGCCTTCAAATTTGGTTCCTGATGTCTAAACAAACAAGAAATAATAATTTCAGAGTTAAATTTCTGAAGAATTCATCACTTAAAATCTAAAAACTCAAGTAACTATTTCAACAAACCATCATAGTGAATTGAAACTTATGAAAAGATGAGAAGATGTTTACTCGGGTTAGTGGTCACAAGACTCGCAGTCGCAACCAACAGACTTATGTTACTTTAGCTTTCAAATGGTACTAGAGTTGTCAAGACGATCATTTTTGGAAATTTTGTGAAATATTTATGAAATATAATAGTGACGTTTAGATACTAGTTTCATACAAGGAACAAGTTGAAGAGAGTACAAGTTCAACGGTGTGGCATTAAATAGCAACATGCTTAATGAAGTCATTCCAATCTTCACGCCATCCATGTCTGACAGTATCACAACTGCCGAAGGGCGAAATATTGAATATGTAAGTATGTAAACAGAGTCAAGATTGATTTAGAACTCTAATTAATGGAGCTTAAAGTTTTTAAACACAACACTCTCCAAACTCAAAAGTCAAATGAAGTGTTTCTATTGGTTTTCCTTTAGTGCTACAAGCTATACCAGTCTCTCTTTCTCCATAGTTAGAGTTGATTTTCAATAGCAAGTGCCAGAAATTTCTAGTGCTTACTATCTGCATTCTGAACCTAAACAAGCACCAGTCTTTAGCTTCTTGTGATCCTAATTTGTAGTGAAAGCTGAGATCTAGCTTAAGGCTCAGAAACTCCCTCTGAACTAAAAAGGGGAAGGCAACACGGAAACTAATTCCTGTTGCAATTTTTTGGAACTTATGGAAGGAGAGGAAACAATCAAATCGTTATGGCGAAGAGAGGATCACTTGAAGTCACCAGCATAGCGATCAAAGGAACCCTATTCCATTGGAATAGAATACAAACCAAATTCCAGCATCTTTTGCAGATTTTGTATTCAACTAAAAGGCAACAGTGAAGAAAATGTAATTTTGCTTTCTGAGGTTTTCTAACCTCAAGCCTAAGGGCACAAACCTTTTGTTACATTTCATATATGAAATCAAATCTTTGAAGAAAAAAAATCCCAACTGAACTTTACATGGCACCTTTTCTAATACTAGCCACATTAAAACTTATTTAGCCACAACTCATACCTAGTTCCACATGATACGTGATCTTTTCTTGGCATTACCTACCCTAGAGGCCTAGACCACCCCAAGGCGAACCAATAAGACAAGGTGCTATCTTATAATATGGTTTGAAAGGTCTTCCTAAGCAATGTGGAACTAAGCACAACGCACATCAGCCGTTCGAATCTTATCGGAATGATCTAG
Source organism: Eschscholzia californica (assembly GCF_041429995.1). NCBI lineage: Eukaryota > Viridiplantae > Streptophyta > Magnoliopsida > Ranunculales > Papaveraceae > Eschscholzia > Eschscholzia californica. The sequence continues at coordinate 23,938,406 of NW_028238461.1, forward strand.
AGTTCAATCAACTTTAGCCTATGATACTGTATACAGATTATCTGATTGTTCCATTAATTGCTATGATGACAGATGCAAATTATGCACATTGTGTACTATGTGTATATTACACTTGTTATCCATCATAATGAGCAGGTCAAATTTTTCGAGTTTCATCCACATACCTCTTTTCTAGGCTTATGACTCAAAGTACAAATTGGAAAATAAATGGTCTTTAGCATCTTCAGTTGACACTTAGTTTAACAGTTTAACCTCCTCTAAATGTATAATTTGGAATGCCCAAATCATGTTTGAGTTACGACAGATCACAATTCCTCAAAAAAAAAAACACGATGATGGGAGGTTAGAAATGTTCGTTTGCCAGCACCGGAGATTTAATTGCTTATACATATCCCATAAAAGAAAATGAATGTTATTAACCTACTAACGAGACTCGCTATTGAGTATAAAACATGGTTACTTCAGGTTAAAAAGTAAAGCGGAAAAGTACTTCGATTCAGGCACTACGTGTTCCTTGTAAGCTGGTTTTCGAAATCAAAGTATACTCATATTCTGGTATATTCGTGTGAAATATCCAAAACAAGAAATTGGGTACTAAAAACATTCAATATATGAGACATGCTTGAAATAAAAGCACTTACAGATTCCACTTTCCATCCATCACCAAAAGAGAAATCCACTGGCTCAAGGCCTCTGCAGTCGAATACCATTACCGGTGCGTATTCTCCCATTTCACTAGCTTCAAGTGTCAAAGGACGGCCTTTTCCAGGAATCATTGTAACATTTCCTTCTCTTCCACAAAACTTACACTGCGAATTAAAAAATAATAATTAAAATAAACCAAAAGATAGTTCATTTGTTGTCATTTGATGCAGGGCCGTGCCTGAGAATTCGGGGGCCCGGTGCCAAATTTTTTAGTTGGCCCCCCTTGTATAAGCAAACGTAAAATCTAAATTTTTTTACGCATTCGGTTGCTTTTGTGTATGTCAAGGTTGTGGCTTACTTTTTCATCTCACACATTAAATTATAGTTTAGTTATGAATGATAATGAGAGTTTGGATAGAGATTCATATGATAGAAAGAATGAGAAATTTTAGAGAGGATAAAAAATATAAGGATTAAAAAGAAAATTATGTGTCAAAGAACAAATTGCGTTGCGACAAAAATTATAGAAATATCATGTCGCAAGAGAGACTGAGAGAAAGGAGATATGTGATAGTTAGAGAATAGTTTTGTTCTTATTGGCTTTGGGATGAAAATACTATATATTATAACATTTTTTTTTTGTTGACATGTATATTATACCACTTGAATCATTGACCATTAACGTTTCAATGTGACCTCTTCCAAAAAAATTAAGAGAAAGTGCTACCGGTAGCACTCGAGCCCAAGACCTCTAGCCCAAGAGATGAACAGTGCACCAGCTGAGCTACTTCACAACTCATGCTAATCCTATAACCTTCCCGGTTTAATAGGGTTAATAAATGGCCAAAAACTTAAAAATGGCCCTTTGTGGTGGGGGGCCCTGTGTGGGCGCACGGCCCGCACCCCCCACTGCAAGGCCCTGATTTGATGATAAAACCAGTTAAAACTTGAAAAGAATTTAAAGATTTGGAATGAAACTAATTGCTGATTTAGGTGCAATTTCAAAGGTTTCATTACATGAATCTAAAATTAAAAAAAGAAAAGAAGTAAAGTTAGACTATCCAAAGAACTATCAATTGAGAGAGAGAGAGAGAGAGTTTGACCAACAACTGGTAGTGCATCTACTCCGCAATACGGAGGTCTCAGTTCGATCTGAAGTTTACATCCAAGATTATTGAACTTGAGTATAAATTTAGTAGTTAGATGGGCTTTATGCCAGTAGTTTGATTGCGCTTTAGGCTAGTAGTTTCCGGAACTCGAAAGGTTTCAATTTCGTAATTTTTTCTTCTTTTGAATTGTCAGCGTTCCTCGAACCCTTGACCTCTAAGATGGAAGACTAAACTTCTTACAACTCCAGCCAAGGGTTGTTGGCAAATTTCGTAGTTATCGTGTTTATCACATCGTATAGATGTATCAATGCCTTTGTAATTACTATTGTAGTCAATATCCAAAAAAAAAAAAAAAAGAGAGAAAATTTGTGTGTGTGATGATTGAAATGAGGAGTTAAAGAATTAGCTAAGAGAAAGTAATCAAACCTTCTGAACAAGATTAGTAGTTGCTCTTCCTTTTGGAAGAGGAACTGTTTCACCCAATGTCAAACATGTCTCTTTCTGGCTTGATTCTCCACAATTTCCACATTTCATCTACACAAACCAACAAATCAAACAACTTCATTTTAAAGTATTCAAGAAACAAGAACAAAAAGAAGAACTTGAAACCCTAAAAAGTGATTGATTCAGGTAATTTTTTTTCAAAATATAAATAGATTGAAAAGAAAAACCTTGAAGTAATAAGCGAAGTTTGGATCATCACAGCCTCCTTGAGGTTGAAGATCAGTTAGATTCTCGAGTTCCGCAGTGATCATCAACATTAGGTTCACCATTTTCTGGATTCTTCACAGAGGAGACCCACTGGAGAAGTTATCTGGAGCGACGACAACCTTCAGTCTCGGAATCGGATTCTTCGACTATAAAAGGGCAACTACTATGGTATGGAAGGCACAAACCCCACAAACATATAGATGGCTGTGGGGAAAAAGAACTCGGTGCCTTTATTGGCGCCCTTCCTTTTTTTCACTCAGGGATTGCTTTCTCTCTTTCCGCCCCACGGACTAGGCAAATCTGAGGGCACTCGGACTAGGCCTAATCCGTGATGGGCTTGAACTGCACGAACTGAAGCACTAGGTAATCCGAGAGCACTCGGACTATCTGTGTTGGGCTTGAATTGTACGAACTAAGCCAGTCTAAATGCCCTCAGTCTACTTGATCTGTGGGGTTTGGATTGCTTAGTTCGAAACTAAGAGAAATGCCCAAAGTTAAGGCGGGCTTGAATAAAAAGGAGGGGCACGTTTAGAGCACCAAATAAAACTAGAAAAATGGGAGCATTAAGGTGTCGTTGGGCAAATAAAAGTAGCAGTACTTTTACTTCTATCGTTGGGCAAATAAAAGTAACAGTACTTTTACTTCTAGTAGAAGTACTTTTGCTTTAATAAAGTAAAAAATATCAAAAATATATTGTATACATAGTTGCTTATAAGTAAAAACTAGTCAAAAGATTAATTTGGAAACATAATTTACTTTCCTATTTTATTTTTATTTTCTCATAGAGATAACTCATTTTAAATTTACTCATGCGATTTCATTATAACTATTGACGCAAAGGTGGTGGTAGCGGCGGTAGTTGTAGTAGCCACAGTGATAATTGTGGTAGTGGTTGGACCTTTGGAAAAATGGTGATGTTAGTGATTGAAATGTGGTTGTGGTGTTGTGGAGATACAATGGTGGTGGTTGAAATGTGGTTGTGATGGAGATACAGGTTAAGGCGTGGTGGTGGAAATACAGTGGTGTTGATATAGTGGTAGTGGTAAGGAGGTATGGTGGTGGAAATATGGCGATGGTGGTGGTGATGGTATGGTAGTGGTGATGGAGGTATGTTGGTGGTCGTGGAATTATGAAGATATGATGATGGAAGTATAGTGATGGTGGTGGAAATATAATGGTGATGGTGGTGGTGGAGGTATGGTTGGTGGTTGGTGGTTGGTGGTAGATGTGTGACAGTGGAGAAAAAGTATCGCGGTGGTGATAGAGGTACAGTAGTGGTGTTTGAGGTGTTGTGGTGGTCATGGTGTGATGGTGGAAGTGCGGTGGTGGATGTGTGGTAGCTATGGTAGTGGTGGAGGTGAGGTAGCGGTGGAGGTATGTGAAGGAGATGTCCTTTGCTCAAGATGACAATGCGACCAATTTATCAGACAAGACAAACGATGAAGATCATTGATTTCAGATGTCTTAGGAACCGTAATGTTTAGCTACAACCCAATCACAATCTGCGGAAAATTTAGATCACCCGCGACTAACAACAACCGGATCCTACGACGGGTTACACAAAAAAGTGTCGACTCCATCACAATATCTGACTTGAGGGAATGAGATGAATGACATGGATTAAAACTAGTTAGAAAAGATCCAAAAGGGTCCGACTGAGAGTCGCCGGACAAAGATGGCATGGGTCCGACTCAGATAATTAAACACTTATAATTTTTTATTTCTCCTTAATGTGAACTTTAAGTAAATTAAACGACCCTGGTTACTATTTCCCACAATAGGATATGCAAATATGTATAGTGCATATTATTTAAGTTTCGTAATGAAACTAGTGTGGCATAAACAACAACCACATTCACTGTATATCCCCCTCCCTCCCCCAATGCAATTATTTCAATACGATACACTATCCACGTATAGGGGTGGGAGTTATATCCATGGGTCCGAACCTGCCCCTGGGAACCCGAGTCGAACGAGGATCGTGAATAGCCGCGCCCGTCTTAGGACACAACCCGCCAAGTTTTGGTGCACGGGCATGGGTTAAAACCTCTACCCCAAACCTGCCCATGCCCGCACCCGCTTAGCATTACCAGATGATACCCTACGGTCTATGTTGCTAGGCCTAGTTGAGATGGTAATATGTTTAAGGACAATCACACTAACCCAATGCATTGCTTTGCAATGGTCCAAGAGAATTTTTAGTGGGATAATGAAGTAATGCTTGCTTTGAGGGGGCAAAAAGTGGGATAAGTTTATATTATCGCAATCCCATGAGAATTCTTCCTTATTTTTTCAGTGTGGGATTCAATTCGCAAAGAAACAACACAAATAACCTCTAGTTTTAGTCTCACATTGCCTCTTTAAAATTAGGAAAGGTGTTTGGAGACTTTATAAATGGAGAGGAATAAGTGAACTTATTTAAGTCATGGGCTTACCCGTTACCGATCCGCACATACCTAAAATTAGGAAAGGCATCCATACTCGCCCGATAGCCACCCCTATCCACGTATCAAGAACTATATAGCTCGATTACTACATAGACCTTATGTGGCACACACCCTCTAGGAAGAGAGTGTAACAGTATCTCATCATGTACCACGACTATATGACCGTGGGATATCTTTTTTTCTTTTATACACCAAAGATATATGACAAAAATCATTAGTCCAGTCACCAAATGATGTATATCGTAATGACAACATACAATAAGATGACTAAGTTGGTCCAACTCAAGAAAAGATTAGTTGGCATAAACCCTAATGGATTTTTCCATCACCCAAAATCTCATGCGTGTTGTTGACGGAAACATGATGAGCCATTCCTAAAATATTTTCACCACCAAACCAAATTTAATTATTTGATATTGTTGACGGAAAAATAATGAGCATGACAATGTTACAATTATGAAACCAAAATATGTCCAATATAGATGCAGCGTATTAGGATTTATAATTTTGTTATACAACCCATCTCAATGTTTTTTCTTGACAAGGCAATCTTTCATTTATAGAGTTAAAGTCTATTATAAAAGGGGGCCTCAAGAAATCAAGAACAACATCCAGCCAAAGAAGTTCATCATTGACCGTCCCAAAAAGGGTACGTCCGCAGGTGTACGGGCGTCAAGTAGTAAAACTCGGTAAGATCGGGGTCGATCCGCAGAGACAAAGCCAAACGTATTCTAAAACTTCGAAGTAGCACGTTTTCTTTTCAAAATTGATTTTAGTTATGAAAGAATAAAATACTGAAACAAATAGTAAAAATAACTTCAAATGGGGGAGAGGACCTAGGATTTCGACTCGATTCTAACCATGCACAAATTTTGACCTAAAGATCATATTTTTATGGATCAAAGTCATCAATTTTCTAACAACTCTAACTATTACCTATCAACTAGCAAGTATCCAACATTAAAGAACCTAATCTAAACATGGTGGATCAAGCTTCAAGAAGCATAAGTAATGAAAGATTATACCCGTCTCAACAATCGACTATTACCATTAAAGAGACTACTCTAAATATGACGAATCAACTCGGAGTTGTAATTGACGAAGGAATCACGAATATTGTCGAAAATCAATGCATATGAGATGCTTAACAAACTAATAAGATCATAAATCAATATCTCATGCATAATCATAATGATCATAACCCTAAATTAGAAAAGATTAGCTATTCATGATCAACAAAGACATATTAAATAAGAGTTTCATTCCAAAAATTAAGTTCAACGAAAAAGAGATCACCAAATGATTGACTCTGTTTCGGTCCATTCTCTGTTTTGTTCTAGCCGTGAAAAGATAGCTTCTCCATAGATGATGCTCGGATTCTATTTTATAACTGTTCCCTCTTCTGTCCTCTTCTCCTACTTTCTCTCACAAAAAGTTGAAGAAAAATAATGAACATCCTAGAAGATGATGATGGAAAAGTGATAACAACTCTCTGTTTTCTTTCCTTCTCTGTTAATATATTTTCTTCTCACTAGAATTTACAAAAATAGAAGAAGAAAAGGATAAAGAATCAACTCAACAATGGTGAAGAATTATCAATAAAAAAATGGTGATTTATTTAATTGAAGCCTCTGTTTTACATCTCTCTCTGTCTAAGAAGATTTCTGAAACTCCCTCTCTTTAACTCTCTCTCTAAAAATCTATCTTTTATGATTTGAGAAAAGAGAAGAAGATCATGACCTCTCTCCCTATTGTTAGCTTAAGAGAAGATAAGAAGATGATGTTCCCCGGTTGAGAGATGATCTTTAGCCCATGTTCTATAGTCGAAGGTAGGACGCTCCTCGAGACGAGATAGTTGTATCGCAGTGGGTATATGGCTCTGCTACACATCGATGTTCTATAGTCGTTTGTGTAAGTCATGATATTCTAAGTGTATCATTGTTTAGGTATGATTTATTATTCGATGCGTATTGAGATCACGAGTTAGCTTGATGGGCGATGATGACAACATGAGAGTCATGGAAGCTCTTATTGATGCACCCGAAAAGGTTGCAAACCCAAGCGGAGGTATCAAGTAGTACCCGGTAAAACCGGGGTCGATCCACGAGACGGTAAGTGTAACTAAAATACAAGCTAAGGAGGATTAAAGTGACTAAAACCTAAATCGGAACAAGTAATAGGAATTTTTGTATGAAAGGATGACTAACAAAAAAACAGAAACAAATAAAGTAAAGAGGGGGTTTTAATTAGGCATTGACCAAAAAGAAATAGAAGAGAAATACGTAAACTTGAACTATTAACTAAAAATTCTTGGGAGACTAGGGTTTTATTCTAAATATGAGAGAAGTTAAGGATTCGGGAATCTATCGAGATATATTTGCATCGATGCTTGTTTGGGTCGATTATCAAGTTTGAGTCTTCTCGACTCTAAATTAGATGCTCTAAGTGCTAGATATACCTAATGGTCATAACTAGTCAAAGGGTCATCATATTCCATTAACATCGAGTCTAGATCGGAAAGATCGATTAACAAGTAACTATATAACATATGCTTAACATAAGACATGAAACAAGTTTAACCGATTAACCTAACATGATAGAGATATCAAACATACTAATCTAATCAAACAAACACATACATAAACATATCAAGATTTCATCCCTAGACCTCAACAAGTTAATTAGCTACTCATGTTCAAGCAAATATCGAGATTCAAAGTTAGAGAAGAAACCACACACATGATTTTATAATTTGAAACACTAAGAATCACAAAATGAGTTGACAAAAGTAACTTAACACAAGTTAATATGCTTTTGGAGTAGTTGAATAAGATAAAGCACAAGTAAAAATGGAAGAACAAGAGAGAAAATGGAAGAAAATGGGGTTTGAAAGCTGCTGGAAATTCAATCTCTGATGTAGCCAAACAGACCCTTGAAGAAGAATGGTTTTCTTGCTAAGAAATCAAGCCAAACGTACCCTACTTCCCAGCCAAAACAGCCTTCTTCTTTCACGATTTCAAGTGCCTCCAAAATCCTTTCAAACCACGATTTCAAGTGCCTCCAAAATCACCCACTTTTATAACCACCAACCCAACCAAACTACCTACTGTTTATCTTTTCAAATCCACCCTTTATTCAATTACCAAACCACCTATCTGAATTTCCCAAATAGCCACTTCTTCCACCAAATCCAGCCTAACCCATCAACCCACTAAAACCTTCAATCCGCCCACACTAAAACCAGCAAAAAAACACCTCTCTTTCAAAAACCAAAACCGCCCCCCTATTCTCCCTCTTCCAGCCTTTTGATCAACCCTCTACTTGCACTTGGTGAAGATAAAAAAACCCTAAGTCAGATTTTTTCTTTCCTTTTGTTCTTTCACCAAAACCCTAGTCAAATTGACTTGGTCCTCCTTTGACTTGGGCCAAATTCTCAAAGAGTGCTCTTAAAACTTATCTTTTCTCTTCTTTCTTGGGCTCTTGGGTCTTGGATGTTAGGCTTGGCTTCTCATTAGAAACCAAAGTGGGTGATTCATCATTCTCTACATCTTCTAACTTTTAGCAAAGACCGAAATATCCATCGACTTCTTATGATCACCATTTCTTCCATTTTTATCCTTTTTTCTTGTTCAACTCCATAGATCGTACCTAATCAAAAGAAGTTTATAACTAATCAAAATAAAAGTATAAAATGGACTAACTCATTTAAATTAAGTGACATAAATGTGGTGAATTCACACCACATTAAAAGAAGTTTATAACTAATCAAAATAAAAGTAAACTCAACATATACAAAAACTAAATGAGGATATCAAGTTCTAAAACGAAATGATCTCTTAGGAATGGAAATAACCACTAACGGAATGAGGAAGCTCACTCACCCTTCTCACCCACTCTACCCTCTAATAATGCCTCCTAAAGGTAAACGGATACAAGTGATGGAATGGAAGATGATGAAATCCCGAGAATGTCGACGCCTTCAATGATAAAAGAACACTCAAACAAACTTTAACTCGACTTTTTGCTTTGAATACTTTATTTATTCCAAACACTTACATAAACACTCAAAAGTCCACATGAACTTTTACACAAAAACAACTTTCTTTTTTTTTTTTTTTTTTTTTTTTTTTTTTTTTTTTTTCCTTTTTTTTTCTTTTTTCTTTTTTTTACACACATAACCAAACACCAAACACAAAAGTACAAACTAGTATTCTCAACAAATCACCTTTACTTTCACATTTTGCTTTCACATTCTTTCTTCTTTACTTTTCATGCCTTCATTCTCGGGAGTAGTATGATGAATGGATGGTGGAGTATCCGTTTCTCTAAAGTTAACACCATTATCGGGTTTCATAGACTACAAGGGTGAGGTTTATTCGCTATCATGATGTCACTCCTAGTGGCTAAGGAAGTTGAGCTCATGAGATCGTCTAAGCTCTTTTGAAAGTTGCGAAGTTGAGTAGCTCTTCATTCTACTCGGAGTTAGCGCGGAAGAGTACACTCAAAGGCAATAAAAAGGCTCAGATATCTCACATGGGTTATAAGTCTCCACTAATGACTATTTTAGGTTACTTAGAAGTGTTCCTTCTTCCTTAAGATGCTACTCACATGATAAGACACCAACACCAAAGGACTTAAAATTCATGAAAAGACTAAGAGCATGCATAAGATTTATCAAGAAAGAACCACATGTATCAACATACTTAAAAATACCATTAGAGTCATACCAAATCTACCCAAAAAGTTTCAAATTTGGTCAATTTGTTGAACCCTCTTGTCTTTTGAAATCTAAGGTCATGATGTCATTCGACCAAAAGGTCGTATCCCCATCCCCAAACTTAAAACTAACATTGTCCTCAATGTTCTAAGCATATAATCACTAAAATATAAGAGGTACAATAAGTTAAAGAGAAGGGTGGAAGGATATCACCATATCCGACGGAGATAAAAATTGATACTACCAAGACTTATGTATTCGAATTCCAAGTTGATGATAAGCCCATCGCCATCCCCAAACTTGGAACGAACCACGTCCCAAAAGTATACAAAGTGAGAAACACTCCTAACACATCAATATAAAACATAAGAATGAAGCATAAGCATGACCATAGAAAAATGACCACTCACGCGGGATCACTCGATTGCATCAAGCTATGCAACTAGTCTTTGAGTCTCTCGTGTGCATGAGAGCACGAGTTTTGTCTCGTGGAGGGTTTCCAGAGATGATACCCACAAACATCGACTCTGAGAGGTCTGACTATGAGAGGGGGGTCAACCTTGATGTACAAGATTGACCAACATGAGAGGGAGATTGATCCTGGTACACCGCATCAACCAATGGGGTAGTCTCAACCTCCGGGTCTTCAAGGTCCAAAAATGGCTTCAATCGTTGGCCATTCACTTTAAAAGAATTGCCATCTTTGGGATCCTCGATCTCAACGGTACCATAAGGGAACACGGTCTTCACAATATATGGGCCAGTCCAACGAGACTTGAGTTTACCGGGAAATAGATGGAGCCTAGAGTTATAGAAAAGAACTTTGTCTAAAGGTTCAAACGTCTTCCTAAGAATTCGTTTATCATGAAAGGCCTTCATTCTACTCTTATAAATCTTGACACTCGTGTAAGCCTCATTCCTAATCTCTTCAAGCTCATTAAGATCAAGCTTCCTCCTTGCACCCGCTTTGTCTAAGTCAAAGTTGAGCCGTTTTATGGCTCAATATGCCTTATGTTCCAACTCTACTGGTAGATGACATGCCTTGCCATACACAAGGCGGAAAGGGGACATTCCTAAAGAGGTCTTGAAAGCTGTTCTATATGCCCACAAAGCATCAACTAGTCTTAAGGACCAATCTTTGCGATTCGGGTTTACCGTCTTATGCAAAATACGCTTTATCTCCCTATTAGACACTTCCACTTGCCCGCTTGTCTGAGGGTGATAGGGGGTTTATGCGTTATTCCATATGTCTGCATCAAGCTTTCAAATGGTTTATTGCAAAAGTGACTACCTCCATCACTAATAATAGCCCTAGGCGTGCCAAATCGAGCAAAAATGTGTTCTTTCAAGAACTTTATGACCACCCTATGGCTATTATCCTTGCATGGGGCTGCTTCTATCCATTTAGATACATAATCAACTGCAACTAAGATATACACATAACCAAAAGAAGAAGGGAAAGGGCCCATAAAGTCAATACCCCAAACATCAAATAACTCAACAATCAATATAGGGTTAAGGGGCATCATGTCTCTACGGGTCATGCATCCTACTCTTTGGCATCTATCACATGCTTTGCAAAATTGATATGCATCCTTAAAAATTGAAGGCCAATAGAAACCACATTGCAAGATCTTAAAGGCAGTCTTCTTACCAGATAAGTGACCTCCACATGCCTCAGAATGACAAAAATTAAGTAACCTTTTTGCTCCCATTCTGGGACACATCGTCTGATAATCTGATCAGGGCAATACTTAAACAACAACGGGTCATCCCAAATGAAGTTTCACACCTCGACAAAGAATTTCTTCTTGTCCTGAGCACTCCACTAAGAAGGCACATGTCCTACAGCAAAGTAGTTAGCAATATCTGCATACCAAGGACACTGTGAAGCTAAAGAGACCTCAAACAACTACTCATCGGGAAATGTCTCGGTCACGGGTATAGCCTCTATAGTGCTATGGGTAACAAGCCTAGACAAATGATCTGCTACCACATTTTCAGACCCCTTCTTATCTTTTATCTCTAAATCGAACTCTTGCAAAAGAAAAATCCATATAATAAATCGTGGCTTAGCATCTTTCTTGGATAAAAGATATTTCAGGGCTGCATGGTCTGTGTATACAACAACCTTAGATCCTACTAAGTATGACCTAAACTTGTCTAATGCGAAAACAACTGATAACAACTCTTTCTCCGTGGTGGAGTAGTTGAGTTGTGCCTCATTAAGAGTTTTACTCGCATAATAAATGACACATGGTAGCTTGTCTTTTCTTTGGCCTAAAACCGCACCGAGGGCATAGTCGCTGGCATCACACATCACCTCGAATGGTATAGACCAATCGGGTGGCTGAATAATCGGTGCCGTGGTCAACAAGGTCTTAAGAGTATCAAAGGCCTTCATACATTCATCACCAAATACAAAATCTTTCTCTTTAGACAAAAGAGCACATAAAGGCCTAGATATCTTGCTAAAGTCCTTGATGAATCGTCTATAGAACCCTGCATGTCCTAGAAATGACCTAATGTCTTTCACACTCTTAGGTATAGGCAAGTGCGAAATCAATTCTATTTTGGCACGGTCAACTTCTAGTCCACTAGATGACACCACATGACCTAACACAATTCCCTTTGAGACCATAAAATGACATTTCTCCCAATTCAATACAAGATTCATTTCAATGCAACGATTCAACACACATTTCAAATTATGCAAACACACATCGAAAGAATCACCAAAGAGAGAAAAATCATCCATAAATACCTCTAGGTACTGGCCCACCATATCAGAAAAGATACTCAACATGAGTCTTTGAAACGTCGCAGGGGCATTACATAACCCAAATGGCATACTACGATATGCAAACGTTCCAAAGGGACATGTAAAAGTAGTCTTTTCTTGACCTCACTCATCAATCTCAATCTGGTTGTACCCCGAATATCCATCTAGAAAGCAGTAATAAGGATGACCGGCAAGTTTCTCAAGGATCTGGTCGATGAACGGTAAGAGGAAATGGTCCTTCCTCGTCATCGAATTCAACTTCCGATAGTCGATACACACTCTCCATCCCGTGACTTTCCTAGTCGGGATTAGTTCATTGGCCTCGTTTTCGACTACGGTAATTCCAGACTTTCTAGGCACAACTTGAGTCGGACTCACCCATTTAAGATGAGATAGATGATCCCGACCTCTAATAGCTTGAGGACTTCTGCCTTCACAACCTCTTTCATGTGGGGGTTCAACCTTCGTTGACCCTCACGTGAAGGTTTGGCATCATCCTCAAGATGGATTATTTGGGTACACACAGTGGGGCTAATCCCTTTTAGGTCGGCAATAGTCCAACCTAGGGCCCCTTTATGGTCTCTCAAGACCTCCAATAGACTACATTCTTGTGAATTAGTTAGTTGTGATGAGATAATAACCGGAAATGATGGCTCTTGGCCCAAATCTGAATATTTCAATTCACTCGGTAAGGGCTTCAAATCAAGTTTCGGAAACTCTATTGAAGACGGTTGCGGTTTAGGCTCATTGATTGGAAGTGACTCAAATCTAACCTTCCACATCTCCGTGTCCAATAAAGGTGCCGAATCCATGAGAGAGTTCATTTCCGATATAGTTATCTCATCATCAAACGTAAAGCAATTCATAAGACTAGTCTCTAATAGGTCTTGGGTACCTAAAGCAAGGCCTCCCTGAACAAAAGACTCAATCATGTGCAACTCCTGAACATCAGACTCATCATAATCAACATCAAACTCATCATAATCAGATATAGGATGCTTGCAAGAATTGAAAATGTTAACCATAAGAGTCATATTACCAAATGAGAGTTTCATAGCACCACTCCTACAATCAATTAAAGCTCGTGATGTTGCAAGGAAAGGTCTACCTAAAAAGACTGGAATTTGAGATTCACCATTCATCACTGGTTTTGTGTCCAAGATAAAGAAGTCTACTAGAAAATAGAACTTATCTACTTGGACCAAAACATCCTCAACCACCCCTCTCGGCATCTTAATCGAGTGATCGGCAAGTTGTAAAACTACTTTGGTGGGTTTTATTTCACCTAAGCCCAATTGCTCATAGACCGAATAAGGTAGAAGATTAACACTCGCACCTAAATCAAGGAGTGCCTGCTTAATGTGAGTCGCCCCTATAGTGCATGAAATGGTGGGGGATCCAGGGTCCTTATAAGTAGGTGGGAGGTTCTCCTTAATGATGGCACTCACATTCTTAGCCAAGAAAGCTCTAGACTTCACATGATGTTTCCTCTTCATAGTGCAAAGATCCTTCAAGAATTCTGCATAAGTAGGAATTTGCTTAATTGCATCCAAGAGAGGAATGATGATCTTAACTTGCTTAAAGATCTCAAGGATATCACTATTATCTCTCATTGGTTGAGTAGAGACCAATCTCTCAGGGAAAGGCACACTAGGCTTAGGAATGTGGTTAGGCCTTGAGGTTTTGTCGGATGCCTTGTTATGGCCACTACTACCCTCAGATTGGTTAGGCTCCTCAGGTTCAATAACCCTCATAGGATCATCTTGTCCAATCGTTTTGCCATTTCTGAGAGTAGTAACTGCCTTAACATGTGCAACCCTAGGGTCAGATGTATTACCCTCACCGTTTCCCCTAGGGTTTTCTTGAGTTTGAGAAGGTAGTTTGCCTTTCTCATCCACACTTAACCTTGCCTCAATTCTAACCATACTCTCTCGAAGGCCTTGCAACATTTGCTCGTGATTCTGAAGCATTACATGGATTGGATCCTCAAGGTTCCTCCGTGGAGGTGGCACATAAGCATTGCTTGATGAGGGACCTTGATGATTATGCACATCATTTGCAGTAGGACCATTCTTCCAACTCAAGTTGGGATGGTTCTTCCAACCCGGGTTATAAGTGTCAGAATAAGGTGAGCTAAATGGCCTTTTGTAGTTGTTCATGGCATTTGCGTGTTCATGGACCAATAAAGGACAATCTCTAGTGGAGTGGTCCGTGCTATCACAAACATCACAAACAACTATACGAGCTTCCGGTGCTCTCACAACATTAACCTTTTGCACCTTTAAGGCCTCCACCTGTTTAGTCAAATTGGCTAACTTTGCATGCACATCATCACTTTCATTTAAAAGGTACATCCCTCCCCTTGAGCTCGTTTGAGCCTTGGATTTACTTCGATCATTTGTATCGGATATGTCCCAACTTTGGGCATTTTCCGCCAAGTGGTCGAAATAGTCCCAAGCATCCTCGGGATCTTTACTCATAAATTCCCCATTACACATCATTTCTACAAGTTGTCTTTGGGTGGGGGATAGACCATCATAAAAGAAATTGATAACCCTCCACACCTCATAACCGTGATGTGGGCAAGAATTTATGAGCTCTTTGAATCTTTCCCAACACTCATAAAACGTCTCATGTTCCTTTTGTGAAAAGTTCATGATGCTCCGTCTCAATGTGTTCGTTTTATGAGTGGGAAAAAATCTCTTTAGAAAGTGTGTGGTCATCTCTTTCCAACTCCCTATTGATCTAGGGCGTAGAGAATGAAGCCATTGCTTAGCTCTTTCCTTTAATGAAAAAGGAAATAACTTAAGCTTAACGATGTCCTCGGGCACTCCGTCGAGTCGGAGTGTCGAGCAGACCTCGTCATATTCCTTCAGATGAAGGTAAGGGCTTTCAGACTCTAAGCCATGGAACTTAGGGAGTAAGTTAATGACACCATGCTTAATCTCAAAGTTGCCAACATGCATAGGAAGGACAATGCAAGATGGTTGACTAGTTCGGTCGGGTTGCAAGTAATCTCT
This sequence comes from Eschscholzia californica, assembly GCF_041429995.1. Classification (NCBI taxonomy): domain Eukaryota; kingdom Viridiplantae; phylum Streptophyta; class Magnoliopsida; order Ranunculales; family Papaveraceae; genus Eschscholzia; species Eschscholzia californica. Next base: position 23,953,837 of record NW_028238461.1, read on the forward strand.
CAAGCTCCTCATAGGAGGGTTCATCTCATGACCCTCACTACCATGTGTGCTCTCTTGGTCCTCCATAGTGTCCGGCCGATGATTGTTGTGGTCAGACTCAGACGTGCTACCAAGCTCTATGTTCTTCTCTAAATGATTATGACTATTCCTAATCCAGTTATTCGTGCACAAAAAGAGAGAACAAAATGCACGCACAAACACACACAAGAGTCAGACAATATAAAAGATAGAACTTCGTTACCCCCCTTTGTTGTTTGATTTTGAAGTCGGGTTTCCACTTTTCTCTGAAATCCCCAAACTTATTCCGTTCGATCTCTTTTTGTTAATTTTTGTTTTTCTGAAAACACAAAGCAAACAAAACTAATTAGAATCTAGGATAAAAGAAAATAATACTTATATCTAAGCTACACGTCGCTATCCCCGGCAGCGGCGCAAAAAAATTGATGCATCTGAAAAGGTTGCAAATCCAAGCGGAGGTATCAAGTAGTACCCGGTAAAACCGGGGTCGATCCACGAGACGGCAAGTGTAACTAAAATACAAGCTAAGGAGGGTTAAAGTGACTAAAACCTAAATCGGAACAAGTAATAGGAATTTTTGTATGAAAGGATGACTAACAAAAAAACAGAAACAAATAAAGTAAAGAGGGGGGTTTTAATTAGGCATTGACCAAAAAGAAATAGAAGAGAAATACGTAAACTTGAACTATTAACTAAAGATTCTTGGGAGACTAGGGTTTTATTCTAAATATGAGAGAGGTTAAGGATTCGGGAATCCATCGAGACATATTTGCGTCGATGCTTGTTTGGGTCGATTATCAAGTTTGAGTCTTCTCGACTCTAAATTAGATGCTCTAAGTGCTAGATATACCTAATGGTCATAACTAGTCAAAGGGTCATCATATTCCATTAACATCGAGTCTAGATCGGAAAGAGCGATTAACAAGTAACTATATGACATATGCTTAACATAAGACATGAAACAAGTTTAACCGATTAAACTAACATGATAGAGATATCAAACATACTAATCTAATCAAACAAACACATACATAAACATATCAAGATTTCATCCCTAGACCTCAACAAGTTAATTAGCTACTCATGTTCAAGCAAATATCGAGATTCAAAGTTAGAGAAGAAACCACACAAATGATTTTAAAATTTGAAACACTAAGAGTCACAAAATGAGTTGGCAAAAGTAACTTAACACAAGTTAATATGCTTTTGGAGTGGTTGAATAAGATAAAGAACAAGTAAAAATGGAAGAACAAGAGAGAAAATAGAAGAAAATGGGGTTTGAAAGCTGCTGGAAATTCAATCTCTGATGAAGCCAAACAGACTCTTGAAGAAGAATGGTTTTCTTGCTAAGAAATCAAGCCAAACGCACCCTACTTCCCAGCCAAAACAACCTTCTTCTTTCACCGAAACCGCCTCCAAAATCCTTTCAAACCACGATTTCAAGTGCCTCCAAAATCACCCACTTTTATAACCACCAACCCAACCAAACTACCTACTGTTTACCTTTTCAAATCCACCCTTTATTCAATTACCAAACCACCTATTTGAATTTCCCAAATAGCCACTTCTTCCACCAAATCCAGCCTAACCCATCAACCCATTAAACCTTCAATCCGCCCACACTAAAACCAGCAAAAAAACACCTCTCTTTCAAAAACCAAAACCGCCCCCCTCTTCTCCCTCTTCCAGCCTTTTGATCAACCATCTACTTGCACTTGGTGAAGATAAAAAAACCCTAAGTCAGATTTTTTCTTTCCTTTTGTTCTTTCACCAAAAACCTAGTCAAATTGACTCGGTCCTCCTTTGACTTGGGCCAAATTCTCAAAGAGTGCTCTTAAAACTTATCTTTTCTCTTCTTTCTTGGGCTCTTGGGTCTTGGATGTTAGGCTTTGCTTCTCATTAGAAACCAAAGTGGGTGATTCATCATTCTCTACATCTTCTAACTTTTAGCAAAGACCGAAATATCCATCGACTTCTTATGATCACCATTTCTTTCATTTGTATCCGTTTTTCTTGTTCAACTCCATAGATCGTACCTAATCAAAAGAAGTTTATAACTAATCAAAATAAAAGTATAAAATGGACTAACTCATTTAAATTAAGTGACATAAATGTGGTGAATTCACACCACATCACTTATCGGGGTATTACGTGGATCCATGTGTACACTGCAGTAGCCAACTGTTCAATAAGGCACCGCCTGCCTACACACTAACAAAACCCTACCGGTTCTTCCTAGCCAAATAGTATGTGACTCCGATTGGGGGTGTATTCCGTCGTGATCTTGGTAAGCTAGAAGAATTATCTTATTGTATTGCCTTGGTTGGTGTGCATAATAATATCTTTTTACTAATTACATCACCTAAACTGTTGATATTTTAAACTGTTGAAGTTTGTGGTGCGGGTAGGATGTTTAGGTATCTTACTGAGCCGACTTTCAAGTTATCTCGATTAAAGGAATATCCTATTTCGGAGAAAGAGAAAACGAGATATACCTATTTGTGCTGATCACAAGAAGATTTAATCTAGGTAAACGACTCATTGACTGCGTTTTTGTTATTGTCTTCTTCGTTTTACTTAAATCTCTCTTCTTCTTCTTGATTTTTCGGCCATTCTTAATGATATGGTTATCTGTTTAGTTAGGGTTTAGAATCTTGATTAACCTTTTGAGTTAGGGTTGAGTAGTTATTGAGAAAGTGCATCTTTAGGTTCGATCTCTTCTTTTATTTTTTCTTTCTCTCTACTTTCTCTCAATTCGTAAGTTGCAATTTTGTTATGTAGATCTTGAATTACCCTAATTTTGTTTGCCTTAGACAATTGTAAAATAGATTATCTTTCAGATCTGGGTTCCACTTTTCTAAGTTTACTCAATTAAGGATCAAAATGGTAGCTCAATATACATCTAGGTTAGGATTTTATTTGTGCTACATTAAGTGATTTAGATCTATGTAGGAATAATTGACTCTTGTTTGATACTTGATTTGTATGAAAGTACTACATATCAGATGCGATGATAGTGTTTGTGTAAATTCAGTTGTGGGTAAATTAGATTTAGTACCAAAATTGGAGGATGTCGACATGATTTCTTATTTGTTATGCTGGATGACACGTAACCTACCACTGAAGACAAAAGAAGTATGTCGTGCGAAAGTTACGTGCCTTTCAAGGACTGAAGATATGATATTTGTTAAAAATAATTTGAAAAATGATAGACAAAAACAAACGTTCAAAGAAAGTTGTTTTTGACATCTTTTAGAGGTAAATGACCTAAAGTTTTGCTATGTACTTGTGCATAACATGTTGCTCCGTGAAACAAAGTCATCGGATATGGATGATGGTGCGATGAAGTTTTTTGTTGGTAAGAAGAAATTGAAGTTTTCAGTTGTTGAATTCTCTGAAATTATGGGCTTGAAATATGGGGAAGTAGATGAAGAAGATACGCTTGTAAAAGACATGAAGGAAGATCTTGACGAGGTATCATTAAGGGACAAATACTTTTCAGATGAGTCAAACATCAATAAGGAAGTCTTAAAGAGATGTATAGAAGACTGTGAGGATGACCCAAATAAGGTTAAGATTAGCCTATTGCTGTGCTTAGACTATTTCTTGTTAGGTAAAGATGCTCGTAGGACGAGTGTAAACACATAACGTATAGAGTTAGTCCAGAACATAGACAAATTCAACAAGTTTCCATGGGGTCCAAAGGTTTTCCAACGTACTTTATCTTGCCTAAAGAAGGCATTGCCTCGTGTAATGGAACCAAAGAAAGAGAAGAAGGAAAGTGGAATCACTTATTATTTGAGTGACTGGCCATTTGGATTTCAGGTAATGTTATTTGATTTTATTTTATAATTTTATTAGTTTTGCATAATTAGTTCAACTATTACCACTTTTAATATAAAACTTTTAGAATAGCTTTGCGAAACTGCCTTTGTTGTAATCGATTGCAGATTTGGGCATACGAATGCCTTCCGACAGTTGCAGCTGAATGTGCAAAAAAAAAACCAGGAGTGAATTGCGATCCTCCCATCGTAAAGTGGAATTCCAAATGCAAAGCCGTCACTTTTGAATCATTAAGGGCAAAAATTTGTAAATCCACATGTAAGATGTTTGTCTCAAATATACACTTATCATTCACATCTTTTTTGTAACTCTATAAATACTTCTACTAACGTATTCTTGTTGCAATGGTTTTAGGTTGAAGTGACACCTTATAATAGAGAAGATAGAGAAGAGACTTCAGAGTTAGAGATGCCACGAAGCGAAACTGAACAGCTTAAGAAAGAGATTTTTTACCTTAAAGAAGATCTTCGTCGACGTGACGAGATAATAAAAAAGTGGGAATCAACGAAATTATGTGTTTATGGTGGATTAGAGCGATCTGGAAAAGATATTGAAGAGAGTTCACATAAGCTTATGTCCGCGATGGAGAGAAAGGTAATTAGTTAGTAATAGTTTCCTTTATGTTTGAACTATGTTTAGATTACATCATACAAGGTATTTATACAATAACACTCTTTACCATAGGGTGAGGTAGAAGACACTAATGCAGAGGAGAACCTCACAGAGATCCAAGACCGTTTCTTTCTGAAAGTGACGTTATTTGGCAGTGTAGTTGCATAATTATTTCATTATATTGAGGAGTTTGTATATCGGTCTATTGCAGGAGACTGTAGATGATAAAGATGTAAATGAGATTCTTGATGAAACAAAAAATGACTGTTTTACAAAGGCAATTTATATCTGTATAAGTATTTTTAATCGTTTGATGTCTATGGTGTTGAGTGACAATTTTTTTGCAGGACGCGACAGATGTGGTGGGAGATGACGGTGATGGAGTGAAGAATTTTCATTCGTCTGAGATGAGAAAAGGTGATCCCACCCCCAATTGCAAGACGATTTCATGGAGATAATAAAATTTATATCATGCTTAAAATTTATGTTTTAAGAGTACTGTAATTGGTTCCTTTTGTTTGTTTTGTATTCATCTACTTAATTTATTTATATTTTAGGATGCAACCGAAAGGTTATTAGACACGATATATAGCGTGTTTAGTGAGGTGTTTAAGGTAGATGAAAGTGATGTAAATGCTGTCAACGACGCTCGATTGAAGGAGGTTGATGATATATTAAAAAAGTATATGTCTGTAATCCTACGACCACCTAGAGATAGCATTCAAACAAAAAATCACCTTACGTAGGGATGAAAAGAAAAAAAGGTAATGTTCGTGATACATTCGAAGTGAACGACACTCTTAGATTCATGTCGTGGGTGAATGCATGGAAGAAACACCAGTAAGTACAAATCTTAGAATTTGTTATAATCTGAATTTTCTCTTCATAATTATAATAGTTATATATTTGACTCATGAGTACCTTTAACTGAACAAACCAACGTATAAATGTTGGCATTGCAATCGTAGAAGAAAAATGATTTAAACAGTTATAGATGCAGAACCAATGGTTGACATGCGAGGTATATGACTATTGGAGTTATTAGATAACCATTCTATTTATACAATTTGTAGTCAAATTTTAATGAAAGAGTGAACGACTTGATTATCACTATTATTCGTATGTTGCAGCAAATCGATGTTGGGTTGCACTACTACCGTGCTCGAAGAAACTGTGACCCTTCAAGATTCGGGATGAACTGTACAACGGCTGACTATTTCTTTTCAGTAATTAAGTCTCTGATTATTATATATTATGAAGTGTTTTTATGTTGTGCGTCATCTTGCATAACCCGTTATTTCATTCCTTGATGTTTCAAATTTAATGTTTCGGCAATGCGGTCCTGGCATTTGATATTTATTGACCTCACAATCTTATGTTAGGTCGAATCCACGATTGGTAATAATATACTTATATGATTCTTATCAAGTCTAGTTAGGAATTGTTAATATCTTGAATCTTCGATTTTAGTCTGGTTAGGGGCTAAGTATTAATGCTTAGAAAGTTATTACTTAGTAATAGGGGTGGGAATCGGGCGGGTTCGGTCGGGCTAGGACTCTTACTTCTTGGGCACGGGCGGATCGGGCTCAAGAGTGAAATGTCCGGTCGGGTTATCGGGCACGTTGGGCCGGACAAATATAGGTATATTAGTGCCCGCGGTCCGGTTTTGCCAGAGAGCCCGCTCTGGCTATAACGGACTCAGGCGGACGGGTCGCAGGCTTTTTGAGCCGAACCAGTTGAGTGAAATGATAAATCACTAGCTGCGTCATTGGCCCGAGCCCAAAGATATCTTTACCAATATTCCGAACTCCTCTCTTATAACTCATTCTTCCTTTTCCCGCCTTCTCCTTCTTCAATGTGGGACTAAAAAATCATGCAACTCTCTACTTAGTTCTTTATACTTCCTAGAATCCTAGTAGTAGTAGTAGTAAACAATCTAGAGAGAGAGAGTGAAAATGAGATCATCTGATGGAGTATATGGCTTTTAGAAGGATGTTTGAATTCTGGGTCATTAATAGATGTTAAAAGGGTTCATGGGCGGATTCTGAAATCTGGGTTTTATGGGGAATCCGTTTTATGTAGTAAGCTTATTGATTATTATTTTAGTTTTGGTGAATTAATTGACTTAATCAAGGGGTTTGATGATATGTCTGAAAGAAGTTTATCTTCTTAGAATATTGTGATTTCCATGTTGCTTACTAGATAATTGTAATCCAGGGTATTAGATTTATTTTCAAGAATGATGTCGGAAAATGTAGGCCCCCATTATGGTTTCGCTAATGATTCAATGGTTTGTAAACCCTTTGATCGACTTGTATTCCAAAAAGGGGTTCGTTAAGTCAGCTAGATCAGTTTTCGAAGAATTAGGTTCACGGGATAGTGTTTCTTGGGTTGCTATGATCTCGGGGTTCACTCAAAATGGTCATGAAGAAGAAGCTATCAATCTTTTTCGTCAAATGCTTGAAAGCAAACCCAGTTGAATTTGATTCAGTTTTTAATCAAAGTCGACATACATTTGCTTTTGGTAGTCCTGATATTATTCCTATCTTTTGTGGTGCTTTGCCACATAGCACCTAGAATAGCTATTCTCATGAGTACGAAGATTTCGCAACAAGTTAAGTTTGTTAGCTGAAAAAGCTTAAAATTCTCATGGATATTTGTCCTTGAAGAATGTCTTATTTGAGGTAGTACAACACGAAAAGAGTGTAGTTCGGTTCTTGTAGAATGCAATGGAAACGATATGTTTTATGTTTTGTAATTTCACTTGTACCATGTGATAAAAAAGAGTAGTTTGCCTCCGAGATTTTTACACTTCGAGAGAGTAGTTTGCCTCCGAGATTTTTACACTTCGAGAAAGAATTGCGCTATTTTTAGAATGGAAGATGTAATGAAGTTCAGTACAAATCAAAAAATTTGCCTAATTAACTTATCCATACTAGATGGAGTTGCCCAAGTAACTTGTCCACTTACCTTAATCTCTTATGGTACAAATCAAAGAATTTGTCCAAGTATCTTATCCATACCAGATGGAGTTGCCTAAGTAACTTATCCACTTACCTTAATCTCTTATTTATACCAGATGTGGTACTAAAGAGATACTAGAAAGTTCTTTTTGAATGGAAGATGTTAATTAATTCATCTCCAACCTCTTACTAATATTTCAAAGTAATGGTTAAATAAAAAGGTAGGGGAGGGGTTATTCAAATAACCGTTCCTCCAACTTCCTTCTTTTGGTCTCACCAATATGGGACTAAAAAAAGAAGCAAAATATTTTCTTGGCTGGTTCTTCTTGAGTATTGACTGGCCATGTGGCATGGTCAATGACTATTGACCATGTCACATGGTCTCTATAACCAAATTACATACGTATATATTTATTGTTTTTTAGGTAATTAGGTACAAAAACTTTTAACTCTATACCCCGTTATATATATATATATATATATTTTTTTATTTTTATTTTTGTACTACCATCGACGTGTCCCATGAGTCAACCACCACTGTCGCACCACCATATCCCGTGACACATCCACCGCCATCACCACCATTATAACTCTATCACCATTGTCACTCCGATCGCACCCCATGACTTAACAACTACTATAACTAACACTATACCTTCACCAACATTACCACGACCATATGCCCAATGACTCAACCACCAAGACCACTGCCGCCACAACTTTTCGCATACCCTATTATTCAACAATCACTGCCACCATCACCACCACCTCCATACCACCATCACCTTTGTACCACCAACACCTCCATACCTCAACCACTACCACCAAAATCATTCTCCACACCTTATTATTCAAGGACCTCTACCGCCACTACCCCCATCCTACCCCCCACTACCACCACCATTACAAACCACCATCATACATGATAACTCAACCACCGTACCCTATAACTCAAACACCACTCCACACCACCACCGGATCCATACTTCACCCACTACCACGCTAACTACCATCACACTCTCAAATTTCACCATTATACTCGTAATACCAAAAAATGTGTTTTCATAGACATGTAAAAAACTCTTTCACAAAACTAAGCTTGATATTAATAGATCGATCACAAACAACATAGTCTATCATAGATTGAGTCTTCCTCGAAAACAAGTTATAGCAATCATTCTATTTAACAAGTCTCTGGTTTATAAATGTATGTTTTCACTTTCTATAAAATACAAGACCTAATGTATTCATTACGTTTGTATATTTGTATACATTTGTATACATATATTTAAAAATAAGGGAGCAAGAGGAGATGTTTTTTTTGTTGAAACAAGAAGGGGAGATGTTATTTATGTATAACATCTTCTTTGCTTTACAAAATAAGCCTTTTGAAGGACAAAATACATAGTTTTCACCATCTCTTTAGTTCCACATTGATGGTGTAAGATAAAAAAGAAAGGGGAGATGTTATATATATAATCTCCTCCTCTTTGACAATCAAATTAAAGCTTCACAGTTGCATTCTTTAGTACCACATTGATGGTTTTAAAAGTAAAGAAGCAAGGAAAATGTATAAATTCTCCCTCTTTGATTTTCAAATCAAGGCTTTCAAATGTCAAAAAATTTCAATCTTTAGTACCACATTGATAGTCTTAAAGATAAAGAAGCAAGAAAAGATGTAATTAATAACCCCTTCTTTTGCTTCTCAAAGTAAGGCCTTTAAAACCCACCCGGGTGATCGGGCGGTTGAGAGTCGGGCAACAAACGGTCGGGCATATCGGGGGGGCGGGTCGGGGTTGAATTTCGGGCGGTCTGATTGGTCGGTACTCGGGTAAGACCTCCTACCCGAATACCGCCCACGCCCGCCCGAAATAACGAGTCGGGTACACCCGAGCCGGGTTTACTTCGGTCTCCGGGTCGACTCAGATCGGGCGGTTAGGGTCGGGTTTAGGATTTCCGGACCGTTTTCTCGACCGTACTTAGTAATGCAGTATTGTTGTTAAAATATGTGGTTGCAATTTCTTGACGTGAATTAATATTTACTGGCTGGCCAACATATATAAAAAAAAATTTATTGTAACTTTTTAGTTGTTTGTGCGCCCGTTTCCTATTTTGGTTATCTTCATTTCGAGTCTTAGTGGTTTGGTTATAAAGATCATCTAATATTCATGACTAATATTGAATTTCTTTGTGTTTTTGTCGAAGCAACTACTTGATACTTGTCACAACAAACCACATGCTCGAAAAAACCCATTGTTGGGCGAAGAAGAGAGATGTATGAAATATTTGAAGGGAGAACTTCCAGTAGCAAGCAAATCATGGGAAGATGGTGAACAAAATATATTTCCCGGTTAATTATAAAAGGTGTTCATCGGGTCCTAGGTGTTGTGCACCTTTTAGAAAGAAAGATTGTTATCTACGACTCAAACCTTGGAGGTGGACGACGGCAAAGCTGGTGTATGACTTATTTAAAGTCTATGTTGCCATTTTTAATGACAAAGCTTGAGGACAACAAAGAAGGAAATACAGTCGTGAAGAAGAATTCATGGGTAGTCAAACACGCTGATTTTGTCCCGCAACAAAAAAACTCGTAATTGTTCATCTCACAAGTTAATATTATGATATTAATATTATACCACGTAACAACTTTGTATGAGTTTGCCCTAAATTGATATCTAGATGTCTGATGTGATGAATTTGAGAGAAATTACACTCAAATAGGGTCTAATGTCATGCTATGTTTTGTTTAGGATATTGTTTTGTCGGCAATGGCTCGACTAACCTAAAGAGAAAGGTAATAGTGTGGTTGTATGTGTTTGTTAAGATACTATTTTGATGTTAGAATAAAAGTCTCTGTGTTTTTTGGCACTAGAAAATCAATGATACTAGATTCCGTAGAAGAAGGAAAACAGATCATGTGTGCTTGCTCGAATGATTTTCTTAAAGTGTTGCTTTCCAGAACTGAGCGCAATCCTAATCGATGGTTCACAAAGTGTCTACAAACGGTATAATTTTTTTATTATAGTTTATATAAACATTATTTGAAGTATTTGAAACTATTCAAATGTAGTTACGATCATTCACTATGTGTGTGTAGAGAGGATTTAATGACAAGGATGTGGATTATGGTGTTGGTTGAATGAACTTCGATTGTGTCCATGTGGGGATGGTCCTGCCAAGCTCATAACATCAAAATTTAAAGGTCAGAGGTTTTATTGTTGCCTAGAGTCATCTTATAATTAAAAGTGTGGATGAAGATTTCACATTTTCGAAGAAGATACTTATGATTGTGATGACATACCGGAGGCGTCTACGAGAGAAGACGACAAAAGAAGGCGTATTACTGAAAAATTAATTTCTTTGGAGTTGGAATCTCGTACACCTATGGAGTGTTACCGACAATGTGAAGAATTAAAGAAAGATCTTATAAAAAGCGCCGAGTTGAAGTTGAAAAACATTGGAAAGATTTAGTTAACTATATGGGTTTGATACTTCTATGTTGAAAAGCAAGATTGTCTCTTTTGTATGCCTTCTTGTCCACTATGTTAAAAAACAATGTACAAACTTTTTATGGCTAGATATTGTTCTGTATGAAATTTGATATTGTTTTCTATGAAAGTTGTGTATTCCTTCGTGCAGTGAAAACTATTGTGTGGGTTGAAAGGGCATAAATAGAAAACAAAACTTAATACAAGAAATAGTAGTGGGTCGGTTGTGCAGTACCTAACATCATGCATCTTAATGTGTCGGTTGTGCAACACCTAACATCATGCATCTTAACGTATCAAACTGAAGCAGATCAATCACTTTTAAGGTTCAGCTAAACAGTGTTCACATAGGTCATCTCAGCATGTTTGTTTCTAAGCTATTGTGAACTATTTAACTTTTTAGGACAATACAGAAGTTCTGAAACAGTATGTAGACAAACCCATCTCAGCATCTTATCTTTAACTCAAAAATAATTCATGAAATAGTCTATAGAATCCCATGTACTGTCATATCAACCATTACAACAATTCATGAACTAGTAGACAAAATCATAGAATCCAAACATGGAACCCAAACATAGAATCCAAACATAAAACCCAAACCTAGAGTCCAAACACAAAATCTAAACATAGAAGTCGACCATAATCAACCATTACGCATCCTTCTTAGTCCTCGATTGAAAAATTAAAATCATTATCTGTCTCGTCGATCAATTGAAAACGTGTCATTGGCTGATGAAATTGTCGAACCCCCGCATTTGCTGAAAGCGGAAAAGTTGAACCACTTTCAAATTGAGGACGATATACCCCATCAAAAACTCCATGTTAGACTACATTTGTAATTAGTTAAACAAAAACATATTAAGATTTCTTAACTTAATAAGAGGTAAGGTAAACAAATTACCATCCTAGGTTCCGGTGTAGAGTATATGTCTTGTTGACTATCACCAAGCAAACTCTCTTGTGTATTCAACAGGGACTGACATGAAGGCATTTTAGACGATGAAAACTAAAAAATAAACACAGTTATTAATATTTCTTAACTAAATAAGAGTTACCATCTTAGGTTCCGGTGTAGAGTATGTGTTTTGTTGACTATCACCAAGCGAACTCTCTTGTGTATTTAACCCTGACTCAATTGAAGGCATCTTAGATGTTGAAACCTACAAGTAAACACAAACATAGTATAATTTAATACATTACACAAAATAAGAAAAGTATATAACATATTTGAATAAATATAGGTATATAGACATACAACTTACTTTTTTATGCTTTCTTTTCAATTCTAGTATCTCTTGGACGACCCTTCGACTTAACTAACACTGGATTATCTTCACAGTCGACCGTATAATTCGTTTGTATGCTTGTCCCTGAACTAGTTCTCTTGTCCTCTTTTGAGTTTATCTTCAACTTATATTTCAACATCCATTCTTTTAAACGATTAATGCTTCTCTCATCCAAGGATGTTTCATCTGCTATTTTGCTGAATAATATACACAATTCGTCATAGCATTTTTGCTCTTTGTAGTATCTCACCCGCCATAGTTGACACTAACTCGGGTGTGAGATCTTTTCACATCCTTCCTCCATCTCTTTAGAATGTATTTCTCCGGTATAACCTTCACATCGTTTCTACACAACACCATCAGTGCATGTCGGCATACACATGCACTTAAACTCAAACCAAAGATAATTGCATTTAATGTCACACTCAATAGGATGAAAAAACATCGAATATCTAGCCCTACCAAATTCCTTTGTCTCTGAAATTAAATACTCATACATTGTGTCGTACTCTCTAGCATCCACATAGTCACAAACAAGCTTTCCAGCAAGTTTTGACTGAAAATCTTGAAACTTAGCTAGTGCGTACATGTCTCTCATCTATTTTTTAATCTCGAAAGGAGTCACACAAGACAACTCAAAATTATGAGACTTAAGTCTTCTCTTACCTCGTTTTCAACTTTGTCTCTTAATGCCACGTTGTATTGTTCAACAAACACTTTCAATGAGGTTTTCGCATTGACATATCCATCAAAGAAAACATTCATACCTTCACTTCATTGGGTACTAGACATTCTCGCGCAAAAGTAAGGTTTCACAAATATTGGAACCCATCGTTTCCTCTCTCTATACATATATATCATCCAACCACCGATTATCCCATAAACTGTAATGATCTATCATGTTTTTTCACTTAGACTTGAACTCTTCAATGCTAAGTATGTCATAAATAATATCATGCAACACATTATTTATCTTCCTGTAGTCTTTGTAGCGACTTAGTTTTTGCGGTATCTTCTTCATTATATGCCAAAAACATCATCGGTGTCTTGTATTAGGAAATACTTCCTCAATAGCACACTGCATAACTTGATCTTGATCTGTAATAATACCATTAATAGCCTTACCATCTATACAATCAAGCCAAGTCCTAAACAACCAACTAAACGTCTCTATATTTTCATTAGACAATAAACCACAACCCAAAAGGATGGATTGTCCTTGATGATTAATGTCAACAAAAGGAGCAAAAGGAAGACCATACTTATTTGTTAAGTAGGTTTTATCAAACGTCACAACATCGCCAAATTCTTAGTATGCCTCCTACTCCTCCTATCTGCCTAAAACACATTACATAAGAAGCAATCTTCGTCTAAAACCATACTAAAAACAAAACCATTGGTCTTCTTTTTCATTGTCAAAAAATACTGTTGAATAACATTTCTACAGCCAAAGATATGTATAAGATATCAAATACATAAATCTTAGCAACAAAACCCACAAACACATGACGACAAAAATTAATTATCAACAAAACCTCACAAAATACAACAATTGAATCACATAACAAAAAATCCAATACATCTTAATTGCAACAAAGTAATTTAAGACAACACAAACATATTAAGATCAAACAAATTCGAGCTTAGGTTGGCAGAGTACCTTCAAGCTTTTAAACCGAGTTGCTGTTAAGAGGTGTTTTTGGTCGGGAAAATCGAGCTTTAACTTGTCCCAAATTCGAACTTAGGTTTGTAGAGAGAGAGAGAGAGAGAGAGAGGGAGTTCAAAATTTGAGAGTTAACAAAGAGAAAGAGGTAAGAGAGATTGAACGAGAAAGAAGAAATTAGAGTTTTTTGTTTACCTAGATCTTTGTTGGCTGTTGATTTGTTCCAAAGCAAACAATCGAATTCAAATACAAAAATGTTGTTTTTGATGTTTGAAGCTCTTAGACGAAGAACCCTAGCTAGTTTTCCTGACCAAATCGAGTTCAAAGAAAGTTTGAAAAGAGGAAAATCCCGAGCTTCGTTTTTTTGTCCTAGCTTTTAGCAGTAGGTTTTTTACCAAAGAAAGTGAGTTTTTGATAAAAGTCCTCAACTCAAAAGTACCAAACTTTGAGGAACTAGATTATAAACTCAGGAAAAAAACGAATTTACTGCCTTGGCAGATCAGCAACTATGCCCGGCTGGAGTGCCAACTCATTCGGCAGGGATTGGGTCAGGGCATAGCATTATTTTTGTTCCTTGAAGACATATTCAATCTATCTCTAGCTAGCAAAAGTAGCAACATTATGGGTTCCCTTAACTTGTGGGCCCATCAAAAGGCTTTCATTTAATAAGCCCAATTGTTAAAATTTAGCCCGGTCCGTCGAAATCCCTAAAACGAGATTGGTTCCTTCAGCATTTCTTCATCACTTTCTCTCTCTACAAGCCACTTAAAGAAGAATTCTCATAGCTTCAACCTGCCCTAAAAATGGCAGACAACTCAGCGCCGCCTGTGCAAGAAATGGCCGCTACAACGCTAGACTCATCCTCTTCGTCTTCCCCAAAGTGGGCCGAGTTCTCCAAACGTGTTCCGATCGTTAACATAGTCTCTCGGCCAGACGGTGGCGTCGGACTTGCCGGAAGCAAAGTCACTATTGGTGGGTGGGTTAAAACTGGACGTGAACAAGGAAAAGGAACCTTTGCTTTCCTTGAAGTCAACGATGGATCGTGTCAGGCTAATCTTCAAGTGATTGTTGAATCCTCTGTATTTACTCTTAACCAACTTGTACCTACTGGTACTTGTGTTTTTGTTGAAGGGGAATTGAAGAAACCTCCTGAAGGAACAAAACAGAATGTTGAATTGAAAGTTGAGAAGGTTTTAGAAGTTGGTTCTGTTGATCCTGCTAAATACCCTTTGCCAAAAACAAGACTTACACTTGAAACTCTTAGAGATTTTGTTCATCTTCGACCTAGAACTAATACAGTAAGATTATCTACTACTCTGATCTCTGCATTTTGTTTTGTTATTGGAATGTAATTGTTTTAGTACTTATATAGTGGGTTTTGGAATTATGTGGTTAAATGTGTTTGGATTTCATTGAGTTTCATAGATCTTAAGTTACTCTAGCAAATAGAGACATATTAAGATTTGCAAAGTTAGGTCCAAAATTGTGTGGTTTTGGTTGTAAGTATGATGGGTTCTAGTGTTAGTTTAATTTAGTGATGATTTTTAAGATTAAACATTTTATTTGGTTTTAGGTGAAGGAAACTATGAAAGGTCTGACGTTTTTAGCTTTTAAATTGGTTATCAAATGACAGGTCGAACGCGTTTTGTTTCATTGAAGTTAAGATGGGTTTCTTGCGTTTTAGCAAATAAACAATGTTGTGCAAAACTGTTGGATTTTATATGCAAATGACTTGAATTAGTATAATGTTAAGTTTGTTTTTGTTAATCAATATTTTCTGGAAAAACCTTAGGTTGCAAGTAGTTATAACGAATTAACGAGTATGAATGGCTTTATTTGCTACTGAAGACTCGTATTGATTTCTTTATTAAATGTTGAGGTGGTGTGGTTTCTTTAGCTTGTTTAATTGCTGCACTACCCGTGCCTGGTTGAAAAGAGAACACAATAATTTACTATTGATTTGGGTGCGTTGGGAGGCACCTAAAAAGGCTAGAACATAACCAATGTTGTCGGGATTCTTTCTGTCCATTTTAGTAATGGAAAAATGTACTTTAAATTTATAATTACTTGCAAGAAACAACGCAAAATACTTAATAAAGCCAATGTTTGGTGGGACATGCCTTTTCCATCAATTTTTCTTTTCATTTTAGTCCTGTATCTGTACTGATTGGCATTCTGATGTGTAGTTTCTTGTAGAACATGTGACAGCCGTGATGCTTCATTTACCAGCATCTTCTTTTTCAGTCTTTAGTTAGTTCATACTGGTTCTATCTCCTTTCATATTTTGAATTTTTTTTTATTGTGAGTAGTTTTCAGGATGTGTACAGTTTTCCTCCGTTTAGAAACTTACTATTCTAGGTTACAGATGACCATTTTTTCTTTCTTTTCCATCTGTGCCTTCAAATTCAGATAATTGCTAGCTTTGGTTCACAAATTGTCTTTGTTTTATGCATACCATTCCCTTAGCTTCCATTTTACATACTTCCTCGGATACTCAAATTTTGTAATCTAATTATTTGTACTTCAACTCTTATGCCATGAATCTAACCAATTTGTCTTTTCAGATATCAGCAGTTGCAAGAATCCGAAATGCGCTAGCTTTTGCTACCCACTCATTTTTTCAGAAGCATGGATTCCTATATGTGCATACGCCTATCATCACAACTAGCGATTGTGAGGGTGCTGGTGAAATGTTTCAAGTTACGACTTTGTTCAGTGAAGCGGATAAAACTGAGAAAGAGTTGATAAGAAACCCACCTCCTTCAGAATCTGATATCGAAGCTGCAAAGCTTATTGTAAAAGAGAAAGGAGAAGCAGTTGCACAGTTGAAATCTGCTAAAGCAAGTAAACCAGAGATAACTGCTTCTGTTGCTGAACTTACAAGAGCCAAGGACAGCGTAGCAAAGCTGGAAGAAAGATTTAAGCTTAAACCTGGTATTCCACAAAAGGATGGGAAGGTTGATTATTCCCAGGATTTCTTTGCTCGCCAAGCATTTTTAACTGTGTCTGGCCAGCTTCAAGTTGAGACATTTGCTTGTGCCCTTAGTAGTGTTTATACATTTGGCCCAACTTTTCGAGCTGAAAATTCCCACACATCAAGGCATTTGGCAGAATTTTGGATGGTAGAGCCAGAGATAGCATTTGCTGATTTAGAGGTAATAAGATATAACTTATGCATCATGAGGAAAAAATTGTTTTACTTGTCCTGAAGAAGTGGTAGCTTATGTTTCGAGGTGGTGCCCTCAAGACATACTCATTTGAGATAGCAAACTAGGTGTTCAAATCATACGTATGATGCATATGCCTCTCATTTTTGTACTAAATTGGAAAAAGGAAGATTTTGGCCAGTGGCCACATTGGGTAAAAGTTTACATCTAAATTTTTTGATTTATATACATAACTAATTTATATATTTACTGAAGAAAACCGTAAGACATTGATTGAGGAGATTAATACATTCTGGAATTGTTGGGTTTTGTCTATCAATTGGAGTTTATGCAACATTAAGAACATTCTTATTTTTGGTTTGTAAATAGTTAAGATGTAGTATTATTGTAGCACAGTAAAAAAACCATGTCATATTTATTTGTATGTAAATGTTGTGATGTTTTTCTTGCTCGAGAACACCTTGCTCAACTGTCTTGAGGTGAAAAGTTCTAAATTTTTCGAAGAAAAGAAAGTTCACTTATCGAAATAACGTTTGCAAACAAAATACTGCTAGTATTTGACTAGTATTCTTGTAATGGATTATACACTGCAAAAAAATATGAAGGCACATGACTACTTAGCTAATGTTGCAAGTGTAGAACAATGAAAAACATGCTTGAGATTTTGAGGAACAATTTTACATTTTCTTCTCGTGATATATTCAACTTAACCAGAGTAATTGCCTTTGCATCTATTTTGTAGGATGATATGAACTGTGCAGAAGGATATGTGAAATTTCTCTCTCAGTGGTTACTCGACAATTGCCTGGATGATATGCAATTCATAGTCAAGAATTTCGATAAAACTGCTATTGATCGTCTAAAACTGGTTGTATCAGCTCCTTTTGAACGTATTACATATACAGCAGCAGTGGAATTGCTTGAGAAGGTTACAGAGAAGAAGTTTGAGAACAAGGTGGAGTGGGGAATAGACTTGGCATCGGAACACGAAAGGTACTTCAAATTCTTATTTTCATCAATTATGTGACATTTTTCTGTGTTAGATTTGTGTGTTTACAGTGTAATGTTGGTTAACAATGTAGATATTTAACGGAGGTTATATTTAAAAAGCCTGTTATCGTCTATAACTATCCAAAGGGAATTAAAGCATTTTACATGAGGCTCAATGATGACATGAAGACAGTTGCGGCTATGGATGTCCTAGTACCAAAGGTATATTTTTTGAAGTTTTGTGTTCGCTCACACATGTAACTATTTGCAGGAGATAACAAGTTGGATTTTGTTGACCCACGTGTAATGTGAGGCATGCATCATATCATCATATGATTGGTAGGACTTGAACAGTCAATTCGATAATCCTTCTGACTGTATAGCGGTAACCTTAATTCCAAGTGTCCAGTCAGGTGGCCGGGGTCTTACATCATATACCATGTTCACTTAATTTCTTGATGTGGATAAAGTTTGCCCGAAGCTGCCCTTGCAAATTATTCGTCATTTTAAATTTTGAAGATAACCTTTCAGAACGAAGCAGCCATATATGTGTATATATATGTATATGTATTTGAGCATTCGAGAGAAAGAACTTCACCCATTTAAGTAGTTTATGACAGTCAGAATTATGTTTTCTGTTTTGCTTTACCTTTTCAGGTTGGAGAATTGATTGGAGGAAGCCAAAGGGAAGAGCGTTATGACGTCATTGAGAAAAGGTATTAGAGATGCAACTTGGTTGTTTTTACACCTCATAATGTTTAACTGTACTGGGCTACATATCTCATCAAACCAGCTCATCTTTATATGTTCCTTATGTCGCCAAAGGCCCCGTTCTTGCTTTAAAAGGATTTACTTTGGGGCCTCTTGGCTCTCCCGCTTTTCTGATTTAGCGCCTTTATAGATGACCTCTGTAAACCATTAGGGTTCAGCCACTCAAATAACTACATTCTCTAATATTATACCGTGTTTGTTATCTTTTTTGGTTTCTTTGATTAATTCATTGTGTATATAATTATATATCAAGTAACTCTATATATGGCTATAAGAAGGGGGCTTTCCTCCTGCCTTAGATCGTTCCGCCTCGCCTTACAGGCATCCGTGCCTGTTCTACTTCTTACCCCCGATAAACACTCTTTGAGCTCAAGTTAAACATCATGAGATTGCTACTCTTAGAATACCATTTAATTCTGTTTAGGAAATCAAAGTCTCCATGAAGCTATTTTAGGTTTCATATAAATTCCCATTATAAATTTGAGATCTCAATGGTACATTCCCAAAATAATTTTGGGTTCTAGGTGTAGCAAAACTATTGAAATATGATATTTCCTTATTATCGATGATTGCAGGATTTTAGAAGCGGGTCTGCCTCTTGAACCATATGAATGGTACCTTGATCTACGAAGGTATGGAACCGTTAAACACTGCGGATTCGGTTTAGGGTTCGAAAGGATGTGTCTTTTTGCAACTGGCATCGACAACATCAGAGATGTTATTCCGTTCCCCAGATTTCCTGGCAGGGCAGATCTTTGAGATCATCTCCATATTCTTTTACGGACCTCTGAAACTCATTTTGACAAACAATTTTATGTTATTTGAGCAGTTTTTTTTAGTTATCATTTCATACAAAAAGATTGATTCCAAAAACTGACCTTTAGATCAAATGTGAATTATCTAAGAACATTAGAATGTTAATCAATTGGGTTGAATTGTGAAAAATCATGTTCTTATATTCATTAGGGATTTTGTGAAAAATCATATGATTTTGGTATTTCAGTTTTTGTTCCCTATCAAGCTGAGAATAGGAAGTGTTACTGGATATGCTCTGAGGCCCTTTTGCCTTTATGTACAAGTGATGGCGTTCAACATTTTATTCATACTCTTAACATGTTTGGTGTGTCGGAATGAAATACAATGACTAGGAATTATTATCTGGTGCATCAGAATGAACAGAAAAAACTGAATTCGTGTATCAGGGACCGAGGAGGAATAGGATTTCCTTAACGGATGTAAACACCAATCTTTGTCGTGTATCAGGGATCGGTGCTTGCTTTTATCAAACCTTTCCAATACGTATGAGATAGAATTGACCTTTTAAAATGTTACATACTATTGATATAAATGTTTAGGTTTATATCAAAACCTTGTACCCAAACTTATGCTCGGCAAAATTCTACTACAGCTGCTAGCGTTGGGTTGCTCTTTTTGATGCCCACACTTTTGGCGGGTTCTAAAGAAAAAGGGCGAAAGCCATTCAACCAATCACTTAACCAAGAACCAAAAGAGGAGTTGGGAATTGAGATAGGAGTGAAGTAATTCTTTGGCTCAGTTCAGATAGGAGTGAAGTAATTCTTTGGCTCAGTTCAGATGGCTTACAATAAACCAAGAGATGATTTAGGAATTGAGAAAGGAGTCCAAGCTCAGGAGGCTTCGTAACAATATGGAAAATGTATGAGAAGTTATCAATATCCATATGCTCTGCCTGCCTAACAGTCGAGCTCTAGCTTGCCCATGAGTCAAACTCGAGTTGGTTTGACGACTTTGTTTTTCTTTATAAAAAAAAATTACTAGTTGGGGCAAAATAATTCGGCCTAATGCACAACAAAAAAAAGCCACTAGATTATAATATGGTAACATTAGACCAAAATGATCTACCCAGATGACAGTTTACGCGAGAATAATTTGTTTGTCTAAATGACAGTTTTAAGCCATAAATTTTGCCTCGTATGTGGGTGAGAAGAATACTTTCCTCAAAGTAACAGGGAAAGATATGTTTCTCTCTCCCAATGGTTTACTCTAAAAAAAACCCCAAATGGAATCTTTACCAAATTTTTAGTGTTTTCAAATTTTGGTTCGAATAATAACTCTAAATTCCCACCAAATCAATATTCATGACGCCAAAATTCTTTCCTTTTAATCATTTTTAACTCTCATTTTCTATATAAAATAAGATTACAATTAATTTATTAAAAGCTAATTGAAATTACAAGACTTACACTACAAATTAAAACTAATATACCACTTTACTAAAACTACAAATTGAAACTAATATAACATTTTTTTACTAAAGCCACAAAATGAAAGTGATACGCCATTTTATTAAAACTACGACATTTTATAAAAATTACAAATTGAAATTACTTCGTTAATACATGGGTAAATCATCATCTCCATAGCCACCTCCATCTAGGGTTGGGAATCTATCGAGTCAGGCTTGCCCTCAGATATATTTCATCGGGCTCGGGGAGTCCAGGCCCAACACATCATGCTCGATGGGGATTTCGGTCCGCTTCAGGTCGGGCAAATTCTAAAAGTCACTTGCTTAAAGCCACCCACAACCAGATTTATTCTTCGGGCACCCATTTATCGGTCTGGGTCGGTCCGGGTACAACCGAAATTACTAAATCTTTTGGGGAAAAATTTAGGTTATCTGGTTCTAAATGAAACAAGATGATCAGAAGAAAAACTAGATGAAACAGATCTCCATCATCTCTTAAGAAGAAATAATATGAAAGAAATCTTAAGAAGTCATCTCTTAAGAAGAAACAATACGAAACAAATCTGAAGAAAAATAATAGATATTAAAAAAAACAGATCTTCATCATCTATTCGTTCTTCTTCTTTTTCGTCATCTATTTGTTTTTCTTCTTCGCTCTTCTTCAATAAGTTGTTTGTTTCATCTTGGTATACCTAGGAGATGAGAGATTGAGGAGTCCAGGAGACGAGAGAGAGAGAGAGATAGAGGAGTCCTAGAGATGAGAGAGGAAGTTGAAGAGATGACTACACTTAAACATAATGATTAACACACCATGGAAATGGGGGACCATACACTATATAGTGCAACACTACAGAAACCGGGAACAGATTTATTTACTGCCAATAATGGAATGTCCGAACAAGATGTTCATTCCCTGTGTGTATAGTGCAACACTAAAGACATCAGGAGTGTAGAAGTTTACGGTAAATAACCAAATGTACACCCAACATGTTCATTCCCAGTGCATACATATATATCAAGAGTATTTTATAATAAATCGATAGTTGAAAAGTTTGGACTGGATCAACAGGTAATATCACTAGGTTAGGAGGACGATATTCTGAATAGTGCATCATTATATGGTTTGGAAACGGTTTGCTTTACAGTACACAACAATATGTACGCACAAGCTTAGAAATTCCTGTACATTATAATATTTCCGCTACACTTACACATAATGATTTACACACTTAGGAAATTGTCAAGTAGGAGACGATGCTCCAGCAGTAGGAGAGGATGTAGAACAGAAAAAATTACATTCCAACCTGGATAGAAAAAGTAAAGAAAACATATACTAAACATAAAAAATAAAAGGAATAAGTAACAAAACTTTTTTTTTGATGAGGAAGAATAAGTAACAAAACTTGAAGTATGTTTCACAGAGAGGACGACTTTGCAACAATGTTCCCAAAAACTTCACTAAAACATACAAAACATAAAAGGAAATAAGAATATAAAGTGGTTTATTATGGGTATTCCAATAATCACAGTTTCATGTAAACTACATACGTAAGTGATCTTTGGTTTAACTGGGACGGAATTTCTTCACTATCCATTCTATACTGTCCAGAAAATAAACAAAGATTTAGAAATTTTGAAAAGTAAAAACATTAAAGACGAGGAAAACAAAGTATGTACAGTCCAATGGCAAGAGCAAAAAAACATAAAAAATTATCCTTTTTGGACATGATGTTAATTTTTTGGCAGCCCTGGATTGGGAATGAATACGGCACCCTTTTTTTGGACCAATAGCTCATTTTTCCAAATAAAAATCAAAAGTAACGAGACACCATCTAACTGGACCTAATTTAGGAGAGAGAGAAGAGAGATGAAGAAGATGGAGCAAAACTTGCCCCAACGGTTGGTTTAATTTGACCTAGCAGTTATGGCGTTAGCTCACTGTTCAAGTCAAACTGAAGGCTTGGATGTGCCTTATTTGATGGTAGGCGCTTATAACCAAAACCTCAAATAGGGGGGTGTCAATAAGAGGAGGCCCTAATATTACTATTAGGAGGTGTCTTTAAAACTTTCCCTACTCTTGCACCTTCACCACTGTTTTCCCCCCTTCTTCAACCTTCCATTATCTTAGCTAATCCATTAGGGCCCAGTACCTTCCTTGTCTAATCCTAACATCTTTCATTTGTGGAATCTCAACTGAACGTTAGTACACCCGAGTCTCAACCCTTAGGGCAAAACCAACATGGGGTTCAGGGACGGAACTAGGAGTAGTAGTCAAGGGGGGCCGAACAAAAAAAAAAGTGAAAAATCTAAGTCTACCAGTGCTCGAACCCAGGTGTCTCACGTCTGAAACTCGGACCTTTACCATCTCACCCACGCTACATGTATGTTATGAGTATGACTCGAACGTTATTTACACGAAAAACTAGAGAGCAATCAACATTTCTAAAATAAATTACGGCAAGTCAAGGGGGGCCATGGCCCCCTTTGGCCTGCATGTAGATCCGCCCCTGATGGGGTTCGGGCTCCCAATTGTGGGAGCCCTAGGCTTTTCTCAATTCCAATGTCGGGCTCCCAAATCAAAATAATGTACGTGTGCGAAGTACGTGTGTGAAATTTTGATTATAAATTTTGACTATGAATTAAAATGTGATATTATTGGAGAGAAATAATTTCAAAAAGATAAACACAAAAAAAAGTTAGAGAAAAAATATTTTAAAAAAAATTTATTTAAAATAATAAAAAGATATAAAAAAAATCAGTTTAAAAACAAAATCTACAAAAATTAAATAACGTGCCACCCCAAATATGGCCATTGGGACAGCCCAACGGCCATATTTGGGGCCTGGGGGCCCCCCCAGCTCGAGATCCCATTTGGGAGCCCGGGAGCATGGGGCTCCCAGCCCAGCCCCGGGCCTCCCGCGTTGGAAGGGTGGGGCTGGGGCTCCCAAATTTGAATTGGGAGCCCAACCCACCCCACCCCACACTGGTTATGTCCTTAACTATTTTGAACTTTAAATCTTGTAGGTTGTTCTCTCTCTGTTTTGGAAGTTACCTATACTAAATTCTCTGTTTTTGTTTTCTGATTGTTTCTTAGACATGGATTTTCAACGATTCGTTGAAGGCTCTTTTCGTGAACAAATTGTGATGCCATGTAATTAATCTTATTTAATATTAATTGAAGTGGATTTTGTATTTCTAAACAATTCCGCGTGTGCGACCACGAGATTCTATGACTCTTGTGAAGTCCTGAATCGAATGTCCGACCCAAGACTCAGACCATATATTCACGGGTATTGAGCACCGCCCGGTTCCCACCCCAAATAAGCTGCAGTTGGCGAAAATGGTGGTGACCATAGAACTACTCAGAAAATAGATCCTTAGCCCTTGGGGACTGGGAGTCATATAGAGGTTTGGATCCATCAAAAAGAGCCCAACTTTCTTAGCCCATATATTCTATCTGGTTGGCATAATAGGAGATGTTGAAATGAAATCTAAGACTAGCTAGAGTTTGAGACTTGGAGTTGGGTAGGAAAATGGCAGAAAGTGAAAGTCAGGGTTGAAGGTTGAAGAGGATAAGAAGATAGGGATGGCATTGAGTGGGGAAGGGCAGTTGTTAAGATAAATGAGATTGAATATGACATATCACTGCAGTTCATATATAATATACACAGTACATGCATGCATAAATGAATTAATGATCAATGAAATTTTGAAATGCATGCATATAAAAACAACACATGAAATAACATTGCATCTTCTAGATAGAACGAAACTTATTAAACCAACGAACTCTCAGTGTCCATCAATTTCAACTCTTCTGAGATGTCACATCAACTTTCTCTCAACTACTTGGAAATAGTTAAGGAAAATTATACCTATAAATCCATTATGCTATCGTAAAATGATCTTTGAAAATGTTAGCAATGGTAGCGGTACGTGTAAATTACGTCCAAGGCCGGTCTTAATCCAAAACCAGAAAAATAGTCTTTTTGAACTCCAAGTGAGAAACGGCACTTGCTTGTCTAAGTGACTGAAAGTGTTGACATAAATTCCAAAATCATGGAAGTCCCACGTTCGATTCCCAGGGAGGGTGGAATCCATGATTTATTAAATTTGTCGTGCTTTAGGCCTCTTTCATGTTATCGGGCTTTAGGCCTCTTTCACTAATATTGAACTTAGGCAGTTATCCTGCTTATCACATCTTCCTGATGTATCAATGTCTTGTACGTAGCGACTAACGTCGATAGTAGTCCATTTCTCAAAAATTAAAAAAAAAGTGAGAAAAGGGCACAATGTAAGTGATGAAGACAAGCAGGTTGTTATCTAACATCAAATATGAAGTAAGAGTCAAGTGGCTCAAACCTATTTCATCGTCCAAGTAAACCAAGTCTGACACAACCCTCCCCACCTCATTTTATCATTTGAGTTTACTAATTTTCCTTTGTTTATAAGTTTCTTTATCCAAATCATGTTTTAAAATCTAAATTAAGGAACTAATACAAATTACCAAATTCTTTTGACAAAGGACATACATTACATATAAATTACTAATTTGATTTATATTCAGCTTATTTGCCTTCTGTTTCTATTTTGAAAATTACTTTTCCTTAATTGATTAGTATGAAATAAAGACGCATGATTAATATGAAACTATAATCTAAGAAAATATAATGATTGTAGTTTAAGAAAGTTCAGTTGATCTGATAAGAATCAATGTTCTGCTGACAATATGTTTTTACTTATTAAGTTGTTTCTTTCAAAAACAGAGTAGGTCGGTCTAAAAAGAAAAATCAAAATGACAAATCCACAAGGAATTGTTGACATTTGACAACTTTCTAACTTTGAAGTTATAAGAAAATGAGAATCTATGTCGAGTAAAAAGACATGAAAACACATTTGATGACCTTACGTCTGTCAATGGCCCCCTTTAAAAAAGATGTTCTCCCGCTTCCAAGGAAGTTGTATGTTCCGTCTCTACCAATGGAATTTTTTGTTTGAATTGTTCACCGTGTCTCGAACACTTTGCCTCTAGGATGGAAAGACTATACCTCTTACCACCAGGGGCGAGCCCACATAGGGGCCCGTAGGGGCACGTGCCTCCACAACCCTATGTGGCTCATTTATTTTATACAACACTAGTCATATTGTATATGTACTGTTTTTCAAAAATATTCTCCCTAGCTCGGGTGGTGAAAGGCATGAGTTATGTAATGAGGGACATGGGATTGAGCACCATGGACCTCAAGTTTTTTTTTTTTCTAGAATTTTTACTACTTACCCTTAAATGAAACTCTAGTTGGGTTTAGAATAACGCTTATAAAAGTCCTTATGAAGGTCGTGTTACGCTTTTAATTGGCCTAACTCAATTTTGAATTCTTGAAAATCATCAACTTATTAAAATAGCCCCCAACATTTGAATTTTGTCAGATTTTTTCTTGACTTGTATTTTGGAATTCAAAATTGATTTTTCTATTCTTTTCTCAGATTTGTCATAGTAAACATGATATTAGAAAAAAAATTCATATTTCCTACCATTACGATTACTTCATCTTCATCGTGTCCACCATCGTTTCATCTTCATCGTCTCCACCATCGTTTCGTATTCATTTTCACCATTATCCCTTCATCTTCTCTCTTTGTTTTCAATTTTAATATTTTTTGGTAATCTAGTTGGGGGAAAGATCCTTTGGTGAGTAAATTTAAGAGATGGTTGTTATACGTTAAAATTATCACGGAATATCTTAACTATAACTAAAATTCTTTTGAGAATTTACTCTTTGGTTTATACCTAATCGTATACTATGACATTCTTTCATTAACTATAACTAAAAAGTGCCCCCACACCTGATAATTTCTGGCCTCGCCACTGCTTACCACTCCAACCAAGGGTTGTTGACGTCTACCAATGGAGTTATTGTTAGGTTATGGTATCTTCTAGTGTTCTGAGCGGATTCTCAGACATCTAATGTCTAACACTAGTATTCCCAGGATCTCATGCATAAGCTAATAATGATAACTAAGTTAAACTAGTTGTATAAATACCTTTATCGCTAGTTTTCCCTCGAACCTTTCGAATCGCTTTTGAGAAGACCAAGAGCTCCAATTGTAGCTCCTTTACTTGGGACACCGAGCAATCACCTTGATCTCCCACCTTGTTGCTAGCTAGAACACCAATGGTGGTTAGATGAAGAACACCTTCTTCTTTGACTAGATAGATAGTTGTAAATTTTCTCTCTTTCTTTCTCTACTTGATGGTGTAGAGGTTGAAAGCTTCTTGAGAATTTTCCACACCTTATTCAAGTCCTAAGAGACATTATATAGAAGGCCGCGACTTTGAGGCATAAAGAAAAGTCTCCGGGGAATAAAGACTTAGTCAATCAAGATTGACTTAGGAGTATATTTGTTTGTTAACCCAAAAAATTCACTTGATTGTTTATAGCCCCCCAATCTTCATCTTCCTCTTCATCTCTCTTCCAACACAATAACTTTCGACCACCACCAACGTTTACCAACCACTGACCACCTCACTATCTGTAACACCCCTATTTTCTGTATATATCAAATTAGGTGGAAATAACAAAACTCTAGATCAATTTGGGGTTGGCCTAATATGAAGAGTAAGTTAGTGTGGGCTTGAGCATCATGAAATAGAAGTGGGTTACAAGGAAAACTAGGGCTGCTTGGGTTAATTATATAAAAAGGGGTCTAGATCTCTTTTTGTAGATCTAGAACAAAACCCCGTACCCGTGTGGGCTTGGGCCTGGGTGGTTAAAGCGGGGACAATATCGGCAATTGCTAAGGCTTGGGGCGTTACAAAGTGGTATCAGAGCCGAGGACGACTCTTCGCTGAGGGTGGGGGATTGTAATAGTCCCACATTGCTCACAAGAGTGTCCAGAGACTGGGCTATATGTGTAAGCTCAAGCTTAGTAAGTACCGAGGCCTTTTGGGTAGGCTTGTGGTGCCTTCGCCAAGAACAAAACCCCGTACCCGTGTGGGCTTGGGCCTGGGTGGTTAAAGCGGGGACAATATCGGCAATTGCTAAGGCTTGGGGCGTTACACTATCTGTTTCTCTTGCGTTGTTTCTTTCCCTCTCTTCTTCTTTTCACTTCCTCTTTTTTTTTCTCTCTCACCCCAACATAGACTTTGCTCGACACAACTGCAACTATCCTTACCGGATTCGCCATTCTCTATCTTTGTATTTTTATTTTTCATATAATTTTACTACAATTGAAATTCGATCCAGAGATCTCTTTTTCCTTCCAAATCCAGTTCCTCTTTAACCTCATTAGATTGATTATCACTTAGGGGTTGTTCTGATGTAAACCCTTGTTGTCAATTTCAGCACACCTCTTCCTTTCGATCTCATTTATGTTGATTTGTTCTTTACCATCAACCTTTTCAACTAAAACAAACCCTAATTTCTAATCACTGAAATCAACTTAATCATCAAGATCTTAACCGTATGTATTAAAATCAGACTGAATTGCGTAAAGTTGTGACTCAAATATATTATGACATACTGTGCTCAAAGGAGTAATAATAGCTATGTAAAATCTTCCCGAGTTAGATTTCGTGGCAGGCCGCCATGAAATCTTCGAGGTTTGGTAATTTTAGGGAGAGAAGGAAGTTGTAGAGAGAAAATATATATATATATATATATATATATAGATAGATTGATAAAGAGAGAGTAACAGAGAGAGAGAGAGGGAGAATGAGCAAGAGAGAGAGGAAGATAAAAGGAGATAAAGAAAAAAAGTGAGGAGATGGAGATGACGGGGCAAAAGATAACATTCACAATTTTTGGACCTAAAATGAAAATGTCCCATAAGTCAAACTTTATTGACCAGTGTCTTCCCCGGAGATTTTTATTTATTCCCCAAAGTCGCGGCCATATAGAAGCCTAGGTTAGAATAAAACCCTAACCAAGTTTCCGTAAAGTCCCTTTGGATAAGATTAAGAAAACCCTTGAAAATAGAAACTAGTTTCTTATTTCTATTTACTTAAAGATGTGGCTGCCCCATGCATGCCTCCTTGGGAAGATCTTGCCGCCCCCTTAAGGGAATCCAATCAAGCATGGTCGGCCCCGCTCTTGGGCCCAAAACATCCCTTTGGTACCCCGGCTCAAAATCTCTCCATTCGGGTCTTTTGTACTATCTTTGCTTAAACTTCTTTTAGACCTTTGGCCATATCTTATGGGTATCATCCATGTATATATGTCTCATCCCTCTAGTCATATCTTCCGATCAAGTTGACACTCTTTGTGTAACCCGTTGTAGGATCCGGACGAAGTTAGCTGCGAATCGCTTTGCGATTCGACGATCGTAGTTGGTTTCTAGCTAACCACTACGACCCCTAAATCATCCGGACTTGATGATCTTCTTCATCAATTGTCATATTCGACAAATTTCTTGCATTGCATCCTTGGTCGAAGGAGAGAGAGAGAAAGAGATAGGTCGTCCTCCTTAATAATGTGGTCGTCCAGAGAGAAAGGTAGCTCACCCTTCCCTGATAGCAACATTACTCCTGCCTCTTTTGAGGCTTTAGTGGAAGCACCGTCTACATATAACTTCCAGACCACCTTTGGGCCCAAATCTACCATATTGACTCCAGATTCAAAGATAAAATCTGCTAGTTCCCGCCCTTTGATGGCTCATCTTGGTATGAATTTAATATCAAACTACCACTTGATTAATCTTCCATATTTGTCTAAGTTTGTGCAACACATTTTGCAGTGGTTGATCTGTGTGCACTTTTATGGCATGACTCAAGAAGTGTATGGGCCAAAATACGTTACCAGGAACGCCCCCAATAATCCACGATTAATGGGCTTACACGGTGACCAAGCTCATGAATTAATTGCTAATGGGCCCGCCCCTTTTATCTTCGGACACCCCGAAGGAACGTTAAAATACGCAAGCACATCCATCCCTGGATAAAGAGGTCAATCCTCACCTCCTCAGCAGACCTCCGTCCGTATATTCATCGGGTAGTCATTATTGTCATTCGAGATATCAATATCGTAAATATACCCATTAGCAATTAAAGAGGGCATCCAGTGATCGACTAATACATCCGATATGCATCGAATTTTCGACAACAACATCCAGTGACCGATTAATACATTCGATAGGCATCTGGTGATCGACCAATATATCTGATCATCGGCAAACACATCGAGTTATCACCTAATACATCCAATTCTCGGGCAATCAATTGATTACTTTCTCTCTCATCGATCGTCCAAACCTCTTGCGAGTTATCTTCCTCTCTCGACGACGACCAGCCGACCGTTATATCCCTAAAAGAAAATGGAACTTACCAAACTTTAAAGTTCAAATTTCCTACCAAAAACAACAAAGCCGAGTATAAATCTCTCCTAGCAGGACTAGTATTATCCTTACAAATGAAAGGAACGAGAGTGCTAGCCTCGAGTGATTATTCAGAACTTGTTGTAAACCAAATTTTAGGAGAGTGCGAGGCCAAAGGAGTTGACCTCGTGAAGTACCAAGCGAACTTAAGAGCTTTAACTAAGCACTTCGAAGAAACTTATTTATTAAAATTATTGGAGAAGAGAATACGTTGGTCGATGTCGTATAGAAAATGGTGCAAAGTCAAACAATTCTGCCAAAAGTTTGGTTAAAACACTGCTTCCTAAAATCATTCAAAAGACAAAAGACGTTGATGTAAAAATATGTATTCTTAGTATTACTCAGAATAATTTTGTTCTTCTCGATCTGGGGGGCGAAACTTGCAAGGAACTAGGAAACTTCTCTGGCGCTCAAGACATGAGTCAGATTGTCCTTCATGTTAAATAATTGAATATTGAATGAACCCGAGTTTTTGGAGTTGTGAGTTACTCGATGTGTTGAGAGAATTTGTTCGCTCATTGTAATCGTTTCCTGTTTAAGGCGTAGGTTTATCTTTTATAGGCCTTTGTAGTCTACTGTAGATAGGCAGTTGAGGTGAGGCGGTTATGATCCATCATGTTGGATTGAAACTGCTATTTATTAATCCAAAGATATTAGGATTTCTCTTTGGGATTATCATGCATGTTTGATACTTAGAAGTTCCCTTGTTCAAGGATACTTGATAGATTGTGCTCCGAGTTTGTAGATTCTTTAGGAGAAGTTTACTCCTTGAAAAATTCTTGAATCCCAAGCTTAATAAATACTTAAGATCCTCACAGAGATCTTTGATGGGGTTTCGAGATTAAGGCGATAAGCATTAGGCACGCTTCTACCTCCTCATTTCGGGATTGAGGTATCAGTTAACTTACGTGGACTCCCTAGTCTTCTCTTAAATCCCAGGGCAAATCTGATTGTATCGAGTTAGGGCAGGGCTTAGGGAGTCTACGAGAATGGTACCAACCACCCAGTTCTGGGCTTGAGTGGCAGACTTCCTTCGGATTCAACCTCTCTGTTGACTTGATACGGGTTAATCCATTGGGTTTTTGATCTTTTCTTGACTTATTGACCTCAGTCAACTGATGACCAATTTTTGGATCATCAGAGGTATTAGTCACACACCTAGAACTAGAAAACATGAGGGTAACCCTCTGCTCAGAAATCTGAACAATTTGAATGAATCTTAGAGAGTTCGGAGGAAGAGTTCCATGTACATTCAGTTTGTGCGCAAACTGAGTTTGCAATATCTGTAAACCGAGTTTGCATTCTGTAAACCGAGTTTGCATTATGTAAACCGAGTTTGTATTCTGTAAACCGAGCTATCGAGTTTGCATTCTAAAATTGAGTTTGCAAGATCAACAAACCTGGAGATAAAGTTTTATATATTTGAGATATTTCTTGTAATCATCTAATATCATTATTAGATAGATATTATCATGTTTCCTAGATTAACTAGGAATATTATGAAACTAGGAAACCTAATTCACCCAATAAATATGAGTTGGATCCTAGAGTTTTATTCATGTAGTTACATCTAACCAGTTTAAATCCATTATTGGTTTCTCCGTGGATTTAAGTCGAGATCTATGGGGGACGATCTTCGACTTAACCACGTTAAATGTGGTGTTCGTTATTTTATGTTCATCTATCTGATTATTACGTTACCGAGAAATTCAACATGGTAGCAGAGCGGATTTATCATCCTAACTCAAAGCTTTCGCAATTTTCTAACATTTTATTTTATTTAAACTAGTTGTGACGTAATCTTCATTTGAATCATCTTCATCAAACATCCAAGATTAAGAAGTTGCAAGAAGGAGAAAAAGAAAGTTTGTCCTTCATTTCAAGCCGAGCCGTTTTACTATAGACCAGAAGTCGATTTTGTTTGGACAAGTCAAGTTGAATATTGTTTTACCCTATTTTCATCTTTTTATCCAAGTAAGACACTTTGAAAGCTATGTCTTCCTGTTTGCGTGGTAAGGGTGTTGAGATACTGTGTAACTCGTGATCGAGAGACAAGTTCCAAGATATTTGAAGATCTAATTCATAAATTTAAGATATTTCTTGTAATAATCTTATTTTATTATAAAATAGATATTATCTTATTTCTTAGATTAACTAGGAATATTAGAAAACTAGAAATCCTAATTCACTCTATAAATATGAGTTGGGTCTTAGAGTTTTATACATTTAGTTGCATCTTTTTAACGTAACAAATTAAATTCACGATTGAGGTGACTGTAAGTAAATCTATTATTGGGTTCTCTGTAGATATAAGTCGAGATTTATCGTCAACTGAGTCACGTTTATTTTTTATTTTTTATTCTTTTCTTTTTGATGAAATAGTCACGTTTAATTATCGTGACATTATTTCAATTTATCTCTCCAGTTATCACATAATTGTAAATGTAACATATGTCAGCGTTCCTTTTAAGTTGTCCAACATTACTAATCCATAAATGATAACATTTTTTTTTTGAGAACATAAATGATGCCATTGGAAGGGTTGAATTTAAATATCACCAGTAACAATATTGTGATTTTTTTTTTGTTGAGAAACAATATTGTGAATTTACCATGTGAGTTGGGGCCTAAACATTTTGAGATGCAATATGGTTAGAACTCTAATCTTTCTAGTAGAGAGATACACATGTTACCATCTGGATTATAGTAGATTTCACATGTCTTATTAATTTTTGGGGCTCATTTTCTTGTATGTTTTTCAAGATGAGACTTTTTCTTGTCATCTAGAACCTTTTTATCTTTGTCTAAAGATCAAACTCAAGGTAGTTAAAATGGTCCCATCTTAAATTCAGGTTTCACATTTCTTGGAAAGGTGTAAGAAAGTATATACAATATGGAGAAGAGCAAGTGTTAATTAAGATTGTGACAAAGAAGCATATGATATGGATACCCATTCACTGCAGTGCTAGCTGTAAGAAGGTCCATGATGATGGGGAGCATGTGACAGTTTCAGATACCCAACACACACTCTTTGTCTCTCTATCTTTCTCTCTCTCTCTCTCTCTACAGATAGAAGAAACTCAGAATAGAACACTAAAGAAATACAACTATCTTAGTAGGAACAACTTGCTTGTTATCTTCCTTTCTGACCCCTTTTTGCTTGCTTCTTGCCTGCCATTCTCTCTATGTGTTGTACATTGATAAAATAATAGTGTAAAACTACAAAATCATATCCTATTAGTCATACATGACTTCTCCTTATGTAACTCAACACAACAAAAAGTTTCTGATTGCAAATGAAATTTCGGTTAATGTTCCTCTTACATACAGTTTCTTCTATTAGTTTGTATAAAATAACTATTGCAAATGATTCATATTGATGAGAATGTAGAGTATGTGCACGCTTTCTCATTATTTTACTCATTGTGTCATAATTATTTCTGCAGATGCAACAAATAATCTTTTTAGTTGTATGATAGTCTGATCCCTGATTAATTTATTAATAATTTTTTTTAAAAGTGATTAATTAGTTTTGAATCAGAAAATATAAGAAATTGGTCCTTATATTTACGAGTTGAAATGTGTAAAGCCCCGAGCATTTTTGACACCTAAACGTGAGTTTATGTAATACCAATTCTGACATACGGAGCTTCGATTGTGGCAACTTCAGTCGTTTGTCTTTATTTTTTTCGGTTGATTCCTCTACATCACTATAGGCATGGTTATTTTTTCTCGGCCGAGTCCATGCAAAAAATCTCGATATTGGTGAAAATACTCGATTCACCCTACATCCGAGTATGCAGCGCCACTATAGCCCCCCACATGCTTGAACTTTTCTCACTTAGCCACCACCAAATGTGGAAGCATGTACTTAGTTATAGCTAAGGCGGTGGACTCTCCTCAAACAATATGAGACTATTACAATTTCACAGGCTTTGAGACTCGTCTTCAACTCTTATACCCCTTCTGATGATCCAAACTAATAGACCCTCGCCAAATATCGATTGTTGTAACAAATGAGTTAATTCTTAGAACCCTTTCTTATTTATAGAGAAATTAGTGTTTAGGATTTCTAAGTTTCTCCTACCTAATTTAATTAGGAAATAATATATATCTAATATTACCATTAATCCTTACCATTAGATTATTACAAGAGATTCGTAAATATAAGAAAATATATCTTCCAATATCTTAGACTTATCATGATGATTGGATCTCTTCATCTCGATCCGTCTCATATTTCAATAGTGTACTCTCATGGTGTCAACAATGGATATAGGCCCGGTGTTGTTAACGTTTGAGTGGGCAGTTATCAAGCTTATCACATCTATGATGTATCAAATGCTAAATATCACGACGTACGTAGATCGTAGTCGTCTTCCAAAAAAAACAATGGATATAATTAACTTCTGCTACAAAAAAAACTACCTTAAACATATCATGCTTAAAAAAATATGCTAGTGCAAACCTCATAACTGTAATAGAAATTATTGTAATAACTCATGAGATGTCCTTAACACTTTTTTATCATTTCACATGGCTAGTTTGTTTAATTTCTTTAGCAGATACAAATGTTATAATAACGATAACGGCTAAGATTTGTTGGAATCGTAGCCGATTTCGAATCGGTTCGAATCGTCAAACTCAGAAACTAAGAATGCCATTGCGTTCGTCTCTTCGAGCTCTTAAGTTTAGAGCCAAGAATCACTCAAATCCGATTCCGGATGAATGAGTATTCAAGTCTGAAGTTTGGACGAAGTTTGATTAATTAAGGGACTAAATCACAATAAAGAAAAGTTGGTTTGGGGGCCATTTACGCAAAGAGAACACGTCCAGATCGGACGGCACGCGTTCACTCAGCGCAAATGCACCAGATCCAACGGATCGCATTAAGCCCGTGTCGGGCACGAGGTGGGATCATTCCGAAACCCCATCCAACGGCTGATCTCCTTCAGATTTCGGTATGGTTTCGGTATAAGTCCATCAGATCTAACGGAGGGCGTTTTATCCGCACTTTTGACCGAGATCTGACGGTCCAAATCCTAACCGACATGGTATGTTGCTAAATAAGTGACCCGTCACTTTACTTTCTCAACAGATGCGTCCCTTAACCAACAGAAATGTCCCAAATGCATGTATCTATTCGAAACCTATTTATAGGACCCAAATGAACTCCAAATTTCAATCCGATTTTCCAGAGTATCCAGCATTGTTAGAAGATCATATTAGAGTGTCTAAGAGAATGATTTAGCAGAGTTTTCAAGGAGTTTCATAAGCAAGAATTTTGGTCCATTTGCATAAAGTCAGAGGTTAGTATACTTTCGAGTTTGACTGCTTTCTGATTCGAAGTACCATTGAATCGAAAGGCTAATCGTTGTATCCTGGGAGACAAATGCTGGTAACTATTTGGTACTATACATGACGTCAATTGTCTTAAGGAAAGAGGAATACCTCGCCTCGATTAAAAATCTTCTTCTTTTAATCCTCCGATTTTTCTTTTTCTTTTTAGTCTATCTGATTTCTTAATCAAAGACATTCTGAATTTTAAAATCAGAAGTGTGTTGATTTTAAGTAATAAATCAGTAAACACATAAGGAATACAATTCCTCTTTCCAATCTTAAAACGATAGTGAGATTCGGCTGCGAATCATTTGTTCTGGATAACAGACATTATCGGTTAGAAATACGAAAGATATTGAGTTGTTTTATTCCTTAGTTTTTCTCCATTAATTTGGAAAGAAAGTGTTTTTGATTGATTTACAAATAAAATCAAAGTAGTAACCAGCTTCACCACTGATTCGGTTATAGACTCGCTGAGTCAACTCTTTAAATCGATACACCGAAACCAACAAGATTTAGGATGTTGCATTTGGTATTAGAACCAAAGACGACTCGATCATCTTCCATGATCGATTATTTTAATAGTCCCACACTGTTTGAGAGAGCATCAAAATAATGGATTCTAGATGCATATTCAAGCTTAATAAGTATCAAGACGTTTCGATGTCAAACAATATCTATCACCAAAATGGGCGTTGGATGCTGAAGTAAAAAACAAAATTGAACATGTAACGCAGTAAGTTCATAATATGATTCTTTCTGTTTTTGCTGAAAGGGTGTTCATAATATCAGTGTATACATAGTTGAGTAGGGATAAGACAATAGGCGAAAATGTTTGAAAGAGATATCCTTCGATCAAGATGACAATACGCACAATTGTCGGATAGGACAAAAGGCGACGAAAATCATCAAATACAGTCGTTTAGGGATTGTAACAATTAGCTAGCCAACTACAATCGCCCGATCACTTAGATGATTCGTGACTAATTACGACTGGATCCTACAACGGGTTACATCAAAAGTGTTGATTCGACTAGAAGATATGACTAGGGGGATAAGACATATAGGGAATGGATTAGATCCATAAATATACCCAAAGAATTGCATGGGTCGGGCCAATTACCCAGATCAAAAGGTGGGCAGGCATAAGGTTCGACCCATGGATGAACGAGCCATGACATGGCCGACCAAGCTAGTAGGGCTAGCCAAGCCTACCCCATTAAGGGGCAGATCTGGCAAGCCACACTTAAAGGGGTGTCCTAGATGGAACAAACGTCCTATCTGAGAATCTCTCTCTGAGTTAGACTCTAAGTCATTTTTCTGTGGTTTACATTGAATCCTGATCTGAATAGGATTTTGACTTCAACAATTCTGTTTTATGGACCTCTTTAGAACAAAAATAGGTGTGGATTTTTCTCAACATGATTTCTATCTCTGTCACATCAAGTAGAAAGCGAAAGAAAGAAAAAAGATCCAAAACTACCTATCTAGTCTGATAGAAGAATCCGTTCTTCATCTAACTGCTTATTAGAGCTCTAGCTGACTAGAAAGGCGGGACATCAAGTTGATTTCTCAAGTATCTCAAGTAGAAAAGCTACAAATTGGAGCTCTTAATCTTATGGAGAATGCAATCAATTTAGTTTGAGAGAAGCGATAAGGTATGTCTCTAACTTGCTAGTTCAATACTAGTTTATGTATGAGATCTTGGACACCTGATGTTAGACTTACCGGACTGAAATTCCGCTTAAAACATTAGAAGACAATAGAACTCAACAATATCAGTAACTCTGGGCGTTGTGGGACATTACAAAATGTATCCAAGATTATGTAATATGTTTTTTCTTTTCGTTTTCTCTATTAACATTTCACATTTTTCTTTGTGGATTATTCTTTTCAGTTTGTAACCTACATTTTGAATTGCGGAGTAAATAAGTCAATCTGTACAAAAGTGGGGAATATGCAGACCATCAACGCAACAAAAAAAACTAATAAGTGGTACTTTGTAGTTTGGTAGAAGACAAAAACAATTAAATGGATGACTTGTATTCTTATTTTGTGTAGTTTGTGGACAGTAGAAAATCCAAATTTTGGACTATTTAAACAAGGTTATGTAACCTAATAATTATACTCAATATATATACCACATCAATTAACTTAGGAAATTTGGCTATTGGGGATTATTAGCTGGTAAAGTTGAAACAAAAATTCTACTCATCTCTCTGTTTTGGTCTCTCCTCCAACCCTCCGTTAATATGGCGATACATCACTGGAGTATATTTTCTCACTATTCTCTCTCCAATTGCTTCACACTCAAGTGATATGTCGCCACATCAGCGGAGGGCTGGGAGAGGGACCAAAATGGAGGGATGAATAGAATTTCTCAAGTTGAAATTGCAATATACAGTTGAACACGTCCGTACATACTGACTTCAAAAAGAGACATTTTGTGAGAAGAGTCCAACAATAGAACACATTCTCATAACTAAAAATATTATGTCTAAATCTATTCTATTTATTGTCAATTGATTTTGAGTTAGACGTATACAAACTCTATAATTCAACATAATACAAAATGCACCATTTATAGACCTTTTATTTTAAACCTTTCTAGAGAATGTCTCCACTCCGACTGTATCTCATTTTAACTAAATTAAAATCACTACATATACATACTTATCTTCTCAGAAATAGCTACATGAAATCAGTGGTGATGATTATATCTATGATTAAGTAAGTACATGAAATTATGGGTAAATACTAAATAGTGGTACGTAATACTTCTCTCTTTCTCTCTCTTCTTAAATGTAAGTATGTAACAGAGCGCATGGAAGCATAAGAGGCTCAAAGGAAGACAAAATGTGGCATATAGCTTTCTCTACTCTAAACTCAAAACTAAATTAATACTATTTGAACCGCTTTTCAAAAATTTCATGCTCCCCATCTGCAGAAACTGCTTCCACGCCCACCAATCGTTACCTAATGTTTTCTCCTATTCAGAAAACACAGCCCCCAATCCTCTAATAACTTTTTATAACATTATGCCCTTTTTTTAGTCATTCTTGTTTTTAATTCGTTTTTAAGTTTGATAGTATACTTTAGGAGTTTGATTTTTAAGCTAAGGGCAAAAAGTTCATTTGGGTGCAGTTATTTCAGATTAACTTTTCATGAATATATTTGATTTTATGCCTGTCAGTTGCAGAAAGTTGTGTTGTGTAAAAACAACCTGAATCTGCATAATATATTTACAAGGTAATTGTGCAGTTGTAATTGTGACAAGTTTCACTCAATTTTAAGTAGTAGATCAAGGCCAATTTTAATTGTGATTGAATTGGTTTTTAATTTTTTTTTTTTAATTTTATGGGTCACTCGAGATGATTTTTAATCTACCCCTAACTAAAACAAGTTTTAGAATACTTGTTTGAGAAGTATGAGTAATGTTGGACAAAAAAAATTTTGGGCAGAACTTCTATCTGGATACCGTGATTCGTGTCTTCGATGACTCTGATCTACTAATCAGCAAATCACAGAGAGCTTCATAGGATTTATGTCCAAAGTCAGCCTAGCTTTCAACTTTCGTGATAAGCCCAAAAAGGGTTTACCTGCAAGTATGCACGTTCAAGTAATAATAGCTCCTGTAAGGCCGGAATCGATCATCATAGACAAGTAACTTTGCTTTAAATATAGAATTTAACCACTTTTGTAAAATTGATTTTGTTTTGAAAATGATTCTAATAAAAAAACAGTAATAGACTGAAGAAGAATGAAAGCAAGATGAGAAAAGATCAAGGATTTTCGATTCCACCACATACATTCACTTCCTAAAACAGGCAATTAACTAACTAAACCTTTTTTCGTTATAACTCGAAATTTACTATAATGGAATATTTAAATTTCGGAAGATATTCTTGAAAAATCATTTCACAATCATCAATTTCTAATTATCTATCTTATAAAGACTATACTCTTTTAACTATTATTCATCATCCAACAAACATATTCCAACAAACAACTTAACATAAGCATGCGATATCTAATTATGAAGCATAAATATTGAAAAGAAGATAATATATATGGAAAGACAATTAATAAACATTAAAGCACAATCAAAAGATTTAATTAATCAATAACATATCTCAAAAAGATCAAATATGGGGTCTCTCGATAACCCTAGATATGAAATTAGCTACTCATTAAATTTAAAGACATATTCATTGATAACGCAAGATACATGAAAATACAAGAGACAAAGAAAGATAAGTCACCAAAGGAATCTAATTTTTATTCCAAATATGCTCCAAATAATCCCAAAATTATGCTCCAAATTTCAAGTGTTAGATCTTTGTAATTGAAAACATGAGAGAAAATAGATTTAAAAAAGAAAATGAAGAAGGGAAGAAATTGTGAGAAGATAAGAAAAGATTTTAAAAGATAGATGAGAAAGAAATGAATTGAGAAGAAAATTGGAAAGAAATTAGGGCAAAAGGAGTAATAGAAGAGAAGGATGAAGGCTAAGGTTTCTGTCGTTAGAACTAAAAGAAGACGGAGAGAGGGACCTCTCATTGGTATTAAATGATGTATTTGTTGGAATTCGAGCAAATTTTGGTTCGACCTGAATCGTCAAACTCAGAAACGGAACGCTCCATTGCGTTCTTCTCGCCGAGCTCTTAAACTTAGAGCCAAGAATCACTCAAATCCAATTCTAGATGAATGAGAAATTCAAGTTTAAATTTTGGACGAAGATCAGTTAAAATAGAGACTAAAACGTCAAATTGGACAAGTCAATTGGTGGTCGTTTGAGCGAAATGAGCACGTCCAGACCTGGACGACTCGAGTTCACTCCGCGGGATTTGAAGGGATCTAACGGCCGCGCGATGATGGTCTCGGGACAATGTTAAGACGAAGCCCAACGACGGGCATCTCCTTCGTGTCGGGCTAGCTTCAGGATTTTAGTAGATCTTAATCTAACGGTAGATTTGGTCATCTGATGGGCGTGTTTCGGGCAAGATCATGCTCCATCCAACGGTAGGCATTCCACCCAAGTTATGGAGGCAAATCCGACGCTCTATATTGCCATCGACTTTAGTATTTAGTTATGTCAAGTCGAGTCCGCCATTTTGAAGGGATATGTCCATTGACCCCAAAAGACACATGTGCCTATTCGAATCTTATATAAACAAACCAAATTCATTTCATTCTTCATTCAATTCGTTATCTTCTCTTCTGAAATCAGTATTCTGGTGTGTCAGGAATATAATTCTGATTTTAGAAATATTTTAGTAAATCTACAATTTTGAGGAAAGAAGTCTCCGAGTGAATTCAGTCTATTCTCTTCTTTTCTTCTCTTCTGAAATCAATATTTTTATGTGTCTGGAATATAATTCTGATTTAAGGAATATTCTGGTGTGTCTGGAATTCCGCAAAGAGAAGTATCCCAGTGAAGTTATAATATTCAAGTGTCTAAAAGATCTATTCGCATCAGTCCAAAAGCTCATATTATTTACGAAGGTTTCCCCGCTTCCAAAATATAAAAGTACCGTCTTAATTCTGAAAGGATAGTCATTGTGTCCCGAAGGCATACACCCCAATCGTTGGTACAGTTACGAGGGTGTAAAATGTCTTAAGGAACGAGAATATATTCTCGCCTCGACTCCATTGATTTTGTCTATCTCGGTTAATCCGAAAGAAGGATTGTTGATAATCCGCTTATTGTCTATCTCTCTATAACTTAGAGAAAGGACGTTTCCTACTCCAACTTAGACTCTGTCTTAATGAAGAAAAGATAGAGATAAAGTGAACTCAACTCGTAATCAGAGGAACAACAGTATTTATATGGGTTGGTTAGGGTTTTGAAAGATAAAGGAGAGAAGAGTTAAAATGGAGATATTTGAGTTGCTTTTGGTGCAAGGTAGGACCCTTATTGGTTGGAAATCAAGTGGGGACCAAAAGAGGGGCAACAATAGAATTTTGAGTCGCAACTACTAAAAATCATATGCCGCAACACCAATAGTTAGCGTCGGATGAAGATGTGTGCCAACCAGACAAATGATAGCGGGGCACCGTGGTGGGGACTACCAAAGCTTCGATGTCACTCGCTGTACTGAATCTTGCACCCATTAGACCCGATTTGTTTGTTCGTGGATGTCTGAACTAGGGTGAGTCGCGCTTTAATGCTATCTATGCTAAGTCCTAACTTTTAGCTTCAATGTTTCACCCATTTATCCCACCCAGTTTTTTTAAAGCTTGTTATGTATCTAGTGAACAAAAATTCTATTTATCCCTCCATTTTGGTCCCTCCCCAGCCCTCCGCTGATGTGGCGACATATCACTGGAGTATATTCTCTCACAATTCTCTCTCCAATTGCTCCACACCTCAAGTGATATGTCGTCACATCGGCAGAGGGCCGAGGGAGAGACCAAAATGGAGGGATGAATAAAATTTCTCATCTAATGAATGCTAGCTTTGTTAAGTCCGAATTTCTAGCTTTGTCAAGTCTTAGTATGTAAAGTAAAAAAATATATCCATCTAGTTAGTGCTATCTTTGTTAAGTCCTAATTTTTAGCTTTGCCAAGTCCTACTATGTAAAAGTAAAACATATGTCCATCTAATAGTGCTATTTCTGTTGAGTCCTAATTTTAGGTTTGCCAGTATGCAAAGTAAAAAAAAATAGTATCATCTTATTTGTTGTTTATAAAAACCCTGAAATAATACAAATTTTACAAAAATAGTTTATCTTTTAAAATACAAAACAATAGAGATGATTCTACTCTTATCTATTCAATACAGAACAATAAAGAACATTCTAGACTTATAAAGTGGTCCAAAGATTTCCCCACATGGTGTGCAAAAGTAGTTCTAAGAACTTGGATGAATCAAATAGTATGATAGATGTGATGTCTCCCAAAATGTTAAAACACTTGCACTACAAAGTCAGCTAAACCTCAATTTGTGCCAAGACCCTTGGGTGTGTAACTAGATCCGGCGTACAAAATTAATATGAGAACCTTGTGTCTATTTTCTCGAAGTATATATATATATATATATATATATATATGGCTATATGGCAGCACTAAAACATAGAGCGGAGATTATTCGATATTTCTAATGGTATCAGAGTCAAGAATGACTCGTCCTACGAGAGGAAGGCAATGTAGTTCCATCTCACTAGGAAATTACTCATATTCTTAGGCCACAACAAAGAGAAAGAGTCAACTCATCATATCAAAGGCTTTTTAGAGTGGGTTTGTGAGATCTAACACCAAATACAAGATCTTGTGTTTATTAGGGTCCTACTCCTAGGCAGACAAGAAGGGGCCATATTGGTAGAGGTAATCAGCTTGGTTGGTCACACCCAAAACATAGAAGTATAGGATCAATATTCCCTCATTCCTACTTGTACAAAGTACTCTAACCCTCTCTCTCATTCTCTCTCTTACTTGTTTATATATAAAGGATATCATTTAGTAAGAATGCTATCTATCTTTTTCTAATCCTGATCATCATTCTCTCTATTACATCCAAGGTCCATAGGGAAAAGATATCTTCAATTCAATCTTTTTTGTCTGTACTTTCTTTACTCAGTGAGTTGTATTTCAGTTCATGACCTTCAACATAAAAACCCAACTTGGTTCCCATATATAGCTATTAGTTTCATCTTATTGTGGGTGTCTCTAAATCTTGTTTCGTTTTTGGTTTTCTTAAGAGAAAACCAGAAGTTTATAGTCTCTAATACAACCCTATAAACAAATACAGTTCTAGCAAATTTCATCAATATACTTCCTTGAATCTCAAAGGTGAATAGTTTGATTAGCCTATAATAGTCTGATTCAACTTTACTTCTAGCACTCTTGGCGTGGATCGAACGCGTCACTGTCTCCTTCTTCAAAGATAATAACTAGAGAGGTATTGGATCTTGGAGCAAGGTATACCCTACAGAATTGCAGATTCAATAAAGACTGTAAGTTTCATATATATAGATGAACTCCATGCCTTGAAGGTTAAAAGTTTTATCTTACATCTCTACTTGGTCGAATTTATTTGCAGGGTATATACACAAATTTGGAAAAAATTGCTCAACAATCTAGTCGTATGGACACATCGGTCGTCACCAATATGTCAAATACTCAGCCATATCATTGTAGCAACCAGCAAAATGAAATTGGAGAAGCTTTCTCAGGTTCATCTCGTTTTGATCATTACACCATTGTTCATGGAAATGAGATGAATGAGCAGCTGGCAGCTAAAGGATTCCTCTACCCAAGCAGTCATAATGAGTTTGGAGGAATTAGGTCGTGCGTAAATAGTACCTCAAACTCAAATGAAGTACATAAAAGGGCACAAGAATTAAAATTCCCTAATGCTGCTTCAAAAACGAACTTCACGGAGCGAATACAACCGATATATCTTGACGGAAGTAATGTTGAATCAGGAGTTAGTGGTGGGACTAGTTTGAGTGAAGCAAATTTGAATACTCCTTACTTTTATTCTTCTCCAATGGTAAGCGGACCTTATGATATTGTGAGTCCCTTTTATGGCGTTACGGAAGCATTTACTACGAGTAAGGTTGGTTCTCTAATGGAGTCTCTTGACTGTTTGATGTCTTCGGATAATAACAACACGACAACATCGGTCGAAAATCAAGAAAGCATGGGAAGTATGATATTTCCTGATTGCAGAAATTTATGGGACTTTGGTTCTATGAGTACTAGTGGTGTTTCTACATCAGTAGAATTTCAAAATAATGAACAAAAGAAAGAATTGCTACTGCACCCGATAAGTGAACTCGATGAAACAGTCTCTCAAGCTTCATCAAATCATTGTTTCAACAATATTAATGATGGGTGTCCTAGGCCTAGTAATTCAAAGAAAAAGGAGAGAGAACCATTCAAAGAGAATGTGAATTATCCATATTTCAATCCTTCTCAATCCCATTCTTTCACTAGAGAGACAGGTTTTCGACTTATCTCCGACGACCAATCCAAGTTGAAGAAATCACAATTAGATAACTCTTCAACTATCAGCTTTCAACTTCGAGATTCTTCCGTATCTCCTGTTGATGAGCCTGATACAGAAGCTATTGCACAAATGAAGGAGATGATTTATAGAGCTGCAGCTTTTAGGCCAGTGAATTTAGGGCAAGAAGTAGTAGAAAAGCGTAAGAGGAAGAATGTCAGAATATCAAGTGACCCACAGACTGTAGCTGCAAGACAGAGAAG
The DNA here is from genome assembly GCF_041429995.1 of Eschscholzia californica. Classification (NCBI taxonomy): domain Eukaryota; kingdom Viridiplantae; phylum Streptophyta; class Magnoliopsida; order Ranunculales; family Papaveraceae; genus Eschscholzia; species Eschscholzia californica. Next base: position 23,998,787 of record NW_028238461.1, read on the forward strand.
GGAGAGAATAAGTGAGAGAATTAGGGTTTTGCAGAGGTTGGTTCCTGGTGGAAGCAAGATGGACACTGCATCAATGCTTGATGAAGCTGCAAATTATCTCAAGTTTCTCAAAGCACAGGTTAAAGCCCTTGAAAACCTAGGTCACAGATATGATCCTTCTAATTTCACCTCTAGAAATCTTCCTTTATTATCAGCACCACAATTCAACAACACTTTTGCCATGCAAACTCCTTTTCATTTCCCAAAACCCTAAAAAAAAAAATGTCCAACATATAAAAGTTCTCTTTATTTTTAGAAAAAGTTTAGCCCTATTGATGAATCAAGACTTATCTCAAATACCCATTATACTCATCATCATCATTAATCCATCACATGATGATGAAATCATATAGTATCCTACTTCAAAAGTTATGGACCCTAATCCCAAATACAAGTATCATAATCTTCATTAGTACATGCACCTTTTTTTTTAAGATTAGGGTTTTTAAAAAGTTTTTTGTACTTGGGGAGCATCATTAGCATCACTTAATCATAACCACATCAGTACATCCACCACAAGCCAAACTAGAATAAACAAGCAAGAAAAACAAAGTGGTTAAACTTTTTTCATACAAAAAGTTTAAATTCATTATTTAGCTATGATTATCAAATATTAGAGTTGGAAAAGTTATATTCATCAGTAAAGTCTTTTTTTATTTTTTAATTATCTAGGGTTTAGTGTTGTACTTGGAGCATGTTTTACTTGGAGATCTGTGTGAAGAGTTTTCTTTAAAGTAGCTAGTTGGCTAACCAATTTAAGACATTCTCTTTGGGCTTTTGAGCCTTAGTCAGTCTATGTGTCTCCTTGGTTTAAGCCAAAGCATGCTCTTGAAAACCACTCCAACATCAGTGTTTGTCAAGGTTTGCCTTCTTGTTTTTCTTTTGTTTGTTAGGTGGGTGTGGGCCTTGTGTAATGGTATATGACTAGTTTATAATTTAATACATTTGAAGAAACCCTAAATCATATTTGTGATATAATTAGTCTTGATTAATGTCGGTAGTTATATTATATGGTTGGGCATCTCCTTGTATGTATTTACTTCATTTTAGCTTTAAGAGAAGTGGAAAACCACCTCCAACCTTTGAACCCTCTAGATAAAGGCGCTTACGTTTTCGCTAAAGGCGACCCTCTTCCTCATTCACCATTAAAATTGGCTGCCTAGGCCTTTAGTATCTTCCAACCCTATAATGTTTTTTTCTTTAAGACCCTAGAATCCATTATCTCACGTCCCAAAGTGTGCAGGAAAACAAAATCCATTACGTTGAGGGAGGATGGGGAAATCCCTAGAGTGAAAAACTACACCCACAAATTTGTCACTGTCAAGAGTACTAAATCTTTTTTTTAGTGGAGGGAAAAGATAAATTTTTAGGCCCAATGTGAAGGCAAATTAGATTGTGGAAATTAGTTCTACATTGGTTAATTATCTAATGAGTATTGGTCGCTTCATAATTGTGAAAGTGAATGAAACTTCACCTCATCTTGAGCTAGCTTTTGAGATGAGAGAGACTCAAAAGCACATCAAGAAAAGCGGAAGACAACACCCATAACCTGTCCCAACACAAATAACTCTCCCTAGTCGGGGTAAAATTAGCGCAAATCTTCTTCTTGTAGTATTAAACCCAATCACCTAACGAGGTTTCCCAATTATAAATCACCATAGTAGAGAGAGAAGGCTAAAAATCACATTATTACTTAACAAAACAAGTATTGCTATATTTATAAACGAGAGCTCGTATTTGCAATCTGTTAGAGAGAGATAACGGATTCTGTTACAGTTTATTACAAACAGAACTTTCTAACTAAGTCTCCAACCACTTACGCCTGTAGGCCCCCCAACCATAGTGTAACTATGGTGTAAGTTTAAGTCTTCTTATCTTTATTCTATAGCGTCCCAAATCCCAATATCTCGCTAGCCGCTTTGAAATTGGAGATTTGAGACCTACAAACTGGATCCACGAGCAGCTCCTACCCGGGATATATTTATCCAATACATGAAAAAATAAAATAGCGAGGTCAAAACTCAACTACATTAGATTCCTCAACTATAAGACCTTGGTAGGTAAACTAAGACCTCCAACACATAGCTATAACAAGGGAGAGATGGAACATATCATAGAAAGACAAAATAACACTGTGTTGTTAGACCAATGGACTTATCAGCTGTCATTAGTGGTGATGTCAAAAAATGGCTTTCCGTCAGATCAACATGAAATAGGGAGTTGATGCATGACAGCCTCCGTTACGTTTAATTATTCTGTTAAGTTGAGTGATGTTGGCTTAGAGTTCATGCTTCCTGCTCTGCCTCCTGTTTTGCTCCTCTTTCCTGCTCCTCGCTCCTTGCTCCTCGCTCCTCGCTCCTTGCTCCTCGCTCCTCGTTCCTCGCTCCTTGCTCTTGTTCCTGTTCGTCTGTTCCCAAAAGGGGGAAAACCTACAGAGGGTTCGAAAACCGCTCTGACGCTCAAGCCAGTCAGGGTGCTCTTTGCGGTAAAAAAATGAATATTGATTGATCCTTTTGGGGCGAGTTATGGGAACTCTGAGTTTTTGGGTGATCTTTTTTGGTAAAGAGATCGTGTCCTGGGAAGGACGATGTGGGGGGCCTTTTATAGGCGATGTTAGGTCGACTATGATTAGTGGCGGTGGTGAGGCGGTTGCCGCCAGACCAAAGAGAAAGTTTCCTCTCTTGAGTATCTAGGGTTTCTCTTAGAGTCTATCTCGGATCTTTGATAAGTGGAAGTTCCTAAGTTCAAGGATTCTTCGTAGATATCTTGTCGATGTGATAGATCCTAGAAGAAAAGTTTCCTCCTTTAGTTGCGTGGATTTCAAGTTGGCTTAAACACTTCGAGATGTGTGGTCGAATGAGATCTTTCTGGAAGATTCGGGATTAAGTCGGTAGATCGCCTAGCGCTGCTGCCTCCCCAGTTCTGGGCGTAAGACATTGCCCGGATCTGTTTGGACCCCCTTACTTCTCTGAAGACCCGAGGGCTGATCTGTCCATGCCAAGGGCGTTTTGTAGGGCTGGTTTCTTCTGGCTGACCTCCCAGTTAGGGGAATATTTGGTGGACCATCAGGGGCTCAGCGGTCTTGCTACCTTAAGCCGGGTTGACCCAGTAGACTTCAGGTCTGATCTTGACTCTTCAGACGTTAGTCAACGTCTAGACTTTTTATGCATCATCTATTAGAATTACCAAATTACACTTGGCCATCTAATGCACACCACAACCTACATTTTCAAGTTGGCCGCCACGACTAAGGGGGATTGGAAAGGAATTTACTAGTCTGACCTTTCGACCACCAACAAAATCTTGAGAACTACAATGTTACCACCAAAGTAACTTTTAACGTCCCAAACCCAAATATCATATACTCATACAATCCACAAATAAAATAATGCACTTGTACAACGAGACATATCAAATAAGCTACCAAATATCATTTACTCATACAATCCGCAAATAAAATAATATACTTGTACCACGAGACATATCAAAGTATATCAAAAAAGTCATTTCACCAAATCAATGCATCGAAGTCACGTATGTATTTATTCATAATAATCATCGTCTTATTAGTAGGACAACGAATGAGAAATCAACAATTCATATGAATTAAATAGCAAAGTCAAAAATATGTATAACATTTGTCAACAACTACGAATATATGAGTTTATATAGCTCGTTAATTCAGCAAAATTTCTTATTATTAGCTTTTAACTCTCAATGACTGAATTTTTAACAAATTCATATAAATTAAACAATTATACCCCGAATAATTTTTACGAAATTATAAGCTCAAAAGAAAGAGACTTTTAGAATGACTAAAAAGGGATTAGGGCAAAGGAACCTACATGATTTTGATGCCCCACATTAAGAACAAGAACCTTAACCAGAAACTTCATTTCTTTCCAAGAATGCAGCAATAGTCACCCATAACGAAATCCAAAAGAAAACAAGATTTGTATGGCCTCCTTCTCCCTTATCATCTATCTATACTATCTCTTTCCTTTTTTCTGTCTCTGAATCTCACTACCCACCGTTTTCTCACTCTAAAACCTGCGGTCTATCCTTCTCGTAAGCTTCCTTTAGATAGTAGAGGAAGTAAATAGGGTTTTAAATATATGTTTTCAAAGTCTGACCAAAATGGGTTTGCTAAATACAACCAAGCAAAAAAAGACTAAGTACCAAATACCTCTCTCCCACCAAAGTACGTTTATTTGCACCCAAGTGTTTAATAAAACTGGGGTGTTACAATCTTCCTACCTAAGAGAAGATTTCGTCCTGGAGATCGAACTTACTGTAATTGTAAAACAATATGCAATCAAGTGTATCAACTTGATGGGTCATGAAAATGTCCCATCTAAGTCGTTTAATTTAGCCAAGTTAGTCGGTTTCGAGTCTTTATTATAATAAAATGGTTGGTTTTCTTGATTAGGTGTCTTTTGTAGAGTTATGTGTGAAAATCGATTAAAAACGGGAGGAAGTTACTTGAAGGGCATTTTGGTCTTTTAGACACAAGGATATTATGGTAAATTTGGCCAAGATCAGTGCATGGGTAAGAAGTAGAGTCCGAGACGAGTTCGTAGGAAAAAACGGAAGTCAATTCGGAGTCCGGATGAGCAAACTAGGCAAAGTCAAAGTTGGAGTCAAAGGAAGTGGACCAGTGGGACACTGTTGGGCACAATTCGGGCATTCGGGATGAGGTTTGGTGACGTGGCACGTCCTGAATACACAAAACGGACAGAATACCGTGGTCCCCTCTTTTCCCACTTTTAAGTCCCTGAATTTACAGAAATGCCCCTCCTTTTTGTCCCACTCATATTTCAACTTATAACTAATTGACAAGTGGCCATCTTTTCACCACAACTCTCACCAAAAATTCCAGATTTTTCCCCAATTGTACTAGTTGATTCTTTAGCGAATGCTTATCTATTTCTTGAGTAGAAAGCAACCCTAACTTCCTATTTTAACCTTCTTTCTCCCATTTTCTCCCAATTAACTCCTAAAACCCTAACCATCAACCCATCTATAAATAAATCTCTACCTCTCTCATTTCTCTCTAGACTTGAAAACCCTCTCAACCTCTAGGGGTGTTCGTTGGTTCGGTATCCGGTATTTTGGTGTCATCCGTTGCCAAACCACTCATGGTTTGGTTAGTGATTTTTCAAACCGTTACCAAACCGGTCAGTGTTTGGTTCGGTTACTAACCAAACCATCATAAGCGGGTTGGATACTACTGGATACCAAACCATCCATAAAACGCAATTTGTTCTCCATGAAAATCGGCGAATCGAGTTAATTTCTTCATACATTGACGTATAAAATCAAGACAACACTCCTGAAAAACCTGGAGAAACAATCAAACTAACTGTAGAGGGTGAGAAGTCTACGGGTCGGAAGTCAGAAGGTCGGTAGCGGAAACGTCTTCTGGAATTCCAAACGTCGGGTTCTTGATTGATGGGCACCAGCAACGTGTGAAAGAAACCTGCAAAAGAAGGTGAACAGACACAAACAAACCCGTGAAGGCTTGGGGGGACACCGGGATGGTGCCTGCCAAGGGCCCTCCGACGGTCAAGTCAGCAAAGTATTACAATGAATAATAAATGAAAAGCCGAGGGTATAACCGTTGATGTATAATCGGAGAGTGGCTAGGCTCGTAGAATGACCGAAGTTCGAATCTACGGGAGTGAAATGATCAGAAGTATGAGAGTAGATGTTACCAGTAGCGTCGAGCAAGAAGAAGGTCGTGATCTCCTCGAAGACGTCTGGAAGCGTCGAGCAGGAAGCGTCGAGCCGGAAGCGTCGAACAGGAAGCGTCGAGCAAGAATAAGCTTTAACACCCTTGAGGCGTCTAGTAGTGTCCACGACTAGAACCAGGTGAACTTGTATGCAAAATGTCTCAAGGATAGTCGAAGAACAGAGAGCGAGTGGAGAAAGAAGTAGTATGGGTTGCTTTGCTCTGCTTTCGATGTCTGAGAAATGAAAGTGCTCCTCTTTATATAGGCTTGAGGAGTGATCCGTTGGGGGGAGTAAAGGCTTGACCGTTACAGAGTAAATGCATGGAAAGATACCTGGGATGTGGTGACGTGTGCACGAGTTGTACATGCACAACGGTTGTGCATGTTCTCTGGTAATGACTCTCAGTGTGCATGTACATGGTCTCATTATTTATGTGAGACGTTACCATGTTATGCCTTTCATCAATGGGGGAATATTCGTTGCTGGAGTTACGTTGACCAAGTGTGAGATCTTTGTCATTATGGATATATTTGACATGTAGAGGATCTCTTCATTAAATAATCTCTTACACGTGGTGCGTGGAGATATAGACGTGTCGAGCGCCAGACGTTTGGAGATTCGAGCGTGTGGAGTCTCTTTGCACGTAATTGGGCCTTGACACGAGTTTTAGGATCTAGTTAACGAGGGCCCATTAAGAGACTTCTGGGCTGAGCCCAAACAAAGACAAGCGAGCCGAGTTGGGCTTGACGTCTCAATTTGACCGTCGAGGGCCCAGGTGTAGTTTTTGGTCAATACACTAACATAATGCATCGAAAAAACATTTGAAACATGAAAGACATGTGCAGGACCCCCGCCGATATATTATATAGTAGCTAGTAACATTGATGATGCATGAATTGTTTTAATCTAATACTAGCTAGTAACATTATATTGTAGTGCTGTTGTTTTGTATGGGTAGTAGTTATTCTTATTTATAGCAACTTGATGAAAGATATGTATTTGTATGAAATTATAGAGATATGATAGATGTATTCTAGAAAAATTATGTAAATATATAATTATATATATTAATTGAACTTGACTGGTTCGGTTTGGTTTTAATGGTTCCTAAAAAGTGCATCTACTTACCGAACCAAACCAGTTGGTTTTTGGAAATCTACAACCGTACCAAACCACTCGTTGTTTGGTTTGGCTTGAAAACTGACTGGACCGGTTTGGATTGGTTTGGTTCGGTTTGATTGGTTCGGTCTATTTTTTCACACCCCTATCAACCTCTTCTTACCTATCCCCTCCTACCTATTTCTTTCTCCAACCTATTATCTCTTCTCTACTATTAAATCCATATTTTTCATTTTTTTTAATCTTTCTCTACTACTACTACTACTACTACTTCTTCTCTACCACTATTATTCTTCCATTAATAGTCTTCTCCTTCTTCCTTCCATATTCTTCTATCATCTTTACCCCCTTTCATCTTTTCTTTCCAACTTCTTTCTACATCTAATTTCTTCCTTCTCTTTCTTTTTCTTATTTGGGTGGCAATAAAATAGCTATTACTTGGATTTCTTGGAGTAAAATTCTTTAGCACAAATGGAGCAAATCTTGGATAAAATGGAGATACATGGGAATATGGATTTTGAACATTCTTGGTGTTTTCTTTCCATTAATTTCTTAGTATTTTCATTTATTTTACAATGTCAATGAATGTTACTCTAGATTTCATGTATAGTTAACTTACCAATCTAAGGTTGTAAATGAACCCATTTTGGATCTTTATAATACTTGTTCTTGATTAATTAAATCCTTTGATGTGCTTTAATGTCTATTGATTGTTTATCTATATGGATTGGATTTTCTCTCCATTACTCATGCCTCATAATTAGATATTTCATACTTTCGTTAAGTTGTTAGATGGAGTATGCTTTTTAGATGATGAATAATAGTTAAGCAATCCGAATCTCTATAAGGTAGACAATTAGAATTAGTAAGTATAAAATTGTTTTATCTAGAACATCATCCGGAATCCAAATAGTTCATTATATTGGATCTCGAGTATATACAAAAGAGATTTAAGTAATTAAGTGCTTGTTTTATAAAGTGAAATTATGCAGGGGATTTTATAATCTTAGATATCCTCTTACCTCTCACTTAGATAGTTTAGTTAGTTTTATTTGTTTTCTTATTTCTTGCAAATCAATCATCAAATTCATGAAGTGGGGTATGTGTGCGTTTTAGTCTAAGTTAGATATTGACATCTTGATTATTGGGTTAAACCCGCATTCAATATCCGAAGTTACCTACCTATTCCTTGGGACGATTCACGAATTTACTAACATACTATAACTTGACCTCGTATACTTGCGGGAATAGACCTATTTTAGGCCTATCACAACTATCAAATGCTACAACGTACATGTTTTATAAGAACAAGACATAAAACACAACATATGACATTGTAGCAGAGGTTTAAGCCGATAAATTGCACAAGCTTGCTAAACCAAATGATAATGAACACATGCTCAGACTCATTACAAGTGAGTCACAAGCGATGCACAATCTATATGTCATCATTGCCAACATATGACATCAAAGCCTCTAAAACAACCTCATCTAAACAAACCTATTATGCGATTGAAGAGATTCACACATTTCGATTTCCCATTCGATGGGTTATAACGAATTTTGAGGTCCACTAGATAGCTTCACTTGTCATTCGTGTTTGCATCAAATTTTTCTCTCCAATAAACTATGAAACTCGTCAGTCATTACACATCTTATGTCAGGAAGGGAGCCAACCTCTAATTAGCGAATTACTTCTCAAACTAGAAATATGTGGTCCACAACAATAAATTTGTGTTTGCATCAATCACCATGTGGAATCAACCACCAATTAATAATGGATTACAACCTTCAATCTATATTAGAACTCAAGACCATGGTCCACTGGGTTTCCACTATCACGGTAACTAACTCGTGTTTGCGATCGACCCACATTCGAGCCAACCAGTCTCAGTTCGATCCATTATTAGAACTCAGAATCATAGTCCACTAGGTTGACCGATATCACATCAACAAACCTGTGTTTGCATCTGTCCACATGTCGAGCCAACCATTTTTAGTTCTGATTTATCATCATTCATAACAACCAATTTTGTAGTCCAGTGGGTAGCCTAACTATGTATTAGCTAACCCATGTTTGCATCTACTTTATCGTCGAGCCAACCACTAGTTGTCAATCATTGCGGTCCACCAAGTAGCCTAATTTCATGTTGTCAGACCTGTGTTTGTATCTACTCTCACGTCAAGCCAACCACTAATAGTTGATGATTAAATAGTCAGATACCTAATTAGGGCTTAAGTCTATGGTCCACTAGGCAGCGCCCCTTATTGGCGAACATGTGTTTGCATCGACCTTCTCGTCGACCCAACCATACTTAGTCTCACTTTGATGATGCTCTTTGCATTAACATCCAACTAAATGGTCTACTAGGTAGCTTACCACACATTAGCCATGTGTTTGTATCGACTCTTACGTCAAATCAAACCTCTAATCGGGTTAACATTTACTCACCTAATCAAATTTTGAAGTTGATTCATAACCAATCGATACACTAGCACACGACATACTTTGAAACAACTCAAAACCCCATAAAAGTAGGGAGTTTCATTACCCTCACGTACATCATAAATATATGGATTGCTATAAGCACTATCACATACCTTAGGTTTGACATCGCAGTCAAATAAGACATTTAATCATATCAATAAGCATTATCCTTCATATGGAAAATTTGTATTCAAATTTTAGACTTAGAAAATACAAAGACAAATTCCCTTAAAGTTTTCACAAGGAAATAGTTCCAAGAACACGTATACTAGATTCAACAAGTTGTGCAAGACACTAATCAAACTATTCCTAATAATTAAGTGTCTAACGTTGACAATTAGACCAAACAGGAAAACCCTAGGACCACTTAACCTTGAGCTTTGATAGTATTTTGTAGCGTCCCATATCCCAATATCTCGCTAACAGCTTTAAAATTGGAGATTTGAGACCTTCAAACTGGATCCACGAGCTGCTCCTACCCGGGATATATTTATCCACTACTTGAAAAAAATGTAATAGCTTGGTCAAAATCCAACTACGTTAGATCCCTCAACGATAAGACCTTGGTAGGTAAACCAAGACCTCCAACACATGAGCTATAACATGGGAGAGATGGAACATATCATAGAGAGACACAATAACACTGTGTTGTTAGACCAATGGACTTATCAGCTGTCATTACAATTACCAAATTACACTTAGCCATCTAATGCACACCATTACCTACATTTTCAAGTTGCCCGCAACGACTAAGGGAGTATTGAAAACAAATTTACTAGTCTGACCTTTCACCACCACTGAAATCTTGAGAACTACAATGTTACCACCCAAGTAACTTTTAACGTCCCAAACTGCAAATATCATATACTCAGACGATCCACAAATAAAATAATACACTTGTACCACGAGACATATCAAAGGCTATCAAATAAGTTATCAAATATCATTTACTCATACAATCCACAAATAAAATAATATACTTGTACCACGAGATATATCAAAGTATATCAAATAAGTCACTTCACCAAATCAATGCATCGAAGTCACGTATGTATTTAGTAATAACAATCATCGTCTTATTAGTACGACAACCAATCATATATCGATCATTGTTTTTCCGATTCAGATTTACTGGATATCTTTATTGTAAGAAATCCAGATCAGGTTACATTTTTTTGATGGTTGGAAGGGTTAATTATTGGAAAGTGTAAAACAATCCCTTATGACCTTCTCGACCATGAGCAGAGTTCTTAGCATGCTTTCAAGCATCATGCGATTTCCCTTTGGAATTTTTGTCTTTAAGTTAGAAACTGGTCGGATACATAAAACAACCAATGAGGATCTAACATGACAATTAGGCAACTAAGTTGTACTTAAATAACAACGGAAGCTTTTCAAAGTCCAAATACATCGTTATTCAGTACCTTGCGGTAAAAGATAAAGTTCAGAGTCTTTTAGTATCCATTGAGCACATTGACACAATCTCCAATGTGGTGAACCACTCATTAAAGATTTATCGCCTAAAGTTTTTCGTGAGTATGTGGTTTATATCGGGATTCTAGGGTCCCATTGATTAGTGGGAGTCTATTGTCTTATTTTTCGGATTCATTTGGTTGTGCTCACTGGACATGTTTGGTTGTGCTCACTGGATTCGGGTAAGTACCTACAACCTTTTACATCTCTTTAATTCATCAAGTAGATATCTTGGGTTACTTTCATTATTTGTGTTGTGGACGGGTAGAAAGTCACACGGTTAGAGAGATCGTTAGGTGGGCACCAGCAACTAGGCTTCGGGCCTTCAAATAGACTGGTTGACGGGCAGAAGGTCGGGTATGGTAGTCGGGTAGATGGGTAGACGAACGTCCGAGTAAAGATCGACTACTGGTAGACCAACGTCTGGGTAGTGATGAGACATGAAAATGTCCCATCTGAGTCTCTTAATTTGGACAAGTTAGTCTATCTAGGGCAGTTACTCTCATGAATTACTCCTTTTTCTACTCAGGTACCTTCTTCAGAGTTATGTGTGGAAAACAGATAAAAGTCGGAGAAAATGCAGACTAGGGGTATTTTGGTCATTTGTCGATTCTGATTTCATGGTCAAGATTAGTGTTTGGATGGAAAGTAGAGTCCAAGACGAACCCGTAGGCGAAAACGGAAGTCAAATCGGAGTACGAATGAGCAAATTAGAGCGAGTCAAAGTTCGGGTCAAAATTGGTGGATTAAAAGTCAAGGAGGACACGTGGCGCACATCCAAACTTTCATCGAATGAATTGGAGAAGGTGCGGGCTACACTCGGGCACGCCAGAGGTACACGAAGCAACTACAAAAACACGGGATAATCCAACGGGTGCGATTAGCCGAGACATGTGTCAAGGGATTAAGGTTTGAGCCGCACGAGGTTTCGTCCGACCGCAACACACCGGAACTTGAAGTCAATTGTCAACCGCCCCGGATGAGGTCAGCTGACGTCATCATCATCGTTTTCTTCTTCTTCCTAAAACTGAGACCGACTGCCATTACAAAAACCGACTTCTTTCTAAAAACTCTTCAACCGACTCGAAGAATTTTTACCTGTTGAGCCATGGACTCAATCTCCTGCTGCATTTGAGTCGCAAATTGCGACATCATCTCAGTAAAATGACTCTTATACTCTGTTTGGGATCTATCCTCGAGAGTCTCCTCATAATAAGGCTCACTAGTATAATTAAATGAAGACTCTTGATCATAACTCCTACCGTACATATTAGGATCATACCTGCCTCTAAAGTCATTGGTCTCTAAATAGTGTGGACTATAAGGTCTCTCATACATATTTGGTGTCGGACCATATCCATCACTAATCTGACCATCTGTATACATTTGTCGGTGTTCTCCTAATGTCATACGAGATCGATCAGGTTCTCGTCTACTCCACTCACTAATCGGACCGTTTCTAGACATTTGTTGATAATCTCCAAATGTGATACCAGGTCGGTTAGGCTCGTCTCTACACATCTGTTGGTACTCTCTTAGGGTCATACCAGTTCGGTTAGGCTCAACTAGCCTATTCCCCTCGTTAAGTCGTTGATAATCTCTTAGAGTCGTACCACGTCGGTTAAGCCAGTCTTTACGCAACTGTTGGTATTCACTTAAGGTTATATCAGTTCGGTTAATGACGGGTCCCTTTAGATCAAGGTCATCATCATCAACAGGGTATGTCCAACCATTAGAAAAATGTGCCATGATGGTCAGACACGATCATAAGATGGGAATTGACACTTGCAAAAACTACACTTGATTCCTTTCTATTGGTCCTTTTTTTTTTCGAAAACCACGGAATCACTACGAAGATCCTAAGGAAACAAACACAATCAAGCTGACTCCACCAAGCAACCTAAATAGAATCTAGCAACAAGTTATTAGATATAGATTTAGTGAATGGGTTGTCAGATTTGCCTAATAATCTAGACAGCTCCTATTTCGCCACAACACTTGAACTCTGACTGTTATAAAGGTTACTCGATCAGAGTAGTCGGTAAACAATTCTCCAGGAAGACAGCCAACGATGAACGTTGTGATAGCCGTCTTCCTTTGGCAAACGTTTCCTCTTCTCGAGGCGGCCTTTTTGACAAGAATTGCTCACACACTTTCCTCTGAGAATGCCTAGATAAAAATCGAGTTCCCGAGTTGTTTATGAAGGTCCTATGAGCTCGATACCCTAGGGTCACTGTCTAAATCAGATTTTAATTATTAACGAGGCTTAGGATCGTGAATGTTGTTTCCTAAATGGGCAAGAGAACGGTGATGAAATCCGAAGTCCTATCTTGTAATTGGGTTTTGCACCCTTACTAAAATGCTTACACTAAACAGTTCGGCAAAACAATGAGGCAAACAAATTCACACAATTATCCACTTACAGGAGATTCGTGGGTGATCAGAAAAATTACCTCCCTTAAGTGATTTCGTTTTTTTTTTTTTTTATATGTATTAGAAAAATTCCTTTTGAGTCCTTCTTCTTGTTGCACCTCCTCCTTTGATCCTTAGTGTTCTGCAGACAAAAATTGAGAAGCAAGTCAAAGAATTCAAAAAGTAAAAATTACTGAAAATATAAACAAGAGTAGAACAAATTGATATTAGTCCCCGGCAGCGGCGCCAAAAACTTGATGTGTCCAAAAAGGTACACCCGCAAGTATACGGGCGTCAAGTAATAAAAACTCGGTAAAACCGGAATCGAATCCTTAGGGACTAAGTATAATCTATTCTAAAACTTGTATCTATGGCAATTTCCTCTTTTGAAGATAGTCTTAAAAGTAAAATAACTAAAACAGAAAAATAAAAAATAAAAAGTTGATAATTGGTTTATTTATGAGAAGGGAGAATCTAGGGTTTCAGGATCCACTTTAGCAAATATGACATCTAACTTATGCAATTCAAATCTTCTTCTTATATAACTCAAGGAAGAATAACCAACCTCGGATGGTTTTTACTTTTCAGAACACGTACTTTAAAACTTTCAATTTCGGCACGTAAAATTACGGGTACTCTAACTATTAGATATCAAACGTAAGCATGAAACATTAAAGACCTAATGTCTAAATATGATCCATCAAACATAAGTATAACTAATGAAAGAGGTTATCGTGAAAGATACGCGAAGAAATCCAAGTATTTAAGTACTTAAAAGTGATTAAGTCAGAAAATCACATAAAATTAAAGCTTAACCTTAACCCTAGCACTACAAAAAATATGCTCATTAGTGACAGAATAAAACCGTCCCTAGAAGCCTCAAAACTGTCCCAAATACTCGTTTGGGACAGTTTTCTGTCCGTCCCAGAAACTGGCGTCCCAGATAGTATCAGGGACGAATATAGGGACGGTTTGCTTCTGTCCCTAGTAAGTTTAAGGGACAGATATATTCTGTCCCTAATAAGTATATTGGGGCATTCAAATTGTTTCCCTAATAAAAAATTGGGACAGATCAAACGGTCGGCACCATTATTAAAATTATTAAAAATATATATAAATGCTAATTTTCCAATTAAATTTAGAGACTATTAACTCACTCATTTATTAAATAAACTTAAAGTTACATTCTCTAAACAAATGTTGTTAATATAAACTACATTTATATAATGGAAATTGAATTCAAATAATAAAGACACTACCAACAAGTTATTCATTTCTATATGTCAACCCAACTACCAACTACAGACATAACAATTAAATTCACGATTGTTCTTTCGGCTTGAATCTCCATCACAAAATGTCGCTTGTTCCTTCCCCATGATGCACATATTGAAACTCATCAAAGTATAATGGACCCTAAAACGTTGTGACCACCATTGAGGTAGAACAAGCTGAAAGCCAAAATAATTTGCGCTCGGATAGATCAAGGATGCTAAAACATTGAACCACGAAGAGTACAACACATATGGGCACACTGCCCGACCCAATCAAAGTACCAATGTCCACCCTCCCTGACCGATGGAAGATTACAAACACCGGGGCAAGCTCGATTCCTACCAACATGAGTAACGATAATGCAGTGTTAGAAAATAAACTATCTGATAGGTATGAATAAGAAATCGATGACAAGGTGAGACTAGGTACTACCTCTGTTTATGTAATTGTTATTTGGCATTAGTCTCTTTTTATCCAATAAACTGCTCTTTGAGTTCTCCGAATTTTGTTGTTTATTCATCCCTGTTTTGTAGCAAAGTTAAGTCAGAAACAACATAGATAAGCTTCTCAAGTTCCTATGTGGAGTATACAAAAGAATCTTGTTCAAATCGAGAGTCGAACCAGATTCCATAGGCAAGACCCACAGTTCCAACACCTTTGGCAACTGATCACATTGAAATGCCAATCAAAAATATTTAAATTTATCTGCTCATATTTAATCTAATAATAAAACATGATTTAACTACAAAGCATCTAGCCATGTTTAAAGATTGAAGCATAGTACAAAATACATTACTTGAGAGAGTAAAGCTGACGCAACCATCGTTGACATGTATAAACCACCATTCGAAGTGCTAAAAGAATTGCCTGAGTTGCACATATACATTCAGAATATAATGCGACCAGGAGAAAATAAAGAAAGCTGAAGGTCGGAACATTTAAGCTTGAAAATATAAAATTGAAGAAAAAGAAATCCCCAATCAAAATTTCAAAAGCAATTATAATTTATAAACAATTAGGTTTGCATTTGTTTGTTTTCTTATGACTAGCTAAAGTGTCGATTGAGTATAAGAGTGAATCCTAAAACCTGATGGTGAATTTAGGTAGTAATAAATTTGTTTAACCAAACTAAGTTGTTATTTGCACTAGATAGACATTGTTCCTACTTAAAACTAGATAACACTGGAAATACTTTACCCTGTAATGCCAATGCCGGTCAACAATCAAATCTCTCTCTAATGTCATGGATTCAGTCTTGACGGACTTTGAACTCCACCTTAAACATGTTTAGGCAAAGACAACTTCTTGTTTGTGTTCTAATGAAGCTCTTTGTTTAAATAGAGAGAAAGACATAACCTGGCCATGACAATTTGACAGACTTTGAACTCCACCTTAAACATGTTTAGGCAAAGACAGCTTCTTGTTTGTGTTCTCATGAAGCTCTTTGCGTAAATAGAGAGAAAGACATAACCTGGCCATGTAATTAATAAAGTTATGGGGTAGTTCTTGAAAGTATCAAAATAAATAATTGAGTAAAAAAAGTGTTCTAGTCCTGCCCCTCCAACCCATTATATTGAACGCAGTGGATGCACGGGTGACAATTTGATGCTTGCCATCTTCATCTACGACCAGTAAAAGAGAAATTAGAAACATTCTAGTAAAAAAAACAAGTACAATGACCATAACTCACAATTCCAACTAAAAATATTCGCATTCTAGTGGTTATGTGGTCATTATAGTTCCAGAAGTGTGAGTTGATATTGTATATGAAACTGTTAAACAAGGCCCTAGTTTTACACTTGTGCAAATTACAAAAAGGCAAAAACTATGTTCTATTAGATATATGATATAGGGTACCAACAAGATATCAAACCATATATATACTAACAATGAAAATTTCCATTTGATATGTAATATTATTGACATCATAAACTCTTTTATCAAGTCTACTTCCCACAACATCCCCACTTATGAACCCAGCTCAAGGTTGGTGAGTGTTTCCCTTCCATTAAAGGCATTGCACAAAGAAAACTCTAATATAATCAAAACTTTCACCAACCTGGAAAAGTCTTAGGGGGTTTCCTCGTGATGTATTCATACCTAGCAGCAGAATGAGCGCTCTATTCACCTACAAACAGACTAAACGAATTCCAATATGATAACCTAACATATATTACCCCCCCTTACATTTTAATCCACCACAAAAACATTATAAGATATTAGAGATGAAGCAAAAAGAAACCACCACACCAAATGTTCAAGTCTTGACCCTTAATTGAAGAAACTACAGAGTCACCAGGATCTCTTAAACTTCTACAACTGTCGGATTCCTCTTGATTTAAATATTTGTAAGAGAAAGAACTCACAATCAGATCTAGTAGGAATAATCTATCACAAATAACATAAAACCATTAAATTAGTACATACTAAAACAATATTTCCTATGTAATTAGTTCTGAAAGGGAGAATCATCCGACTTAAGAACAAATTTGGTCTAGATCTAGATCTAGGAGGGAAGCTTTAGACAAGATAATTTATGGTGAACAATAAGAAAACAAACATTAAGGGCTCTTCTCTCTATTAAGAGAGACCTAGGGCATAATTTCTGCCGTTATCTTTCTATTTTTTTGTAACCCTAGAAACTTGTACATTAGTTGTTTCATGTAAGAATATTACTAAGAGATTTAAGTTTGTATTTTTTGGGGGAAATGAGAACCTTGATAGAGAAACACTAGCATTTCGTAGAAAGTAAGGTTACAAAGAGATTAGTGAAGCATAAAAGAGAGAGGGAGAGGGACATATCTTACGGACGGATGTGGCCATGAGACCTGCTTGTAAGGGAAACGCTCATCTTGCAACTAGGTCATTTTTGCTGAAGGTATGAGAAGATTCAAAAGAAGAGGTCAGAGAAGGAGAAGAGAACAAAAAAAGGGGGAAAAGATAAAAGAAAGAAAAGCTCATCTGGACCAAAACAAAGCGATCATTTGCGCCCAAGTTTTTTGGTCAAATTCTTTTCGCAAAAAAAGTTCCCGCTAAAACTTGCCGCTCAATCCTTTTTTCTGGGCTGCAAATTCAATCAGATTTTGATCTGTCCCCATAGTCAATTTAGTAAGCAAGATCACAAATTACAGGCATTAATAAACCTTCCCTGATATTATTACATTAGGGACAAACATCACAAAATCGTCCCTAATTCGAATTCATTAGGGACAGACACAAAAAACATGTCCCTAACGAGCCTTTTTTTTGTAGTGTAGATCGGGAAAGTTAGTTACACATGATTGATGAGAGCATAATCATGATTAAAGAGAAGGAAAATAATAACATTAAAGAAAGGAAAAGAATTGGAGAAGAAAAGGTAGGAAACGAGTACTGGAGACCTGTTGACCTGCACAAGAGGAACAAAACCGTGAAGTCCAAGGGGCACCGGAGATGGTGTCGGCCAAGGACCCTCCGACGGTCAAGTCAGTAACTTAGTTCGATAAAGTAAATGAATAAACCGAAAGTAGAGTTACTAATGATAGTGGAGTCGTGGTAGTATCGGAGGTGGCGCGACTCGTAGAGTGGCCGCAGCTCGGTTCTACGGAAAGATGAGTCGGATAACTTCTGGTCTACTCAGACGGTAGAGTAGACTTCTTGTTAGGCAGAGTAGACTTCTAGTCACGGCAGAGTAGACTTCTGATGATGGTAGAGCAGACTTCTGGTGATGGTAGAGCAGACTTCTGGTGATGGCAGAGTAGGCTTCTGGTCGCGGTAGGGTAGACTAGAAAGGTAGAAGAGGAACAGAGAGCCTCCAATAAGATTCGGTGAAGTATCGTAGACACTTCTGGTCGGAACCTCCTTCTTTGACTAACTTAGATAAGATGTCACCGGAGTAGATGGATTCTAGTCGGAGCTTTAGTGGTGATTGATTGATGTGATCGGAGCAAAAAGGGTTTCCGGAACGCCAAGTTGAGAGTAAGTGAATAATTTCGAGTGAGAGTCAGATGATCCCTTCTGAGAATGAGGCCTCCTCTATTTATAGAACTTAGAGAAGGATAACCGCCAATGGACGCGGGTTAGTTAGATCCGGAATAGTGGGATCTCATTAGAGTGTCTTCGTAGCCGTTGATTTCTGGATGGGGCGTCGTAGCCCTACGATACATGTTGTCTTAGTCCGCTTGTTACCGGTAGAAAGGTCTACTACTCCCTCAAAGTAGCGCAAGACTCGGTCTTCTACCATGACCTCAATGTATAGCGAAATGTTAGGGATTGAGGTGACTTGTTCTTTAACTGCTAGCCACGTGGTGGCGTGACCCTACAAAGTCTGAGTGAGTTGATAAGTCAGACTAGGGTTGTCACGCTAGAAGAGTGGGCTAGGGCGAGCATGCCAGAATGACTGGGCCTACTAAGCGTGTTGGGCTTGCTAGTGAGGAACTCTCGACGGGCTTCCATACTAGGCTCGTTGGGTTGCTAGAGGCGCACACTCCATGTTGCATGAAGGCGGGCGCATAAGGAAGGCCCAACACGAATTCCGGCTCCTTTGAGCCCAGATGCCGTTTTTGGCCAATACATGTGTTCTTCATAATTTATATGCATGAGTAATGAAATTCCATCAGACAATGGACGAGATCAATGAGCAAACTGAGAACATTAAGCAAATTCAGGAAGCATTGTCTACCCTATTGGCTCAGCTGCCGACTTCAATACGTACCATAATCTATTTCCCGTTTCCTAAATCCCATCAAAATATTTATTCAAAGGACTCAACATTTGAATTCCAGAATGAATTGGAAGATGAGTTGGAAGGAGCAGCTTTGGAGGAACAACTTCTTCAGCCAACAACAACTGCCTCTTATGCCAAGAAAAACTCCACTGAGGAAGATGAATTGGCTTCATTACAGGCAGAGATGACACTTCAACAGGTTATTATTTTTAAGTTTTCGTACGTACGTGTCAGATTTAAGATTTTTTAAATACAATACTAGAGAATCTGATAAATATGTGATTTTTAGTTATATATTGGCAATTACTTTCGAATCGTGTCTATAAGTTGGTAAAACCTTCTAAGCTGATTGTTTGACTTGCAGGTCTTTCATGAACAAAATAGACCAAGCATTTGTAAAGATTGCCTGTTTTATAAGGTGTGATTTTTGCCCCCAATAACTAATCATGACTAGACGTTTCTGTGTGAGTTTGCTTGTTTGAAGATATGTGTGTATGTGAAGAAAAGTAACATGATCTCCTCTCTTGAAATATGTATTCTACTTGCTAGAGCTTTATTTTACGTAATTTCTGTTTCTGTTTTGATGGTCTGGTATTTAGCGTCTGACTGATGGCAATGCGGCTTATAAACAGTGTTTCACTGTTTATAGCAGTCTTATGTTGGCCACTGATTTAACATGGCCAGTTGGGAACGACTTGCACGGCAGTGCAGCAGCCCTGTAAACAGGGTGAGGAGCTACATCCCAGTCCTGCCACAACCCATTTAACCCCGGCACTTTGGCACTACACATCCCTCCATGGGCCTTGTTGTGTCGACACGACCCTTCAACCACTACTACAATCGCAAAGTTCCTTGTTGCAAAATAGAGTTCGCCTTCGTTTCTTACTCTTGCGGCTGGCATATACGTCTTTGTTTTATAGCATAATCTTTGGTTTTGGGAGAAACATAGTCTCTAAACAAGGTAGATTAATGATTAAAGTGGCGTTTGTACTTTTTCCAATCTGCCTCCTCTGCGTATGACTTGTATAAGTTTTACGAGCATAGTCTAGTCTGTTGTTTTTTCAGAGGCACAATAGTCATTTCAAGCCATTTCATGAGTAATTTAAATCTAATCTGTCAACATTGTAATTAACCCTAGAAAAAAAAATAATACAAAATATGAATGGAAGAAAGAAAGAAAGAAACAATAATTTATCTCACATATTAGAAAAGAGACCCAAATGTTGCCCAACAAAATTCAGCTCAACAGAAACAATAACTCTCTTTCTCTCCCTCTCTCTAGGTGAGAGTTTAATGAAAGATATAAGTGAGAACTAGGGCAGCCAACATTAGCACATAAGCTATTCCTTGATCAATACTCACTCCTACAAACACAAAAAAACACAACATTATTTACTTTTTAATTTCCATGAAGGTAGAATTTGTTTTTTATTCTGAATTATATATAAATCAGATCTCAAAGAGACTAAAATTGAATAATTCAAGAATAAGATTTAGTGTTTAATAAACAAACCATCACTTGAAGGAGCAATTGCTGGTTCAGGGCCCTGAGCATTAATGGCTGCTGGCAACCCAATTGCTAGAAGTAGAGCCAATAAAACCAGTATTGTAAGTGTAAATCTCACTAATTCCATTACAAAGAAAGAGAAGAAAAAGCCAAACCCTAATTTCTCTCTCTTTTGCCCTCTATAAGACAGAGGTTTCTTCTTCTCTCTGTTTCTGTTGGAACTTTGGATACCTTAACAAAAAACAACTCAGAGTTTGGGTTTAAAAGGAAATGAGACAAACAAAATCTACTAACCAGACTGGCTGACAACCATATTTTGAAGAACTAGTGGAACCCACTTTCAACCATTTGATTGTTTTTCACTTTTCAGTTTAATTTTTGAAATTTCGAAAAAAATGAGCAAAAAATTGACCGTTATATATATCCTAACGTTGAGAAGATAAAAATTTAGAAAATTCTCTCTCTTCATAATAGATAATGGAAGTTGGGCCCGTTTCCTGTTGACAAGAAATATTTTTTGTCTGTAGGCACCACAAAATTTGATAAAACAGTTCAGTTCCAAATTTGATTTTGGCCTAATATTCCACTACAAAAATACCCCCGTCTTAATTAAGAAATTCTGCCTCTTGCTAATTTCTTTTTTTCTCTCTCCATATTTTCTTCTTCTCTTTACGTACTTGATGGAATCTGACAAGATAGTTCATTTACTATTGATAATTTCTTCAAACACTCAGTTGACGAAGTGGTTCATAGTGTTGTCATAAACTCCAAACCCCTAGAGGTCCCATGATTAATCCCCAGAATAAATAGAATCTATAGTTATTAAAGGTATAAATAGTAATAATAAATTTGTCGGGCTTTAGGCTCTATGTTGTTGGGCTTTAGACCCCTTTAGTCACTGGTTTAAGTTAGACAGTTATCGTGCTTATCACATCTTGATGATGTATGAATGCCTTGTAATGATAACGTAGATCGTAGTCGATTTCTCAAAAAAAAAAAAAAAAAAACTCTTCAAACCACTAAGAGAAGATAGTTCATACGTAATCGAACTTGATAATTGATTATGTTTCAAAGTCAGGTTATTAAGATACTTACAATTAACAGTTCAAATAGAAAGTTTGCTAGAAAAACCATTTCTAAGTAGATTTAAATGAACAAGATAAAACAACTATTCAGAGATTTGAGCGATACTTAAGCGATTGAAGTATTTTACGGTGAAGATCCTTTGACGGAAGTTGTACATCATTGCGATGATTTTCGTTTATAAATTCAGTTATTGTTTTCTCTCTCTAAAGTTGTGGGTTTATGTAGGTGTTCAATAATATTACTACAAGAAGATGATGAGATTAGCTTTAATAGTTTTTCATGAATGTCGGTTGGGGTATAAAGAAATGAATATTAAGATTAGCTCGGTTATATTTTGTTTTTTTCCGTTAGATCTTATTCCAGAACCGGCTAAATGCCCGAATTTCACTCAAGTGGAACTTCTATCAAGTTTATTTGCATTTGTTGAAATGTTCGAATTAATGAAAAAAAAAATTAATGAATGTTTTGGGGCTATAACACAAGCTGAAATTGCAAACCACTCCAATGAGTTTGGAAGCAAAAGAAAGACACTGAAACTATCTGCACATCATTGGAATCCTTCACAAACAATGTGAAATCCCTCGCAAACAATTTCAAACCCTTTGCAAGCAGTTTAACATCACTTTTGCAAACAGTTTGCAAGCCTTTGCAAATAGTTTTCAATCTTTTGCAAACAGTTTGCAAGACTTTGCAAGCAGCTAGGAATCCTTTGCAAGCAGTTTGGAATCCTCTGCAGAGAGTTTTCAACCCTTTGCAAGTAGTTTTTATCACTTTCGCAAACAGTTTCGAAGCCTTTTGAAGCACTTTGCAAGCCTTTCGAAGCACTTCGCAAGTAGCTTGCACGCCTTTGCAAGCAATTTGAATCACTTTTGTAAATAGTTTTCACTATTTTGCAAGCAACTTGCAAGCCTTTGAAAGCAATTTTAATCACTTTGCAAACGGCTTTAATTTTTTGTAAACATTTTTCGATCTCTTACAAACAGTTCATAAGAAGCTTACAAGCCTTGGCAGACAATTTGGAAGCCTTTGCAGACAGTTTGCCAGACTTTCAAACTTTTTCATAATCTTGAAGTAGAATAGTAACTTAAACGATGTTCAAAAGAATATCTTGTGGAAATTTGGGAAACAATCAGACCAATTATAGAAAATAAAAGTCTCTGAAGAATCAACCTCAGAAAATCAAGAAACTTAAGTAAATTTAAAATTTGTTTTTCCAATTTATAGAGAGAGAATTATGTTTCAATTTTGATCGACGAATGAAATAAATTAGGTTTTGGTTCTGAAGTCTACTTCACCACATCAAATAATTTACAAGAATACCCTAAGGAGACGAAGACTAGAAAACATTAATGAATCCTTTTTAAGAACATAATAAGTATGGATCGTCCAGAAGAACCGTTCCTACCTCAGCTAAAATTTGTTATGTTCTTGCTTAGTCTAATGTTGAGGCATTTGACCAGTAGCAATATATTTCACTATATTGATAAACCAAGGTAATTGGGAGACAGTTAAAAGTTGTTCATCATGAAAACTTTCTCTTATAGGTAATGTATCATCAGGCGACTCAAGAATAAGCCTAAACAAGTGGTCTGCTACGACATTTTCAAAACCCTTTTTGTCCTGAATTTTGACATGTGAAATGGAGAACTCGAATAATATAGAGGAAGAAAAATCAGCAAAGAGAGGATATAATAAAACAAGATTGCGGCTTTAGGGCACAAAGAGAAGTCTCCGGAGCCAATAAAGAAAGTTCTCCCTTTCACGGTCGTGAAAGCATGGTCTCATCTAAGTCGGTGGATCTTCACTCCAACAGGTTTGCGCTTACTTGGGCAATCTAAGGTTCCATCTCTAAATTCGGACTTTCAGTTCAATTCTTTAACTGCAAAACAACTTACTGACTTGAGCGTCGAAGAGGTTTTCAATTTTTTTTCAAATTCTGCCTCTGAAAAATAGAAAAGTATGTGAAAGTTTGGTTTGACAGATCTTTACATCGAGATTGATAACCTAAAGCCATTTTTAGACATCATTAGATTGGTGCTAGAAGAAGCAGACTCCAACAAATCAACTCTAGAAAACTCAATTCCTTACGGAGTCCACCATACATTTGAAACTTCTTCGAACCTGTTATGTTAACGTAAGAAGAGTTGGCAACAGAGTAGCCTGCTTAAAAGAAGAAAAGAAACAAAACATCAAGAGCGTGCAGCTTATGCAGTCCACTCCTCAGAAAGTTCGAGAAGAGCTTGACATCCTAAAGAAACCCAAAATTGAAAGATAAAAGGAATCGCTCATGTCCTTAGCCAAATATCTTCTGGCCACCCCAGTAAATACTTCTTCGTCTCTTGTCAATGACGAGAGGAGCGCAGAGATTATGAGCAAGTTACTGCAAAAGCAATGCGAAGAACAAAAGAAAGTATGCAGCCAAAGCAAAGGAGCGTGAGAGGCATCAAAAGAAACATGAGGAAGCCACCTTCGTGGATGAGAAGGAAGCGGTGGAAATTGTCCCGAACCCTGCTTATCGTCCCGCCACCTATCAATTTCGAAGTAATTGATGCCAAAAGACCAAATGACTTCATATGTCCAACCCTGGAAAACTATGACAAATTAGGAGATCCGGATGTCTTCATTCATGACTACGTTTCCCTTTTGAGTGTGGAACTACCAATAAATTGGTTTGTGTTGGGTCTTCCCCATCATTCTGAAAGGCGCATCTTGATCGCGGTCAGCAACATTCCTGTCCGGACTACATAAAATCATCGAAGATCTCACTTCTGTTTTCTGCACTGCTTTCCAAAGCACTAAGATGCTCACAAAAGCTTGGAGGACTTGGTCTATGTTGTTCAAGGCAAGAGAGAATCACTAAAGAGCTTCTTGCATAAATTCCACCATAAGATGGTGAAAATGCTTCGACACAACAAAGAGCTCATATGAATTGCTCCGAAAAGAGGCTTGAGGCTAGATAACGTGCTTCAAGAGATCGCCAGAGAGGAACATGTGACCCTTGGTGGATTCATCAGAAGGGTTCATAAAATCATAACGACCGAGGAGAGGTTCCAAAATGTGAAAGAGATAAATAAACCCTAGGTGGAGAAAAGTCACCCAAGAGGAGATAAAGAGAGGAGGATCGGCGCCTCACCAAAAATGATATTAACAAAAGGATCAGATCAGAGTAAAACGAGTATACCCCTTTGACAAAGAAGAGGGGGAATTCTTAAGGTGATGTTAAATAAAAATAAAGCACAGATGCCAAAGTCAAATCCAGAAAAGAATGTAGCTGGCCTAAAGATATGAATGTCTGGTGCGGCTTCCACAAGCAATATGGCCATAAGACCGAGGAATGCATGCACCTTTTAATCCTCATAGAAACCATGGTGAGGAATGGATATCTCGTCATGTTCATAATAGAGGGAAGTAGAGTTAGATCAACTGAATACCAAGCAAAGGGTACTTCTAACAAAGGAGTTAGACTCTGTACTGAGAACCAATTCACCTCAGCGAAACGTAACTCAGTGGAAGGGAATGTCCCATTAATAAAGGGAAAATGGTGACGACCCCATACTAGCCTTTGATGGAAAAACCATTCTCACCATAGTAGGAAGGCCAGCTGCAAGGGGGTGCACAAACAATGTGCTCAAAAAGTACATGCAACAGGGAAGAGGGACGCACACCCTCTATAAAAAGCCCAAGACCGAAACACCACCTATCATCTTCACGGACCCGCATGAAGACTGGGGAGAGGGGTGTTCCCCCTCAAAAAATACATGCAACTATAGCAAACTAGTATATCAATCGAGTAATGATTGATACCGGTAGCTCAGGAGACATAAAAACCAAGGTTTGTTTCTGACAACTAGACATCGACGAAAGATTTCTAAAACCTCACACCGCTCATTTGATGGGATACGGTAACAACCAAGTTATAGTAAAAGGATGATCCTCTTACTCACAATTATTGACAAGAAAAAAGTTAGACAGGAAGTTACGGCCAAATTCATATCGTGTTAGACCTCCCACTGGCTTACAGTTTATTGCTTGGGAGACGCTTTATCCAAACTTTAAGGTTCATCATCTCCATCCCTCATCTAAAACTGAAGTTCTCCGTCCTGCAAATCATCTAATTGAGATGGTAGAAAGCAACCAAAGACATGCAGAGAATGCTCTGTGGTTTCAGTCAGAGAATGTTTGGTGATAACGATAGAACAAATAAAAAACTTAAGTATTTCATACCCTACGAGAAACGCAAAGAAAAGAGTCGCAGCAATCCCAACAAACAAAGAAGCTCTATTAGAGAGTAAATCACAACTAAAGGAATAAGATTCTTATTCGCTTTCAAATCCATTACAAAAGAAGTTATAAAAGTGTGACTGACATGATTGACAACATTTGAGCCCTTCTCCGGAAGTTGAAGTCGGAAAGGCAGTATGAGAATCACATTAGGCTTTGATCTGACACGAAAGTATTGCATGGGAAGATTCAACCTCCAAATCTTCGGAAAAAGAAGGATTCACAATCTTACGCCCTCATCTCCTACCTATTGTCGAAGGAACAAAATAAACCTTTGAGGGAGATATACCCAAAGAAAGAGCAAACCCACTCGAAGAAAACGAAGACATACTACTATAATTTTGACATAACCCCGAGAAATATCTTCCAAACCCTCAACTGTTTTCTGACAAGGAGTGGGAAGAATAAGAGCATTTGGGGAATTTATCTCTCGTTCCGTGGACGTTGACGAAAAATAAGAGGCAGCTCCCAGGTTAGCACCGCTTCCTTAATTGGACATATGTTTTAGCAATGCTTCATTGAATGGAAAAATGGATCAGCTTCGACGCTATTTAGCAAAAAAATCATTGCAAACTTTAAGTGGTCGGAAATAATCGAAGAAATGGATAACTTAGGGAAGAGGAGACTACTCTTGGAAGAATTGCAAAGATCAAGCGAGCTATAAATGAACTATGAGGTTTCGGGAAGTGGTGAAATATGCACGGTACCCTGTAAACCGCGCCGTATATCGGATTCGGTTAGAATTGAAATAAATGTTGATAGTACAGATCCAAAAGGAATATTGAAGACTTTTTAATCAGTAACCAGAAAGCACGTTAAAAAAATGCATGATCTAGAAAATAATCGGTTGAGATAAGCAGTGAACTGTTAAAGCCCTAAAAACAAGCGCTGGAAAACATATTCCTTACACAAAAACAACTCCACCTTGTTTAGCCTAAAACCCCTGCCTCAAATACGTTTTCAGAACTAGAATTTTAATTATGATAAACTGATCATTCGTTTAAGTGAAAAATGATACAATAAAGTTTTTCCACTCCTCCGTCTCTCTTTTTTCGACTAAGGAGTGGCGGGTCTCGGGATGATATTGGTCAAAAGTTGACTATGGCAATAAGTCAAAGTAAGACCGAAGAACCAATAGGTCAACTCGTGGGTAAGTCATCATGGAGGTGAATCCGAAAGAACTTTTTCACGTAAGACCGAAAATGGGAGATCGAAATGAATTTTTAGTTGCCTTACCCCTGCACTGGCTCTAATGACCATCGTGTCTGCCCTTGTCATAGGCTTTGCTTTAGATCCTAGAGCAGTGAAGGAGGTCTTTGGAAATTGGGATGATATCGAAAAGTTATGGAATATGGGAGGGTGGATGCGTGCCTAAAACTAGCCTTCATCTGATCTAGGGTTCGATGGGCAGATAATATCTTCAAAATTTAAAAATAACTTGGGAGACAAGAGCCCACTGGGAAGAATCTTTCCCCACAAAATTTACAGGATCGATAATACGATCTACCATATACGGAATACACGCATGCAAGGAAACTTATCATTTTTACGACCTCAAAAGCATGATCTCCTCTAAGCCGATCGATCTTCACCGCATCATCTCAGGCGCTCGTCAACAGTCGGCTAACAAAATCCATATAAAGAAACAGGTTCGTCCTACCATGGGAAATCGAAGGTTCAATATCTAAACGTAGACTTTTAGTTAAATTATTTAGGGGTCATTTCCCAAATGAGCCCCTACATTATGACCAGCTTCCCGCGTAGCTCCTTACTTTATCGAAAATATCCAGATGGCCCCCTTTCCGCCGTTAACACCAAATGCCCGTGAAACTCTTTTTCCCTCTCCCAAAACTACCTTCTGTGTTGTCAACCTCTCTTTCCTCCATCTCATCACCTCTCTGCCACGTCATCCCTCTCGCCACCTCATCATCTTCTCTGATAATGTCACCACCAGCAATAACCTTCAATAACCCTGGTTTGGATTTTCCCCAAACCCTAGTGGAGAGAGAAAGAGAAAAAAAAAAGAAATCAAATTTTTTTAAGTATGAAGGTCGTCGGCCGGTTGCCGTAAATTTTGGCCGCCGACGACCTTATCAAAGAAAATATTGATGAGGTGGCGAGATGGGTGACAACGCGGAAGGGTAGTTTTGAGAAAGGGAAAAAGAATTTCATGGACATTTGACGTTAACGGCGGAAAGGGGGCCATCTGGGTATTTTCAATAAAGTATGGGGTTACTCGGGAAGCTGGTCATAAAGTATGGGGCTACGCGGGAAGCTGGTCATAATGTAGGGGTTACGCGGGAAGTTGGTCATAAAGTAGGGGGCTACGCGGGAAGCTAGTCATAAAGTAGGGGGGCCATTTGGAAAATAATCCATTATTTAACTGCAAAACCACCTTACTGACTTGAGCTTCATAGAGGTTTCCGTGTTTTTTTTGCAGGTTTTTTCCCCAACGAACAGATAAGCAATTGAAGGTAGTTCGACAGATCATCACATCCTCAATGATAACCTAAAGTCATTTTTAAACATCATCAATTATTATTAAAAAATAAATATTATTATTGTTATATTTTTCAATCAAAATAGACATTTGTAGATTATTATCTTGTCATATATTCTTAGACTTGCATGGACATTAGGATATCTTGGGCATTCATAAAAAGTGGTGACCATGTACTACTATAGTATAATTATTATTAATATCTTTATCATATAAAATGTTATACTTTTACTGATATTTATTTTGATTTAGCGGACATCAGGATATTTGTGGATAATTGGTGGATCTTTAATATTATACTACTATTATTATCTTTAACACATGTAATAACATATTTTTACTTATCATTCCTATATCTGTGAACTTTCATGGACATCTGATTACTCGTTGACATTGATGGACAGGTTGATTTTCTATTACAATCATATTATTATTAATGTATCTTATGAAATAGTAATATTTTTATTGAAACTTCAAATTAAAATATATTCTTAGACATTTGGATATTTGTCGACATTGATGGATAATTGGTAGATATTTATTATTATATTATTGTGATATTATATTATCATAAAATTTTAAAATTATAACATTATTATAATATTATAGTAATACAATAATATTATAATAATAATTTGTTATTATACTATTGTTATAGTATTATTATTATTAATCTTGTTATACTAATAATGAGTTTCTAATTCTTATTATTAATTACTTTTATTATCTTCTTTTTCACAATGTCTACAAGTGTCTTCCATATTTTGAACGACATTATCTCTCCAAAAGCTCTCGAAGTTTATACTAACATCTTCATCAATGTCTATAAAAACAAAATTACCTTGGAACATTTGTGATTTTGTGTACCAAGAAAATAAAAGAAATACTTAGAAATACTTGAAATATCTCACACAAATAACACAGACGTTGAAATATATTTTAAACATTCCCAACCGATGACAGATATTGATGGACATAGTTTTGTCGGCCAATTTCCTCGATAGCTACCCCTTAACATTCGGGCCCGTAATAACAAAACTCCTCATTGGGGTGGTAATAGGAAAGAGGCCAAAACTTAAAAATCAATTAAAAAAATTATTCACGTTATAATATATTTTTATCCCTCCCTAAACAAAGACGAGACCACTAAATCCCGGGCACATTTCCAACCTAGATCAACGTGAAAACATTTTTGAAAATATCTGAACAAATTTTAGTTTGCTCTCAATAATTTTGTAAATTTCTGAACAAATTCGTTTTTTCTCAAAAATTATTTTGCAAAAAATGTTTTACATTTTGTCCTTTACATTTGACAAACACATTGACTGGTACTACCATTTTGGATAAAGCATTTTTCAATTTGTCTTGTGAAGAAAGAAATAGTTTCCGCATTTTTCATTTTGCTTTCAACAAAGCTTTTAGACTATTGAAGGTTTTATTTGTCTTATGCAAAAAATTAAAATGTTATGAATATTACCCTTTGTATTTGACAAACTCATTAATGGAAAAATAAATTTTTTGCTAAATCATATTGTAATTTGTCTTCTAATGAAAAAATTGTGTTCTGCATTTTATCTTTTGCTTTTGACAAACACATAGACAGAGCAAAGTGGATATTTCCCTTCTCTTAATGCATATCATTGCATGTTCGCATTAAAGGAAATCATGTCCTTAGCATAAAAGAAAGAGATTTCAGTAAAAATAGTTAGCATAGCCAGTCTTGTCAACTACATAATTGTATATGTTATCAACAGTTCATAAGTTGTCAGGGTTAAAGTTAATTTGTTATAAGTGACTGAATCATGTCTGTAACATAAAAGTAAGAGAATTTCAACATAAACAACAAAGTGAATCTTGTAAACAACATAATTGTTTGTGTTGTCAACAGTTTATGATAAGTCAGGACAAAATATAATTTGTAGTAAGCAACTGAATTATGTCAGTAACGTAAAAGTACGAGAATTTCAGCTAAAACAATTAACATAGTTAGTCTTGTCAACAACATAATTGTATATGTTGTCAACAATTTATATGAAGGCATGGCAAAACATAATTTTTTGTAAGCAACTAAATCATGGTCGTAACATAAAAGAAAGAGATTTCAGTGAAAACAGTTACCACAGTCAGTCATGTTAACAACATAATTATATTGTTGACAGTTTATAACAAGGCATGGCAAACCATAATTTTTTTGTAACCAATTGAATCATGTCTGTCATATGAAAGAATGAGAATTACAGTAAAATTAGTTAGCATAGTCAGTGTTGTTAACAACATAATTGTATATGCTATCAACAGTTCATAACTTGTCAAGGTAATTTCATTAATGTTTTGTGTAAATTTGTGACAGACTAAACTAATAATTAGGACTTTTCCGGATTCAACTTGTCAATGCCGTGCTGACGTTAGTTGGCTTGATTCTATACTCCGTGAGAAATTTCCGCATCGCGATGTTATTGAATTGAGGCCCGTTATCCATGATTAGGACTCTGAGGACCCCAAATCGGGTGAGTATTTGGTTCCATAAGACTCTCACGATATCCTCCGTCTGGGTTCGCGTCAATGTCTTCGCTTCGACCCATTTGATGAAGTAATCTACGATTAGCAATAGCATGGTTTTCCCTCCAGGTCCCTTTAGGAAGGATCCTACTAAGTCAATCCCCCATTGTGCAAAAGGGAAGGGGCTCACGATTGGCGTTAGTTCGTTATGACATTTCATGTAGTCTTTGCCGTGCTTGTGACATGGCTCGCAGTATTTCGTATACTTTACGCAGTCCTTTAACATCTTTGGCCAATAGTATTCGGCAAGGGTTAATTGTCGCTGCAATGTTCTGGGGCCAGCAAGGTTTCCTGTTGGTCCTTCATACATCATCATCATCATCACATATTTATGTTCGTCTTCTGTCAGACAACGCCGTAAGAGATGTGCAAAGGATTGCCTATAAAGGAGGTCCCCAAGCATTATGTACATTGTCGCGTTGTGCTTGATCCTTCTTGCCTCGGTAGGGTCCTCAAGAAGTTTCTCGGTTCGGAGGTACTCGATGAATGGTTTCATCAAAGTATCTTCTTGGGCTATTCTGATTACTAATACCTTTGTTCCCTTGTCGGTACTTTTTTTTCCAATGTTTGGAAAATCACTCTGGGTGGCAAGTCCCTTTATCACCTTTGACATGGCGTCTGCCAACACGTTTTCTTCTCGCGGGATCCTGGTGATGGTAAACCTTTTGAACCGTCGGATCAGTTCCTTTGCCTTTTCCACATACTTGGCGATGTTGGTTCCTCTTATTTTGTAACCTCAGTTGATTTGGTTCACCATAAGTTGTGAGTCACTTTAGGTTTGTACGTTGGTGGATTTTTCTTTTAAAGCCATAATTAAGCCCGCCAGCAAGTCTTCATATTCTGGCTCATTATTGGTGACTGTGAATCCGAACGTAGTTGTTTGGAAGCTCTTTTCACCTTCTGAGCTGACCATGACAGCTCCTGCTCCACTCTGAGCCTCGCTGGAAGCTCCGTCCATGAAGAGGGTCCAAATCAGGTCGGGGTCGAGCTCTGTCATGGTGACAGAATACTCGGACATAAAGTTCGCCAAGGCTTGTCCTTTTATGGCACTCCTTGGAACATACTTTATGTCGAACTCGCAGAGCTCTACAACCCACTTTACCAATCATCCTGACAGATCCATCTTCTGTAGCACGGTTTTAAGTGGTTGATTCATTTGTACTACCATGGCATGAGTCTGGAAATACGGTTGTAGCTTTCTGACCGCCAAAACAAGCGCGTATGTTAGTTTCTCCGCCATGGGATAATTCAGCTCTGCTCTATTTAGCACTTTGCTGACAAAATATACGGGGTACATTACTTCGTTGATCGTTTTTATGACCACCGCGGAAACTACTTCTTTTGAGGCGGGCAAGTAGATAGTCAGCTCATCTCTTGGATTAGGCTGAGTAGTAAGGGTATATTCATCAGATGCGTCTTCAAGTTTTGAAAAGCTTGCTCCGCTTCCACTATCCGTTCAAACTGCGACATGTTCTGAAGAGTTTTGAAGAAAGGCCGAGTTTTATCTCTATCTTGCTCAGGATGCGCGAAAGGCAAGCCAGCCTCCATGTTCGTCAATAGACCTCCTTCGCGTGCGAGGGCTGGGCATGTCTATCAGAGCCGTGATTTTAGCTGGATTGGCTTCTATCCCTTAATGATTGACCATGAAACCAAGGAACTTTCCAGAAGTTACTCCAAGCACGCACTTTTCTGGATTCAACTTCATCTTGTAAGCTTGGAGCCTATCAAAGAGTAGCTTGAGATTAGGTATCAGGTCCGTTCGGACCTTACTTTTTACAATTATGTCATCGACATAGCATTCTACTGTTTTCTCGAGATGGTCTTCAAAGATTTTGTTGACCAGTCGTTGATATGTTGCCCTAGTGTTCTTAAGTCCGAAAGGCATCTGCTGGTAGCAGTATAGCCCTGATCGGTTAAGAAAGCGGTATGTTCTTGGTCATCCCAATGCATGGCTATCTGATGGTATCCTGCGAACGCATCTATGAAACTGAGCAATTCGTGTCCTGATGGGGAATCTACCAGCTGATCGATAGACGACAAGGGGGAGCTGTCTTTTGGACAAACCTTGTTCAAGATGGTATAATCCACGCACATCCTCCAAGTGTCATTCTTCTTTGGCATAAGCAGCACGTTGGCTAGCCAATCAGGGTGCCGCGCTTTTCGCATTACCCACTGAAGCTAGTAACTTCTCGACCTGTTTTGTGATTTTTGTTTGCTTTTCTAGCGCGAAGTTCCTTCTTCTTTTTGATAGGTCTGATGCCCTCCTTGATATTCAGCCTGTGCGTAATAATGAATGGGTCAATCCCTGGGACTTCGTTTGTTCCGAACAGGAACACTTGTCGGTCCGCCTTTAGGAGTGCGCCTAACTCCTTTAAAACAAAAAAACTGTGTAAAGCTTTTTCACTTTGTTAAAAAATTATATAATGTGGAAGTAGAACTAAGAAATCTAATAAGAAGATTGAACGTCATAAGATAAAGATACAACAAGAAGAACCTCACTAATGAGCTTCAAATAACTAGATCTAAAATTTAAAGATTTATTTCTCTAAACACTATACAAAGAGCAAACTTAGGAGTGTATGAAGACGAAGATTAAAGAAGATGAAGATGCAAATGAAGATGAAGTCGAGCATGTTGCTTGTGATGAAGATGAACATGATAAACGGGTTAATGAAGATGATGACAAGAAACCCTTTTCCGGCAAAACCCAGAAACTCAGCTTCGGCGAGGAGAGAGAAGGAAGACTTTTGTTTCCTAAAAAATGAGAGGAATGAGATGAGGGAAATGGGTAAATATGTCGATATATATAAGGACATAAGGGGTATTAAGCATAATGGACTACCTCAAGATGGGATTAATCGCACCAGGGATAGAACTATGCTTTGGCAAAGGGGCCCATGGTCCCCCCCCCCCCCCCCCCCCCCGACTTTTGAGTGTAGTTTACTTTTAAGTGCACATGTATGTTGATATTTCTCCATGATTGGTCTCTTATTTTTTAAGATTACAAAAAAAGTCCAACATTCAAGAACTTCCTAGTTTATCATGGGTTTTTGTGTTTTGTATGTTAACTAGGTATAGCTCGTGCCCTAAAGGAATGTTACCAGGGGCGGACCCATGTGTAGTCCAGACTGGGCAGTGGCCCAGTCTGGAATTTCTACAATTTAATGTAAACATTGAACCGAAATGAAGGATGACCTCGTTGGAATTTATCCATTCTGATGTAAAGATTGAACAGAACTGACGGATTAGCTTAATGGTTGCTTCCTTACCTAATGCCACGAAGGTCATGGTTTCGAATCCCTGGAAACCCAACTTTGCACTTTTTTTTTGCTCATTTTCTTCTTTCACCTAACTTTGTTTTGTCTCAATTCTCAAAAATGATTCCTATACTTTTACCAATTTCGAAAATAGCCCCTAAAGATAACTTTTTTGTTAGAGATTAAGTATTATCTTAATACCCTTTACCTTAAATTTTTAATATTATGGAAGATAAAGGTTGTTATAAGGGAGAACAAAAGATTTGGTACTTTTTACCACTCTCAATTTCGCCTTACATTTAAGGTCAATGTCTCTTCTTTTAGTCTTTCTCTCGGAGACGACGAATTTTTTTTGTACAGAGGGACTAGTCCTCCGTTGGTGAGCCTCGTTCTCTCTCTCCTTCTTCAAACTATTATCTACTTAGTTTCAGATAACAAAATATCAAGATTTGTACATAAATGTATAATAATTTGTGAAATCCGTACACATAAATAATATTTGCATGTTCGATTTATAGTACTTTAAACTTGCCCAGGCTAGCTGGAAATCCTGGTTCCGCCCCTGAATGTTACGCAAGGTTTTGTATATTGTACGTATAATATAAGGATAGAGAGAAATATGTTACGAGAGAGAAAAAAAATGGCAACAAAACTTAATAAAAAATAAAGCCACACTAGTATCACCACCGCAAGAGAGTTGTCCAAACACATTTCGGTTTTTTTCTGCTTCCATTACTTATTTCGTCCTCACAATCTTGCACTATTTTCAGTAGTTCTAACTGTATGCCAACCAATTCTCTTTAAGATAATCAAACCCATTTATTCTCACAATAAAATTTGTTTAAAGAAAAGGTGGGACTTTAAAAACATAGACAAAAGAAATTATGAGAGAATAATAGCAAAGAAACGTCAATTGGAATTAAATTAGTGTTCTTCAATCTCGACCCATCATTTTAAAGAAAATATTAGTTAAAAGATTGGAAGCCATCTCAGACTTTCGCCGTTGATGATGACCAAACCAAGATTATTGCAGCAATTTATCTGGAGTCTTCTCTCTTCACCACCCAATTGAGCAAAAGTTTTGTACGATGCAATAAAATGTCTTGAACATAAATAAGGATATAACCGCCCATATTTTAGCACATATACTTACCTAATAACAATATTACATAGATGATCATGTTTTAAACCATGACATATGGAAAAAAAAAATAATGTAGTAATAAAAGACAACCATATCTGAAATTCATGAATATATCTTCACATAAATAAAATGACCACAAAAAAAAAATTGACCATATGATTTATAACTGATAGAATTTTCAACTGCAAATTTTATGCAAGTAACTTTAAGTTCCAGGGCATGACATTAGTCAGAGAAAGTAAAAATTATAGTAACAAAATTTACAGATAAATTTATGCAAAGATAAGACTTTCACGTCGCTGCAAAGAAAAGAGTTGATCTATCAAGGAGGAAAGATGATAACATGTTCCGAAGTCCTAAACACATGGAGATAAACACAATCGATAAGTTATACCTATTGAGCTATGAATTATTAACAACTGTCACCTCTAGATATGCCCACCTTCTCTTTTTTGAGAGACGGGTTTAGTCAATTGTGGTCTTTGATATTAGAGAGTAGTTGTCAGTTGTCACAACGACAATTCGAATTATTTAGATTTTGTTGTAATTAAAATAATATAACTGATTAAAAATCATTGAAGTCACATATAAAAGATGTGTTCTAGTGCTTTCAGTTCTTGTCAACCTCGAGAGTAAGACATATAGGAATGCTAAAAAGATCCATGAGAAGGTTACTGATATGAAATAGGTTTCCCTTTTTTTATTTGCCTTTTGAAAAAGTTTTTATCTTTTACCCAGTCTGTGACTTCTAACTTCCATCGTTCATCTAAAACATGAAGGGTTGCATCATAAAACAGAATAGCGAAAGATATAAAAGAGGCATCATATCTCCAAGGTGTTAGCATCAGTGAAGTTTGGGCAACAAATTACCAATTAAGAAACACAATCAACAGGGCCCAAGTGTTAGTTCCGGATTAGAGGATTCCGAAATCCAACATAATTTGAACATCACTGATAGTAAGAAGCACTACCTGAACTTTACATTTTGTTGGCAAGATCCACTGCAAGCCTGACATCATTAATCTAAACATGTTACTTTCTCCTTAGTGATGACCCAAACGATAGGAAATTATGAAATTCGAAAAAAAAATAATTACTGCAATAATATTTATTGGGTTTTACCTGCCGACACCCAGCTTGTTTGTTTTTGTGTTTAAGAGTGTTATAAGCAGAAATAAAACTTTTGATTCTTTATAATAAAAAACAAATACAAAAGGGAAAAGGAAAATAAACCCCTTAGAGGAAGTTTAACCTTATAGAGAAGATCGAGACATGGTAAAAATGAAAACTTCAAAGACTGAGAGAAATAGGATCAGAAGGTAAGAGTGAGAAATGAAGAGAAAGAGAACTCATTAGCAACAAGAAACCAAAAGACTATTACAAACACCAAATGTCAAAAACAACCAAGTAAGCAAAATCCCTTTTGAAGAATCCCAAGATCGCTTGCAAGCGTCACGGAATGACTTACTTTTGTCGTGTCCATAGCAGGTAAGCTTCCAAAGTGGTCTCTCTTGTTAAGCAATTTGGCGTTTGTATGACTCGGGATCTCTGCTCCTATAAATATACATACATGAAATCAGCTTAACAAATACTGCCATAACAACTCAGTTTCTAACTCGGCAACTGATAGATTATCAAGGAAGCAAGAAAGTTGAAGACTTACATCACCTTATTGAGAAGATCCGGACATGGTAGAACTAAAAAACTTTGGAGAGAAATAGGATCAGAAGGTGAGAGTGAGAAATGAAGAGAGATAAAAATGGTATTGGAATGTGAATAGGAGAATAAGATGAAATATTGCAACCGTTTATGGGCACTAAAAATGATGCTGAAAATTTATTATGGGGATATTTCACTTCTGAAAGGTTAATGGTCAACAAAAGTTATAGTTAAGATTTATTATGGAGATATAAAGGTTGGAGGTTTAATGAGGGGGAGATCGATCTTGATGCTAGGATTTGAACATAAATGAAATGGGCGATCATGATTTATCATGTCGTTTTTCTTACTCAACAAAACACTTTGTTAAGGAGGTGAAAATTACAACGAATGGTTGGATTTGTCTTTCGGTTTGTTCCAGACATCACAAAACATTGTGTTTTATATAATAGATGGTATTTAAACTATACAATAGCGCTATGGAAACATACTCGAGGAAATAGAGTGACAAAATGAAATATTATCGGTTGCTAAACTTGAGCATAAGAATCTTATAAAGTCTCAACTACTCATCAATTATTGTTATTAAATACGAGACTTGACCATTTATAGTTGATAAGTTATTTTTCGTAAACACGACTTTGTACCACGAATCGTATATGACTGCAATTACTTTAATTTTGTAATCATTTGATTAATGATTTAAGAACGAATATTTTAAACCATCACTTTGACACTTTAAGGTGCTTGAAAATTTCTATTTCTCGTATATTTATAATCATATTAAGAGTTTAGGATCACATTTGGTGCCAACGACAGAAAAATATGTAGTGGTGCAATTATCATCTGAAAATATTATCTTATATTCTTAATGTAAATCATCAATTTGAAACAAATAACAAATCGTCATAAATTAGTGAAAAAAAAAATCAAATTCTACTTGTATGTCGGCCCCCTTAATTTCATATTTGGGTTCCGTTCCTGAATAGCATAGAGATTCCTATTTGGACTTGATTCCAATTATATTTGAAAGTTTAGGTTTTTTTTTTATTACAAATTTGAGTGGGTTTAATTTTATATTAGGGCTAAATTTTTGGACTTTTAACCAAAGAATTCTTAACTTTCATTGGTTCCAAATTATAATAGGACCCAAGAAATGAGCTCTGTAGTCTCTGTAAAATTCTATCTTCTTTCTCAAAAGTCTTAATCCATACCCACTGCACTCAAGAAATTTCGTCCTCCCACTTGCAACCTTTCACTCTGGGTCAAGTCACCCTCACAGAAACTGTGGGACCTTTCTTTTTGCCAATTTATTTGGACACCTCAAAAGGAGACACAGTTTGATCCTTCCCACATCTATGGAACATCTATACCTAAGGTAACTGCTGTAGTCCCATAGATATCCTTCCAAATTAAGCTGTACACGTGGCGAACACGAAGTACTACACGTTAAAAATCGACCGTTGTCAATTATTCTGAAAAATGACCGAAGAACGAGATATATCGAAATCTAATAAATCCAAGGGTCCATCAGTGAGAAAATGTGTGGATGTGAAAACGATTTCTTTCTAATGGGAAAGAAAACCAAAATTCTCTTATCGGAAAGTCATTTTATACGGTTTGGTAAGGCAGTAGAAAATTTGAGAAGAATCTCTAAAGGCGGTCATCTATATTATTTTCGGCACCTTTTTATACTCATGAATGGGGCGCCTTGATGATAAGACGAGGCGCTCTTAGATGTTCCCAAATTAAATCAAGGTTCTCTCACCTCCCGTCTTCCTCATTCTTCATTTAGGTTGGGTTTTCCGGATGGCATTTCTTAAAAGAAAGGGTGATGGATTTGCCGTCTTGAATCGTCAAATGGTAACAGATCTCTTCAACGAGGGTTTGATTTTGAGTGTGTTTTTTCTATCAACCATTTCGACTTTAATTTTGCTACCATAATTCTGAAACTAGGGTTTTCTTTCGTGATTTTTCAATTAGGGTTTGATTCCTGATCTCCATCAATGAATCTATTTAGAGTTTGAATCGGCATGAAAGGAATGTTCATTCAGAGAGATATATTTAGAGTCTGAATCATTACATGTTCAAAGCTTTAAATTTGGGAGGAATTAAAGATAGTAGTTTATGAGATTGTAGCTTTTGATTATTACTCCAAGGTGAAATTAGGGTTTTTAAATTCATGTTTCTACTACAATATTGTTGTTTATGAGATTGTTTCTTCACTTATTATTATACCAGAGATTGAGAGAGAAGTTTTATCATACCAAAGATCAAGAGAGAAGTTGAATGTTTTTAGACAGATAAAAACGAGAGAGAATCAGAGAAGCACACCCGCAGGGGATCAAGAGAGAGCGTGTCTTTGAGATTGTGGTAAAACAGTTCTCCCATCTTTTTAGTGGGAAAATTTGGATGCCTTTTTTTCAACCTTTTTTTCTGACGGAAATCGACTTTCTTACTTACTTGGCTTTAACAAGCAGCAGAAAATCGATTTTCGTAGATTTTCCCAAATGATTTTCTCACGTATCAAACAGACCCTAAGGGTGATGATTGTACAACTGCATCCCGAAAGTATTCTTGGGCCCCTTACTTTTACAATCTGACTCCAAAATTAACCTTGACTCTAAAATAACTATGGTAGTTTCTGGAGATTATGGCTCGCGTGGAGAAGAAATGATGGTGGGAACTCGAAAAAAAAAAAAATTGGTCTAAATTGTGTACCTCGGAAATATTTGTTGTTTCTCCAAAATAGTGGTTAAAGTAAATTACGTTACCAAACTAACATTTGACTTCTTTTCTATTTATAAGCAATTATTTTTCAAATATACTACGTATTAATATTTTTTGTTTTATTAAAGGAAAAGTACTTATATTTTCGGTTGTGAAACGAAATCTTAGAAGTCATCAATAAAGTCCTCACTTTTAACACTGAGGCCCAAGTCTGACAAAGACAAGATTTTACAACCGCATCCTGAAAGTATTTTTGGGCCCCTCACTTTTACAACTTGACTCCAAAATTAACCTTGACTTTAAAATACCTATGGTAGTTTCTGGAGATTCTGGCTCGTGTGGAGAAGAAATGGTAGTGGGAACTCTGAAAAATAAAAAAATAAAAATTGGTCTAAATTGTGTACCTCGGAAATATTTGTTGTTTCTCCAAAATAGTGGTTAAAGTAAATTACGTTACCAAACTAACATTTGACTTCTTTCCTATTTATAAGCAATTATTTATCAAATATGCTATTAATATTTTTTGTTTTATTAAAGGAAAAGTACTTATATTTTCGGTTGTAAAACGAAATCTTAGAAGTCATCAATAAAGTCCTCACTTTTAACACTGAGGCCCAAGTCTGACAAAGACAAGATTTTGTTTGTGGCAAAAAACTCTATTGAAACCCTTATCAAAACTAAACTTTCAAATTCAAATCTATCGAAACCTTTTTCAAGCTTGAATTTTGAAATCAATTCAAATAACTTTTAATGAAGTAACGAAATTGATGTATGGAACTCTTTTCAGACTTATCTATCTAACTAAACAAGTCTCAATTTAGTTTGACTGTCTCATACGTCTAAAACTAGCTTCTCACGATCTCATGCATAAACTAAAGATGAACTAGCTCGGGTTAGAGATATACCCCACTCGCTTTCCCACAGACTAAATTGACTGCCTTTATCCCGAAGATCAAGAGGTTCAACTGTAGCTCCTTTACTTGAGACACCCTAGCAATCGACTTGATCTCCGACCTTTAGAGTTAGCTAAAACCTTATTTGGCAATTAGACGAAGAACTCCTTCTTATATAGACTCGATAAACAGTTGGGATCTTTTGTCTCTTTCTCGCTCTCTCTCTTTCTCTTTCTTCCTCTCTCTAATTAAGTAGGCAGAGATGGAAAAGTCTTTTGAGTAAAATCCACATTTTTTTTATTCTATTAAGGTCCTTATATAGAAATCCTAAAGTCAAAATAGGATTCAATAAGGACCACAGAAAAAGTAAGACTCAAAATCTCATTCGAGTGGAATTCCCATATGGCAGTTTATCACACCTGTAATTCCTTTTCCTTTTCCATAGTAGTGGCGGCCAAGACAACCCATATGTGGGCTTGGCCTGGTCGACCCCTTTGCATGGGTTGGGCCTACTACCCGACCACTCCTTTAGGCTCGAGCACTTGACCCCGCCTGTGTTGTCTTTGTCTGGTTCTTAACCTGACCATTTAGACATTCTTAGATGGATATAATTCCATCCCTTTTATCTATGTTCCCTCTAGTTACATCTTTCGATCAAATCGACACTCATTGGTGTAACCCGTTGTAGGACCTGGTCGAAGCTAGTCGTGAATCATCCAAGTGATTCACCGATCGTAGTTGGTTTCTTGCTAAATATTACGATCCCTAAAACGACTTGACTTGATATCTCCTTCACCATTTGTCCCATGCAACAAATTGAGCGCATTTCCATCTTTGTCGAAGGACATCTCTTTTAAATTATGCTGTGAATTTTAACCCCATTCACTGTATTTTTCTACGCACTGTCGACGAGGTGGCTTATTGGTCAGGCTGATGAAGTAAGAGGCATTTACTTATGTACGGCTTCTTCAACACTTTCTTTACATAAGTAACTTAATTTTTGGCATCGCCGACTTGGACATCTTAGTTTAGGTCGTAACATTTTCTTTCCATATAATATATGTTTATGAAATTTTCTAATTTGGATAATTTTTTTCCCTATGAAACAACAAGCTAAATTGTTTTTCCTTTTTAATTAGTACATGTTAATATTTGGAGACCATTTTCAATTTCGCCTCTCACAAATAAAAATTATTTTCTCACATTTTGATGACTTTCTTCGTTATATTTTGACATTTTTAATGCAACCCAAGCCTGAAACAAAACATTTTTCTTGACCCCTTTTTTTATTTTCCTATTAAACTATATCAGAATTCGGTAAAGTCAATCTCCTCTACTTTGGTACCTTCTAATGATGGTCCCATTCAGTCTTTCTGTTCCGACAATGGAGTTGAGTTTTTGATCAATGACGTTCACTATTGGTTCATATATAATGAAATTATCCATCAACATAGTGGCATTTACATCCCTAAACAAAATGGGGTCGTCAAGCGCAAACATCATCATCTACTTGGCGTTACTTGTGCTATTTGTTTCCAGTCTCTTCTCCCCTTTTCCTTTTGGGGTGAGTGTCTTAAAACGACCACTTATCTCATTAAAAAATTGCCTTAAAATTGTTCTTATATATCTCCCAATGAGATTTTGTATGACAGTCCTCCACATTCCACTCATCTCCGTGTATGATTTCGTCCCTCAACAAATTTAATGTGCAAGCAGAACCTTTGTTGGTTACTATCCAACATTAAGGGTTGCACCATTTATGATCTAGAGATTAAAATCCTCTATGACTCTCGCAATGTTTGATTTCTTAAAGACAAGTTCTCTAATTCTTTTATTCCACTTGATCCCTCTGAATCTTGGACGTCCTCCCCTTTTCCTCTCCATCTTTCAGATGACAACAGTGCATGTCTAACTGATGACTCTCGCTCTTCTCCAACACGGATCGACAACCATCTTATTTCAACTTTTGGTAGACCCACTCTCCCCCGTTCGGTTCTTCCTCCAATGAAGTTCTCACCACCCACTCATTGTGTTTTCCATGAAGGATGTATCCGTTCGGTCTGAAGGAGATGTCCTTCTGAAGAAGTGTCTTTCGACCAAGGTAACAATGCGATCAATTTGTCAACTAGGATAACGATGAACTAATCATGTAGATCATCTAATCCGGTTCAATTAGGGGTCGTAATGCTTTGCTAGAAGCCGCTTACGATCGTCGGATTACTTCGGTAATTCGCAGCTAAAATAAACTGGATCCTACAACGGGTTACACATAAGAGGGGTGGCTTGATCAGAGAGATTTGACTAGTCGGAGCTAGGTTAAGGATGGATTAGATCCAACTAAATAAGCCAAAAAGGTTCGAATAGAGATTCGGAACAAAGATAGAATGAATCGGGCTCAAGAAAGAAGCCCGGTTAAAGGCTCATGATTAGCCGGCCATGTTATGGCCGACTAATGCATGTGGGCCAGCCAAAACAGGCCCATAAAGGTGTTATGTCCGGCCACAAGCAAGGGAAACCCTAATTAGGGTTTAATCCTAATTAAGGAATCCTAATGAGATAAAAGGCTATCTCATGCCTATCTTTTCTGAGGGACTTTAGGATTCTTTATTTGAGTAGTATTCTACTAAGGTAATGCCTATATAAGGACCATTGAGAATTAAGAAAAGGGGTGGAATTTTCTCTGAAACAATCATCTCTCTCACACATAAAAGAGAAAGAAGATTGAAGAGAAAAAGCTCTCATTCTATCTTTCTAGTCAAGAAGAAAGGTTCTTCTCAACCTTCCATTAAAGTCCTAGCAGTCATTAAGGAAGGGAGATCAAGTTAACCTACTCGGTGTCTCAAGTAGAAGAGCGACAATTGGAGCTCTGGATCTTCACACGCTATTGAAAAGGTTCGAGGGATAATTGCGTTAAAGGTTAGTTTTTCCCGATTCCAGTCCTTATTAGTTCTTGCATATGATCCTGGATAACTAGTGTTAAACATTAGATGTTTGAGATTCCTCTTTCAACATTAGTTAGTGTATTAGATACATACGAAACCCAACATTCGAGGCATTGTGGACGAGTTGGGTGATTGGTCTAGTTATTAAGTACGGGGTTATGTATGGCTTCTTCACAATTTTTTTTTAAATAGGTCACTCGATGTTTGGTATCGCAGACTTGGACACCTTAATTTAAGTTGTTTGCATTTTCTTTCGAAATAATAAAAATTTATGACATAATCTAATTTGGATGATAGTTTTGCCTCTGACAAAACAAGCTAAGTTTTGTTTTACTTCTAGTAATTTAATAAGTACTTTTCTTTTTCCACTAGTACATATTTATATTTGGGGACCATTTCCAATTTTGCCTCTCACAAATAGAAAATATTTTCTCACACTAGTTGATGGCTTTTTCTTTTTACTGGGACATTTTTATTGGAACCGAACTTTAAAGTAAAACATTTTATTCAATCCTCTCTCGATTTTACGATTAAATAATACTAGAAGTCTATCAAGTCCATCTCCTCTTCAGGGTTTTCGTTCTTATAATGGGGCTAAGTTTTTAATCAATGAAGTTCGATCTTGGTTCACATCTAATGAGATTATCCATCAGAGTAGCTGCATTGCCCCCTGAACAAAATGGGTTGTTAAGAGCAACACCTCATCATCTACTTGATGTTGCTCGAGCTATATGTTCTCAGTCTAATCACCCCTTTCCTTTTCGGG
The DNA here is from genome assembly GCF_041429995.1 of Eschscholzia californica. Taxonomy (NCBI): domain Eukaryota; kingdom Viridiplantae; phylum Streptophyta; class Magnoliopsida; order Ranunculales; family Papaveraceae; genus Eschscholzia; species Eschscholzia californica. Next base: position 24,043,355 of record NW_028238461.1, read on the forward strand.
TGAGTGACTTAAAATGACCACTTATCTCACTAACAAATTGCCTTATCAAGATTTATCCTATAAATCTCCCCATGAGGTTTTATTCGATACTCCCCCGCATTCCACCCATCTCCGCTTATTTGGTTGTGTTTGTTTTGCCCATAATGTTTGTCCCTAAAACATATTTGATAGGCAAGCAAACAACTAAATATTTTTGTTGGTTACCGATCTGGTATTGAGGGATACACTGTTTATGGTCTCGAGAATAAAATCCTCTACGACTCTCCTACTGTTACATGAAAACAGGTTCTCACTCCCTCCCACCCCTCCCCCCACACCCCCCATCCCCCACCCCCCCACCCCCCCCCCCCCCCTCACCATCTGAGTATTGTCGTCTCCTAATGTTTTAAGTGGAATCTCGGACATCTAGTACGTTAAACATTAGGTTTCTAAGATCTTATGCATAAACTAATATTGAACTAGCAAGTAAGAGATATACATTATATCACTTCCATCGAATTAAATTGATCGTCGTTTCGCTACTCCTCCACTCGAGACACCCAAGTAATGGACTTGATCTCCCGTCTTTCAGGCTAGCTAGAACTCCACAAAGCAGTTAGAGGAAGAATAAATTATTCTTTTAGACTAGATAGATAGCTTGAGATATCCTCTCTCTCTCTCTCTTTCTGCTTGATGTGTTAGAGATAGAAGTCCTCTTTAGAGAAATCCACACCTTTTTATGTTTTAATGATGTGTTTATATAGAAGGGTCCATGGGTTTTTAAAGTCTTATCTTGCCAAAAAATGGATTTTTAGTCCTTCATGTGTTTGGTCCATACTACCCTCAACATGACAAATCCACTACCCAGTACATCCCTCCCAACTTACCGCTCAAAAGAAACCCTAATAGGGGAATGATCGATTTTCTTTCTAGATATCTCTCGGTGATTACCTCTCTCGCTTGAGCAGAGATCTTTCTACCTATCTCTGTATTTCTCTCTCAAAACTGAATCGTTCTCTCTCTCTCTGTAGTTATCGCTTCTGCCTAATACGCTCTCTCTCTCTTTTGTTTTCTCTTCGAATCGGTGAACCATAATCCTCAACCGACAATAGCAACAGCGGAAGGTTTAGTCTAGGTTTGGGTATGTTTAGCTTTGACTTATTCTTTTAGTGGAAGGTTTTAGTGTTTTTTCGAGTTTTTTAAACATGGGATATAGAATTTTAGGTTTTTTAATTTTTCGAGTTTTCAAAATACAGGGTTCAGGGTTTTTTGTTTTTGTTGAAGAAAAATATGTTTTGTAAATGTTGTTAGTTCCATGGTATCCAAAAGTAAGGTTAGGGTTTGTAAGTTTTGTTTCCATGGCCGATTTGTGGTGCTCTTGTGATTCCCTGTATCACAAAACCTGTTTTTCTTCTTGTTTTGTTATTTTGATTCAGATTTTTCTTTTTGCTTCTTGTTTTGTTATTTTGATTTGCGTATCTCTGTTTTTTCTTTGTTTCCTTGTGGCAAAATTAGGGTTTGACATGTATCTCCTATTAATGATGTACATAACCTGTTTTGATTCTAGTTTTGTTATTTTTACCAACGTAATCTAATATTTCATGTATTTGAGGGAAAGTAAGAAAGAGTTAACAAACTTCGAATTTTGCAATAGGGAAAATAAAATAAAAAAGTATGAAGGAAAGTGGATTTTACTTCATACTTTTTTAATTTCGATGTTTTGATTCAGCATATGTTTAAATATGAGTAGCAAAACACATTTTGCTGCATCAATATAGTATACTGTAATATACATGTGTCACTATCATACAAAATTTTAAATGTTTTCTGTATACAAATCTAATTTTACATCAAAAATTTAAATATTTTTTCTGTAACCATTGAAATAGTATGTTCAGAATTTAGAAACAAATGCAGTTGTTGTTTTGGGTTCCAGAAATATAATACTGGTTGTACTTAGTGAACGGAAGACTTATACAAAACAGATTTTGGTTGGTAAATTTAGGGTTTTATGTGGAGTAGTAACACATTTGTTCAGTACATTTAGTATTGTTTGTAATTACTATGTTGTTTTGATTGGTGAATTAAGTTAATTTGATTACTCACTACTGATTTTGTTTTATGCAGACCATGTCCAATTACAAACCGGGAGAAGCCATATAAAATGACATTTCAATGATAAATTTAGGTGGACATTACGCGGACAATCAATTATCTTATACGGACAATTATTTTTGGGCCCATCGCGAGTCAACTATCTTTGACTTTAATTTAATAGGGAGACAACTCCAATAAGAGGACTTCAATACTAACACTACTTAATCTGAGGACTATGTTATGAGCAAATAATGTAATTTTGTTAGCAGATAAATTAAGGCTTGTTTTATATGGGGATAGAATCAAGGAAGAAAACGTCATCTTAAATTGGGACACGGTCAAACCTGACGTCATCAAGATGGCTACAAATTTCTTCTCCCACTCTTATCTTCCCCCGTCTGCGAATCACACCCATATCTGTCTTATTCCTAAAACCAAATATCCTCAATCGACTTCTGACTATAGACCCATCAGCCTTCTGAATACCACCTACAAAGTGATAACGAAAATTCTTGCTAACCGGCTCAAACTCGTTCTCCCGGAGATCATTTCCCCTTTTCAGGCAGCTTTTGTTCCTGGTCGTCAGATCACAGACAACATTATTATCAGCCAGGAGTTGTCGCATTCTTTCAAGCGGAAAAAAGGGGCGAAAAGCTACTTTGGTCTGAAACTAGATATGTCCAAAGCCTTTGATAGGGTCGAATGGTCCTTTCTGGAGAAAATCATGGCCCTGCTGGGTTTTGCGGATCACTGGATTAACATGATTCATTCTTGTATCTCTACGTCTTCCATGGCAATTCTGATTAATGGTCGCCCGGGGAGCAACTTTAATGTTTCTAGGGGCATTAGACAAGGCGACCCGCTCTCTCCCTTCCTATTCACCCTTGCCATGGAAGGTCTCAGCCGGCTTCTCGAATCCAAAAACAACCAGCACCACTTTATCGGTTTCAAATTCCCTAAATCGGATCTCACGATCACTCACCTGCTTTTCGCTGATGACTGCCTCATTTTCGGTTTAAACACTATTGATAATATTAACTGTCTTAAAGATATCCTGGCCACCTTCAGTGCAGCTTCGGGTCAGATGATCAATTATACCAAATCCACCATCTTCTTTTCCAAGAACACTCCCCCTAAATTTCAGCGAATCATTACTCGTAATCTCAAAGTTCACCAAGCCTCTTCCATCGATAAATACCTGGGGACTCACCTTTTCATCGGCGCTAATAAATAGCAAGCTTTCTCCTCTCTCATTGATCAAATCCAGAATAAACTTTCAAAATGGCACACAAACCTCCTTTCCCAAGCTGGCCGCTCGATTGTAATCTCTACAATTGCTGCGGCCGTTCCCCGATACCAAATGCAATGCTTCGTCATTCCGAAAGGCGTAAGCAACCGCATTGAGACCTTACAGAGGTCCTTCTGGTGGGGAAAATCTAAAACCATCCACACCATCAATTGGCTTCAGATTTATAGGCCCCGCCATCTGGGAGGGCTGGGCATTAGGTTACCTGCCCTCGATAACGAAGCTTTCCTCAGCAAACTTATCTGGCGCTCTATTACTAACCCTCAGGCTCTGTGGGCTAAAGTCCTAAAAGCCAAATACTACCCGAAGGACATCAAACCTAGGATGGCGAGGAATCACCACTCCTGGTTCTGGAAATCCATGATGCAACGTTTTAACCAGGTTCACGCTCTCCTTTTTTGGGATGTGAATAAAGGAACTAATATCAACATTTGGGAGGACTACTGGATTCCGAATCATAGACCCCCGCTGGCTAACATTAACCAATGCAGCTTACAGACAGTGGATCAATTGATCACAAATAACCAATGGAACATGAAGATATTACATCGTTATTTCACTAATGAGATTAGCGGTGCCATCAGCAGTATCAATATTCAGCAGGGAGGAGGTGACTCCTTGAAATGGACACTCACCAAATCAGGTAAATTCTCTATTAAATCAATGTACTTTTATCTGAGAACCAAGGACCATGATTGGGCTCCTCCGGAATGGAACCACATTTGGAAAATTCAAACTATTCCCAGAATTAAACTATTTTTATGGAAATGTTGTACGGACAGCCTCCCAGTTAGGAGGAGAATAGGCCAATATATTGGAAATGTAACAAACTGCACCTTCTCTGAAAGGGTGGAAACGCTGACTCATGTTATGCTTCACTGTAGTTTTACCCGCACTATTTGGTTTCACTTCAATATTAGGGTAGATAGCATTACTAATTTGCAGGATTGGATAAAGGAGTGGAAAACTGTCGACCTCGAGCGACAATCTCTATACGCCAAAATATTATGGTTTATTTGGAAAGCAAGATGTGATCGTGTCTTCACCTCGAAGATCCAGAACCCGGTTCAGGTGATCAACAGTATCCAAGGTTCAAGTTTCTCCCCTTACAGCTCGACGAAACTCCCTCTAAATAAACATCCACCTTCTTGGGTGCCCCCAGAATCTCCTTTTCTGAAATGTAACGTAGATGCTTCTTTCAAGACATTGCATGAACCTGCTGGCTATGGTGGCATCATCCACGATGACAAGGCGGAATTCATCATCGCAAAGGCGGGCGAAATCAGAGGTCAGACGGCAGAAGAATGCGAGGGTCTAGCGATACTTAGAGCGATGGAATGGGCAGCTCAACTGCAGATTTCTCACCTCCACATCGAAAGTGATAACCAAAACATCATCACATTCATAAACTATGGAGGCAGGGCTTTAGATTGGCAGACAGAGAAAATAATGGGAAGCATCAGCGAGCTCAAAAACCAATTCGTCGCCATTCGATTCACTCACATATCTAGAGAATGCAACAAATGGGCGGACAAATTGGCTAAGTGGGGTAGGGTTCATAACAGAAGCAAGATTTGGAACGCGGTTAGGGCGGCTAAACGTGACTTGGTTATGTAACTGTCTTCTGTTCAACAAAAAAAAAAAAATAGGGAGAGGAGTGAGATATTTAAAACCTTCTTTGATATCCATCTTTTATAATGGATTATGTTATGAGCAAATAATGTAATTTTGTTAGCAGATAAATTAAGGCTTGTTTTATATGGGTTAGTCACGACCATATTCTTGGAGATGCATATGGTGTGACGTGTGCTAGGATGGCACGCATGAGCGCATAGGCCGGAGGGCCGAGCACGGGGTCGAAGAGGGCCAGAGGGCCATAAGCATACTTGAGCCATGCTGCATTCAAGTAAGCCAAGAGCGAGTATGCTTGGTTGAAAGGATTGATGTTTCCTTGTGGAAATAGACAAAAGAGGAACTTTGCTACTATAGGAGGGGGTGGTCTCCCTTCCTCATATGCATCCTGCATATGCCAAGACCTCGTGGATGGGACGCTCGCCCATCTTAACTAGTGTGCACGAAAGTGAACATCCTCAGCGCAACCCATGAGGCCGGCCTAGTGTATGTTGAAGAAGCATATTGTACGGGTTCCCTTGTCATAGGAGATGGCTTGGGACAATACCTGGACATAGGTTACTGCGGGTTTCTTTGGATGCGAAGTTGCATGTTCTCGTGCGACGTGCTATCGTATTCCTTAAGGAGGATTGAGCTATTCAAGGGGTCAAACCTTGATGTGTTACGTTGGGCATATGGGAGCTTGTTAGAAATGGATGCTCCTATGCCCAATGTCCGGATGGTAAGTGATGGGCCGAGAAAGTTTCCTTTAATAGGTCTACACCCGCAAGTGCACGGGTGTCAAGTTGTAACATTTCCGAAAAGACCGAATCGTTCCTTAGAGACTAAGTCAAACTCGAATACTAACCTTAAAACTATTGTGATTTATAAATTGAATTGATGGTAATCTTGGTTCAAATAAAATAACACATAAACTTTGAAAAACAAATAAGTTGATATTCAGAAAAGGGGAACCTAGGGTTTTTGAATCCGTCCTCCTAACAATTCTAACGACGATTTATTATGATTTAATTAGCAAATTTCTTACATAACTCAGATTCTAGTCCATGAATGGTCTAAAAATCCGGAAGATTTTAATCATGAAAAACAATAAAAATTATTAACAAATCATATCGATAAAATTAATTATGAAGAACTTCATCTAAAACCCTAGATAAAAGATTAGTTACTCATGGACATTATATAAAAAAAATTAGAAAATAAAGTAAAGAGAGAGAGAAGAGAACAGACTTTTTTCCTTGCTGGAAACTATTTCCTTCTGATTTTCCACTTGCAGCCAAACGCACCCCTGATGGAAAACGACTTTCTCGTCTTCTCGGAAATATTTTTCCTGTGAGAAAATTATTTTCCACGCTCTTTTCTCGTCTTCTCCAACTACTTTATCTCTCTACTGTTTCTGTGTCTCTCTGTGTAATCACCCGTTCTCTGTAGTATAATCCTGCCTTTCTCTTTTTATATCTAAAATACTGAAAGGAATGAAATTGGATTAATTAAATCAATCAACAAAAACGAGTTTTGATAAACTTCTCTTTGTCTCTCTCTCTATAATCTTTGTTTCCTTCTTTCTTTCTCTCTACAATCTCACTTTCTCTCTGTAATCTCTCTCTTTCTCACCAAGAAAGAGAATACAAAAAAAAAAATGGAAAAAGAAAATCAAGAACAAAAACTAGTGATGATGATCTTTGTTTCTCTCTCTAACTCTGTTTCTTTTGTTGTAAGCCGTGGAGAGATAATATTTTTCTTCTCAAACCGAGCTCTCTCCTCATATAGCCGAATCCCTCCTTGAGTATTTCTCCTTTGGAAAGTATCCAGCAAAATCCTCTTCCATCTTTCCTTTTTTTGAAATCTCTATTTCCAAAACTAAGAAAATCTTAATCTTTCTTTCCTTCTATGTAATCTCTATATACTTGTTTTACGATTTCCCTCTATCTCTATATTTCTTTCCTCTGTTTTAATGGTGTTCCTTCCTAAAAAGAGAGATCTCTAACGGAAGGGAAAATAAATTATTCAGAGAAGGATAGAGACAGATGGACGTTTAGTATAGGCTGGTGTTGGCTGGAAAGATTCGCTCCTTCATAGGGTAGTGAAATGTGATGAGACAAATGACCAGAACCGTTGATCCATGCGGTCCCTCTCTCTATCCGTAAGATATATGCATGCGTGGAGATGAAGGCTTGGGACGCTGGGGACTATTGCATTATCTTGCGTCTACGAGCACTGTAGCGCTATCCCTTATAATCCCGTCTTGCCTGGAAAGGATCCCCGAAAATAGCCTGTGTGCCAACCAGAATGACCGAAGTTAGCCCGAAAATATCCAGACAAACCACGTTCTACCATTACCTTTGCGCCACGTGTCGTTTAATAAATGTTGGTCAATTGCCTTTGACTCCAACTTTGACTAGCCATAGGTTTCTCATCCGAATTCCGATTGCACTCCTGTTTCCGCCGTCTGGTTAGTTTTGGACTCTACTTTCCAACAGAGTATCAACATTAGCCAAATTACCGGAGGACCATTACCACCAAAAGACCGAAATGCCCCTAACATGTCAATCTCCTGATTTCGTGTGTTTTTTTTTCACATTAAACCCTGTAAAGACACCTGAGAAAGAAACACCAGTAATTCAGCAGAGTAACTGCTCGAATTGGACTAACTCGCCCGAGTTAAGAGATTCAGATGGGACATTTTCATGTATCATCAAACATCCCCAAACTTAGATTTTGCTAGTCCTCGAGCAAAACAGAAAAATAAAACTAACCCAGTTCACCACTTTCGTAGGGAATCACGATTGCACTAGCACGTGCAACAAGCCGTTAAACCTCTAGGTTGCCCTAAAGGACGAGTTTTGTCTCGTGAGGGTTTGCAGTGAATCTACCCACAAAATTCAAAAATCTCAAAAATGCAGAAGGGTCTAAATATGATATGGACTAAAAATATTTATCCGGTAGATTTTTGAAAGTTAATAAAAATGAAATCTAAGTCAATCAAACCATACAAACGCTAAAAATCCCTTCACTATTAATCAAGACTCGAAGAGCACGTGACAAGCCAATATGAACATTATTTCGATTCCAAACAGACAAGACCTCGATTACTTTCTCAATATATTTCGCCTCGACTGTTGCCTCGTGGTCATACACTCAAAAATTTAAGTCACTCAGAAATGGTTCACTCAATGTGCGAGTATGAGTATGAAGGAAAACTCATCACATTACAAAAGATGGACTAAATTTTTGGTAAACGACTGATCTCAAAGAAGGAAACAACCACTAATACGGGATGGGGAAGCTAACCAACTCTTCTCACCTGATCTACTATCTAACAATGCTTCCTAGAGGTCAATAGGTTATAATGATGATGTGACTAGAACTCCTGAGAACTCGACGTCTTCACATCTCCAAGAACTACTTCAAGGGATAAACACTTAAACCAAATAAACACATTTTTTTTTCGAGAACACATAATACACAAATTCACTTTCTTGGTACTACTCTTTCCTTGGGTAAAATTCTTCCTCTAGTTGACACTGTTTTCAAGTTTCCAGACTACAAGAGAAAGGTTTACTTCCTGATGACATCCCTAGTTGTTGTAAAATTTGAACTCAAGAGATCAAATGAGTTCTTCTTCCAATATTGCGAGGTAGAGTAGCTCTTCACTCTACTCGGAACTAGCTCAGAAGAGATCACTCAAAACAACAAGAAAGACTCAGAATCTCACATAGGTCAAGTCTCCACTAATGATCGATTAAGTTCTCTCAGAAAAGTAAACTCTTCACCAATCTAACACTCACATGGCTAGTGCACGGACAACTTCAAGACTCAAAATTCATGGAAAAACCTTTAGAAACGGATAGCTCGATCAACTAGACTCTATAACTATTAAAAAGCAAAAACAACTAGACTTACTTTTTCAGTCCAAAAATTTAAAAATTTTAAACCCTTTTGAATTTTTGAAATAAGGACTAAAAATTCAATCCCCTATCCCCAAACTTAAACCGAACATTGTCCTTAATGTTCTGAAGACTATGCAAAAATAACAGGATGTAAGGAAAGATGTTACCAGATTCAGAAGTCCTATGCATGGGTTGCCTCCCAGAAAGCGCTAAGTTTAACGTCTTCAGTCAGACGAAACTGATCATAGCGTATCAGTCTGGATAGACATGATCTTTGATAGAAACATCCTCTGTATCGTTCAACATCTCTAAAAATGGTTTTAACCGTTGTCCATTCACATTGAACACACTACCATTTTTGTCTTCGATATCGACTGCACCATAAGGATAAATGAACTTGACCGTGAAAGGTCCTGACCATCTAGAACGGAGTTTACCAGGAAATAAATGCAAACGTGTGTTATATAATAAAACTTTCTGACCCGGTGAAAATGTTTTTCTTAAAATATTTTTATCATTAAACATTTTCATCTTATGCTTATATAACCTAGCACTTTCATATGCATCATTTCTCAACTCCTCCAACTCAGTGAGTTGCAACTTTCTCTCATTACCCGCCTTGTCAAGCGAAAAATTCAATTGCTTGATAGCCCAATATGTTCTATGCTCTAACTCAACAGGTAGGTGACATGCTTTGCCATACACTAGTCTATATGGAGGCATTCCAATAGGGGTCTTAAACGCTGTACGGTAGGCCCATAGTGCATCGGTTAGTCGTAAAGACTAATCCTTCCTATTGGTGCTAACCGTTTTCTCCAGAATACGTTTAATCTCCCTATTCGACACCTCGACTTGACCACTTGTCTGTGAATGATATAGGGTAGACACTTTATGGGTAATACCATATTTATTCATTAAAAGCTCAAATTGCCTATTACAAAAGTGTGTGCCCCCGTCACTAATAATTGCCCGCGGTGTACCAAAACGTGAAAGTATGTTTTCCTTTAAGAAAGTGGTCACAACTTTGTGATCATTCGTTTTGGAAGCAACCGCCTCTATCCACTTAGACACATAGTCAACTGCAACTAGGATGTACAGATTTCGAAAGGAATTTGGGAAGGGACCCATGAAATCGATGCCCCACACATCGAAGACCTCAACTACCAAAATAGGATTAAGGGGCATCATGTTTCTACGTGAAACGCTTCCCAACTTTTGGCATCGTTCACATGCCAAACAATACGCATGGGTATCCTTAAATATAGACGGCCAGTAAAAACCACATTGTAGAATTTCGGCAGCCGTCTTTTTACCACTAAAATGCCCTCCACATGCATGATCATGACGAAAGGTAATGATTTTGGATTGTTCCTCATCAGGAACACATCTCCTAATGATCTGGTCGGGACAATACTTGAACAAGTATGGGTCGTCCCAGAAGAACCGTTTTACCTCGGATAAAAATTTATCACGATCTTGCTTGGTCCAGTGTTTGGGTATTTGACTAGTCAAGATAGTTCACTATATCAGCAAACCAAGGTAATTGGGAGATACTAAAAAGTTGCTCATCAGGAAAGCTCCCTCTCATGGGTAACTTGTCTTCTACAGACTCGACTAGAAGTCTCGACAAGTGGTCTGCTACTAAATTCTCGGAACCCTTTTTGTCCTGAATTTCTATGTCAAACTCTTGTAGCAGTAGTATCCATCTAATCAGCCTAGGTTTTGCATCCTTCTTAGAAAGGAGATATTTTAATGCAGCATGATCAGAGAATATGATGACCTTAGAACCCACAAGATATGATCTAAACTTCTCTAGAGCATACACTACAGCTAACAACTCTTTTTCGGTGGTAGAGTAGTTTAGCTGTGCATCATTCAACGTCTTACTGGCATAGTTTATTACGTGAAGAAGTTTATTCTCACGTTGATCTACTACGACTCCAATGGCATAATCAGATGCATCGTACATGATCTCAAATGGAGTACTCCAGTTGGGAGGTTGGACAATAGGGGTTGAAGTAAGCAGAAGCTTGAGTTTCTCAAAGGCTTCTAAACAAGGACCATCGAAGACAAATTTGTTCTCTTTTACCAAAAGATTACAAAGAGGTCTAGATATCTTGCTAAAATCTTTAATAAACCGTCGATAAAATCCAGCATGTCCTAAGAACGATCGAATATCTTTGACCGTTTTAGGGACTGGGAGACCTTTTATCTACTCAACTTTGCTTTATCTACTTCAATGCCCTTTTCAGGAATGACATGCCCTAGGACTATTGCTGAGCGAACCATAAAGTGACATTTCTCCTAATTGAGAACTAGGTTCTTCTCTTTGCATCGAACAAACACGAGTGTGAGGTGATGCAGACACTGATCGAATGATGAGCCAAAGACTGAAAAATCATCCATAAAGACCTCGAGAAACCTCTCTACCATATCTGAAAATGTGCTCATCATACATCGTTGAAATGTAGCGGGTGCATTACACAACCCAAAAGGCATCCGACGATAAGCATAAGTTCCAAATGGACAAGTAAAAGTGGTTTTCTCTTGGTCTTCAGGGGCTATTATAATCTGATTATAGCCAGAATAGCCATCTAAGAAACAGTAGTAGCTATGCCCAGCTAGCCTTTCTAGCATCTAATCAATGAAAGGAAGGGGAAAATGGTCTTTCCTCATGACCGTGTTCAATTTCCTGTAGTCAACACAAACACGCCACCCTGTGGTCATCCTAGTGGGTTTTAACTCATTTGACTCGTTCTTGACTATAGTAATGCCTGATTTCTTGGGTACAGTTTGAACAGGGCTGACCCAAGTACTATCTGAAATAGGGTATATGATACCCGCACCTAACAATTTCAGGACTTCAGCTCTAACAACCTCCTTCATGTGAGGGTTAAGTCTACGTTGCATTTCCCTTAACGGTTTAGCATCTTCCTCTAGGAAGATATGGTGCATGCAAACAGAAGGACTTATACCCTTTAAATCAGCTATTGACCACCCTAAGGCCTCTTTATGGTTTCTAAGGACATCTAGCAATCTACTTTCCTGTTCTTTTTCTAACTCATAAGCAATGATGACAGATAGAGTTTCAAATGGGCCTAGAAACGAATACTTTAAGTTGTCAGGCAAGGGTTTCAATTCTAAGGAAGGTGGTTTCTCTGTGGATGGAAGCAACTCTGGGATAGAAGGACCACTGGACTCACTAGTGGATGATAGTTGATTTATCTCTACAGTTGGCGAGTCAATTGGCTCGGACAAAATGAGGGGTTCAGCTTTCGCTTTCCACTTATCAGTATCCTGTAATGGGGTAGAATCCAGCAAAGCATTCACCTCATTGATACTCCCCTCCTCATCAAAGTCTAAGCCAAAATGAGCCAACAGTGTTTCCAAAGGATCCTCAGATAAAGTCTCACGTAAAGAATCCTGAACGAACATATCTATTAGGTTCATCTCGCTAAAATCATCAACATCATCAGGGAAAAGTCCAGCATTAAAGATGTTCATCTCCACAGTCATGTTTCCAAAAGACAATCTTAAAAGTTCACTCCTACAGTATATGACAGCATCAGATGTAGCTAAGAATGGTCGTCCTAAAATGACGGAAATTTGGTTTTGGGTGTCACGAACTGGTTCAGTATCTAAGATGATGAAATCTACAGGAAAGATGAATTCACCAACTTTTATCAAAACATCTTCCACTATGCCACGTGGTCGCCTAACAGACCGATCTGCCAACTGGAGAACTATAGAAGTGGTTTTTATTTCTCCTAAACCTAACTGTAAGTACACAGAGTAAGGAAGAAGGTTAACACTAGCACCTAGATCTAACAATGCTCGTTCGATCTCATGTTCCCCTATGGTGCATGGTAATGTAGGACTTCCTGGGTCTTTGTACTTAGATGGAAGGGTTGGTTGGATAATAGAGCTCACTTGATTAGTCAAGAAAACTTTCTTATGCACATTCATCTTACGCTTCCTAGTACATAAGTCTTTAAGGAACTTAGCGTAAGCTGGGATTTGTTTAATAGCATCTAACAATGGAATATTAATACTAACCTGTTTGAACATTTCCATTATCTCCTCAAACTGAGACTTCTTTTTAAGTTCTACCAAACGCTGAGGATAAGGGGCTCTAGGAACATACGACTCAGGCACAATGGGTGGGTCGTCAGACTCAGGAGCCTTCTCAGGCTCTTTACTAGGGACACTAGTTGGTAAGGTGGGTTGTTCAAAGTTTAGTTCACTATCTTCGGGAACTCTTACCTTATTGTCAATTACCCTACCACTTCTAAGGGTGGTTACTGCATTGGCCTGGTCAATCGACTGTTTACCCTTCGGATTTGGCTCTGGTTGACTAGGAAATATACCATGTTCTCGTTGCCTAAGGTCTTCTCTAAGTCGACCTACCTCGGTTCTTAAACTACTTACAGTCTGGTTGGTCTGTTGTATAGTCTGGTTGGTCTGTTGTGCAAACTCTATCTGGGCTTTAGCTAGTTGCTTCATGGTTTCCTTTAAAGACTCATTATTTTGATAAGGATATTGGGTACTAGATTGACCCTGATTTTGAGCATAAGGATTCCTAAGAGCATTAAACCTAGGAGGGTTCATTGAACTACTAACCTGACCCTGATTTTGACCCTTCGACCAAGAAAAATTGGGGTGATTTCTCCAACCCGGATTATAAGTGTTCGTATAGGATCATATTTCGGACGGTTATCTTGCCTAGAGTTTAGATAAAGAGCATTAGCATGCTCTTTTTCGTCAGAAACAAAGAATAGGGTACACTTATTCCCTGTATGAGATGGGTCTCCACAGACAGAGCACGGATAAGAGATGGATTCATTTCCAACACTCATGACCTGAGTGGGATCCTCCCTAACTGCTTTAGGCTGACCAAGCTCTAGGGCTTCTATCCTTCTTGTCATGGAAGCGAGTTTAAGTTCCGACTCGTCAACTCTATACATGCCACCTTTATTCGGAGTAGGATTTGCCCTAGTAGGAGGTCCTGTAGAAGTTTCCCATTGGTGGGATTTCTCAGCTAGATCTTCTAGAAAATCCATGCAATCATCAACAGATTTATAAGTAAATCCGCCACCACAGAATGACTCTAACATGGATTTAGTGGGATAGTCTAGTCCGTCATAGAGAATTTGGACTAGTCTGCTCTTTTCATAACCATGGTGTGGACACAGTAGTTCTAGTTCTTTAAATCTCTCAAGATATTTGTAGAGAGACTCTCTTTCTTGTTGCACAAAATTATTAAGACTTTGCCTTAAAGAGTTGGTTTTGTGCTTGGGAAAGAATTTCAGAAGAAATAAACTGGTTAATTCTTCCCATGTGGTAATGGAATGAGGTTGTAAGGCATACAACCAAGATTTTGCTTTCCCTCTCAAAGAGAAAGGAAACAACCTAAGCCTCACTATTTCATCAGACATATTGGGAAATCTTATAGTCCCACAGATTTCTTCAAAATCCCTAACATGGTGGTAGGGATTCTCGTTCTCAACCCCAGGAAAGAGTGGGAGCATTTGGATAATGCTACGGCTTTAACTCGAAGTGAGCCGTGGAGTGGGGTAACTGTAGGCATGATGGTTGACATGTTCTAGTAGGGTTCATGTAATCCCTGAGTGTCATAGGTGGATTTCCATTCCTGACTTGGTTTAGATTTTCACACATAGTGTCACTCAAAGAGAGATTGGCTAGAAGATTACTTAGATGATTTTCCCTACTAATGAAACGACCTCTCTTATCAAGATATCTATCTGGCATAAACTAGAGCCCAATGACCAAGGATATTCTCAACAAACTTTTTTTTTCAAACCAAAGAATCACTACGAAGACCCAAGAGGAAAGCAAACACAATCAGTCTGACTCCACCCAGCAACCTAAACAAATTCTAGCAACAAGTTAGACTTTAGTTTTAGTGAATGGGCTTGTCAGATTCATCCTAAAAATCTAGACAGCTCCTACTTCGTAACAAAGCTTGAACTATAATTGTTATGAGGGTTACTCCGCCAAAGTAATACGGTCAAACAATTCTTGGAGACAGCCAACGATTAACGTTGTGATAGCCGTCCAACCTTGGGTAACGTTTCCTCTTCTCGAGGCGACCCGTGAAAGAATTGAGTGACAGGATCCTTTTGGGAATGCCCAAATAAAAATCGAGTCCTTGAATTGTTTCAAAGATCTTATGAGCTCGAAACCTTATGGGCTAATATCTAAATCAGATTTTAGTTTTTAGGTGAGGTTTAGGATCGTGAATGTTGTTACCTATTTGGGCAAGGGAACGGTGATGAAATCCGTCTTCTATCTTTCAATTGGGTTATTGCCCTTACTAGAATGCTTATACTAAACAATTCGATCAAAGCAATTAGGCACACAAAACACACAATTACCCACTGACAGGGGTTTCGTGGCTGATTAGAGAAATTACCTCCCGTTCAAGACGGGCGATGACCCTTGCAGACGACCCTGGCCACTCTCCCGTGAGTGTTCCAACCCGAGACTTCGTTTTGGTTTTCGGTTACAATTTATAAAGCCCTCCAATTTAGGGTCAAAACTTTAAAACCAAAATAAAAACTAGAAAGTCTAAAAGTCTCTCTCTCACCGAAAATAAATAAAAAAATACTAAAAATAAAATGTAAATTCTTCTTCTTGAGCTCCTCTCCTTGTTGCACCCCATCCTTTGCTCCTTAGTGTTCTACACACCAAAAATGGAAAAGCAAGTCAAAATGTCCAAAAATAAAAACTTACAAAAAATAAAAATAAGATTAGATTCAATTCAAATTAAGTCCCCGGCAGCGGAGCCAAAAACTTAATGGGCCGAGAAAGTTTCCTTTAATAGGTCTACACCCGCAAGTGCACGGGTGTTAAGTTATAATATTTCCGAAAAGACCGGTTCGTTCCTTAGAGACTAAGTCAAACTCGAATACTAACCTTAAAACTGTTGTGATTTATAAATTGAATTGATGGTAATCTTGGTTCAAATAAAATAACACATAAACTTTGAAAAACAAATAAGTTGATATTAAGAAAAAGGGAACCGAGGGTTTTTTAATCCGTCCTCCTAACAATTTTAACGATGATTTATTATGATTTAATTAGCAAATTTCTTACATAACTCAGATTCTAGTCCATGAATGGTCTAAAAATCCAGAAGATTTTATCATGAAAAATAATAAAAATTATTAACAAATCATATCGATAAAATTAATTATGAAGAACTTCATCTAAAACCCTAGATAAAAGATTAGTTACTCATGGACATTATATAAAAAAATTGGAAAATAAAGTAAAGAGATAGAGAAGAAAACAGACTTTTTTGCTTGCTGGAAACGATTTCCTTCTGATTTTCCACTGGCAGCCAAACGCACCCCTGATGGAAAACAATTTTTTCGTCTTCTCAGAAATATTTTCCCCGTGAGAAAATTATTTTCCACGCTCTTTTCTCGTCTTCTCCAACTACTTTCTCTCTCTACATGTTCTGCCTCTCTCTGTGTAATCACCCTCTCTCTGTAGTATAATCCTTCCTTTCTCTCTTTATATCTAAAATACTGAAAGGAATGAAATTGGATTAATTAAATCAATCAACAAAAACGAGTTTTGATAAGCTTCTCTTTGTCTCTCTCTCTATAATCTCTGTTTCCTTCTTTCTCTCTACAATCTCACTTTCTCTCTATAATCTCTGTTTCCTTCTTTCTCTCTACAATCTCACTTTCTCTCTATAATCTCTGTTTCCTTCTTTCTTTCTCTCTACAATCTCACTTTCTCTCTGTAATCTCTCTCTTTCTCACCAAGAAAGAGAATACAAAAAAAAAATGGAAAAAGAAAATCAAGAACAAAAACTAGTGATGATGATCTCTATTTCTATCTCTAACTCTTTTTCTTTTGTTGTAAGCCGTGGAGAGATAATCTTTTTCTTCTCAAACCGAGCTCTCTCCTCATATAACTGAGTCCCTCCTTGAGTATTTCTCCTTTGGAAAGTATCGAGCAAAATCCTCTTCCATCTTTCCTTTTTTGGAAATCTCTATTTCCAAAACTAAGAAAATCTTAATCTCTCTTTCCTTCTCTGTAATCTCTATATACTTGTTTTACGATTTCCCTCGATCTCTAAATTTCTTTTCTCTGTTTTAATGGTGTTCCTTCCCAAAAAGAGAGATCTCTAACGGGAGGGAAAATAAATATTCAGAGAAGGTTAGAGACAGATGGGCGTTTAGTACAGGATGGTGTTGGCTGAAAAGATTCGCTGCTTCATAGGGTAGTGAAATGTGATGAGACAAATGACCAGAACCGTTGATCCATGCGGTCCCTCTCTCTATCCGTAAGATATATGCATGCGTGGAGATGAAGGGTTGGGACGTTGGGGTTTATTGCATTATCTTGCGTCTACGAGCACTGTAGCGTTATCCCTTATAATCCCGTGTTGCCTGGAAAGGATCCCCGAAAATAGCCTGTGTGCCCACCAGAATGACCAGAGTTAGCCCGAAAATATCCAGACACGCCACGTTCTACCATTACCTTTGCGCCACGTGTCGTTTAATAACTGTTGGTAAATTGCTTTTGACTCCAACTTTGACTAGCCATAGGTTTCTCATCCGAATTCCGATTGCACTCCCGTTTCCGCCGTCTGGTTAGTATTGGACTCTACTTTCCAACAGAGTATCAACATTAGCCAAATTACCGGAGCACCATTACCACCAAATGACCGAAATGCCCCTAACATGTCAATCTCCCGATTTCGTCTATTTTTTTCACACTGAACCCTGTAAAGACACATGAGAAAGAAACACCAGTAGTTCATCAGAGTAACTGCTCGAATTGGACTAACTCGTCCGAGTTAAGAGATTCAGACGGGACATTTTCATGTCTCATCAGTAAGCCGAGATTATAGGTGTCAGATGCTTGAGACTAGATGGCAAGATCCGCATATGCGACTTGGTGTACTCCGCACATATGGTTGTATCATTTATAGTGGGCGAGAGTCTATGACTCAAGGAAGCGTTATACGGGGCTGCACAAGCTATGCTCGTATGTTGGGACACGATGGTGTCATGCCGCATTATTGGTCGAGACCAAGACGACTTGATAATCGAGATGCTCCGAATATGTTCGGGAAGGCTGGCTATGTATTAGGGGGGAATGCATAGCGCCGCACGATTAGGATTTGATATTCTGCACTATCGGCCCGTATGTTTTGAGCATATTATACCGGGTCGACCTAACGGGACAAAAAGGTCGTGATAATTGGTATCAGAGCTTGGATGACAGGCTAGAGTATTGCGCTCTGATCCCATTTGAGAATTGGTATCAGAGCCTATGTGATAGGCTAGAAGAGTATGGCGTTCTGATCCCATTTGACAATTGGTATCAGAGCTTGAAGAGCAAGCTAATGGATGGTGTTCTGATCCCAGTGATAATTGGAGGCAGAGCTTAGAAGCTTACGAGATATGTTCCAAGAGCCTATGTGGTGGCGAAGGAATATGTGTTGAGAGCTTGTATGGGCAAGCAAGTTTGAGATGTGCTTCGGAACATGTGGTATGTTAGGAAGCGTACTTCCAGAGCCTGAATGGCAGGTTCAAGGGATGATTCTCTGATTCAGTTATAGATGGTATCTATGCTCCAAGAGTGTGACGAAGAGCTTGGTGATTCTTGCACTGTGGCATGTAATATGTTGTAGTGTGTATGAAGAGCTACGTCGAGAAGATGGTTTTCAAGATAAGGCTTTCAGAGTGAGATGCATTCAAGATGGTATGGTCTCTGAAGCTATTATGTGGAATGGGACCTTTGTCAAGGGATGCATGGTGTATAAAGCGACGAGAGTTCTGATGGAAGGAATAGGTCGTGTGCACCGAAGCTACGGAGGTAGCTATCTTTGGGTCCTATGTTCTTTGAGCAAGAAGGACATATGCCGAGTTGAGATGGAATCGAATTGGCACAAGGAGTCTTGTGCAAGCTCAAGAGATAAGAGTTGTAGGGTTTTACACCCTTCTACTAGTGTTTATAGCGGAAATATGACATCTAATGTCTACACTAGTATTCCCAGGATCACATGCAAAACTAGTAATTAATCTAATGGAGATAGTA
The DNA here is from genome assembly GCF_041429995.1 of Eschscholzia californica. Taxonomy (NCBI): domain Eukaryota; kingdom Viridiplantae; phylum Streptophyta; class Magnoliopsida; order Ranunculales; family Papaveraceae; genus Eschscholzia; species Eschscholzia californica. The sequence continues at coordinate 24,062,342 of NW_028238461.1, forward strand.
GATTACCTTAATCGCTTTTCCCTCGAACTAGTTGAATTGATTGAAGAAGACCAAGAGCTTCAAGTGTAGCTCCTCTACTTGGGACACGAGCAATAAATTTGATCTCCCACCTTGTTGTATAGCTAGCACACCAATGGTGGTTGGAAAAGAAGAACACCTTCTTCTTTGACTAGATTGATAGTTAATGGGAATTAGCTCACTTTCTCCTCTCTACTTGATGTGGTAGAGTAAGAAAGCTTAGAGAGAAATTCCACACCTTATTCTCTGCCCTAAGAGTGTTTATATAGAACCCTAATAAGAATCCACCTCCTTTTAGGTTTCCTAAAACACCCTTTAGAATAAGATTTAGGGAAATAGTCGAAAATAGCAACTATTGGTATTTTCTCAATTCCCTAAGGATGAGGTGCCCAAAAACCACGAAAATTGGCAGATATAATTTTTATTATATCAGCAACTAACCCTCCAAAATTCAGCCCAATCCGAGTCCTAGAAGTACCCGAACCGGTCTAGGCCCAAAAACCCTGTTTTTGGCCCTTTTGTACTATCTTTGCCTAAATCCTTTTTAGGCCTATGAGATATGTTTATGGGACACTCCCATGATTATATCTCACTCCCACTAGTCATATCCTAGATCAATTTGTCACTCTTATGTGTAACCCGTTGTAGGATCCGATCGAAGTTAGCCGCGAATTACTCCGTAATTCGACGATCGTAGTTGGTCTCTAGCTACAACTCTACGATCCCTAAATCAATCGGACTTGATGATCTCCCACATCAATTGTCCTATCCGACAAATTGTTCGCATTGTCACCTTGGTCGAAGGACATCTCCTTCAACTCCTTCAGACTCCCACTTGGACTTAGAACAAGTGCAATGCCTCGATTCCCGTGTCAATTTACTATCCCATCTGATACGTCACATCATTCAGACTTTCTTGATATCCGAGTACAACTGTAAAAGACAAACGATTAACTTTTAATCTGTTTGAGCGCGGCCACGCATTTTCAGTTGCTACTCATCAAGTGGCCTTGAGACACTTTGTACCTAATGTGATTAGGGTGACACAATCCATTCTTGCGCTCCCACTTAACTTCATGTCTATCCTGTCCTTCCCAGTATCCGTCTTTATAACCTCCTTTTACGGCGCGGCGTTTAACGGAACCAAAGTCGGGCATTCCTTACATAAGATGAGTGGAGCACTCATGTTTTGAGGAATCTCTCCAATTGTCTTTATGAGAAGTATTGACGTTCATCACGAATGATGTACTTCTCATTTGAGGGTTATCCAGTGTATAAACCTTTTACACACCCACGTAGTCGAATAGAATATACTATTCCTATAGCCCATGAAACTGCGCTATCCCATCGACTCCCGTGCTAGTCTTCGTGAGTCATTGTTGTCCATGCAATGACCTGGACCAGGGATTTTTGATAATAATTATTCCAAGTTCACTTAATAGGGTTTCATTCATCAGATCACGTATCTGACAAACCTATTCAGAACGTTTTATTATCGATGGACTGTCGTTTAAACACTAAACCAAGTTTAGACGACTGGTGAAATAATTCTTATTATTTCTGATAACGAGAGTTGTAAATCTGAGCCTCTTCCGTAAAACTCCTTTTACCCACTCAGTTTTACTTGTCGAGGTTTAAAATTATACCTCATGCCTTAGACTGTGTATGAATCTCATACTATGTCTTAGGTGACAATTTAGTTTGACTACCGTGGTAGTCGGTTTTAAACTTTGCTTATTATCAATTAATTTGAAGATTACTATCTTCAACCTTGATAATATCTAGTAATCTTTACTAGAGTTAAGGCCTTTAATTCTTTGTGTAGTATTTGCAACAGTTCCCGGCTTAAAACACTTTTAGCCTACTTTCCTTCCATGTTTGGAAGTTTGCTACGATGACATGTTCAACTTTGTACTACTTCATCCTTTAGCCTTCTAGGATGTACTAAGAAGTGTTTCGGTTTTCCAATCCGAATTCGGATGTTTAAATGCTAATCGTGTCCAACATGATTGACTTTATGTTTTCGAACATGAATGTCTCTCTCATGCGTGCTAGCTCATCGGTGTCTTTTAGACTCCGAGTTTTGCAACGCCCTCTGTCATGAGTTTTTGGGTCGAAATTCTTTTAGACTTTCCGAGTCTTAGATTTTCTGTTTCGGATCTCAAGCATCTCAGCGTACTGAGTCTCTCTAATCCTATCATCCTTTTGATCTATGCTTATAGATCTTCAGATGCCCAAAATGGCATTTTATCCTTTTGTGTGTGGTCCTTTATTGAGTCAGTTCGTTACTGTTATACAACACCTTATGTCGTACTCAATCTTTTGTATGTACTCTGCATACGGACCCGGAAGGTTTGTTTACTCCCACTTACCTTCTTGAAACTCGTTATTCAAGATTTTCTTCATTCTCCAGGAATCAAATTTCTCTGATTGCCTTTTGAATCGAAGATTCTAACTCTTGCGTGCTTTTAATCCGTCGATAGATTTCTGAAGCATGCTTGTGGACATAACTTGATTGGAAGAATCTTTATTCTTCTTGTCTCGTTTCGGGAAACACGAATGTTTCCATCCTTCTCAGTTTTCTATTTTGGAAAACCAATTTAGGTCTTTTGTTGACTTAAATTATCAAGCTTCATGTCTTGACGAGATATGGATTCCACGATGATTTTGGGTTCTAGCCAAAATCTAGAGTCAGTTTCCGTTTCTGCGCAGGTCTTTTATCTCTTCAGAAATAACCTTTATTTTCTGTGTCTTTGAGATTTGACCTTTTAGGGCTTTTGAACAACAATTTGGAATTTTCTCAACTACTTTGAGATATTCCTTTAGAGACACTTTCACTTGTTTTGAGAGTTCTCCGGCGAATGACATTCGCTTTTGTGCGGTGGGTTTATAAGATTATATCTTTAACCTTTCCTTTTCCAAGGAGTCGCAGTTTGTTGCTCTTGGTCGAATTTAATCGACTTGTACAAGTTTCATGATTGTTCTTCATGACCCTCCATGATTTTTCTCATGATCGAATTAAATCGACTTGTACTTTTCTCCCACTTATTCTTGTAATAATTAGTGTTTTCTCCCAGACTACTAGGTGTGCTAATTATTAGAAGAATACTATCATGAGCAACAAACACTTTGTTCTCTTGATTGGTTATGTAAGAAGCCCAAATTTCTTTTTAAAAAAGAAATTGCGTCAGATATTAGCTAGTTTTGTAATGCTTTTACAAATTTAGCTTTAGACGGAATTTTGGTAAGTGTGAAAACAATCGTTTATAGAATATGTCCCAAAATATTCGGAAGACTGGCTTAAACCCATCTTTGATCGAATTATGCATAGCAATGTTCGATTGCTCCCACTGAATCCACCATCCGTCGGATGTGTTCCATGGAGCAGAGTTGGGAAACTGTTTCTCAACTCCTTTGATGGTTATCAAGTGTTTGACTCAAGTTTTCACTATCTTGTCAAAGTGATTCTTTACTTCGGTTTGTACTTTGTTTGAACCTTTCAAACATTCTGACTTATACTTTATGATTTGTACGTTTCCATACTTCATGAAGTTGTCAGAGTACGTATTTGAAGTTTCTCTCGTTAGCTTCTGCAAGTAAACTTATAGGTCTGCATAACACCGTATGAGTCCTAATAGATTACTAGTCTTTATGCCTTTTGAAAAGGGTGACTTTGTCAATTAGTCCTTAAGACCCAATTGACAATGCTGAAGTTTAATGAGTTTGAATCTCTTGATTTTAGCCATTATCAATGTTAACCTTCAGTTAATTTTATCACTGGTTTAAAACATCAGACGTTTCTAGAAGAACAAAATAATCACTATTAAGTTCTAAGCTAGATCAGTGTCTAAAAGAAGACTTCGATCCCTTTCAGCATCCCTAGCATTACTGCTTCTGCTCCCTCTTGGATCTTTACTTCTTTTAGTCAAGTATGTGATTTCCTTGAGCTCCCACTGAGCCGCTCATCTGGTCTTAAATACCTGATGAAGGAATTTTACGATACTTGTTTTTAACTTTGTTAACAAGGATACGGAATCGGAATTCATAATTCCATTCCTTTTGTCCTCCAGGTGCTAAAGGTAGTTTCCTTTTAAATGGTCTAGCCATTGTTCAGAAACATTCACAGTAATGAGAAATACTCTTGATCATGTACTCGGTAGCTGCTTTTCTTTGATCAAATGTTTGTCTCACTTGACTGATCCTTTTGCCCTTTTGAATCTATTTCTTAGATTCTTTGTACCAAATCTCAAGAACCTTTCTTAGACTGGATATTCCCGTATGTTCTGCTCAGTTTGTTTGTAACAACCTGAGTGACTCATCTAAGGTTTTATCTATCTTTGTTCAATCAATATTGAATTGGGTGATAGATGTATTCTGTTGTCTTCCGTTAGGATGACTTTCAGATTGCCTTGGAGGTCTCGTACCTCTCCATTTATGACTTCTGTGGGAAATTCTTCCTCAGTTTGTCTTAATGGTTATGCTAGCATTCATTATTCTTCCAAAGAGAATGTTATACGATTGCTTGCAAATGGCTTTTGACCTTCTCTTGTATGAGTCAACATTGGGATTGGGTATTCTAGTGACCTTCCTTTTGAATCTGAGAATTATTCTCGGATTCATTCTTTCATTCTAGGAAGTGGATCAGCACCTCCCTTAGGTGTGATTCAATGTTGAAATCGTTTGTGTCATCTTAAAACTACATAAAGAAATGGCAAAGTTTTAAAACTCGTTATCGTTTTTGAAAAACTTAGTTTTCCCACATTATTCAATAAAATCGTCCCCGATTGAATAAGTGATTCCAAGACCCCAGTTCTTCGGAGTAAAGCGGACGAAGGCCCTACCCTTTGACTCCGTCGTTCCGGGTGAGTGAACTACTTCACTGATCATACCTTATGACTCTTGGTTGATAGATTTCATTAATGAATGACTAATCTATCCTTTTGCCTCGAGTATCCAAGACTCTCTTGCTGATCTCGTTGAGTAGAACCATTTAGACGTGTAGGCCTCTTCTATAGACCTACCCGCATTGTCCCAAGGTAGAGGAGGTACTCTGCGAAGGCCGACCCACCTTCCTCGAACAAGGGCGCAACGAGTGTCTTAATCTGGATAGGCGATTACTCAAGATTACTTTTGGGGACTTTTACGCTAGTCTGGCGTTTGTTATAGTGAACTATTTAGCCTAACCAACATCCACGACATAAAGCGTAAATAAGTAAGTAAATGCGCGCGAGAAAGTAAATCAAGCAGACATGGATCCTAGTATGGCCCCTAACCTAGAAGATCTAATCACCCTTGGTTTTCTTCTTGTTTCGCCTTTTGGTTCGTCTTAGATCGCCATCTTTGAACCTCCATTGATTTCTCCCACTCGCCTTTGGATTTCATCCTCGAGTTTCTTCAATGGACTCATAGACCCTAAACTCTAATTACAAGACTCTAACGATTCGCAGATCGTATAAACTTGAAATTAAAATTAATTACAAAGCATGCACCCATCCGTGCTTAAAACAAGAATAAAGAAATAAATCTATGGCCATACTAGTTTCCCGCATTCACATCACATGCAATCATATAATATATCAAGGCTAAGAATTATATATGCATGATTATCTTGGGAGATACTTTTGTTGACATCACATGTCACATTACGGACCTTAAGTCTAAATTCGAAGAATTCTACTAGTGGTGCTTTCCGGTTTTATCTTTTATGATTTCTAAAATCATCTTTAAGAAAAACTCCGTTTTGGGCTCGAGAAAGCCCGGGTCAATTTCGGAAAAAATATTGGTTCGATTCTTAATGATTTCATAAATCAATTTAAAGAGAAATCCGTTTTGGGCTATTGGATGGCCCGGATTGATTTTGGAATTATTTGGTTGGAATCGAAAAATAATTTTTGGCAAAAACTCCCACTCGAATGATGATCCCTTTTCGTGGTCCGAAAAGCCTCGAAAAAGCCCGGGACAAGTCCTAGACAAGTCCCGGCCCAAGCCCAAAAAGGGCTCGGACAAGGTCCGGACATAGCACGGCCCATAGGGCCGGCATGTCCTAGCCGAGGCCTATCAAGGCCTGGTCTCGTCCTGGCCGGAGCCAGGATGCTAGTCCATGTACCAGACGCGTCCTAGACGTGTCTGGTACTGGACCGGACCAGCACTAGGTGTCTCGGACTAGTCCGAGACACCCAGAACCTCCCAGACGTGTCTGGTCGAGTGCTCTGGATGCGTCCTAGGCGCGTCCAGGAAGCTCCTTCGCAGCTGCTGGTCGCGTCTTAGACGCGACCTGGACGCGTCTTCAAGACGCGTCCTTAGTAGTTGCTCTGGACGCGTCTTCAAGACGCGTCTCAGCAGCTGCTCTGGACGCGTCCAGAGGACGCATCCAGGAGCTTCCTGGCCGGACACTAGGGTTTTTCAAAACCCTAGTTTCCAAAAAGAAATTTTTTTTTTTTTTTTTTTTTCTTATGCAACTCTAAGTTGCTATTTTCCAATTTTAAAACTTTTCTTAAATTTTTGAAATTCCTTTTAGAACACTTCTAAAAAAAATTTTTAAACTTTTAGAAACTTTTAAATTTTTCCAAATTTGTTTTGAGAGCTTCCTAAAGTCAAAACTACTCTTTTTAGAACACTTCTAAAATTCTAAAATTCCAAAATTTTGTTTTTCAAAAGTTTCCAAAACTTAAAAACAACTCTTAATCAAACCAATTTTGGATCAAAATCTAGGTTCTTGAAATTTTTCAAAGAACAATTTTGAAATCAATTTTGAAAAATCTTTGAATCCAATTCATAATTAATCAAATTTTATGTTTAAAACCTTTTTAAATATAACTATCAACATAATCAAGCATGGATTAGTTTGAAATTCAATGAAATTGAGTCTTTTAAAACACTTTTAATCATCAATTTGATTCTCAATTTGAAAATTTATTGAATCCCATCAAATTATGAGTTTAAAATACTTTTAAAAACATCTTTTAAAATACTTTTATAAACACAATTTTCAAACTATTAAGCATATTAATTAGTTCGATTCTTAGCAAAAACTAGTTAATGGCAAGAGGCTCTGACGCCACTGTAGGGTTTTACACCCTTCTACTAGTGTTTATAGCGAAAATATGACATCTAATGTCTACACTAGTATTCCCAGGATCACATGCAAAACTAGTAATTAATCTAATGGAGATAGTAGATTACCTTAATCGCTTTTCCCTCGAACTAGTTGAATTGATTGAAGAAGACCAAGAGCTTCAAGTGTAGCTCCTCTACTTGGGACACGAGCAATCAATTTGATCTCCCACCTTGTTGTATAGCTAGCACACCAATGGTGGTTGGAAAAGAAGAACACCTTCTTCTTTGACTAGATTGATAGTTAATGGGAATTAGCTCACTTTCTCCTCTCTACTTGATGTGGTAGAGTAAGAAAGCTTAGAGAGAAATTCCACACCTTATTCTCTGCCCTAAGAGTGTTTATATAGAACCTTAATAAGAATCCACCTCCTTTTAGGTTTCCTAAAACACCCTTTAGAATAAGATTTAGGGAAATAGTCGAAAATAGCAACTATTGGTATTTTCTCAATTCCCTAAGGAGGAGGTGCCCAAACACCACGAAAATTGGCAGATATAATGTTAGGGAAGTTTTATAAGGCGGACTTTTAACAAAAATGAGGGGGCCCTATAAAATCTCCCTAATGTTTATTATATCAGCAACTAACCCTCCAAAATTCAGCCCAATCCGAGTCCTAGAAGTACCCGAACCGGTCTAGGCCCAAAAACCCTGTTTTTGGCCCTTTTGTACTATCTTTGCCTAATTCCTTTTTAGGCCTATGAGATATGTTTATGGGACACTCCCATGATTATATCTCACTCCCACTAGTCATATCCTAGATCAATTTGTCACTCTTATGTGTAACCCGTTGTAGGATCCGATCGAAGTTAGCCGCGAATTACTCCGTAATTCGACGATCGTAGTTGGTCTCTAGCTACAACTCTACGATCCCTAAATCAATCGGACTTGATGATCTTCCACATCAATTGTCCTATCCGACAAATTGTTCGCATTGTCACCTTGGTCGAAGGACATCTCCTTCAACTCCTTCAAGAGTTTAGTATGACTTGGTGCGCAAGGAGGTACCATATATGCTTGAGTCCTTTAGTGAGGACAAGCGCAGAGATGGGGATGAACCGAGAATGGCACGGTGGGTCGTGTGCGAGCTTGGTGCAATGCTTAGTACGATTTGGTGCGCATTGGGTACACCGTATGTTAGAGTCCTTGAGAGGAAGGACATGTGCTAGAATGGAGCCAGGATAGGCATTGGTTGTTGTATACAAGCTTTGGTGCAAAGTGCAGTACGGCAGCTATGTTTGGCATCATGATATGTTGAGTCCTTGGAGTAGACAACATGCTTGGTATGAAGTGTACCAAGATGGCAAGTAGAGTCAGGCTGAGAGGTTGTGGTAAGCTAGTCTGAAGAGGCTTGTTGGATTTGCATCCAAGAGTGGAGCTATGTTGATCCAGGTAATACTTGAGTGTTAGAGCAGGGTATGGCGACAAGGTGTCGAAGGATACTCTCTGATGCTTAAGCCGAAGGTAGCATCGAGTGACGGGGATCGAAAGTAAGTTCAAGATGAGACATGGATATGCTAGCACGGTCGTGTGGTATGTCGCATGAGTGTTATAAGCCGAAACCAACATTGAAGCTTATGGACATATTGGTGTGAAGTCTAGAAGACAGATTCACGAGACCAAGTACAGAACTGATGGTAGTTGGAACCGAGTTAAAGCCATCAGGTAATATGAGGGTCGTTGTATCTGAAGTGGACCGGCCCATGCTTGAGTTATGCATTGGAGGTAAGTTGGAACCGAGTTCAAGCCTACAGTGTGCAACGAGTACGTGGTGACTGAGAAGAGATCAGCTTCACGTATGGGATTTCAGGATGGTGTGTCGTAGTGACATTAAGTATCGTCCAAGTCTGGGGATAGTTGGGACTGAGTTCATATCGTCAGATATATATGACAAAGTCGAGTGTGACAGTGTGTAGTAAGCCGTATTGTGCTACGTGAGATGTGTTGGAACTTATGCGGTGGTACGTTCGGAAGTGTTCAAGAGGAACACTAGCCTACCAAGATGCTCGGGTTAAGGAGCATCGCCAAAGATTTAATGGCAAGTGTGTGTCTTGATGTAATCGGAGGACGTTCCCAAGAGTATGTCAGTAGTGGATGGTTTGGTACCATGTAGTTCTCGCGGAGAGAAGCTACCGTGCTCGTTTTAGTGGACATCGAAAGCAACGCGATCATTTCCCGAAGAAGGGATGGCACGGATGATGTCGGGCGCATGTGGCGCACGCGCGGAGGTGCGAGTTCGAGACAGAGGTGCAAGGCGCAAGTGAGACAATGGTTGTCGAGAGAAGGGGCGACATTGCATGAGTTCAGGTGATCTACACTCAGGGTGCAAGTAGTGGATGCTTAGGTACTAGAGTGCACTTGAAGTTTGGGGACAGTGGTTGAAACGAGGGTCTCAATGAACAAGCAAACCAAGGAGTCAGAACATGGAGTACATGGGTAGAGAGGGTCTGATCCAGAAGTGAGTGACATTGAAGACGAGTTGCTTTGCGATGGTAACATTGCAAGCACATGGCAAGACGCAGTGGCGTCGAGATGCTAACTCGGGTGAAGGCAACGGTTGCTGAGGTACCAGGGTGATGAGTTGTGTCGCAGTTCACTGCGATACGCATGGCAAGATTGGTCACGAAAGCAGAGATGTAAGGTGACAATCGAGATGCCAACTCGAGGTGAAGCCGTGGAGGTGAGGTACCTGAGTCGAGGAGCGGCAAAGAGGCCGAAACGGAGGGGGCAAACTAGTGGGGGAGCCTACATTTGAGGCCAAGAGGGAAACATTGAGCATGGATGAATGGTACGGAAAACCTTTATCCTAACGCATCAGAGGATGCAAAGTAGAAGACTGAAGTAACCCTGAGGGGTACCTGCGCGACGAGACTGCGTAGTGGAGAGTGTACCCGACGAGACTGGGTCGGAGGTGCCACCATCTTCATCTTGATCGAAGGACATTCATTCACACCCCCCCACTCTCAGGATTCTTTAGACGCGGCTCCACGTAAGGCTTTCGCTTATTCTCTGGTTATCTCTAGCCCTACGCCACCTAGTGACTTGACGAACCCAGCTTTGGTTCCCTAACGATCTATTAGAGAGAGATATAAACCTGTTTATTTAGCAGACGACATTCTCTCGAGTTTCTAACCTTCAACTTTCGGCACCCATAATCCGTTGGTTGACTATATATCGTTTTTAGACAATTCTACCCTTGCTAATCGGACCTTTCTCACTTTTGTCATCACGACCGAATAACCAACGTTCAATAAGACGTTTTTTCCCTATGTTTGGAATGATGTCATGGTTAAGGAGATTTCTGCTCCCAAGGTCAATAATATTTTGAATCTGACTTGTCTGCCACCTGGAAAGCGACCGTTAGTTATTAATAGAGGCCTACAAAAGTAAAGATCGCTCTGGTGGTTCTATTAAATGACATAAAGCGCAACTTGGTTAAGAGTTTTACCCAATTAGAAGGTGTCGACTATCGTGAAAACTTTATCCTTGCTGCTAAATTAGTGGCAATATGTGTCCTTCTATGTCTTGCATCTATTAGGGGATACAGTTTACATCAGTTGGATGTCAACACGCTTTCCTCCAAGGTGACCTGGATGAAGAAGTATATATGACGATTCCACCTGGTTTTGATAAATTTGGAGATTACCAAGTTTGTCAGTTAAGCGTATCATTATATGGCTTAAAGAGGTCTCTCGATAATGGTTTGCCAAATTTTCCTTTGGCTTACACGTTGAAGGTTTTACTTAGTCGACTTCTTACCACACTTCTTTTTGTTATTTTCACTATTAGACTATTATTTACGCCCCTATCTATGTTGATCATATTGTCACCATTGACAATGATGACACCACCATTAACTCTCTTTAGCGACATCTAGGGAAATGTTTTTCATTAAAAGATCTCGAGCATGTCCAATATTTATTACCTCTCGAGGTTTCTCTTCTCCCTCAGACAATTTTCTTTATCAAAAGAAATAGATCTTTGACATTTTTTGAGATTCTAGCCTTCTTAGTGTCAAACCATGTACTTCTCCCATAGAAAAGCAAATAAAATTGTTGGCTACGAATGACTTCTTGTTAGACGATCCAACGCGTCTTCGTCATCTAATTGCCAGACTTCTCTATGTAACTATCACTAGTCTTAGCATGCTTTAACTGTCAATAATTTATGTCAGTCTATGAAACATCCTCATTTAGTTCACATGGATGTTGCCACTCCCATTTAAAAATACTTAAGAGGGACTTTAAATCATGGGATTATCCTCTCATCTTATAGCTCTCTGTCGATTGCAGATTTCACTGACTCAGATTGAGCCAGTGGACCCCTAACTCGTTGTTCCACCACTGAGTAATTTACGATGCATGGTGCGAGTCCATTCTCTTGACGTTCGAAAAATTAGTTGACTGTTCGTTGGTCCTCCACTGATGCAGAATACCGCATTATTGCCTCTTTAAAAGCAGAGCTCCAATGGTTAAATATATCTTTCGGGATCTCCACATCCCTATCCCAGAAACCTTCATGGTTTACTACGACATTCAAGTGGAAATTCCTACCATTGCATCTCTCGTTTCTCATTAAAAAGCTAAGCATATTGTAATTATTGCCACTTCGTTGTGAAAATCTTGCCTCGGGTCTTATCCTAACATATCATCTTCGTGCTGCTAATCAACTCGCAGATATTTTCACCAAACCGCTTGGCTCTGACCAAATCCACAAGTTGTTATCCAAGTTGGGCTTGATTATGATCTCTTCCCATGCTCGAACTTGCAAGAGGGTATTGACGTATGAAGTCGATGAGGGTACACCAATCAACAGGCACCCTCCCCACCAGTGGTCAAAGGAAGAAACCCGGAACAAAATCCACGTACTGGTTTTATCTTCTCTTTCTATGTTTGTAAATATCCTACATGTTCTCGTAATCCTAATATCAAAATATAATGTATTTTCCTTTCGAGAGATCAATAAAGTTTGTAGATTTTTATTTTGATAGCATCTCCATTATTTTATTGTAGATTCATAATTTCAAGGTATCGTTTCCGCAAACCAAAAGAATTGCATCATTAAAATTAATGTTGTGTAATCTAAGAATATTAATTAGGTCAATCTTGATTGACTTGTTTCCACAAAATTATTTTGATGCCCCAAACTCCAAAAAGCAACTCTAACCTCATCCTGTCTTAGGCTGAAAAAACACTTTTTCGCCCAAAATTTTCAGCCTCAGCTGAGCCCTAAAAATTCAGCTCCAACCTCAGCCTCTTTTGATGCCTAAAATTTATATTTTCCTATTTTCTACACATCCAACAACCATATTAAATTTCTCTACAAACTCTCTTTCTCTATAAATACAACTTTCTTTCTCTACAAACTCACATCAAACTCCATTTTCTTCTCAATGCGTATTCTTAATGTGATTGGGGAATACAACCCCAAATTCACGGAAAGAATTAATGCAATGGGCCGAAAGGGATTGTCACCCCATCAAAAAATTACATCTGTAACGAGCATGCTTGCATACGCGGCCAATTCACAATACAAATATTGTCGGATTAGTAAGTTTACTGTCATTGAATATTTAAGAGAATTTGTAATAGGAGTCATCCATGTCTTCGGCCCTAGATACTTGAGGGATCTGAATGAATCTGATATATTTAGACTCCTAGCACTTGGTGAATCACAAGGATTTCTTGGAATTCTAGGAAGTATTGTTTGTATGCATTCGGAATGGAGTAAGCGCTCCACGGGAGCACGGAACCTACACTGGCCATGTCAAAGCCCCAACTATCATCCTAGAAGCAGTTGCATCGTCAGATCTAGGGTGAACCGGTCCGAGCGGACCGGTCTTTTTGACATATTTGAATGGGTACCTATTATAACGGTCCGGTTTTTATATGTAAAAAAACGACCAAAAACTCGTATAAAATAAAATAGACTGCCCATTTGAAAATCGGTCTTTCGGTCCGGTTTTTCGGTTTAAACCTAATGTAACCAAATATTAACAATGATAGTGGTAAGTTCCCAATTTGGATTCTTCAAATTTAGAAAACTCAATTTAGTTGAAAAAACAATCCAAACGTTAAGATTACGTAATACCTACATCAATTTAAGGTAACAGGAAACTTCAAATTCTTTAATATATATATGTTTTTCAAACACATAAAAGCTCGGTTCCACTTTCTAATTATATGTCATTCCCTCGCGGTTCGGTTAGCGACCCACGGGTTTGTCAGAAAAAAGACCGAACCGGACCTAAAGACCATTTTAATCAAAAAGAAAAAGAAATCAGCCATTCTAAACCACGGTTTTTTGGTCCGATTTTTTTTTTGTGCGGGCTGGTTCGGTTTTCGCAGTCTTCGCGGTCTTCAGTTGCACCTGTAGTCAGATCTCCATATATGGCATGCATTTTTTTGGATGCCTGGATCATGCAATGACAATAATGTTGTTGAGCGTTCACCGGTTTTTGGTAAAGTGTAATAGCTATAGTGTATACTAAGTGTAGAGAAGTGCATAATGAGTGTTAGAATAATAGGAAATAAGGGTTGTGTTGTATTCACTATTGTGTGGCCTGTCACACTAGAATATACACCCATAACAACCTAACTACTCTCAACTACTTCCTAACAAACTCTAACTGAATCTCTAACAACCTTCTCTATATATTTGTAATTTCTGAATATCAATACAAGTTTAATCATTCAGTCATTATGGTATCTGAGCTTAGATCCGATTTTTCTCTCTCTTTCTCTCTCTCTCTAAAATCTTCGTCTTCTTCATCTTCCTTCATCATCATCAAACCTTCATCTTCTTCATCTTCCTTCATCATCATCAAACCTTCATCTTCTCTCACTAAAATCTTCATCTTATTTCACTCAAATCTTCGTCTTCTTTAACAATTCTTCTTCGAAATCCAAAGACAAATGGAATATCCAAAGATAAACACAGTTTCAATTAACTCCATGGCTAATGCCATTCCAATCAAGCTTCAAGGTGACAATTATATGACATGGAAGTCACTGTTCTTACCAATTCTTAAAAAATATAGAGTAATTGACATCATCGATGGCACAAGAATGTGTCCTCCAAAGTTTTTGAATGATGATGATCAAAGTTCTGAAATTCTCAATCAATCTTATGTGGATTGGATAGAAGAGGATCAATCACTTCTTATTTGGTTAAATTCTATTCTTTCTGACTCTGTTATACCATATGTGGTTGGTATAACTTCTTCTAGAGAATTATGGATGACTCTTGAAGAAAGCTTCGCAGCTTCACTGCTCATGTTCTTCAGCTTCAACATAAGCTTCGTGACATTTCTAAGGGAAATTTATCTATGACAGACTATCTGAGTCAGCAAGAAGATCATTGATTGTTTAGCAGCTGCAGGTTCACCTGCATCCAAGAATGAAATCATTGTCACTATGCTTCGAGGATTTCCATCTGAATTTGATGCCTTTTCAGCAGCTATTCGTGTTCGAAATCCACCAGTCACAATAAATGAACTACACAATTTGTTAGTTAGTGAAGAAATTACTATTTCTGATAAAATCAAGAAGTCTACTGATTCAGTTAATCAAACCTTTCTTGCTTCCTCCTATCATAACAATTCTAAATGTCGTTCTTCTTATGATAACAAGAAATCTTATGGTAGAGGTGGTGGACGATCCTATAATCAGAATACCTCATCTTTCTACAAGTCGAATTCAAGTAATTCAGGAAGTTCGTCTGGTACTTCAAACAATTCAGGTGGTTCCTTTTCAGATAAACCTCCACCAAGATGTCAAATCTGTAATAAGATTGGTCATGTTGCTTTCGAATGCTATCATAGGATGAATCTCTCATTTCAAGGGAGAAATCCACCAAGAAACCTCTCTGCTATACTTGCTTCAGCCAACATTAATGGCATTAATCCTTGGTATGCTGACACTGGAGCTTCCAATCATATAACTCCAGACTTATCAAATATAGCTGCTCCTTCTACCTATCATGGTTCTGAGTCTGTCAACACAGCTAGTGGCCAAGGTATGTGTATTTCTCATATTGGAAATTCTTCCTTTAAAGTTAATAAGAACATGTTTACCATGAAAGGCATATTACATGTTCCAAAGGCTTCACATAATCTTTTGTCCATTCATAAACTTACAAAAGATAACAAGTGTTCTGTTACTTTTGATCCTACTCAATTTGTTGTGAAGGATCTCCAATCTCAGAGAATGCTTTTCCAATGACCAGTTGAAGATGGTCTATACCCCATTCCCATCTCCACTTCACATTCTCCTGCTGTCACAGCTTTTCAGACCAATGTTGCTTCATCCACCATCTGGCATAAAAGGCTTGGTCACCCTTCTTTTCAGTCTATTCAGAGAATAAAGCATACTTTGCCTTTTTCAGATTCTTGTACCAAACCTCTCTTCTGTGAGGATTTTCAATTAGGTATGAGCAAGAAGCTACCCTTTTCAATTTGAATAACACATGCTAATAGGCCCTTTGAACTTCTTCATATAGATGTTTGGGGTCCAACTAGTGTATCTGCTGAATCTGGTTCCGAATATTATGTAAACATAATTGATGATTGGAGCAAATATTGTTGGGTCTTTCCTCTTATTTGTAAGTCTGATTTTCGTCATGTTTTTCTTCAATTTAAAGCTAGGATTGAGAATCACTTTTCATGTAAGATTGATACAGTTAGAATTGATAATGGAGGTGAATTTCTACTTAAAGAGCTTAAGTTACTGTTTCTTTCTCATGGTATACAATACCAAACAACCTGTCCCCACACACCTGAACAAAATGGTGTGGCAAAATCTAAGCATAAACATCTTATTAATGTTACTCGAACCCTTTTAATTCAGGCTTCTCTTCCTTTTTCATTTTGGCAAGAAGCTCTCACTACTGCTAATTTTTTAATCAATAGACTTCCCACTAAGTCTATTAACTTTGTCAGCCTATTAGAGAAGCTTTATGGCATTTGGGTGTGCTTGCCACCCCTGGCTTAGGCCTTACACTTCTCATAAGCTAGAACCTAGGAGTGTACAATGTATTTTCTTGGGATATTACTCTACTCAGAAGGGATATAGGTGTCTTGAACCTAGGTCCAACAAGATTTATGTGTCTAGACATGTTACTTTCAATGAATCACTATATCCTATGTATCTCATGTCTCAACCATCTGTTATATGATTGTATCTAATCCCACAATTTCTTTACCCAGAGTACCTCTTTTTAGATCCTCTCCCATTGCTTCTTCACCTACTGTCATAGCAACACCAATACCTATTGAACCCACTCCTCATATACCTATTGACCCCACTTCCCGTATACCTATTGAGCAAACACCTACTGCTCCTGTTACATCACCTTGTAAAAGTCGTTGGATTATTAGAAATGTATTTTGGATCGTTGGATTATTATCAATGTAAAAGTTGGATTATAAATGCATCTTAATGTAATCATCTTTTAAAAAATCAAAACTTTTCTTTAATAATATTTTCAAAAAAATTGGACCGTTGGATCACATCCAACGAATGTCCCCAACGGGCATGTTGGGGAGTTCAGCCGGCCCGTACTTAAGGGCTCGACTGGGGTTGGAGTTGCTCTAAAGAAGTAGCTTATTTGTAATGATATTAACTCAACAGTTATATGCTTAATTCATATTTTTAAGTGTCGTTTGAAATTGTATAATACTGTTTTTGACATAAGCTCAAAAAAACGTTATCGAAATGCCTTTTTGGTAGATTGGAGTAAAGGGCGGGCCATGTTAATGATGAAAACGATTTCCCATCGTGAGAATCGATCCATACTAATGGAAGAGTAAAACGCAATGCCTATCCTACTAAACCCAGTCAAACCATAATTATTTCAATGGGTCCAAGACCTTGTCCGGATTCTACCAGAACTGTAAAAGCAAAAGGAAATTCCCATTCAAGAATAAGACTTGTACCCAAAGCCAAAGGAGAAATTTAAATTTTCTTTTTTTTTGTAAAGATCAAAGGGGAAAATTATTGTTTAGTCAAAAATAATTAGGCCTTGTTACAAAAAAAACTACTTTAACACCAATATGGCTTTGAGAAATGCTAGAAAGGACAAGTGTTCCGGACCTACACTAGACCTAAGCCCATTCAGCGCTATATTTGTTGTGATTGGTCTACGTATAATATAAAATTTAAAGAAGATTGAGTGAGACTAACCTCTTTAACTGTCGAACAAAAGAAAGAGTTCGAAATACAAAATAAGAAAAAGTCGAGACGAGATACTCTTAACTTAAGACGATTTACGCCCTGTGTGTACCCACACATCAATGGCGTCTCGTCTTTATAATACAACAGCCTCGTTCTCTTTCCACGTACGTTGAAGAAGAACACAGCGAACGTCAACCCTTGGATATTTTCATGTGCCCGAAAGAGATCCTGAATCAGGATCAATCTTGTCCGTCAGATTGGGGCACTAGGGACCTTCTACAAGGTTGCCCGAAGCACACCCAACATATAGAACATGAGTCGTTAGATTGGTTCATCTGGGTGCAGCAGGATCCATCCGATCTGGACGTTATATTTTTTCACAAAAGCCCCTGAAATAACTTTTCTTCCTTGCGGTTTAGTCCCTCAGTTAACAAAATTTTCGTCCAAATTTCAAATGAGAATATCTCATTGATTCGGAATCGGATTTAAGTGATTGTTGGCTCTAAACTTAAGAGTTCCATGAAACGAATGCAATGGAGTATTATGTCTTATGTTTGAAGAGTAAAAACAATCTGAAATTGGCTCTGATTCCAACAATAGTTAGGCCATTTGTTTTATTGTCATTCATTTCAATGATTCAGAGATTTGCGTTTTGGTCCAAATGACTTGTATTTTCATCCTAGTCTCTAAATTTTGTTTTATTTCGACCATCGAACGAGATAGATGGTGATGGGCCTCAAAGGTGTCCCTAAAAGGTCTATACCGCAAGTGCACGGTGGTAAAGTAGTAAAACCTGGTAAGACCGGGGGCGATCCGCAGAGACTAAGTCAAACCTATTCTAAAACTTAGAAGTAGCACGATTTTTCCAAATGGTTGGAGATAATATGTTGAAATACTTTAAAAAAAAAGGTAAATATGATACAAGAAAACCAATGGGGAGAAGACAAGATTTTTTAGAATCCATCCATGGAGCAACTCTAAAGATGACAATTAACAAATTAATCAAAAATTTTTATTATTCAGACTTTAGGATATGAGTTATCTGTAGTCCGGAATGTATCTTCGTTGAAACATCTATTCATCTATTCACGATTGCTAAAAATGAAACTATTCAAATATTACTCATCAACTAATAAGTATATACCATCAAAGAATACAATCTAAGCATGATATATCAAATCTTGAAGTATGAATAATGAAGAATGAGTTTAACAATTACTATTAAGCATGAATAATAACATGAGGTACGATTAAATATTTGATTAATTCATTAACATATAAGTATTGACAATATAAAACTAATCATAAAGTGTTCATTCCGAAATCAAGATTAAAAGGAAAAAAAAGATCACCAAATGATTGACACTTCGTTAATGAGGATGAGGTAATGGCAAGATTCTTCTCTCATAAAAGTAATTTCACTAAAACTCTTTATATAAGCTCTGAAATTTCATTAACAGCAAATCAGAAGTACAAAATCCATCTCTCTCTCTCTTCTACAATATAATCACTCAGTCTCTAATCAAACAGAAGGAAACCACTCTCTGTCTCTCTCTAGAAGCTCATTGTTTTTATGAAATGTACACAAGAAGAAGCATTAGCAGTAAGTTTTCTCTGTATGTGTTGTTTCTATCTCTCTGTTCTTCTTCTCTCTCTCTCTAAAATATTTCCTTTAAGCTCATGAGAAGCAGAAGAGAGCTCTCTGTTTTACTCCCAACAAAACTCCCTTCTCTGTTCGAAATCCTCTCTGTTAAAGGAAGCAAATAAGTCTTGTATTTTCTTTAATCTCCACTGTAGCAATGAGAAATCTCTCTCCAAATATGTTAAATGTTCTCTAAAATATATTCCTAATAATTTCTTCTGGTCTGATTACTAATCTCTAGCTTTCTCTCACTCAAATATTTCCTATTCAAAGAGAAGAAAATAGATATCATTCTTCTCTGCCAAATTCTCTTTCTCTCAAATAATCTCCTTATATAATCTGGTCTTCAATCTTCTCTTGAAATTCTGTAACAGCCGAATCCTTCTCTCTTTCACGCCTCAAATCTCTCTAAATCTTCAATCAATCTAGCTTTCCTTCTCAGTTTATTTTTGAAATTTCCAGCTTCCTCTAACCGAGCTCTCTCTCTCTCTCTCTACAAACAGAGAATTAAATCTTCTCCCTAAGTTCCATTTCCAAATCTCTTTCTCTATAATCCGATTTCCATTCTTAATTAAGATTTTCCAGCCCCCATCGAATTTCCCTTTCTTTATCTCTCAGTATCATCTCTTTCTCTTTTTATGATTTTTTATTTCTCTCTCTATGTATTTGGAGTTAGAGCATCTCCAAACGTGAAACCTATATTAGCATAATCTTTATATTTTTACTCCTAGAATAGACTCCAAATGCAAAACACTATTCAAGACTCTATATCTTTGCTATTTTATTAGTTTTAAATCTATAAATTATTATTTTTATTAATTATAACTTCTAAAATTTGATAAATTAAATATAATTGATATAGATTATATATAAAAACGTTATATTAAAAAAAATATTAGAGATATTACAATGAGTACATTACTACAAAATACGAAAATATAAACTAATATTGTTACTTAACTACTTAACTACTCCCGTAAAATTATTTAGTACTTCGGTAAGTCTCCACCTCCGCCTCCACTTCTAGATTCACCTCCGTCTACACCTCCATACCCACCTCTGTCTACACCTCCATAGCCACCTCTGTATCCACCACTTCTGTATCTACTAATTTGGTATCCACCACCTTTATACTCATCACTTTTGTATCGACCACCTCTATACTCTCTTCCATATCGACCACCTCCACACCCACTTCCAAATTGAGTAAAAATTGATGAAGATCCTCCTGCTCCAGTATTTTTTCTCATAATTACTTGTTTTTGTTTTCGAAAATACTCACGTTCTTCTGTATCTATTATAGACCGTAGGTCTTTCTCTAATTTATTATCTAACTTTGTGCAAGACGGGGTGATGCTTCGTCTTAGAAAAATGATTAAATTCTATGAGACAATATAGTCTTATTTATAATCATATAATTAATTAAATAGTATTATTAGTTTACTTGAATACAAAAATAATATGACACAAGTGTCAATTTATAAAACATATTAAGGACTCAAGTATAAATTTTATGGGAACTAAGGACTAAAAATATATTATGTCCCATCACCTCTATAATCTAGAGAAGTGAATAGTGAGCCTTCAAATGTGAAGGGTCACTGTTCACAAATCTCTACATTATAGAGAAATTGAGCTTCCTTTGGAGCTTCAAAACCTCTAAATACTGAGATATATAGCACGTTTGGAGATGCTCTTAAAGTCTGAGAATAGAGATGAGAGGGAATGAAAGAATTGATTTACCCGAAATATTGGGCGTCAATCAAGTAAAGCGCGGCTGGAAATGATGAATTCGATAACGCGCTTCGCAGCTGGTTTGAACGGAGGAGACTTGTCCGTCAGATGAAGTTGTAGCAAGCATGTCACGTCCAGATTCGTTGGATCGTGTGGGAGTACTGTAGATTGGTTTCCGCAAAGCAGCGGATCAGTCTCCATCTGTACCACCAAGTTTAACCCGCGCGTCCCACCTGCATACCGAGAACTTAGCCCTCAACATCAGACTGCACACCACGTGTCCTTGCAACCCCAAAGTTGACTTCACTTTGACCTAGTCTATTTCGCTCATCTGGACTCCGATTTTAACTTCTGTTTTCGCCGTCGGGATTGTCCTTGACTCTACTTTGCATCAGAGTATCAACATTGGCCAAAACTACCAGAATTTCTAAATGATCAAAATCCCTTTTGTGTGTCTTTCTCCTATTTTTATTCGTTTTTCGCACTTAATCCCTCAGAAGACACCTGAGTAAGAGAAATAAGCAATTTATTAGAGTAACTGTTCAAAATGGACTAACTAGATAAAGTTAAGAGATTATAATAGGACATTTTCATGTCTCATCAGATGGTCCAAATCAAAACGTCATCATCATAATTCACTTTCTCTTCCTCGCTAACTAAAACAAAAACAGATTCATTATCAATTAGTTTGAAGTTTAACTGCTCCACAAAATATATAAAGAGAGAGAGAGTTCGTGATCTTCAAGTTTTTCCGGCGAAGGGAGGGATCCCTACGCAGGGATTTCTTCTTTGTTTTTATATTATCTTCTAAATCTAATATTATCATGTTGGAGTAGAATAGAGAGACAGGGACGAGGATGATGGTATGGTAACGGTTTCCTCGACTTTGATTGTTCATCTCTTTCTTCTTGACAAGAGAAACCAATCCTCCATGTGTTTGAATATAGATACGAAATTTTCAGTAAGGAGTGCAAGAGAGACGGTTGTGGTGCGATCCGGCGTGATTTTTCCGTCCTTCATCACTTACCCCGACTATTTCTTCATCATCAATCTCCATAACACTAAAAGGGTTCTTCTCGGCTTAAAGATGATGGATCCCCCATAACAATTTCATTGTCGGCATGTTCGTCATCAAAGAGAAGGAGAAATTTGTGCCAGGACTCGATGGTCTAAGACTCATAAAGATCTTTGATTAATGATGGTCATGGTTGTGCAGTTTTTTAAGAGGAACTTGCCTCAGAGTATCAACTTCTTGATCACCAACTTACAGGATCTGACGTCACAATAGACACAGAGTATCAACTTTTTTATCACCAACTTCTTGATCACCATGGTTATGTAGTGTTCTTGATGCAAATGTCACACGTCTCTACTTGTTCATTCTTCTTCATTAAGTATAATAACATTCACGATCTTTAGGGTCTCCTTCGTGATCTTTAGGATCTTTGATTTGTGACCTTTAGGGTCTTTTTATTTTATTTTTGCAAAATTGTACTCCTTTCCCTTCATGTTGTCTTTACTTTTGTAAGTTTCATGTTGTTATTTACTTTAATAAATCCATGTTGTACTCAAAGGAGTCAAAACTCTCAAAACCATGTAACGTGTTGGATTGTATTCCCTCCTATGAATGAAATTCTGGTTTTAACTCAAAAGAAAGAACTACAACAAAAACGAGATGAAGAACTAGAAAGATGTTCACATGCTAGATTTGTTTCATATGTTCAGGTCAGAAGATTTTGTTGTTAAATCTTCAAATGGTTGATTAACTGGTTTGATGAATTCACAATTTCCCATTAACAATTATTTTTCTTATGTTCATGGATACTGAAAATCTTGAGTTTGGTCTCTTAGGAGATGAGGAAGATAATAATCTTTTGTTAATGTTTCTCTCCATAAACTTCAACTCCATTTTGATTTTTCGATCTGATGTGGGATTGGTCAGCGTTCCGTAATTTGATTTTTGATCTTTTATTTAGGATTAATTTCTATTTTGGTCCTTTAGTTTGTGACAAACTTCCTTTTTGGCCCCTCAATTTTCATAAATTCAAAAATTCTAATAAAATTGTCAACTAATTTTAACACTTGATTTGTTTTTATTTTTGTTTTTCTTATTACCCAACCTCTAAAATTAATTCTCAATTATTCATATGATCTTTTACAACATCTCATAAGGGCGTAGCCGGCAGGCCAGCCAACGCTGACGACCTTCATGAGATTTTTTTTTTTCTTTCTTATGTATTCTTCTTCGTCTTTCTTCTTCATCGCCTTTCTCCCTTCTTCTTCATCTTCTCCTTGATCATCTTCCCCTTCTTTTCCTCCTTCTCCTCATTCTCTTCCCGCTTCTTCTCATTTTTCTTCTCCTTCTCCAATCATCGGCGACCTTGATGAGATTTTGTTTCTTTCTTCTTTCTTCTTTCTTCTTTCTTCTTTCCTCTTTCCTCTTTCCTCTTTCTTTTCTTCCTCCTACTCCTCATCCTCCTTATCCTTGTCCTCTTCTTTTTTCTTTTGATCTTCCTCCTCTTCCTTCTTCTCCTCCTTTCCTCCTCCTTCTTCTCCATCTTCTTCTTTTCCTACTCCCCCCTCCTCTTCCTCCTGCTCCTCTTACACCTCCTCGTATGCCTCTTCCTTCTTCTTCTTATCTTTCTTCTTCTGTTTTTTTTTCTCAATTTTTTTCTGCTCCTTCTTCTTGACCTTCTTTCTCTCAAACCTCTTTCTCTCTAAATTTTTGTTACGACCATGTGAAAATGTGTTGAAGATTATGACTTTTCTTCCTAGTGGGACTGGTCTGTCAACACCCTTTCATTGGAATGATTACCACGTTAGTTTCCACACTCAAGGTCAAGGGTTTGGATACATGAAATCATATTCCTCCAAGTATGTCGCCTTCAACAGAAAAAGGATTAGGGTTCTTCCATTCTATTGAAGATGAAAAGATACTCCATTTTTAAAATCATTCAAACGAGAGATTTGATCAATATGCTCTTGGTATTTGATCGTAATGGAGTATGATGTTCTTCATTTAGATTTTGTTGCTACTTCGGGTTGTAAACTTTGATTTCGCGATTTCTTCATCTTTCTCTCTTTCAATTTTTGTTTTATCTTAGTCATAGAGAAGATGAACTCCTCAAGACTCAACTGAACCTTCATCTAGCTACGAGATACCCTTGCAGAAGACATGATCAAGCTGAACTTTAATGGTGCTTTTAAGCAATAAGAAGCGTCGATGGGTATGGTTTTAAGAAATAGGTTAGGGGAAATTGTTCACCAAGAAGGGATGAAGATAAACCCTAGATCAGCTCTAGACAGTGAGGCAAGAGTTTTCCTCCTTGCTTGTGAGAAAACGGTTGGTTTAGGGTTCTCAAAGGTTTATATAGAAGAGTATGCAACGCTAATCATCTCAGCGGTGATGGACGACGGAGATCAAAACCCTTAGCGCATCAGATCCACGGTCGTGGATATACTTCAACAGCTCGCCCACTTTCAGACATGGAGCATCCAACACATCCCTCGTGAAGAGAACACGTTAGCTCATAACGTGGCAGCTGGTTTTCTTTCTAAGGAAATGCTAAGTGTACAAAGAATATTTGACAATATTCTTGACAAAATGCTAAGTGAACGGTCCCGATCAAAGTCAAACTTTGATTAACTTTTGTCTTTTAGTGAAAATGAGCCATTAAGTCAAGAATTTTGTCAAAGACTTTGTACATGTAGCACTCCCGTTCTTTCTACTTGATGTTTCATGTATTCCCTTTTAATCCTCTTCTTTGTCTGGATTGAAAGTTTAGACCGACTTCATTATAAACGCATTTGCCTTTTTGGCTTTTAATATGAAGTTTGTTTCCCAAAAAAAAAATATACACATTCTGTTATTAAAAAATCACTTGGTTTTTCACACTATCTAATATTATGTCCCGAACTAATTTGATAGTACAATTCCCATTGTTTTTTAAGTAGCTTTTTATGGGTTTTTTTATGAAAAAAAGGTGACACCCTTAGCATTTATTCATTGATCAGATCAAAATAAACGTTGGTTTTATCTGCCACCAATTAGCTTACAATGTAATTTGGGATCTGGTTAGACTCTCACGAATTAAACAAGTATAAGCATGATAGCTTATTTTGCTAATATATGTGTCGCACAAGTTAGATTTCGTGGGAAAAATTAGAACATAATATCATTCCGGAAACTACATTGCATGAATTTCGGTTATTATATACCTTATTTTCCCGGGCGGTTGTGTTTCAGCAGACGAGCATGAGTTGATCACCCCCAAGGCATCTCCTTCAATAATAATTGGGGTTTGATCATCTTTTATTGCAATTTCTACAACGAGTCTCGGTCAGCAGCAGCTTCCAGGAGTCTCAGTCAGCAGCAGCGATTTTCAAATCATTGGTCAAAATCTCAGCCTCAGCATTATACGAAAGGGCCTCTCTTTCAGCCCGGGAAAGCTGAGCCTCTAGACGCTCGATTTAACTCAGGTAAGATGCAAGATCATGGCCAGTTCGGGAGCCTTGGAAAAGAAAAAATATGTATGAAGGGGTAACTAGTTGACAAACAATGAGCCATGAGTACATGCTAAGAAAGAAGACAGTACCTCGCCTTGAAAATAATGATCAAGACCGTCAATCAAGGAAACTACGAGACGAGGAAGACCTTTAGGCCAACGAACCATCTTTGCCAACAAACCCAGGACGGGCAGAGCTTTCCCCTTCTTGGCGGAGGAATGGATCCCAACCCTGGTCCGAGAAGCAACGATACCCGGTGGAGGCGTCGTCTTAAACGAGGACGAAGGAGCCGGAGGAGTGGTTGGACTGCCAAGTTCGCGAATGAGGATACCGGCAGAACTTCGACCGGCCACCGACTTAACACGAGACTACTTGGCAACAGAGGAAGATGGTGGGTCGTCAGTCCTGACCCTTTTCTTCAAAAACACTAATAACGGAAAAAATCTTCGGCGAGAACCAATTTTGCATGAAAGGGAAACAAGAAATCAAATCAAGAAGGCGAGAAAATACCTAGAAGAGATGGAACCACTTGGGTCTGATGCAAGGCACGAAGATTAGCAAGATTTTCAAGAATCAGCCCCTCTTTCCCCTTATCCAAAGCAGACAAGTTTGCCAGACATCTGGCATCCTCGGCGTCAGGGATAAGTTTAGGACGATCGGCAGAAGAGCCAATAGCCCGAACAGCAAAACCGAAATCCTCGGTAGCGGAAGCAAGACAAACAAAAATGAACTTCTCTTTATAATCTTTTGGGATGGAAGGAGCGGAGAAGAACGGTCCAACACGAGAAGAGAAATAATACCAACACCGCTCACTAGACTCGACGAAGAAGATCTTATCAAAAGCATAAAGACTAACCTTCTCACCCTGTTGAACACAGAGGAAGTAGAACGCCATAATGGTCATCACAGCATTAGACTCAATTGAAAGAATTGAAGCCCATAATGATTTAGTAGTTCAACAAGAAAAATTGGGAAGGGAAACACCAAACCCAAGTTAAAGAAAACTTCATAAACACCGAATTGACGATTGTCAGTGAAGCAAATCCTATCTTCAGGAGACGGAAGAATGAGTTCGACGGTGGTCGGAATCATACTATCAGCCCGGAGAGTCTCAATGTCTTGTTGAGTCATCTGACTGTGGGAACGCATTTAACCGGAAAAATCAACAGCAGGAGGAGGAGTAGCCATGTTACTCACCGAAAACGAAGAAAAGACATGCAACAGTAGCCAAAGGAATGAGGTCAAAGAAACGAAGGATTGACTAAGCAGAGAAGGCGAAAAGGGAGTAATCGCAGCAAATCAAGGCGCTTAAATATAGCAAATCTCGCAAGAAGTAAAACTCGGATCCGAGCCAATGCGAAGTAAGCCAATAAAAAAAAGGACACGTGGCGGCAACCACTACGTACTAGAAAACCCCTAGCACCTTTTCCACTGCTGGTTAAAATCATCGACGATTCAGATTGATCAAAGCAGACATAAGAGTTATTAGAACCCTAAGGAACAACCCTACTCTCCCACTAACAAGGCACCACGTGTTGATGGGCCTAGAAAGTTTCCTTAAATAGGTCTACACCCGTAAGTGCACGGGTGTCAAGTTGTAATATTTCCCGAAAGACCGGTTCGTTCCTCAGAGACTAGTTAAACTTATTCTAAAACTAGGAAGTAATATGATTTTTCAAATGTTTTGATTTTGGTTTTAAAATGAATAAAATATTAAAATAAAATAATGAAAATGAAAATAAATACAAATGATACAAAGAACTCAAATGGGGGAATTTTGGATAATGAACTATCCTAATTCCGAGAGATGTTTTCGTTAAAACCCCAATGAAAAGATTGAACGTGGTTTCATCCTAACCCCAGATTATACGATTAGATAATCATGATACGAGATTAAAATAAATACGAAAAGTAAGAGAGAAAATGGAAGAAGAACATAACTTTTCTTGCTGATTTCCTATCTGGCAGCCAAACGCACCCCTAAGGAAAATATTTTCCTTCTGTTTTTACTGTTTTACAGACAAACAGACCCTTAGGGAAATCGATTTTCTCGTCTTCCTGGAAACGAGTTCTCTCTGGGAAAATTGTTTTCCACGCAATTTTCTCATCTTCCTCAACTGAATTCTCTCTCTAACTTTCTGTAATCTCTCTCTTTCTCTAATATAATCCTTTCTTTCTCTCTTTACATCCAATATAACTGAAAAGAATGAAACTGTATTAATGAAATCAATAAAAAAAACAAGTTTTAGACTATAAACTTCTCTCTGCTTCCTCTTTCTCTCTTTGTCTACAATCTCTTTTTCTCTCTGTAATCTCTCTCTCACACACAGAAGGAGAATAAAGAAAAAGAAAAATAATCGAATCAATGGTGTAGTCTCCTCTGTATTCCAGCCGAGGGCTTCTTATGTTCATCTCACTCTCTCTATCTAATCTTTATTTTTTGGTTGAGCTTAAGAGAAGTGATCCCCCAACCGAGATAATCGAATTAGTTGAAGAAGCCCTTTCTTTAGGGAAATGATAGAGTGACTTAGAAATTGGTACTTAGAGGGTGACATATTTCCTTATTTAGAAACAAAAGCGATCCCCACCGTAGTCAAACTTTGAAAAAACCTTGTCTTTTAGTGATTCCACATCAGCTGGGCATTAAAATGCCCAAAAAACTGGGCACTCTAGCATCTCCCCTCTCTTTATACTCTAATGACCATCCCCGGAAATGAAAACAGTAGAGGAAATAAGAATCCTCTAAAAATCTTTCTCTCTCTAATATAATTCTTCAATCTAATCTTGCTTCCTGTTCTCTATTGAGAATAGAGAAATCTCTATCTCTCTCTAAAAATAATATTATCTTCATCAATCTCTCTAAAGTCTCCACCCAGTCGAATCTCTCTTTAGAAATCTCTCTGTCAAAATCCAGCAAATCGACCATTGAAACCTCCCACCAAATATCTCTGAAAATCTTGGGAAATCTCTTCAAATCACTCTTTGAATTTCTATTAATCCTCTTTTCATCTGTGAAGAAAATTTCACGATCTCTCTCTCCATTTAAAGTTTGTTTCCATTCATCTCTCTCTACTGTTAAAAGAGGAAGGAAACAAATCTGTTTGATAGATAGAGACGAGAGGGAGAGAGAAAGGATTTACTTTATCTAGTTGGTGATGTCTCACGGTTCCACGGTGGGAGCTTCGGTGGCCGTCAGATCTCACAAACACGGATCTGGATGGCAGGCAGACTAGGGAGTACGGTAGCATCTTGCTTGCGAGTGTACTGGATCGTCACCATTATCCATCCCGAAAGTGTAGCCTACACGTCACATCGGTGTACCGAAAATTTGTCCCTCACCGCCAGATTGTTTGCCACGTGTCTTTGACATAGTTGACTTGATTTAAACCCAAAGTTTGACTTGCTCTAATTAAACCATCCGAATCCCGATTTCACTTCTGTTTTCGCCCACGAGTTCATCTTGGGCTCTACTTTTCAATCGAGCACCAATGTTGACCAAAATTTTCAGAATCACAAATGACCAAAATGCCCCTCGTATGTCTTTTTCCCGTTTTTACTCGCTTTTTGTACTCCAATCAGAAAAAGACACCTGGACAAGAGAAACAAGTAATTCATCAGAGTAACTGCTCGAATTAGACTAACTGGCCCGAGTTAAGAGATTCAGATGGGACATTTTCATGTCTCATCACGTGTCAACGCGTGCTGAAATAACTACCGTGTACAACAACCCAAAAGATCAGCGTCGAAAACGCGTGATCAGAAGATCAATTACGTGACGTCACAAAATCACGCATGAGTAGGAAATTAATCGCTTGAGCAGAAGTCGAAACGTGTCTCGGGAGAACAAACCACGCGTCCATCAGACCAGGCAAACACAACTTGAATCAGTTCTGGCGAATACAGTCTTAGAGAAAAGAAGTTTTACCATCAGCAGTCTCTACCAGCTCGGTACAAATCAGCTCTGAAATATGCAGCTCTGGAAAACCAAAAGAAAGACCTAGCTTCACGAAACAGCTCTAGTCCAGGTAAAATCCTTGACTTCAAAGTCTTCAATGTTTAAAACACACGACTTACTTCTACTCCTCAGTCTCATTACTTTCGACTAAGGAGTGCCGAGACTCATGATGATGCATAAGATGTCCAAACGTTGACTAATGTCTAAAGAGTCAAGATCCGACCTGAAGTCTACTGGGTCAACCCTGCTTAAGGTAGCAGGACAGTTGAGACCCTGATGGTCCACCGAATATTCCCCTAACTGGGAGGTCGGTCAGAAGAAACCAACCCTACAAAATGCCCATGGCATCGACAGATCAGCCCTGGGTCTTCAAAGGAGTAAGGGGGTCCGCACAGGTTAGGCCAATGTCTTACGTCCAGAACTGGGGAGGCAGTAGCACCAAGCAACCTACCGACTTAATTCCGAAACTTCCAGAAAGATCTCAGTCGACTACATGTCTCGAAGTGTTTAAGCCAGTTTGGATTCCACGTATCTAAAGGCGGAAATTTTCCCTTTAGAGTCTATCACACCGACAAGATATCTACTGAGAATCCTTGAACTTAGGAACTTCCACTTATCAAAGATCCAGGATAGACTCTGAGAGAAACCCTAGATACTCAAGAGATAAAACTTCCCCTTCGGTTTGACGACAACCGCCTCACCACCGCCACTAATCACAGTCGACCTAACATCGCATATAAAAGGCCCCCCACATTGTCCTTCACAGGACACGATCTCTTTACCCAAAAAGATCACAAGAAAGTCAAAGTTCTCATAACTCGCCCCCAAAAGGATCAATCAATATTCATTCTTTTACTGCAAAGGGCACCCTGACTGGCTTGAGCGTCGGAGCGGTTTTCGAACCCTTTGTAGGTTTTCCCCCCTTCGGAATAGACGAACAGGAGCAAGAGTGTGGAGATGGAGCAAGGAGCAAGAGCAAGGATTAGGAGCGAGGAGCTGGAAGAAAGAGAAGCAGAGCAGGAAGCAAAGCGGGAAGCAAAGCGGGAAGCAGGAACACTAGGTTGATCAACCCCCAACATAACGGAGGAATCATACATAACGGAGGCTGTCATGCATCGACTCCCTTTTTGATGTTGATCTAACGGAAGACCAATTTTTGACATCAGCACCTTCCACAACCAATGTGGGATTAACCTAACATTGGCTTGGTTTCTTCAAACAACTATTTATTTCCTGCTTTCCAGAGAATCCACATAACACACAATCATTGAATCATTCTATTGTCTTCTTGACCCTTCTCGATCCACTCACGTAACAGTTCAAGAGAGCTAGTAACCATGTCCAATCGGACTGCCAAGGAGTTCCAAGTTTCTTTCGCAATTCTGCAATTTTTAAATGTGTTCTATGTGTTCTTCATTGCAACATGAACAACGTTTAGATATATTGTCATTAAATCGTAGAGCTTTCCACTTTGTTGGCAGAGCATTGTGAATTAACCTCCAGAGAAGGAACTTCACCCTTGGCGCCACTCTTACCTTCTTCCAAAAGATATGCCATGTTAGTCCACCTGCTAATTCCATCTTGAAAGAAGTACTCGGAGTCTCGTCTTTAATGGACCTATATAAAGATTTAGTTGAAAAGTTTCCCTTCTCTTAATGAATCCAGATGATCTTGTTGACCACGGATTTTTTGCTCAAGGGTATTTCCAAAATCGCATTGCATGATAAGTCGTCAAAGATATTTTCTATCACTTCCTTTTTCCATTTGCCTTCCCTATCTATCAATTCTCCTACCTTTTGGAATCCGATAGTCTCTTCATCTTCATATTTTCGACCTGGTTCAAAACCTCTTAGTGTTGGTACCCGAGGATCTCCTTGGATGTTTATATTCATTCCATTGCGGATCGAATAACAAAAACCCCCTTTTATGAATGTCCTCATTTCCTTATATTTTGCCAAGTAGCTGTAATAGGACTTTTAGGAGCATGATTGTAAAAGTTTGTATTTTTCAAATACTTTGCTTTTAGTAATTGAACCCAGATTGTGTTCGGTTCGGTCAAGAATTGCCATATAGGTTTGACAGCTTTGTTCACTATACTCATATCTCGAATTTCAAGCCCTCCTTCCTTTTGCTTTGCTAGTAATTTCCTCCGACTTATTAAGAAGTGCATCTTAGATGAATCAGTAGTGTGTCCCCACCAAAAATTTCTTTGAGTCTTTTCAATTCTCTCAATAACTCATTTGGATGCAATATTATTTGGTAGAAAATAAATAGGAATTCATGATAGTTCACTCTTTAATAGTGTAATACGGTTCTTCCGGCATGTGATAATGAGTTCCGCTTCGGTTTGAGTAAATAGACATCATCTTCTTTCATTGCCTTCACACCTAAAATGTGTATTACATTTAAGTAGCTTTTTATGGTTGTTTAGCTTAGTATCTATTATACATTTAATAGTGCCAGTGGTTGACATATACAGTTTCTAGTCTTCATTGTGATTACAGTGCAGAAAACATTATGTATGCCAAAACATGAACTTCTACCAACTCCATGAAAATGCAGCTATAAAAATCAAACCACCTAAACTGCTTAATTGTGATAGAAGATATAATGTTGCACATAACTCAATTAGAAGAAGGGAGATTTTATAGGGCCCCCTCATTTTTGTTAAAAAGCCCCCCTCAATGATTATTTCTCAAGTGAAATGGTTCATGGGGAGGCCCTATAAAACTTTCCTTAGAGAAATTTTTATATCATTATCCAGCAACAACCATACACTAAATTTATCGAGTCGTTGAGCTCTACATTAAGATCCATTGCAACTAGGTAATAAAACGAATTAACTTAAAAGGAAAACATCAACCTTGCCCTAAAACAACAACTCCACTCCCCCACCATGAAGAAAATATCTCTAGTCTTTAAACACATTTTCACATGGTCGTACCAAATCATTTAAAAAGGCCCCCCCACAGTGCTACCTCAAAACAGACATCAACACCAAATGTCAAGAAAACCCATACACTAGAAAAATAAAATCTAAAGCCAACTTGGTAGATAATTCTAAAATTAATGGTCTTAACAGATAAGGAACGCATTAGAAAATAGAAAAGAAAAACACTTCCTTTCCACATCACTAGCATCACTATCCCATATCTCAAAAACTAAAAACAATAATTTCCTATCTTGAAAATATTATATTAGTTCCTTGAAATCCTCAAGCTTTTCCTGTTTAAAGAAATCAAAGCCATCATAAAAAAGAAAAAAATTTAAACCCTAACTTGACAATGAAAACAATTTGTTTTTTTTTTTTGGTGTTACAATGGGAAAATTGTATGATTGAAATTCGGAAAGAACCGAAAGAACCACCAAAAATGACTCAAACAAGTCTCTTGAATAATAAGGGCACACCAATTGAAATTGACCAACATTTTCTCTACCAAAACCCTAAAATTCCCCTGCTTTAACAAGGGAAACATTGTGATTGAAAACAACAAAATTGACCCCCAAAACTATACTATTTTCTGAACATTTTACATCAACTAGATTATCAAAATCTGCAACTTGAGTTAACTTTTTAGAGAAAGACAAATTAAACAAAGACCCAAATTAAACCAAATTTATCAATTTAATTGATAAATTTGGTTAAGATTCTACTAGAGAATTTATAAAGAATTTGAAAGGAAAACAAAAATTGAAGATTCAAGAACAATTTACCAGATTAGGATAATTTAGGAATCAATAAGTAATAATAAGCAATTCTAGATTTGATGAAACAAATATATTACATTACTTAATTCATAAAATAAGATAGTCTTGAGATTTAGATCAGACAGATTCAGATAAACAAAAGAACAAGAACAAAAGTACAGTAAGTAATAAGAAAGAGTAAGAGAGATAGAGAAAGGTAGAATACTGCTTCTTCTATCTACAAGATCTTCATTAACTTCATACCCAAAATAGGAACCAAACCCCACTTCATCTTCTTCTTCCATAACAAAAGCATCAACTATTAACAGATTTCACCCCCCAAAACTTAACTTCATATTCCATCTTTTCCTTCTTCTTCTCCTTCCTATTCACAATCAAGAAAAATTAGGGTTTCCAGTAAAAACCCACAAGATCATCATTCTTTGCTTTTAGCCAAAAAATCTTAATGAAAGAAGAAAAAAGATAAGCACCCATAGTTTGTTTTTACTTGACCAGCTCAGAAACCCAACCAACATCAGGTGCTGGAGCTGGAGCTGATGAGTCAACTCGGTCAAGCGAGTTCTCCTTGCTCAGTTTCTCATATATCTTTGACCTCAGATTTCTCCCCGATTCCACCCTTTCCATAGCTGGTTCTTCCTCTAGAGAGGAACATTGATCCAAAAAGTCTAAGTACCTTATACCAGAACGAGTCGTCGGAGTCCGAGTCGGAGTTGATGGTAAGCTACTGAAATCAGGTCGAAGAGTAGAAGTAGCTCTTGGTGAACAAAACCCAGAACCAATTTGAACACCCCAGGAAGATGGTGCAGATTTCACCTTGTTTAGCTGCAAATTGTGAAGAGATAAGACCATTTCATTTAGTGAGTTAGACCCGATCGGCCGAGTCAAACTCGGACTATTAGGAGACATGGGTTGCGACTCATGGGGAGGAGACATCGGTGGTGAACTCGGAGAAGAAAGCATAGAAACACCACCATTAGCAAAATATGAGTCAAGAGCATGACGAAGAGGTGATCCATCGTAACTCGGTGGTGACTCAGTAACCGATCTAGGACTTTGTTGAGGCAAAACTCGGAGTTGTTCAGGTGTATGAGCAAAGAAACAAACACGACGACGACAACTGGTTCCATCTTTGCATGGCTGCGTACGATAGCGAGCTGGGTGCAACCAACACTCAAATACGCCGTGTGCGTACTCACAGGTATCTCCTCTTTTACAGTTTCCTTTACGAAAATCAGGACAAGCAGTACCGGAATAATGAAACTTCCGAGGATCTCTCCGGCGAGCTTTCTCGCCGGGATGTGCGTACGGACATTCCGTCCAGTCATGAGAACGTCCTCGTGCACACCGGCGTATTTTAAACTCATAAATACGGAACTCATCACAGGAATAAGTATCAACCGGTATATCGGATTCTCTACCGATAATATCGGAATCCAAATCAATATCATTTGATGGAAGATAACGTTGTAACGCTGAAAACGCTTCACCTAATAATAACGGACAGTATTCACCACTAGAACCACCGGGACTTGAAACAGCACCACCACCACCGGAACTGACACCACTAACCGGAAAACCAAACCCACCCATTCCACCAGTTGATTCATCAAAGAGTGACCATGGTGGAACATGAACCGTTGGATGATTCTGTTGTTGGTTTTGATGGGTTTGATTTCCTTCTCTAATCATCATCATCATTTTCTCTCTCTTTCTATCTCTTTCTGACGTTCTCTCTCTCTCTCTAACTTCAGACATCTAAACAACTGCGAGCGTCGCTTCAATATAAACTGGTAAGATGTGTTAAAAGTTAACTATAGTTAACCTTTAAATTTAACCATGGTTAAGTTAGAAATAGTTAGATGAAAATATCACGATATGAATAACGAATTTTAAGCGAGATATTTGTTTTTTAGGGTTTGTGTTGAGATTTTATGGAGATAGGAATACACGTGGACGATAAGGATGGGGTGGCAGACATGCAGTGTAAGAGTTGTAAACACTGAATAACTGTGATAGAGACACGTATCGGACCATTTGTCACGGCATGAGGTTTTAGGGTTAGAGAGAAGGATGAGAGAATAAAGAAAGTTGATAGTTACCCTACACTTGGCAGATGAAGGAGGAAAAGTTATACTACAGATGGCGGTTCCGAACCCGCCAGAGATAGCGGCCCGTTAAAGACGGTGCACGTCATTTAATGTTTTCTAACTTTTTGACGTTTTTCTCATCAAAAAAAAAAAAAAAAAAACTTTTTGACGTTTTGGATTCTCGATCGAGTTTTATGTTTTTACCCGTATAAGTCGCAAAGGTGATTCGTAATAAGCTACAATTTCAGTGAAATTCTTGGTCATATGAATAAACATACCACAACCAAGGGCGGAGTTAGGATTCAAAATTATCCCGGACTAGTCGCGTAAAAACAAAAATTTCATTTCTAACGTATGTGTAGTAACTAGTGTTTGAAAAACAATTTTTGTTGAATATGTAAAATTTCGTTAATAGTTCAAACATACAAAATTTGGTGATAACAAAATAACTAAGTTATAACTTGGATAAAATCCAACAAAAGGGGTAAACCTGACTAATCACAAAAAGAAGGGTAAAAAAAAATTAGATTCAGGAATAGGAGACATAACTGGAGACTAAAAGTGAAAATAAATATAACACAATGGGCAATACCGACTTACTTTAACACATAGAAAGTGAAAAAAATTGATTGAGAGCGATGGTTTCGCACACGCGCGGGGTTGGGAGCTGGGAAATGCACTTGACCAACCCGGCTACCTGGCTACAATGCTTCGTTTATGATTCTGACTTACTAATATCAAGTTGTGTCTCTGACTGCAACCAGGGGTAGCCACCCCTGGCTCCGCCCTTGACCACAAGTCTAGTACCAACAAAAAAATCTAAAGTTTCGTAAGTTTGATGTAAAAGTCTCCGGTGACTGGCGAGATTCTTTTAGTGGGATCGTGGAGTCTTTGCCAAAAACAAATCTCTGCAACTGTGGGCTTGGATTTTAGATGCCAAAAACATAGACAATACGGTTAACTACTAAAGCCTGGAACATCACAAGTGATATCAGAGTCGATGACGATTTTTAACGAGGGTGAGGGATTGTGATAGTCCAACATCACTTGTTTCCGGATCTTGGGCTAATGGTGTGCGCTTAAGCTTTGCAAGTGGCGAAGGGTAGTGGAGTCTTCATCAAGAACAAAGTATTAGATGAGCAATATCAAGATGAAGGGAGTGGGTGTATAGCATGAACTTCTAAGATTGTTAACAACGAAGGAGATGTGAGGTCGTATAGCGGTAAAATAGAGTAGTTGATAAAATGAGGTGTCACTAAACAGAAGGGTTCTGCAAAAAAGGTGTCGTCAGAGGAGCGAGATAAAGCTTTTGTTCCAAGGGGAACGAGAAAGATTTTGAGGTTTTCAGGCCATAATATTTAGGAACGTCAATAATGTATTTTCTTTGACATAAAAATAGTCCAAAATTAGAATAAGGGATCTCAATCCCGAAAAAATATTTAAAGAACGAAATCTTTAAGAGAGATAGATTTAGCTACAAAATTCTTTAGAGAGGAAACTGCATTTTCATTATTCCCTATTATAATGATATCATCCACATACACGAGGACGAAGATAGTAGTCAGGCCCTTTATGAATGTGAACAGAAAACTATCCCTCTTGGATTAAAGAAATCGTCCAGAAATGAGGATAAATGAAAATTTTGAGAACTATTGTCGCGAAGCCTGTTTAAGGTCATAGATAGATTTACATCAAACTTCTTCATCAAGGTTGCCTTGAAGGAAGACATAATTTACATCAAATTGATGTAAACGCCATCCCTTAATGGTGGCAACAGACAATAAAAGGCGACAATTGTAAGTTTGGCGACTGGAGGAATATCTCATGATAATCTATGCCATCAATTTGAGTGTGTTCTTTAGCAATAAGCGAGCCTTAAAGAGTTCAAGAAATTGAATCCCTTTTCTTGGTCGACTGGATATTATTGAAAGAGAGGGAGTTTGATTGGAAGTATCCATGAAGATAGGAACTTATAAATATCCAAGATACGAGATAAACTCAAAAGAAAATACTGAATCTCCTAACTACCGGAAAGTAGTCTAAATCCCGAACGGAGGATCAAAACCGACTCATCTACACCGTCTATCACAGTCGGTTCAAAGCAGCCTATAAAACGGCATCTCATCACCTTCAACAAGGTAAACTCATTACGTTCTCCAAGGATCAATCAATACTCAATATTTTAACACTTTACAGGTTTTGCCCCCCAGGTTGCAAGGAGCGGGGGTAGGAGCAGTATCAATCAGATATATCCACTCAGACGGAACAACAATCATTCAGACTGGATTCAGCATCAAAACCTCTATTTCCTGATTGATAATCGGGACTGACGTTTTTTGACATCAACAGTATGTGAGGTTGACTAATATCGCAGTTTCATGGCCTATGCCTATATACATACAAGTATTTAACTCAATTACACGGATGTATGTTGGAGAATATAATTAGATAACCTACCATGAGAATTCTATACAAGTTATACGCAATAAGATTTCCCATAGACAATTTGGAGAGATTTCTTAAAACATCAGTGTTACAGTTGTCTTATGTAAAGAATGTCATACTTTGGGTTCGTCAAACGTCGCACCGCAAACAAAGGCTTTAAAGTTGGATACCACGTACCCATGATAGACACGAAGATAAGTAAGATTACATGCAACTTGTAGAGTGACAACTGGAAATATATGGTCATCCTTAAACGGATTATGAGTTAATCATTTAGTTTGACCATTGAGCTGGGAATCAAGTTCTAAAAGGAAAAGGATGACATATCATTTGGCATAATTTTGCGGATCTAGACATTAAATGAAAAGGGAATTGGGTATGGCACACTAGTTAAAAGATAAGCGGAGATTGAAGGAAATGTCGTTTAACAAGGTGATAATGCAATCAAATAGTCAGGAGGATCCTATGATAAAGATCATTAAGTTCAATTGCATGAGGGATCGCAATGTTTAGTTAGAAATCTAATACGACAGTCGAGACATATCAGATGACTCGCGACTTAAGACGACTGAATCCTACAAGGAATTATCCTTGCTTCAAGAACGATTCAAAACCTTTATCATTCTCTATAGAGTCTCCGCCTACAAGAAATTGGGCATAGTTAGAAGAGATCAAACATTGGAATAAGAAGCAAACGTGCCTTTTTTTAGAATTTTTATTAGAGGGGAAGAAGGTGGACAAAACCAACTCACATCTCTCCCATTCAATTCCGACTACTTTTTTAATAAACCACACCCTTTTGGGTTGTTTATTCTCTGAAGTGCTCTAAAATTGTCCAAGAACAAAGTGAGTGTCATAAAACACATAAATTAGACAGATCAGGTTTTAAGATTTAGTGTCAAGAAAGTTGGAACATCTCTAATTCAACACTCGAACTCTAAAACTAAAAGTGCGAAATAAATTTTTTTTGAAAGTTTTTCTTATAACCCATCTCCAACACAAAAGTCAACTTGAATTACTAAAAGATGTGGCAGCAAATATTATAGAGATCTCGAAGAGGGCGCTTTAAATGTGGAGTGTCCTCTTAAGGATCTCCAAACTCATCTTCAGTGTAAAACTCAAAAGAAACTTTATTAGTCCTATGCTTCGTCTCAATTGAGATTCTCATTCCTAGGTTGAAATATTGAGATCCTCCGATACTTTTTTGCCTCAAATTCAAGGCTCCAAAAGTTATTTCATTTGCTTGTGCGACATGATTGTTTTTGTAATGAAATAATGAGTTATTTTAATGATATGAAGACTTGGTTTCTATGATACAAATACTAAAACTAATGACTTGGACAATTAGAGATATCTTAAGATGCAAAGTGTTATCTTGACATATCTCTATTTATAGGGGTGGGAATCGGGTGGGTTCGGTCGGACTCGGGCTCTTACTTTCACGGGTACGGGCGGATCGGTCTCAAGGGTCTACTGTTCGATCGGGCTATCGGGAAAATCGGGCCGGACACATATGAGTATTTTTGTGCCCGCGGCCCGGTTTTGCCCGAGAGCCCGATCGGGCTCTAACGGGCTCGGGTAGGGGTGGGAATCGGTCCGGACGGACTGCCCGCGGACATTTTCTCTTTCGGACCGGACGGTTAGGACACCTAAGCCTCATGTCCGAGAAGGAAGTCGGGCGGATTCGGACGGATAGTTTACAAAATTGGAGTGTCCACGGCCCGTCCGTGTCCGGCAAAAAGCAGCGGACATTTCGGTCGCGGACATTCGGGCATCGGACAAAATGTTGGCAAACCCTATTAAAGGGTGCCCATAAAGAAGCAAAGGCTTCTTTACTCGGCCTATGCTTTACA
Organism: Eschscholzia californica; assembly: GCF_041429995.1. NCBI lineage: Eukaryota > Viridiplantae > Streptophyta > Magnoliopsida > Ranunculales > Papaveraceae > Eschscholzia > Eschscholzia californica. Next base: position 24,101,573 of record NW_028238461.1, read on the forward strand.
TAGCCAGCTGTAGAGATATTGAGGAGGATTGCCGCAACTTATAAGACCCCCAAACCTCCACCAAACTTGAGCACGGTCAGTGTGGGACTAATTGAGCCTTATAATTCAGTTAACTTACAAAGCACCAGTTTCTACAAGTGCGAGTTTCCAACGTGACTCTGGAAGAAACTCAAATTTATTAGGCCATGCACTTGGACAGGACCTACTGGTTGATTTCCTATGACTCCCACACACCTAATTAATGCACACAACGTACATATATACCATGGTTACATATATGCATACATATATATATGAGTTGTCATGTGTTCGTTTAGTCGGGCGGTCGGACGGACAATTAAATGGTCGGACTCGGAGGGTATGCCGGACAAGGCCTTGTGTCCGTGTCCGTCCACTAATTTTAGCCGGTCGGTCGGATAGTGTCCGTCTCGGACACCGGGCGTCCGCGGACTCATTCGGTCTCAGGCGGTCATGGGCGGAATCGGGCTCACGGGTTTTTTTCCCACCCCTAGGCTCGGGCGGACGGGTAACGGGCTTTTTGTTTAAAAAAATAATATAAATTAAAACAGATCTTAAGTTAGGATCTTTCATCATCATCAATTTTCATCACAGAAACAATCATCAACATCCATCCCATAAACAATCATCAACATAAAAAAAGAAAACAAAAATTACATCAAATATGTATATCTCTGAAACCGAACCCTAAAATTTACATCACATAAAAACTCAGACCTAAACAAAAAATTACAACAAATATGTATCATCTCTGAAACCTAAACCTAAAATTTACAGCACATAAAACTATCATCTCTGAAACCCAAACATAAACTCTAAACCTAAACCAAAATTACATCAAATATGTATCATCTCTGAAACCTAAACCTAAAATTACATCACATAAACTATCATCAACATCAAATTAGATCTAAAACTTGCAACTAAACCAAAGAGATTAGAAGCCGTCAAAGTCTCGAAGAGATTAGAAGCCGTAAAAAATATAGAAACCGTCAAAGTCTCGAAGAGATTAAAAGTCGTCAAAGTCTTGAGGTGGATTAATGGTGGAGTGCTGGAGTGGTGGTGTGGAGTGGTGGAGGAGGAGAAGTGGAGTTGTGGAGGTTATTTAGGTTCAGCCGTTTAGGATTGGAAGGAATGGGGCTGATGTTCATTTTAGGGTTTATATAGAATAGGTATTTTGTTCAAACGGCTAAGCATGCTCAGCTGTTGGATCATAAGCTGATGTAAGAATAAGGGTCGCGGGTTTGGCCAGGATTGCGGGCGGGTCTCGGGTGAATTTCGGGCGGACGGGTCTTGAGTGAATTTCGGGCGGGCGGTATGGGAGGGTACTCGGGTAAGACCTCCTACCCGAGTACCGCCTACGCCCGCCCTAAATATCGGGCCGGGTACGGCCGAGCCGGGTCCTCTCCGATCTTCTGATCAGCTCAGATCGGGCGGTTAGGGTCGGGTTTCGGATTTTTGGACCGTTTTCCCGACCCTATCTATTTAACTACCACTACATCAGTTTAGAGATCTAAATTGAATTTAGTACTGAAGCAATTTTATAAAGAAAAAATCTCGAAAATTTATGTAGCACTCATGTGGATTCTAAGATTGAGTATTGCATTGGAGACACTTAAACCATTCAACTAGTATGACAGTTAAGTTACAAGTTGAAATATTTTCTTGAGTCTTCCATTATAGAAGTTTTTCTCATAGAGTGTCTCTTATTTTTAAATGATGTTGGAACAAAACAATTTAAAGAACTCTTTTTAAGACCTGACACCTGGAATTTTAAATTTTTTTTGGAGTGATGCATGGGAGAGGGATTAAGCCATCAAAGTGACCATCTTTGTTATAGCAAATCCAATGTAGAGGGGTTAGGTCCTCATCTTGGGAACCTGGGAAATTTTAGGAGCCCCTAAAATTTTCATTCCAATGTGAGCGCCCGAATGAAGGGCTATAAATTAGAGGCTGAGATCCCAGAAGGAGGGACTCTCGGTCCCTAAGTAAAGTCCAACCCCAAGTGGAACCCAACTTTAGCCTACCAATTGGATTCCATGTACGAGGTGTTGGGCTCCCAAATTTTGATTTTAGGTACTCAATCCTCATAGGTTTGGTTTCCTTTTAGTCTGTACAGTGGAACTCATTGTCTTTTCTTTAAGGGTATTTCCTTTTTAGCCCCGCAGTTTGTGACCAGGTTCTTTTTTGGCTCTCTGTTTTTCGTAAATTCAAATTTGGCATCCTTTTATCTAACTTTGTATACATACTGTTAGAATCAATATTTTTATTTCAAAAATACCCTTGCATTAACGTGCATTACTCCTCCATCATCTCATCATTAACCAAAATAATTAGAAAGTTTTATTTTCCTAAAATATTTTTCCTTCCATTTTGATTTCTTCTTCTTTCTGACCCATCAACATTATTTCTTTGATCTTTTTCTTGTCTGTCCTCTTTATCTTATCTCCATCTTCTATCTCTCTCTTCAAATACTTTGAATCTTGTTTTACATCAACAATTAAATCTCTAGATTCAACCATTTCTTGCACAGATCATCAAAAATCTATGTAAGGATCAAATGTGTAAGTCAGAAATTGAAGAACAATTGCGCGTCGATTTGTGTGTCAGATTATGATGACAACGATCGTCGAAAATCCATGTAAGGATTAGGTGATTCAGGTATCGATGATTCTGTTTATGTGAAATGAAGATGGTGATGTTGTATTTATGTTGATGAGGAGTTGAAGAGAAAAGGAAGATGATGGGAGTATTTCCGACTTACTCACTTGATCCTTACATGGATTTCCGACGATCTATGCAAGAAATGGTTGAAGCTAGATATGTAATGGTAGATGTAAAAGAAGATTGGTAGTATCCAAGAGAGAGCAGATGAGGTTAAGATAGAGAGTAGAGAAGACTAGGATTAGAGAGATAATGTAGATGGGTAAGAACGAAGAAAAAATAATAAAGACTAGAAAAGTATTTTAGAAAAATAAACTTTCTAATTATTTTGGTTAATGATGATGATGATGAATAAAGTGTAATGCACGTTGAAGCAAGGGTAGTTTCAAAAGAAAAAGGTGCTTCTAAAGGCACCTGACCAAACAGCTGTTAGCATCCAAAAATATTGTTGACTCAAGTCAGTGATTTTTTACCCGAGGTCTCTATAAGCACCAGTTTTTAATGTGGGTGACGTTCACCTTCGTTTACTTCTTCCATCTTCTTCTTCCAACAAAAAAGGAATCCTAATCAATTCTTCTTTCAAAACAAAACCCTAGAAAAGAGTGCAACATTCTCCGGCAACGGCGACGGCAACGTCTCCGACACCTACCGGCGACTATTCTTTTATTCGAAACAATCAATCCGGGTGATTTATTCATCATACAACTGTGTTACATCTAATTTATAGCTTGTTTATATCATCTTTTGAAAAGAAATTAGGAAGTTAACCATGGAAGAAGAGAATTCTAAAAATTTAACAACTACATCGATTCCAACTCTTTCACCTATTTCCGGGCAAGGAGAAGTTTCTCATGAGGTATACAACCATTCCCCGACCCTATTTTATATGTTTTTATACGTGTTGTGTGAGTTTTTTAAAAAACTAAAGTGAAACTTCGGTGACGTGGACGGACTGAACCAGTCCGGTACTTTTTAGTCCTTAACGGATCGGTCTATCCGTTTAGAAATGACAAGTCACGGACTGGACAGTCCGTGCTCTTGTAGATTTGGACGGACAGACTGATCCGTCCTTATCTGATAAATCCCGGACTCGTTCAGTCTGTTCCATCCTGAAGATATTTTTTTCTTTAAGTGATTTTTATGCTTTTTTCACCTTCTGACAGATTCCGGACCTTAATATTGTTCCTATTGAAGAGGAGTACCATGCCGAAGAAGAAAATCGACCTTCAAATGATGGGTGTCAATTTATTAGTATTGATGTTGGTCAGTATTTTGTGACTGAAGATGTTTTTCAAACTAAAGAGGAGTTAATCGGTTGGGCTAAAGAAATTGGGAGAAAACATAAGTTTGTAGTATTGACCTCCAGGTCAGGTAATAGAAGAGGTGGACAGAAACCCCGGTTAGAATTATGTGGCGAAAGAAGTGGAGTATTTAGTTCACATGAGAAGAAGGATTTAGTTCCAAAATCCCATCAACCACCTATAAAGAAAAGGAAATCGAGCACCAAAAAATGTCAATGTCCGTTCAAGCTCAAAGGAATACCGGGGGTTAATGACACGTGGAAAGTGTCAGTTGTGTCTGGAATCCATGACCACGAGTTAGCTGAAAGTCTTCTAGGTCACGCATATGTGAATAGGTTGAAACCCGATGAAAAAGCTGTTGTGAAACATCTATTAAAAATTGGTTCGAAGCCAGCTCAAATTCTTTCTCAAATTCATGAACCATTCAAGGATAACACATCAACGTTGAAAACCATTTACAATGCACGTGCGAACATACGTATGGAAAACCAAGAAGGAAGGAGTCTGATGCAACAACTCATTAAGTTGTTGGTGGAACACCATTACGTCTACCATTTTTCAAAGAACGAAGACACTGATGAGGTAACAAATCTATTTTGGGCACATCCTGATTGTATTCGATTATTACAGAGTTTCCATACCGTTTTATTGCTCGATTGTACGTATAAAACCAACCGATTTAACAAGCCATTGCTTGAGATTGTCGGGGTAACTTTTACGTTAAAATCCTTCACCGCGACCTTTACATTTATGGATGGGGAGACAACTAATCAGTACACATGGGCCCTTAATCGTTTGCGGACGTTATTTCCTCCCAACTCAATGCCAATCATGTTTATTACCGATCGTGAACTTGCACTGATTAACGCCATTGGTGAAGTCTTTCCAAATGCTCAAAGGTTGCTATGTACTTTCCACATCGACAAGTGTGTGGTAGCCAAAGTCAAAGGTCATTTCAAACAAGAACAATTCAATGTGTTTATGACAATGTTTCGAGCTATCATGTATGCTGAGACTGAAAGTGGTTATAATGAGGCGGTGGAAACTTTTGTGAAGTTTTGGTCAAACACACATCATAAAGATGTTTGTTATGTTCAAGATACCTGGTTGGGATTGAAAGAGAGATTTGTGACTGCATGGACTAACGGGGTTATTCACATGGGAAATACTACAACAAATCGTGTGGAAGGTGCTCATTCCAAATTGAAGAGATATCTATGTAGCTCCGAAGGTAACTATGTTACGTGCCGGGAATTTATGAATATCATGACGGAAACCGAGACATGTGAAATTACAACATCTTTTGAGCACAGTCGTATTAAGGTGAAGGAAGGGCATCAAGTCAAGTTTTTTAAAGAGCTACGTGGTTATGTCTCGCACGCGGCATTAGATCTTATGGTAGATGAGATCGACCGTGCAAATGGGATTGATATTAACGTTCAAAATTGCGGATGTGTTCTAAGGTATGTCTATGGTCTCCCTTGTGCTCATGAGATGGTATCTTTGATGAATCAAGATAAGGTATGTCCAAAGGACATCATTCACCCTCAGTGGACCAAGCTATCCATTAACCCGACTCCGCCGATTCATAATGATCTTGACGCATCACATGAGATGGAGCACCTTTATTTAATGTGGGATAAATCCAGTGATGCTGAGAGGACCGCAATACTTGAGAAGTTGAGGGAAATTTCTTTTCCGGTCATCACAAACTTGTGTGAGCCATTGCAACAAACAAAGACAAAAGGGGCTCCGAAACAAAGAAGAATGAGCAAAAAAGAAAAAGAAGCTGCAAAATCTACTAAGAGGAACCCATCTGCTTTCGAATATGCAAAGTGTGTTGATGAATGTGTTCCCTCCACTCAGACAGTACGTAAAGTTAACAAAGTAACCAAAGCACCGAAAGCAACCATACCCAATTTTGAAAGATACAAAGGACAGATTCCGTCAGTTATGGATCCATTCTTGGATGACATTATAGATGTGCCAGGCGATGGTCATTGTGGGTTTCATGTCGTTGGTAAAGGACTTGGGTTTTCACCAGAAGATGGTTGGAAACAAGTTCGCGAAAATGTCATAAAAGAACTTGAGGATCAGTACACACTCTACAAAGAGATGTTTGGAATAAGAGATTACACTCAAACATTAAGTGCCGCGAACAACTTCAATTTTACATGTCCGGAAGATTGGTTCTACATTCACCCGTACACTAGTATAGTTGTGGCGAGTAGCTTCAATTGCATATTAGTTCATTTGTCTATAGGTTGTTCGACAACTTTCTTACCCTTACTTAGTGGTCCACCTTCTGAGGGTTATAAAATTGCATGCATTACATATAGTGGTGGTCACTTTATGAACGTTAAACTAAAAAAAGATTCTATACTCCCTCCCATTGCACCGCAATGGTCTAGGTATGCATCGCTAGAGGCAACGGGTTGGCTTGAACTTGTTAGAGATAGAATCGAGGATGGAAAGAAATTTTATTCTCATGATAATTCGAATGAGCCAAGTAGTAGTGTGATAAATTTAAGTGATGATTAAGGTGTACTGAAATACCGAGTTACAAAGTTTTTGATTTAATATTTGAATAAATTTAGATGATTAATTGTCTTCGTTACTTAATTTTTTTTTTCTTTGGGTTTATAATCGAAGAGAAACAGAAAAACAGGAATTTCATACAGGTCACGGATCCCTGAATCCGTTTCTGTTCACAAAGAGACGGATCCAGAGATCCGTTACTTTCTAACAGGGGTTACTGTTTTCCTGTTAGAAAGAAACGGATCTATGGATCCATAGATCCGTGACCTGAGAAGGGAAGGCACGGATCCGATCCGTACGGGTTTTTTTTTTCCAAATAATGGTACTTAAGGTGGCGTTTTCTAAACCTTCCGTTCGGTAGATCTTAGAGTCGTTACAGTTTGAAAGATATTAAAACTTGTTAAAAAAACAAGAATAATGATCAAAATGTACGGTAGATATTAAAACTTGTTAAAACAAGAGTAACGATGTTCAAACATAGATCAAAATGTACGATACACATCGTTCACAAAAGAAGTTAAAAAAAAGTAACCGTTGTTCACAAAAGCAATTCAAAATAACGAGACTACCCTTGAGATTCTAAACCATAATATATGGGATAATATATTACTTCATTCCATTTGTGATTTCCTCGATTTCTTCACCGTAGTTTTTCTAGACGATCTTCTTGGTTCGGGTTCTGGTTGAGGTTGATGAGGACATTCGGGAAGCGGCATTTCAGCCCTCGCATTAGTTAGGATTTCAAGCCCTAACGGAACGTCAGACGCTTGAATCGCTATAATGGCACGATCAATTCCATCTCTCTAAAAAAACAACAATGGATTAATAACAAATTAGGTAACAAATTATAGCTACAAATTCAAAAGTAAAAAAACAAAAGAATGATAAATCGAATACTCACGTAGTACGATACCGAACCTATGTACTGTTCTGGTCTATTGGATTTGTACAAAGTTGGGTTTTGTACAAACGGGTGAGATACTCTCTTGAACCAATTGTTATACTGAGCGCTTGCCTCCCACGAAGCCAAAGATACCTCCTTCGGTCTATCACTCATGTTTAGTAGGTGATCTTCCCAACGCCCCCAATAAGAAGTCACATTACCAAAGTTTTTAGAATCTCCATCCTTCGACACCTTTTTTGGTCGAATTGGTTCTTTAGGGATGACTTGAACCAACCCAAGTTGCCTTAACACCCTATTAGGGTGATAGGGCTCGGCAATATCGTTAACCGCGATGCAACCAGTGTAAAAAGAGTATTCAGGAAGTGGTAGTGCATCACCAGACAATAAGGGACGATGGGTCCCAAATGACCTACATGATACAGACGTTTAACGAGTGATTCCTATAGCATACGTCAGGTATTATAGAACACAAGAAAAAATTAATAAATAAAATACATACATCTCTCTCGGTCAGACCGTCCAATTGCTCACGAGTGCTTCCTAGAGCACATGCCTTGTTGCCTTTCAAAACGTGTTCCTCCCTTCTATACATCCGGGGCACGTTAGATGTAGGATCATATTTTGGGTTGGGAACAGACACCCCAAGTTTGAAGTGTTCATCGATCCACGCCTACAAATGTAATGTTAAATACACATTTATTATTCGCTACTCTAACATAATAAAGAAATAATTGAGAGACAAAAATAAATATGAAATTACCTGAAATAAAGTAAGATAACCAGCCAATTGATTTCCTCCCCTCGAAGCAAAACCAATCTGCCGATAAAGATAGGCAAGCGCCGCTGTTCCCCACGAGTAACTCGAAATATCATCTAAGTTCTTCAGATAACGTAGATAGACAAAAGGAACCTTAGTTGCACTCTTATCAGCAAAAAGAGTACAACCAAAAAGATGCAAGAGGTATGCCCGTGCAACAACATCTTTGACAAGGTCGGTGTCATCCTCTTTCGACCCACTGCATTGCTCCTTCAACCACTTAAGCTCCACAAACTTAGATTTACCTAAGTGCAGTTTTACACCTTCGTAATCTAATTGTAAATAACGAGAGACTAGTAATGCATCTGGATCTTTTGTATCATCGTCATCGTCGTCGTTCAAATCTTCATCATCCGTCTTGGACAGAACAACGGATTTACCTTCAATTGGAAGACCACATATGCGATGCACATCCTCTAACGTGATCGTCATCTCCCCGAACGCCATGTGGAAAGTATTTGTGTCCTCGTACCACCGCTCTGTAAATGCCGAGATTAGAACACGATCTAGCTTGGTGTATGAATATTTGGCGATGTGGGCCAATCCCGTGTTCCGGACTCTCTCTCGAACACTTTGACACTCAGTTTCCAGGTCCCACCCATTCGTCTTCTTCAAAGTAGTACCCACAACTACGGCAGACGCATGGTTGTGTAACTTCAGCACCGGCCTCTCTTGAAAATAAAAAAGATATTATTTTAGATTGATGATTAACAAAATTTTATCATAACTACTAAAATTAGAAAATAATATTTGCTTACCAGTTTGTTCCAAATCGTATAAGCAACATGATTCTTGAAACAAGGTAGAAGCGCACGATCTATCGGACCTCCAGAGTACGGGTCTGAAAATGAAGACGACCCCCCTACTTCTGTTTCTGCTGTCGAAATAGGAGGCTCTGTTTCGCTCTCATCTCCTTGCGTTCGTCGTTGCTTACGTGGTGCCATAATAACTTTTGAATAATACGCGGATATGTGATGCACAAACAATAAATAATCAAAATATGTTTTCCTACTCTAAATTAATGAAGGAAAAATTAGACGTATCGCTACAAAAAAGGTCATTCAAATAATAACTTTTTATAGGCACGTATCGCTACAAAAAAGGTCATTCAAATAATGAAGGAAAAATGATGAGAAAAATAAAGAAAGAAAAATATGAAAGATTAAAAAAAAAAAAAACCCAGGTCCCGGATCAGGTAATCCGGGCCCTTTAAGTCCGAAACGGATTACCCAGTCCGTCACGGACTGGAAAGGGAGTCCGTTTCTTTGTACTAACCCACGGATTAGCTGATCCGTGACTAGGAAGACACGGACGGAGTGGACCAGTCCGTCTGAGTCGTTCCAGCAGCTTCATAGATCTAGGGCAGTTTGTTTGGACATCAAACAATCACACAAATGGCTCTAAATATGTTCGAAATGATATAATAAAACAATCTAAACATGTTACAACACACTATTAACATCCCCAATCAATCAAACAACAAATTTATTCAAAAAAATTAAAAAAGTTAGGGTTTTTGAACCAACCTTGAAGGAGCAATTGTAGCTTGATTTCATCTTCGTCTCCACCAAATGATTCTTGATTCTAAGACTTAGAGAGTCGAATGACTTATTCTCAGCAAAATTTGAGGGAGATTAGTGAGATTATGAGCGATTTGATGAGGTTTAAATTCGGTTTTTTAAGAGCTTAGAGAGAGAAAATTTAAAATTCTCAATTTTAGATGGATTTTGTGAGAGATGGATGGAGGGGTTAGGGTCAACAGATAAAGGACCGGTGCCTACATACTTGATTGGTGCCAACAAAGAATAGAGCGGTTGGGCCTGGTGCTAACAGAGATGGATGCTAACAGCTGTTTGGTCAGGTGCCTTTAGAAGCACCCAAAGAAAAAATGGAGTCAAACTCAAATTTAGGAAAATAGAGAGCTAAAATGGAAGCTGATTACAAAATAGGGTGCTGAAAAAGAAATAACCCATTTCTAAAAGATAAAAGCCACTTGTCCTTGATTCACACGCAAACAATGCTACGTCCGGGAACAGCAAAATTTTAACCTCTTCCGTACAACAATTTGTGTACCCTCCGACGTACGATATCCAAAAATTCTCCACCTTACCACCTGTAAATTACCCACTTCCAGAAGGTCTTTATTGTCATTTACAAAATACCAAATAAGCACTTTAGTCACGTGATGTCCATGCCACATTAAAGAAGATGGGAGTTTACGGCCAGGTGGAGGCCTTGGTACCTGGACACCAATACACATTATAAACTGCCCATGTGGAACGAACTATTTATACATGAACTTATACTTCAATTGGTTGTGTTATCTTTTAAATGGTGTAGATAGGTTGTAGTTTTAGTATTCTTTTGAAATGAGTAGGTTCTAGTATCATAGGGTATAGGACATTGTTTAGTTAATTAAAGAAGACTAATTTAGTTTAGGGAAATTTTAAAAGGCCCCCTGTTTTTGTTAAAAGGCCTCCCCGCTAAAAGCGTCCCTCATTATAACTCATTTGGTTATAGGGCCCCCTCTACAAAAGAGCACCTCCTTCATCAATATTTGACCTAACGGCAAAGTTAACGCCGTTAGGTCAAACTTAACCCAAGACCGGTGATGTTGACCACGCCACATCATCATCTTCTCCGACAAGGTCGCCGGCCGGCCAAACTTCCGGCCGGCGACCTTCAAATTTTTTTTTTATTCTCTCTCTCTCTCTCTAAAAACAATTTTTTTTTTTTAACTCTCTCTCTCTACAGATCTAGAGAGAGAGAGAAAGAGAGAGCAGATCCATTGAAGGTCTGCGAACAGACCTTCAATGGATATGTTCGCAGACCCATTAGAGGTCTGCGAACAGACCTTCAAAGGGTCTGTTCGCAGACCTCAATGGATCTGCTCTCTCAGAGAGAGTTTAAAAAAAAAAATTTGTTTTTAGAGAGAGAAAGAGAAGAGAGAGAATAAAATGATGGAGAAAATGATGTGGAGAAAATGATGTGGAGAAGAGAAAATGTGGGTGAAATACACCTTTAAAGGGGGTTTTTTCACCCATTCAAAGAGGGGGGCCCTTTAACCAAGTTAAGTCAAAGGTTTTTTACTAAGTCAACGAAACCATGGGGAGGCCTTTTAACAAAAACGGGGAGGCTTTTTAAAATCTCCCTTTAGTTTATGGGTGTAGTAAAAAAAAATTGGCACATCACAAGTTCATTTTAGGGGGAGGTAGAATTTATGAATTTATCTTTAATTAATTAGTCTTAAAAATGAAAGGGTTTTTATGTATTTTGGATGACTTAAGGATAGTCATCCTACTACTTCAATTCATGTATTCGCTCATGATATATTCACATCATAATGTAATGACTCTTAAAGATCCATTTAAAAAAAAAATTGGGTTATTAGTCAAAACAATCTACCCCTAAATCCACATTTAGACTCCCCTAATATTTTTTTTTCCGGAATCAAACTTCATTGAAAGGCCAAAAGGCTAATGAGAATTACATCATGAAGTTTAAAATAACAAAGGCACAACCAAAATCGGACAAACAAGACAAGTTATGCCCACTTGGGGTGCCTCTAGAGCTGTCTGATCTAACTGGTGGGCTACTACTGGTACAACCACCACTAACTATCTTAGGGTAGTTTTATAACCGATGCTTCTTTCACCTTCTTCTCTTCTCGCCGTCAATCGTGGCGTGCAGATCTCCGATTAGCGCCTCTGATTCCGGTACATCGATAGAGAGAGTTGTAAGTTGATGAAGAAACTCCTATTAGTGGTCTATGATCAAAACACTCGGTCCTGAATAAAAACAAAAATAACAAAAGGTCCTAAAGACCAACAAAACAGACCCTAAAGACCAACAAAGAAACATAACCTTTATTGTACTAAGTAAATAGAAAACTAGTAATTCTTTCTTCTCCCTTTCTTCGCATTACTCACTGGATCAATCTTTGATCCCATAATACCACCATATAAATGAACTGGTTATTACTCTGTAATTAAGAAAAAAAAAAATCACCGAGAGCATCACCGGCGCCACCACTAGAATCGGACTATCGCCCAAAAATCAACGCCACCACCAAAAGGCAGGTGCCGCCACTACCAAACATTAGAGACAGAATCACCATGAACATATAGATCTAGTTTTCTAAATCAAAGGCCTAGATCCTATTCTGTAATGACAACATTAGAGAGAGAATCACCATGAATGAGGCTTATATGTCTACTTCCTATTCTCTCTCTACCTCTACCATAAGATGGTAATGGAACAATTAGAGGCCACTCCTCTGGAATTTGGGAACCTAGAATAACAACACCAGATTCTAAAAAAGAGGGTAAAATTACTGGTAAGATTGAAGCTACCAGTAACCCATTTTCCTTTTTTGGAACAAAAAGTTGTGATCCTCCTATATCTTTAAATCTTTTCAAATATTCTATAGCTTTTCTAAAAGCTTCTGTATTTGAACTATACCCATCTCCAATCCCTCCAAAATCTGTAATCTACATAACCACCATCTTTCTTCATGGTTGTTCCCTGAAAAACAAAAAAAAACTCTGTGGGTGGGCCGGAAAACTTGATTTTGAATCGAAAACAACCCATATTGAAAAACTTGAATTTGTTGAAATCTGAAGAAGAGAAACCGCTATAAGAGTAAGAATCACGAGGAGCAAAACCCACGACTTGAATTGGGAGAGAAAGTAATAAAAACAGAAAAAAAAAGAAGCATAAAAGAGGAAAATCCGGCGAAGGAAAACCCCTTCGCCGGAAAAGTTAGATCTCAAACTCTCTTTCTATCTCTAGGAAACGGTTTTGCAGAGCAAAGTGGTTACCCCTTATCTTTTAATGCGATACACAAAATTAATACCGTCTCCCCTAATATTAATAAAGGGTTTTAAACCAAAATAATATTTATAATGGAAATCTAGTCTAAATGGACCCATCTCCATAGAAAACACAAATCTCTATGACTTCTAATTTGTCATAATACCTTTTATAACCTTATATATAAGATATTTACCACTTTTGAAAACCATTCCCCAAAATTCTCTTTCATTTTTTTTCTTTGATTTTTCTCTCTTTCATTTTTTTTCTTTGATTCTTCTCTCTTCAATATTTTCTCTCCCATAACAGAAACTCTCATTCTTTCTCTCTCTATAACTTAAAACCCTCTTCCATAACCGCTTCGTTTCTTCATCATCTTCAAATCCGGAAAATACCATTATTTCTGCATCGTTGTTTCTGCATTTCTCCATCACCGAAAACAACCATCGTTCTACCATTGAAAATCACCACCGTTTCTCCATTTCTGTATCTCTTTATCTTTGTTTTCTTTTTAAGAAGTAGAATTGAGAAGCTCTCTGTCATTTATTCCATTTATCTATCTGAAACCGAAATCCATTCTCATAGCGACCTCCAGCTGATTAGAGAAGTCGACTATGTTTCATCTTCATCGTTTTTTTTCATCAAATAACGACATTCCTTCATCAGATTGTAATCAGGTCAGTTATTTATTATTTTTAGTTTCTCTCTCTAAAATGCATCATCTTCGAATTTGTTTCATCATCTCCCATATTTTTATTTGTTTTTTTTTATTAAAATCTGTGTTTTCATCACCCGTTTTCTTCATCTTCTTCATCATCGGTACACTGTCTCCAAAGTTATTAATCTCGTACAAATCTGTTCTAACAGATTTTGAAATAGAACATTTTTACAAAACATAACATGCTTTTTATAGAAAAAAACACATATTTGTTTTTTGATTATTATGTTGTTGCAGTACACAATTTGTTTCCTAATTTTTGTTTTGCTTCTTAAATAACTTGTTATTTATTGGTGAAGTTTAATATTTTCATATTTCAGCATATAATTATCATTCTTACATTTGCAAAACAAAACATGTTTTCCAATTACAGAGAATTGTTCATAAATTATACGTTATTTATGAATAAAAAAACATTATTCCTAGTGGACATATCATAATTTATCTACCTGTGCACATTTAAGATAAATCCTAAACAAGTTATTAATTTACTATTGTTAAACAGGTGCGTTGTTATATCTTCACAACTATCAGAGTCATTCAACAACCAGACTCGACATGCTAGGGTACTTCCAATCGCGAGTTAAATCAATAACCACATACTTCAACAAATTTATTCCGTGTTCACTTTCTTCATTAACAACTCTAAAACATTAATGAATGTATTCAGTGTAAGATGTAAAATATCTCATAAATAACATATTATTTATATACTGTTTTAAACAATAACAATACCAAAATGTCATTTGTGTTAATACAATATACACTATTTACAATGGACAATCTATTTAGGTTGAAAAATTTCAATCAATAGGTGTTATTTCTAATAAAAAACATGTATCGATTCCATCAATATACACATTTTCTGGTTCAAGCCCAACTAGATTTCTCGTTCAGACTTTGAAAACAAGCCACCAACTGACCAAAACATTTTTTTTGTTATATACAATAAAAACAAAAAATGTATTGTAAATAACATATATTGTTTCGTCAAGACCCAAAACACAAAACAATAAGCAAATCAGAAAAATCTGAATCAAAATAACAAAACAGGAAGAAAAACAGGTTGTGTAATACAAATAATCACAAGAACCCTAAACTAATGGAAAAACAGAGATATCCTAATCAAAATTCATTTTCGCTTGAAAAAGAATGGTGTTCCAAAACTCTAAACCCCTGTTTTACAAGAAAACTTGTATATTGATCAACTATTCAACTCCCACCACAAATCGGGAAACAAATCATGAAATAAACAGATGGAGATGATGAGAGACTCGGATTTTCAGATGAGAGTGATAGATCTACAGTTGTTTGGAAAGAGAAAGAGGGAGAGGGGAGGAGAGAGAAAAATGATTTTGTTTCTTAAATGAGAAGATTTGGGTATTTAATGGTGGTGAATATTTTGATATGAATGGGGTGGTTTTGGAAAGTGAAAGGACGATCCTAATTTTGGGCGGAAATTTGATTGGGAATTAATGAGTAATGTATTTTGTTTGATGAGAGTATTTTGGCCCAAACACCTAGTAGTAAAAGACTAAAAACGTATTATTTGACAAGATAAGATCCTAAACCAGTTTAAGATATTATTTTGGACTATTACCCCATAGACCCTATAAAAAAAAACTAAATATATCTAAAGATTTTTGTATGATAAATACAAATCCAATTGTTTTAGTTATAGCATCCAAAAAAAAAGTTACAGCATCCATGATCCTATCTTATCTTCATACATCAATATCATTGTATTATATCTATCTCATATTTTAGAAGTTTTTGTCAAATTACAAAAGTAAAAACCAACCACTCCGTTTTGATTTTGTGAGTTAATATCTCATTTTATCAAATTTACAGTGGAGAGTTTAAGGAACAAAAATTACATGAATGGCAAACACGCCGTTCAACAAAAAAAAAAAAAAAAAAAAAGAATGGCAAACACGCCATAAATGCAATTTATTTTGCCATTGTCCTTCTCAGATATGACGAGCTTTTGGTGTGACCCTTTAATCAGGAAAATGTCAAGAACACTCTTTTCCAATTCTTTTCATAATTGACCAAAAATATAAAAGAATTCTAAATGTTACTCTTAAGTGTTTTATTTTTCTTTATTTCTATTTTGGTCGCTAATATTTCTCTCTTCTCACATTTCAGCATTACCATCTTTTAAATATTTTTTATGAAAATATTTTATCCAAAATTTGTTCTCATCTTCATCTTCATCGTTTTCAGTTATAAAAATTCTCTACATCTTTTAGTACTGGTCCCTCTCATCTCTTTCTTTTCACGAGATCCTTCATTAATGGAAGTTCCCAACCAAAAAATGATTTTCTTTGTTAGCTCTTCACGTACAATTTTTTAGATGTTTTTGTTAACCTTCCTTAACGGAGGTTCCTAAAAAGTTTCTGATGCACCCGAAAAGGTTGCAAACCCAAGCGGAGGTATCAAGTAGTAATCCGGCAAAGCCGGGATCGATCCAAGGATAGGAATGTACCTTGGATATCGAATGGTCTTATTCGTCAGTTTAGATATCAAAGGCTTACTTAGACAAAAGTGGAAATAAACGAAGATAATGTGAGGTTTATAATCGAATAAGCAATAAGAAAATAAAGTAAGTAAAACAAACTAAAATATCAATGTAAGAGGGCGCGAGAGATTTGAGAGAAGAGTTCGGAGGAACAAGAGTCGGGAACAACAAGTGAGAGAAATGTCGAGGTCCGGGAATCCGATGTGGTGAACCTACAACTATGTACGGTCTAATCGAATGGATTGATACAAACCTAGTCTCGATTCTTAAGGTGGATGTTCATAAGCACTACGTATGTCCGGAGATAATACTTAGTCAAATAAACTTCCTAAACGAATAAAACCGAATCATCGATCACATTGCCTAATTGATTAACTATGCGAAGTACTTGATAAGACACATGAAAAACGATTGAAACAAGTAATCGAAATAAGAGAACATCAATTTATTATCAAACACATTAAATTATCACAAACACAATCACAAATTCATCGCATTTCATCTCATAATCGACACACTAAAGTAAGCTAAACATGGTGAATGAACAAGAAATGAAAGGAAAATGATGAGAGAATCCCCCTTTTTTGGTGTGGTGCGAGACTAAGATCGTCGGAAAATATGAGTAGTTAAGGTGCAACCGATCTCCCCTTAGCAAAATCTGGGTTCCCTTTAGTAATCAGACTCATCTTCTCCATCTCAAGAACATCCACCATTAAAGCTAACCCTAGCTTTCTCTCTCTACAAATTTTTAATTCAAAACCAAATCAAACCACATGGGTAGCTAGATCATGACATGGGGAGCAAAAGCCCTAAGGTTTCCGGCCAAAATAATGAACGAAAAACTCTTGAAATCTCCGGCCAAGGCATGAAGAAATCCGACCAAAATGTCAAAGTCCGGCCAAGATTTAGTTGCAGCCGAGCCTTAGCTTGCTGCCCCGTACCATGTCGCGGCCATCCCGAGCAGTCCGAGCTACTGCTCGAGTCCTTGTAGGGGTGGGAAAAAGATCCGGAAGACCGCTATCCGACCCGTTCGACCGAGATAAAAAGTGTCCATGGACACCCGATGGTCGTAACGGTCAGTGTCCGACCGGCCCGAAAGAATTGGCGGACGGTCACGGTCAAAATTTTATGTCGAAGGACCGACCGCTGACCGACCGGTACGAGTGACCGAATAGGTTGACCGACTAAACTGTCCTCATTTTTAGAAGTTGACCGTTGAATTTTATAGACATATAAATATATGATGTTCGTTGGCTATAGTCATATAGTTCTCTGGAAGACCAAACATTAGTGAATGGCTTAATTATATCTTGTCAAATGATGATCAACTGTGTTTTTTCTTTTTTATATTTACTTTTGATTTCTTGGCTAAACATCTTCATTTGTAAGTAATTTTGTTTGTGGTAATAAAAATAAGGTTCTGAATTAAGTAAATTTATTGGAAAGTCCGGACCGAGACCGTCCGGTGTCCGACTGGACAGGTAAAATAAACGGTCTTGGACAGTCAATGGACAAAGAATTCTTGAGAGTGACCGTCCGAGTCCGCCCGAGTAAATAGGTGGTCACCAACAGTTTATGTCCGAGTCGACCGGTTCGATGAAGTTAGAGTCCGATACCGATCGGTCCGGACCGATTCCCACCCCTAGCTGTTCCGGCCGGTTTAACATCCACCCGAGCTGCTGCTTGAAAGGTCGAGTTGCTCTAATGGAGCACGGGCTGCTGCTGGAAGCTACTGTCCACGACGTCCCGAGCAGCAGCTGCGTTTCCAGCTCCTCTATGCCGATTGAATGTGCTCCGAACTGCTGTCCATGGCTATTCCCGCTGCTGCCTTGTACCATCCCGTGCCGGCCTATGCTTGGCCGGCCTAGTGTGCTGGCCGGCCAAGCTAGGCAGGCTGCCTCTTCCTCTCAAACCCTTTCCCTCCCTCTTCAAGCTTTAGCTTCTAACTCACAAGAACACCCCCAAGAACCCTAGCCTTCTCTCTCTTGCTTGGGGAAAAAGATGAATAGTAGATTTTTTTCCTTTGACCCATTTTTCTCACTTGTGTATATACAACCCTAGACTTAGTCAAACTTGACTAAGTCTTAGACTATTTTGACTTGGACCAAAGAGAGGGTGCTCATAAATTTCTCTTTATTTTGTTCTTCTTATTTTCTTTTGTGGGCTTGATTTGGACTTGGGCTTTGCTTCAGAAACAAGGAGGGTGCCTCCATACTTGATCTCTACAAATCTAATCTCAAGAGACGACTTTTGCTTCCATCTTCTATAATTTCTCCGTCCGAACTCCGATTCGACTTCCGTTTTCACCGTCGGACTCGTCATTGACTCCTCTTGTCATTTGATTTGCTTGAAATCTTTTTCTTTCGTTTTGTGCACATGAAATGATAGTGACAATTCGCTCCCTTTATTCCGATTTACATGTTTATCTCCAAATATGATACCTAACAAGAAAAGTACATAAAATATTTTTTATAATACTCAAAAGGGACTAACTCATCAAAGTTAAGTGACCTAAATGTGGCATTTTCACGCCACAGCAGTTTCTTAATTAGTTTTTTGGATTTATATAAATGAAATCTTCATAGAGAGAAAGAATGAGTGTTAAGACAAGATAAAGAGAGAGAGCGTTACAATTTTTAACTTTTATTAAATTCTTGAGGGTCTTCTTCATCTAGAGGAAGAGAAGGACAAAAAAAAAGTAGAAAAGTAAGAAGATGAAGATGGGAAGTTAGAAGAAACATAAGAGACTAAAACATGAATAAAGCAAAAGATTGTATATTGGAAAGATAAAAATTGACTTTTTAATCAATGCATAGAAATTTTTTAAAAATGAACTATCGTCGTATTTCCACTAACTTCGAGAACAATGTGAAAAGATAATTTTACTTTAGGGGGGCGATAGACTACTTGTTATTGTGGTTGTTTGTTTTCTCACTGCATTTTTTGTTACAATTTTAATACCTTTTGACAATAACATGATTTACACCTATTCGTCATATTATGGAACAGTTATATTAAAGGGAGTTTTATAGGCGCTTCCTATAAGTGTTATAAGTGCCTCATTTCTTTACAAATTGTTTCGTAAATTTATCTCGAAGGAGGCGCCTATAAAATTTGTTGGGGCACTTTAAAACATCCCTTGTACCAATGAAATTACTGGTACCTAATAAATATAAATAACAGTCACTTACCGGCAAGAACCTACATTTAACAAATTATTGGTTTTACACTTAAAAAATATTTTCTTTGTATAACTAAAAAGATCGCGGCTTTGGGGAATAAAGAAAATTCTATAGGGAATAAAGACTAAAGGAGCATATTTACATTTTAAACCGAAAATTTACAAAGTTGTATCTTGCCCACCTAATCTTCATCTTCCACTAAGTTTATCTTCTTCTTCTTTTCTCTAAAAACCCTAATCCAAGAAACCTAATAGTAGTACTACAAATCAGAATCCCGAATAAATCAAGAGAAGAAGATTGAGGAATTTAAAGACCAACGGGGTTCTTCTTCCATCAAATTCGTGTTGGAATGGATACTAAATCATTGTCAATCAACTCACCCAATTTTTATATAACATCACTATGTAGGTTTCAAACTAATTGGATTTTTGAAGGTGTATGAATATTACTTCTAAAACTCAATTTGTAACCCTAATTCCTCAATCTTCTTCTCTTGATTTATTAGGAATTTTGATTTGTAGTATTATTATTGAGTTTCTTGGATTTGGGTTTTTAGAGAGAAGAAGAAGAAGATAAACTTAATGGAAGATGAAGATGAAGATGAAGATTAGGGGGCAAGATACAACTTTATAAATTTTTGGGTTAAAAGTAAATATGCTCCCTTAGTCTTTATTCCCCAGAGAATTTTCTTTATTCCCCAAAGCCGTGGCCAACTAAAAAATAGAATTGATTACTTGATATTAAATACTAAGAATATTGGATCGATATTTTATTACGTTAAAAACTCAATACTGTTTGTAACTTTTTTGCAAGCAGTTGCAAAGTCCAAACGGTTGCAATATTTTTGCAAACAAGTTGCAATTCTAACGCAACTTTTTTGCAAACCGGTGGTAATTCTATCTCAACTAGTGGCAAACCTCTTGCATTCTCAACTGTATATCATGAAAGTACATCATAAAAACACGTAAGAGCTGAAGACTAAAAAAATGAGTACTGTAATTTTTTTTCACCGAATTAAAAATTTAAATGAAATATTTATGTCAATTAGAGTGGAAAGTTGAATGAATAAGAGAGGATAAATCTAAGGCCCAAAAAAGGAGCCCAAATACCAAATCCAACCCAATAGGGAAAAATATCTCAAAAAACCCAAAATGTGATATTACCTCTCTATCCCTCCAAAAGAAATGGCTACCTCTTATGTCCCTCACTCATTTCCCGCCAAACACCCAGCCTCTCTCTTTCCCTCCCTGACTTGATTTGACCCAACCCATGCCAGCCTCTCTCTTTCTCTCTCGGTCTCCGCTCTCTCTCTCTCTTCATTCATACCCTTTCTTGATTAGACGCAAACCCTCTCCATCTCTCTCTCTTCATTCAAACGATTCCTCTCTATCTCTCCTCTCTATCTCGATCAAACTCTATCTCTCTTCATTCATTCAAACGCTGCCTCTCCGTCTCTCTCTCTATCTCTTTTTCAAGCGAAACAATTTCGGCCATTAACCCCTAGAATCGAAACGTTACCGGCGATTCTCTCTCTCTATCAAAGCTATTTAAGCAACTTGATCTACTCATTTCTCTCTCTATTTCGCTCTCTTTCAACAAATCTGGTGTTTCTCTCTCTATTTCGCTCTCTTTCAAACACAGGTACGTCTCTGTTCTTCCTCTAAATCTTGATCCTCTCTCTGTTGTTGGTAAATTATGTGGATTGTTAGAACATTATTGGCGTTTCTTCTTTCAGATCTTTGTTTGTTGGTAATATTTTAGGGTTGTTGGTACAGTTTTAGGGGTGTTCGAAAATTTGGGGGTGTTTTCAAACAATTAGGGTTTATTCTTTCAAGTTCAGTACTCTGATCTTGAGTTTGTGATAAAACATTTTGGGTTGTTTTCAAAAAAAGGTTTAGGGTTAAGTTGCTCAACAGTTTGTGATAAAACATTTTGGTTGTTGTTTTGTGATTTCGGAAGCATTTGGGTGTTTATTGTTCTTCATCAAGCTTCTAGGTTAGGTTTGTTTTAACAATTAGGGTTGTGATCCGAAAGTTAGGTTTCTGTGGAGACATTGAGTACTTTGTTTTCGATTTTTGGGGGTCTGTCTTTGTTGATGAAGTGAATGATTTTTTTTAACATTCTGGGTTGTGTTAAACAAATGTAGGATTATGTTTAGACATTTTGATAGTTGTTTGTGATTTCGGAAGCATGCATCTTCACAGAAAGGTAATTTGGGTGTTTATGAATCTTCATCAAGTTTCTAGGTTAGGTTTGTTTTAACATTTAGGGGTGTGATACGAAAGTTAGGTTTCTGTGGAGGAATTTAGTACTTTGTTTTGGATTTATGGGTGTTTGTCTTTGTTGATGAAATGAATGGTTTGTTTTAACATTTATGGTTGTGTAAAAGAAATTAGTATATGTTTAGACATTTTGGTTGTGTACATACATTTTGTGTTTGTTTGAAACATGTGGGTGTCTAATACAAAACATAACAAATTTTGCAGATTACAAAGATGGTTAAAGCTGCAACAAAAAAAGGAGATGGTCCTGAAAAAAGACAACAGACTCCAGTAAGGGCTAGCCCTAGAAAGAGGGCTAGTGAAGAGCCATCATCTGCTGGGCCTAGCAAAAAAGGCAAGAAAGTAGCTAGTCCTAAACAGGCTAAGGTATGTTATTGTATACACATCTGTGACAATGTCCTCTAATTAATGTTTGTGCTCTCACATTTCTAATAATGGTTTGGCATATTTGTTAGCGTGTTGTCATTCTGTAAAATGTTGCTTCAATTAATGATCTGTCATTATTGGGTAGACCATTGGCCTAGGCTTATTGTGTAGACACATTGCAAAATGATCTGTCATTGTTTATAGTGATGTAGCATTCAGTGTAGTGTTGAACATTATGTTGAATGCCCTGACATATCTGTTACTGTTTGTGTGAAGCATCGAGCTTATACATCGAAAACGAGAGAGCCGACGGTGGAGGCTCAACCAACAGAGGCTAGGGAACAGAAGAAGAAAACTGCTTTAAATTACAAATGTAATTTAAAAGCAGTTTTTAAGGTGGCGCGGGAATCAATGATGGACATTACTGACGAGCAAAAGAAGATGTTGCTTGCTTCCCCATTCGGGGCCTTCTTTAAGGCAGTGGCTAGTGGGACTTTCCGAAAAGAGAATGTGATGGAGAAGCCTAACAAAGCCATATATGATCTGCTCAACTGCTTCGACAAACAAAGCCAAGCCTTCAACATCGGAGGGAAGATGATTGAGTTCACTCCCGGAGATGTTGCTTTGCTGTTGGGAGTCCCCATGGAAGGACATGTATATGAAGCATTCCCAAACAATGTCACCATAGATGCCACAAAGGACCAGTTTCTGAGCAAGTATTTCAGAGACTGTATTGTAGAGGGAAAGTCTGCATCGTTTGGAGGCCCCAGCATCGAAAGGGAACTGAGTGTGGCTGCCAGAACAAAGGCTCCTGCCATTGAGTTCTTGAAACTCTGGATCATGGCAGCAACCTTCCTGTTTGCTTCAGCGGCCGGCTCCTCGGTGGTCGGGAGTTTTTATCACAATCTCCAAACGGAGAGAATGATAAATAGAGTTTCATGGCCGAGAGCTATTCACTCCTACATGATGGAGAGAATCATCAAGCACTCGGAAGACCCGGCCAAAGCTTCAGGTTGCCTGACTCTGCTGCCCGTAAGTATTCCTGATCATGCACTTAAATGTTTCATAATTTCTTATAATGATAAAAGTCAAATTAGTTTGCTCTGACATTTTGCACAATGTTTGGGAATCTTATAATATGTTTTTTCATTCCTTGTGATGATACAAAAAAACACTTCTGACCTATTTGTGTTTAATTTATTTTCAGTACTGGTATTACATGCATACCAGGATCCATGAGGACCTGGTAGAAGAAGTAGGGGTAAGTCCTAGAATAACTCGATGGATGATCGAGCCATTCTTCCTTACAGGACTGGAAGCAGAACTGGATAGCATTTCAGAGGAGCAGGTAATGTGTTTTAACATTTACTATAATGTATCTGTGATTTGAATAAATGTTCTAACATAATTGATGTCTGAGTGACATAGTTTGAAATGTTTGAGCATTTTCATGAATGTTTAAACATTTAATTAAATGTATGCATATTTTGGCAAGTGTTGAGATAATAACCATGTGTATCCATCCTTGTAGGTGAAGGTGGAGTTGGTGTCGGAGACTGTTGAAGAGGAAGATTTGTTAAAGTTCACTGAGAGGGTGGTGGTGGAGATGAATGATGAGGAAGTTGAAAAATTGAAGGAGGAAGTTGAGAGGTTGAGAGAAGAGAATGAGTTGGTTAAGAGAAAGAGAGATGTATTAAGAGAGGAATTGGAGAGGATGAAGAAAGAGAGAGAAGAGAAGAATGATGTTTTGGAATTTGATTTTGGTGTCGGAGGGGAGGTGGATGTTCGAGATGAGGTGATTCGTCGAGAGGAGGTGATTGTTGGAGAGGAGGTGGAGGGTGGGCAAGACGTACAAGGTGGACAGGAGGTGGAGGTTCGCCAGGAGGTAGACAGTGGAGATGGTGGAGATAATGTAGTGGAGCAGGAAGTAGCACAAAAAATCCCGAACAAGTAAATGTAGAAGCCCGCAACGAACAAGAAAGTAATGCCGAAGCCCAAACTGAAGAAGGCAATTTCTGATGAGTTTGTAAAGGGTCAATCTTCAGGGGATGTGCAAAAACAGGAGCAGACAGAGAGCCAAGTAGCTGGGTCAAATGAGTAAATGCTCACGCAATTTTTTACTTCTGTTGACATTATTGTCTTTGCTTGAAAAGAAGTTGGAAATGTTGAAGCAAATACCAGAATGCTTCAACATTTAACATAATGTTTTTAAGTCAGTCTACATTTATAAAAGAAATGAATATTGTTTTTTTAGATTTAATTTGGTTTTATTTCTAGTTTATTTTTTTAACCAACGTATTAACTTGTGTGGAATCATTCTATCTTCTCTGAAATTCTTACTTACTTGTCAGATGATTGGTATGAACATAAATTGTTCCGCCATCGTTACAAGTTTTTTGATAAACGGTAAGTAAAAGAGTTCTATCGTACTCCCACAATGTCTTTTACCACGACAATTGAAGACTGTCTTTTACCACGAACGACAATAGACTGGTCGGCTAAGTAATAAATAAGAAACAAACAAGTCAGTGTTCTTCTCCACATAAATACGTAAAATGTTAGAACATCCGTGATAACGTTTATATATATTGCTCCAGAATTGGAGAATCATTTATGTTAAGATTTGCTTTTCTGTCGAAAGGTGACTAGTTAAACGTGTGGTGGTGGGAACAGGTGAAAAGCAATTTCCAAGTTTTTTGAATGTAGGTGAAAATGAGATGGAAGAAGTTGACTTTCAGCTGACTTGGCCTTCAGCTTTCTTTTCAGAGGTTTGTGAGGTGGCCAAAGAATATGAAAACTATGAGATCGTGGAGAATGAAAGTTCTTTTGAAGACGATTTTGTAGATAAGCCAAAGGTTGAAATGGCTGAAGTTGTTGAAAAGAAAGAGAAAAACAAACAAAACTCTTTGGTTAAGAGGGTTAAAACTCAGCCACGAACCCGAACTATGACCGAAAAAGCAAAGCAACTCGAGAAAAAAAAACAATTAATGTAGAAGACGTTGTAGAGTTGGGAGCCGGAAGGTCAGAAGAGGAGAAAGATCAGAAGCTTGGAAACTAGAGAAAAAATCCAGTCTGGAAGAATGTGAAGGAACAAGAAAAGGGTCTGTTGGAAGAATTACTCAGGAATAGTGACAAAAGGTACGAGTAGGTTACTGTAATGTTGCTGCACTGACACTAATGTTTGAACATTAGTGTTCGTGTTGCAGCATTTTATTTCGCTTACTGTAATGTCCTAAAATTCCTTGAAATGTCCTAACATTAGAAAAGATGACACTGTTTGTTCCTAATTTTGCAGTACGAAGGTCTGGTTTAGTGACGGGATTAACGACATCTGTGGGATGCAGCTCGATATGTTAATGATGAATCTCGAATGCGATTCACAAATAATTAACTGGGCGAGTTCCTTCGTCACTAATCACCAGAAATTGAAAGAAAAGAGTGTGCTATGCCTCCCATCCGAAATCTATGTAAGTTAAGTGATTAGGATGTTTTCCTATCATCTTTTATATCTTTATATGAGTGAACATTTTGATAACTTTGTGTTTGAAATACAGACAATGATAAAGTCTGAGGTAAATCAAGCTTCCATCGAACAAATGCTCAATCGTACGTTGAGTAATAATGTAGGGAAACCAGAAATATTATTTGTGTGTGCACCAATCTGCCAACCAACAAAGGGAGACACCGCAAGGGGGGGCACTGGACACTCTTGATATATAATGTATTTCTCCATCGGTAGACCCATTATGATTCGATGTCATTTGATAAGAAGATGGCCAAGGAGTGTTTCGAAAATGCCAGGGAGTACGCGGCATATGTGGAGGATGTAATGGAAGAGGTGGGATTCACAATGTTTGGAACCCAACAAAAATATGCAGATGTTCTTGGGGAGCCAGAATTCCCTACACAGGGAGAAAAGTAAGTGTTTTCACTCTTTATTTGTTCCAGCATTATGATGAATGCTTTAATTGGTTTGAAAATGTTCCAACATTCCTCGGAATGTTATTTCAAAAACCATTAATGTTTTCATACTTTTGACAAAAAGACACGTAATTATTAGTAATGTAGTCTCATTTCACATTATGTTTCAGTATTGTCGTTAACTGTGGAAACATTGATTGTTATGCTTTAACATTTCCTTTGTGGCGTGAACAACCCGGATTGCGGTCTCTTTGTAATTATGAAAATTGAAGAGCTGGTGGAAGACTGCATGACAACAGGACCCAAAGAGCGTACACAAAACACAGATTGGGTTTCCCTGGCACAAAGGAAGAGGGCTAAGCTCACCCACAACATATTGAAGGAGAATACGATATCTTGGAGGATGGCCCGAGCTTGAAAGTGTGGTTGGCCCGACATATGTTTTTTTTTTGTTAAAGATCTTTTAATAAAAAATGAAGTAGTTGTTCAGGTAACGGGTTATGTTCATATCACTAAACCCGAAACGATTTCATTCTTGATTAGATTACAAACAAATATGGTTTGTAAATTGTTTTGGGATGTTAACAACTTACAATGATTTTGAATGGGATATTTATGTGCAAACAATATGAAGTAAATTTGAATATATTATTATTTTTCTTCAAGAACATATGTGACATGCATTGACGACAAAGAGTTTGTTTCAGGGAAGAACATACACAGAAATGTTAGAACATTCCTCTTAATGTTGGAAGATATTGACAAATGTCTTGGAAAATATGTAATAATGTTCCTTCATTAATGAGAATGTACTCAAACAACTTCATAATGTTGACAAATTGTAAATAATATCTAGACATGTAAGGATTCATTCACTGAACATTTTGTAGAATGTTAGGATTAATTCACTAGAAAAAAAAAAAGAAAAATATGTACTAAAGACATTTAAGTCGATTTACTAAGACCAAAAGATTTTACTAATACATTCAACACAATGAAGAGACAGTCTTTTACATGTTGAAACATAACGTTGAATGTTAAAGCATTTTGTAAAATGAGTCCTACAGGCAAAGAAATGTATTCCATCCAATAGCGGCGTCTCTATGCTTTCTCATCTTGTTCATAATCTTCTGTCTTATGGCATCCAACAATGCTGTAATAGGGAGGACGCGGGCTTTCTTTACCATGTTGTTGAAGCTCTCAGACAGTTGGGAACTGATGGCGCCATACCTGTAAGAAACATTATTACGAATGTCACAACATTTATCGG
The DNA here is from genome assembly GCF_041429995.1 of Eschscholzia californica. Classification (NCBI taxonomy): domain Eukaryota; kingdom Viridiplantae; phylum Streptophyta; class Magnoliopsida; order Ranunculales; family Papaveraceae; genus Eschscholzia; species Eschscholzia californica. The sequence continues at coordinate 24,128,887 of NW_028238461.1, forward strand.
AATGTAAACAATAAATCGTGTCGTGTGAGAACAGCTCACTTAATGAGGTAACATGTGGAAGAATGACGGAACACTATAAAGAATGTCCTTCCAAAACAGAATATATGATTAAATGTGAAAAAATAAACTGAGTGAACTTAAAGTGTGCCGGTAACAAAGTTAATGGTGTTTCAACATTTCAACTGAAAAAGAGTAAAAACAAAATACCTATCCCCTGGGAAAAAAGAATCTGCCCATGATTCCGGATTAAGGGATTGGAAAAACCTCTCCACATTGGTTCCACCCATCTCAACCATTTGTTCAATGGTTGCGTGATACTCGCTCTCGGGTAATGCCCGTGCCGCCGTAAACATAAGACTCTGAAAATAACGTGATTGGCGCGCCTCGTTACGTATTCTCAAGTTCAGATTACATCGTAAGTGCCAAACACAGAATGAGTGATGAGCGGTGGGAAAAACATTCTTCACGCCTTTTAGAATTCCAGCATGTCTATCCGAAATAAAGGTGTAACGTTTTATTGGATCCACCACTAATTTCAAATTTTGCAGAAACCAATCCCAATTATGATCATTCTCAATATCCACAACTGCGTAAGCAATGGGGAAAAGACCTAAAAAAAAAAAAAGAAATACAAAATTAGTTCTGCTGATGCATAAAGCAATATTTCATAAGCATTTTCTGAAATGTCCACACATACTTGGGAAATGAGGAATGCCATCAATAAATGACGCAGCAACGCACTGTCTGCCGCGTCATTTTAGATAATGTTCATAAAATTTTGTCAAGTGTTAGAAAAAACATTAGAATGTTAACGTAAGATGTGAAAATGAAAACATACCGTCGTTTTCGTCCTTGGTAACCGCAGCTAAAATGCAGCCATTAAACGAGTTTTTGCGAATGTTCCATCAATATAGATCACAGGGCGACAGTGTTGGAACCCAAGGATAGATGCGTGAAGGGCAATAAAAACTCGGACAAATCTGTTGGTAGTGGGTTCGATTTGAAAATCAATTATGCTATTGGGATTAATAGTCGCCAAAGCATCTACGTACCACTTCAACTTTGCCTAGGAATCACCCTCCTGCCCGAATACTTTGTCCATCGCTACCTTCTTACCACCGTAAGAAAAGTAATAGCTCAACTCAACACCGTAATCGTCTTGAAACTTTTCTTTAACTTCAGCCGTACTCCAATTTGGGTGTTTTCTGATGTCTTGATCCATTAGGCTGCCAACAAGTTTACTAGACAACTTGGGATCCGCAGGTTTGAGAACAACATCGAGACAATCGTGTTTCGGTTCGTACTCTTTCAACAGAAACACAGATTTACATCCCAATGGTGCAACCGCGTGGACTCTCCAATTACATCCGGGTTTGGAACAAACGGCAGTCACACGACCTGGTTCATTCTTCATATGTTTGTAGTTGTTCTTGGTTGCAATGGTATATCGACCAAGAGCGTGTCGAAAAGCTTTGACACCACCAGGAAATATTTGCCCAATCTCCGTAAATACGTCGCCCCATGAGTCACATACTAACTTCTTGTCATTATTTTGAGATGTAGAAAGTGACCTATCAGTTTCCATACTGCAAAATTGAATAAAATGTTATGAAAGTATCACCAAAATGTCTTAACAGGTTGACAAATGTTAAAATCAAATTGGAAATGTTGTTGCATTTGGGTGAATGTTCACACATTCCTTGCACTGTCCTATAAACTGGAATAATGTTTTACCATGGTAAGAAATGTTTGCGTTTCTGTGAAATTGCAAATTAACTGGGAAAATGGTGACATTTAACAAAATTTATTAACACATAATACAATACTGTTAACATTTAACACAATGTTCTACAAATGTACACAATGTTAACACAAACTGTAAAGTTTTGTTACAAAAACAGGAAATCTTTAGAGAAAATAACAAATAAACTGTACGGACACATCAAAAAATGAACGTACAAACAAGAAATATGTGGTAAAATCATATGGTCCACACTGCAATGTCTGATCATTTCATAAAATGATGATCATATTGCATTGCAACAAATATGTTAACACATTATAAAGTTAGGTTAACATTTAACAAAATGTTTTCAAAATCTGAACAATGAAAGTATAAAAACATAAGTTGAGAGAAAAAACCCTAAATTGTACGGACAAATCATAAACATTGGGCACAAACCAGAAACTAATCATCACAAAAGAAGGATGAACAAATAATAAAAAGTTACCTGGTTTTATAGAAGAAGAAGATGATGACTGAAGTTTCTACAGAGAAGAAGATGATGAATGACGGTGATGACTGAACCACGAAAACGTGAAAAAGGTTATCTCTCTCGGGCTCGGTTTTTTCACCCAGAAGAAGATGATGAATGAATGAAGGTGGAATAGATTGAAGATGATGAATGAAGGTGGAATTTTTCACGTTTGGGCTTCGGCTTCTATAGTAAACAGAGAAGAAGATGATGAATGAAGGAGCAAAGCATAGAGTCTACAGAGAAGAAGATGATGAATGAAGGTGGAATAGATTGAAGAGATGGCAGGTGAGGTTGGAGAGAGAAGAGAGAAAAGAGGGTTTGGTGTTGGGCGGTGAGGTAGAGAGAGAAAGTAAACCCAGATTATGGAGAAAGATAGATATTTTGGAGAGAGAAAATTTTGGTTTGTAAAGGGAGGGAGTAGTTGTTATATAGGAGGGCAAAAGAGGGATTAGAAGAAACCATTAGGTCTTAGAGATACAAGTTGGGGAGAGCTGGAGCATAGGGATGTGTATTTGGGTTTGATATGAGTTATTATTTGATTATTGGGTTTTGGGTGAGATAATAATCCTTGTTGGGTTTTTTTTGTATTTGGGCCCAAAATTTGGGCCTTTCATCAAAAAATTCAATGAATAACCCACAGCGGATACATGACCTGAAAGACGACAGAAGTGAGAACTGACTCCGAAAGCATGGTAGCTTTACATTGTTACCAGGCCGTATTTAATTGGACATTTTTGCATGTTACTAATATTTTTGTGAAAATTATAATTTTGAAACACAAAAAGGGTAAGTAAATGACTCAGGGACAATTATAGTTGTTTCAAATCTAAAAAAGAATAAGTAGATGACTCATGACTCCATGACAATTACTAATACTCTTTTTTTTTTTTTGAAGAATTACTAATACTCTTTGTTTATCACAAACAATAAGTTTAAATACATTAAATCAACATTAAGACTACGATGGATAAAACACCTAAAATGCACCTAATGTATACCTCACACATCTTATAAAAGATGTATGTCAAGAAAAAGTCTTCTCGAACCGCCTGTTGGGACACCCAAATGAACCGCCCAAGAGAGAAACTAATATTTCTCTCTCCACGTGAGCAATCACTAACACCACACTGGTCTGTCAATGATAATTAAACTATTTAAACTATAAAGTAGTACGCGCATTGTTGTTGTTATTACTGATGCGTATTTAAACTAACCTAAATAATAGGCTAAAATAAATCCGTACTTTATAATAAAATCCGCAAGTGCACGGGTCTATGTAGTGTAGACCTAGCAAGTACGGGTCGATCCCACGAAGACAAGTTGAAACTATATTTTAATCCTAAACTAGTGAATAAGAAACTTCGAGATTCGTTTTTGATGAAAAAATAAAATAATAAAGTGAGACTAATATTTCAATAGGAAAGAGACTAATATGAGAAAAAAAATCCTAGAGTTTAGAATCCACCACGAACACTCATAAAAAGATATTTAACCATTAATATTTCTCTATCTACAACTCAATAATTGGTATACCGCTTGCATCCAAATATCGGAAAATATATATCTTTCTTTAAAGCATATAGTCACCTAAGAATTAAACCCTTTTAAAAATAAACAATAACAACTCAACTATTATTTATCAACCAATAAGTATGAACCATTAAAGATTAAAATCTAAATATGATAAATCAAACCAGAAGAATAAATAATGAAGAATGTATCATGTGAAGAATAACAGAGTTTAATATTTTCAAACAATAAAGCACATACTTAAGAGAATCATTATAATAAAATATTATTTATTTGTATTCATGGTTTCATCTTTCACTCTAGGTGAAGAGTCTAGCAATCCATTACAATAATCAAAGTAGTTGAATAAAAAAGAAAGAAAAAGATGTCACCCATATGATGCTTCGATGTTGATCTTCGTCCAATTATAGTTGCTGTCCCTTTTGATATTCCAACTCCGCTACTGTCAAATGGCTCAAAAACTCCTCTCCAAATTCGTTCCTAGTTTTCAATGGCTTCCTATTTTTCTCCCCCTCAAAAGAATGCGGCTACTGTCTTTTTATAGGTGGCGGTAGTTGTTAGAATATAGCAGTTTTGCTATTATGTAAAGTTGTTAATTATTGTAATATTCATGAATAGGGAAGTTTCCCAAGTTTCCCAATATTCATGAATAGGGAAGTTTCCTATTATTCCTAAATTACTTCTATATGTAAATCCCTTGTAAACCTATAAATACTTGTGTAAATCAATGAATAAAACACACAGAGAAATCTTCTCACATATCTCTCTCTCTTTCTTGTCTTCTCTCTCTGTGTTCAAGCTATTATTATTCAAGAGGTATTTCCCTCTTCACATGGTATAAGAGCCAATTCAGTTTTTTTTTAATAATCAATTTCTTCTATCATGACTACTACTGAAGTCGATTCTGGAGACTATACTCCTCATTCTCCACCTAATCCGGTGTTTGATGTTCATCACTCTGACTCACCAACTACTATTCTCATCACTCCATTATTAACCGGAGATAACTATGCCTCTTGGTCAAGAGCCATGAAGATGGCTCTTCGGGCAAAAGATAAATTTGGGTTTGTAGATGGTTCTATTCCCAAACCCACTTCTCCAAATCAATTACACTCATGGGGAAAGTGTAATGATCTTGTTAGTAGTTGGATTATCAATTCCATTGCTCCGGATATTCGGTCTTCCGTTTTATACGATGAAAGTGCCGCCGATATTTGGCGTAATCTTTATGAAAGGTTTTTTCAAACCAATGCCCCCCAAAATTTATCAATTGAAACGGGCAATTTCATCCTTCAAACTAGAAGGACATGATGTCTCCTCCTATTTTACTCAACTCAAAACTCTACAAGATGAGTTACAATCCCTCATGGTAATCGATCCATGTATTTGTGGTCAAGGGAAATCGTTACTTGATCGTACTAATCAAGAACGTGCTATAGAATTTGTTCAAGGGCTTCATGACCGTTTTTTGGCAATTCGAAGTCAAATTTTGTTAATGGATCCTTTTCCTTCAATCCTAAAGATTCATTCTCTTGTCAAACAAGAAGAAATCCAACAAAATATCATGGCCGCTACTTCCAATCCACCGGAAGCCGCCACCCTTGCAACATACAACAATGATCAACGAAATTTTTGAATGGAGAAACCAAACGCTCAACGTCCTAAACGAGCTCGTCCCTTTTGTGACTATTGTCAACAACATGGCCACGTCCGGGCTACATGTTATCAATTAAACGGTTATCCAAACCGTTCCAACTCGGGTGCTCGGCCAAATCGCCCACCACGACCGACCGGTCCACTTGCCGCCACCGTAACGGAGACGGTTGATCCTCCAACGGGAGCACCTCTAGCCACCTCATTAACTCAAGAGGAATATCAAGGTCTTCTTTCACTTCTCGATCACCAACGACATTCTAACGGCACTTCCAATCCTACTCAAGGATCTACCGACGCAGGTATTAACTTTACAGGTATTCAATTCCTCTCTTCTCCTTGGGTTATTGATTCCAGTGCCGCCAAACATATATGTAGTTCTTTATCTCGTTTCTCACATTATGTTGATGCTCCACCTCAATGTTTTGTCCGTTTACCGGACGGTAAACGTATTCAAGTACGTCACATTGGAACGATTGTTTTCAATTCAAATTTAATTCTCAAAAACGTTTTACTTGTTCCGGAATATAAAATCAATTTAATTTCTGTCTCCCAACTCACCAATTCTCTTCGATGTTTAGTAACATTCGATTTTTCTTCATGTGTCTTTCAGGACCCAGTGACGAAAATGAGGATTGGACTTGGTGATCTCCATGAAGGACTATACTTTCTCCGCACGGATATTAGGATTTGTTCCTTTTCAATTTCTAGTAATAGTCTATATAATAAAGATGTTTCCGATATTTGGCATTGGCGCCTCGGACATCCTTCTTCTTCTATTTTTAAGTCTTTAATTTCAAGAACTCAATGTCTGAAATCAGTTTCATTCAATAAAAATCCGTGCGAAATTTGTCCCTTGTCCAAATTTACACGTTTATCTTTTCCGTTAAGCAATTCTACTTCTTCTCGTCCCTTTGAATTAATTCATGCGGATTTATGGGGACCTTTCTCCGTCCCCTCAAACTCTGGTTGTCGTTATTTCTTAACTTTAGTGGACGATTTTACTCGTTGCACTTGGATTTTTTTAATGTCAAATAAATCCGACACTACTCAATTTCTCAAGAATTTTTCTAATTATATATCAACTCAATTTGATTCTTCCATCTCCAATTTACAATCCGGACAAGGAACGTTTCCTATTCCGAAAATTCAATCAATCCGATCTGATAATGGTATGGAATTTATGAATCATGAACTTCAATCATGGTTCCGTAAGAAAGGCATTATTCATCAAACTAGTTGCCCTCATACTCCTCAACAGAATGGCATCGTCGAAAGAAAACATCGACACATTCTGGAAGTAGCACGCTCCTTACGTCTTCAAGCCCATCTCCCAATTTCCTTTTGGGGTGAATGTGTTCTAAAGGCAGTATATCTCATCAACAAATTGCCAACACCAACATTACAAGGCATTTCTCCTCATGAAAAACTCTTGGGTTCTCCTCCCAAATTTGACCATCTTCGGGTCTTTGAATGTCTGTGCTTTACTAGACGTCCTTTGGTAAAAACAAAGTTAGATTCCCGAGCATCTCCGGGTATTTTCCGCTGGCTATCCCCACAATCAAAAAGGATATCGCGTTTTCGACTTGAATTCTCGTAAAATAATCACCTCTCGTGATGTCCTTTTTTACGAAGACAAATTTCCGGTGTTGTCTAAACATCCGATCTCTTCTCCTCCTCCTTACCGACCGATGGTCTCCATCCACGATGATGGTTCCTTTAATTTTCCGAGGACATCACCATCGGCTCCTCTTCAAGCATCTCATCAAGCGTCTGATGTGCCTATAGGCACTCCCTCACGGCTTTTCGGCTCTGTTCCTTCCGCTTCGAGTCAGCCCGACAGCGACTCCTCTTCGGGCACTCCTGGGCTCCTCACGGACCAAAGCCAGAGCCCGACTCCCTCCTCCATCGATCACGCACCCACATCTCTAGGGACGCCTCCTCCCGATGGTCCAATTCATCCTTCACGGCCATCCCGCAACCGCCGACCACCCACTCATCTCAATGACTACATCTGTCACTCTTACCCGGATTCTGATGTGGTCTACCCTCTTACTCAATATCTAAATTTTGAACAATTCTCGGGTTCTCATCAAGTCTTTCTCAATTCGGTAATCACAACCGTTAAACCCACTTCTTTTTCTCAAGCCGTCAAATCACCTCATTGGCGTGAGGCAATGTCTAAAGAAATTGCCGCTTTAGAATCAAATAACACATGGACCATTACAGACCTCCCTTCTGGAAAAAGGGCCATCGGATGTAAATGAGTCTACAAAATCAAATTCAAAGCCGATGGTTCCATTGAACGCTACAAAGCCCGTCTTGTAGCAAAAGGATACACACAAATCGAGGGTCTCGATTTTCATGACACCTTTGCCCCCGTTGCAAAGTTAATTACTGTACGCGTTCTTCTATCAATCGCGTCTATTAAAGGTTGGTCTCTCCACCAACTAGATGTAAATAATGCCTTTCTCCAAGGCGACCTCGATGAAGAGGTCTTCATGAAATTACCTCCCGGTTTCTCCAAACAGGGGGAGTCCAAAGTCTGTCGCCTTCAGAAATCTCTCTATGGCCTTAAACAGGCATCTCGTCAATGGTTCTCAAAATTTTTATCCGTCCTTATCAAGAAGGGTTTCACTCAATCCCTCTCTGACTATTCATTATTTTCTCTCTGCACATCTTCCGTACATCTATACGTTCTAGTTTACGTAGATGATATTGTCATCACTGGAAATGATGAATCCGCCATTTCCAAACTTAAATCCTTTCTCCACGCCACTTTCTCTCTCAAGGATTTGGGTCCTCTTAAATATTTTTTAGGGATCGAGGTCTCCCGATCCTCCAAAGGCATATTCCTTTGTCAATGCAAATATGCCCTTGACATCATTAAAGACTCTGGTCTTTCGGCATGTCGTCCTTTTCCTTTCCCAATGGAACAGAAACTTCGCCTCAGTCCTTCTGATGGTGATCCTCTTCCGGATCCCACCGTTTACAGACGGTTGATTGGTCGTCTTTTCTATCTCACCGTAACACGTCCTGATATCTGTTATGCGGTCAATAATCTTAGTCAATTTCTATAAAAACCCAGCACTACTCACCTTGATGCTGCTCATCGGGTCCTTCGTTATGTCAAAGGATCCATTGGCCATGGCCTTCTTCTCTCTTCTTCCAGTTCTCTGCACATCACTGGATACTGTGACTCTGACTGGGCTGGATGCCCCTCCACTCGTCGTTCTACCACGGGTTACTTCACTATGTTGGGTTCTAGCCCTCTCTCTTGGAAATCCAAGAAACAACCAACGATTGCTAAATCTTCTACTGAAGCAGAGTATCGTGCGCTAGCACATCTCACTAGTGAGCTTCAATGGCTGAAGTACCTTCTCAAAGATCTTGGCATCACACATTCTTCACCCATGACGGTTCACTGTGATAACAAAGCTGCTCTCCATATCGCCGATAACCCAGTCTTCCATGAACGAACAAAGCATATTGAGATTGATTGTCACTTCGTTCGGGAAAACATCAAAGCAAATGTCATCGCTCCTCGTTTCACATCAACTTCTGAACAACTAGCGGATATCTTTACCAGACCACTAGGAGCTGATGCATTCAAGACGATTATTGGCAAGTTGGGCCTCACGTCCCTTTCGGCTCCAACTTGAGGGGGAGTGTTAGAATATAGCAGTTTTGCTATTATGTAAAGTTGTTAATTATTGTAATATTCATGAATAGGGAAGTTTCCCAAGTTTCCCAATATTCATAAATAGGGAAGTTTCCCATTATTCTTAAATTACTTCTATATGTAAATCCCTTGTAAACCTATAAATACTTGTGTAAATCAATGAATAAAACACACAGAGAAATCTTCTCACATATCTCTCTCTCTCTTTCTTGTCTTCTCTCTCTGTGTTCAAGCTATTATTATTCAAGAGGTATTTCCCTCTTCACAGTAGTATTTAGGGTTTTTAATCCCAATCGTCCCCATTTTGAATTACGGGCCATATTTGAAGAAATCTAATAGATTTTTGATAAAGACTTCATGATTTGGTAGGACCCACTTTCCAAACAACCTACTTTACCTTTAATTCCTACATCCCACTTTTGCAAACAGGCAAGTATTCACGTGGCTTCTTTGAATTTTCTTATTTTTCATTTTAAGGCCATGTAAAATGACCCCTTGAAAACGCCTTCATTGTTAAACAACCCCCCAACATATTTAATTGCACCAAACTCATCTCTCGAGTACGAAATAATGCATCGATTTCCACGATTGTTGACTTCTTCACATTTATGTGTTATTCCTGAAAAACTAATTAACTTTATTAGTTTCACCAAAATTAAGGACTAACGAATGTACATTGACGATAAATTAATGAGTTCTAGCGAACTCATCAAACATCCCCAAACTTACATTTTGCTAGTCCTCGAGCAAAACAGAAAAATAAAATCATACCCATTTCACCACTTTCGTAGGGACCCACGATTGCACTTAGCACGTGCAACAAGCCGTTAAACCTCTAGGTTACCCAAGAGGACGAGTTTTGTCTCGTGAGAGTTTGCAGTGAATATACCCACAAAATTCAAAAATCAAAAATGCAAAAGGATCTAAATATGATGTGGACTAAAAATGTTCATCCGGTAGATTTTCGAAAGTTAATAGAAATGAAATCCAAATCAATCGAACCATACAAACGCTAAAAATCTTTTCACTAGTAATCAAGACTCGAAGTGCACGTGACCAGCCAATATAAGTATCATTTTGGTTCTGAAAAGACAAGACCTCGATTACCGTCTCGATACATTTCGCCTCGACTACTGCCTCACGGTCATACACTCAAAAATCAAAGTCACTCAAGAATGGTTCACTCTATGTGTTAGTATGAATATGAAGGAAAACTCAACACATGAAAAAGACGGACTATAATTTTTGTGGACGACTGATCTCAAAGAAGGAAACAACCACTAATACAGGATGGGGAAGCTAACCAAATCTTCTCATCTGATCTACTATCTAACAATGCTTCCTAGAGATCGATGGACATTAATGATGATGTGACTAGAACACCTGAGAACTCGACGTCTTCAAATCTTCAAAAACTACTTTAAGGGATAAACACTCAAACAAAACTAATCAAACACTTTCTTCTTTTCTCCTTTTTTTTTTTTTTTTTTTTCTTTTGCTACTGACTCTGGAAATAAAACTCAAAATGCATAACATGCTTTCTTCACATTATTTTTTTTCCTTGGGTAAAATTCTTTCAACTTTGCTTCATGCCTTATTCTTAGGGTTTTTAAATGATGAAGTTCCTATCTTCCTATAGTTGACATTGTTTTCAAGTTTCTCAGACTACAAGAGTAAAGTTCGCTTCCTGATGACATCCCTAGTGGTTGTAAAATTTGAACTCAAGAGATCAACTGAGTTCTAATGAATATTGCGAGGTTGAGTAGCTCTTCATTCTACTCAGAATTAGCTCAGAAGAGATCACTCAAAACAAAAAGAAAGGCTCAGAATCTCACATGGGTTAAGTCTCCGCTAATGATCGATTAAGTTCTCTTAGAAAAGTCTACTCTTCACCTATCTAATACTCACATGGCTAGTGCACAGACAACTTCAAGACTCGAAATTCATGGAAAAACCTTTAGCAAAAGCATAGTACAACCAACTAGACTCTATAACTATTAACAAGCAAAAACAACTAGACTCACGTTTCTAATCCAAAAATTAAAAATTTTGAACCCTTTTGAATTTTTGAAATAAGGACTAAAAATTCAATCCCCCATCCCCAAACTTAAACCGAACATTGTCCTCAATGTTCTGAAGGCTGTGCAAAATAACAGGATTAGGGAAAGATGTTACCAGATTCAGAAGTCTTATGCATGGGTTGCCTCCCAGAAAGCGCTAAGTTTAACGTCTTCAGCCAGACGATATAGATGAGTCAACAAACCTTAAGAACAGCTCCATAAACCAATAGGCGAAACATCTGTGGATCTACCCCAAGACACGAAGCGTTTAGTGAAGGATAGTCTCACATTTATGTAAATATGTTGTAGTACCCGTGAGACTATCGTGATCGGGTAAGAATCCCCAAACTTAGACGACAATAAAGTCGTTAAGTTTGGCCATGGACCAGCAAGAGTATAGTCCTGGTAGAAAGGATCTAGGTAGGGATGAGAAACCAAGTGAGGTATTGCACAATCTGTTAAACATGCTCCCGAGGGATACGACACAAGAGGGTCTAGAGGACTATCAAAGACACCCAGAGTTAAACAAGAGGTTTCTAAAACAGGTACACGGAGTTCTTCCAAAGGAATCACTCGGTTACCAGATTCAAGCTCTACCAAATTTGGTTCAGATAAACCCTCTATAATTTGTTGAATGATGATGTCATTAGTGTCCTTAAAGAACTCCAGGTCCTTGACTAAGTTAAGTGAGTCATCATTCTCATTTACTAGATTGAGCAGCCAAGATTCATCATCATCTTTTATGGTGGGTCCATAGCTCAGTGGTAGAGCATTTGACTCATATGATGGAAGTGGTGACTCTAAGGTTGGCAAAGTAATCGGCTCAGACACTAACAAGGAAGTAGACTCTGACATGTTCTCTATCTCATTAATACTACCTTCCTCATCTAAGCATAAAAGTGCCAATAGAGTTTCTAAAGGATCTCTCGACTGAGTTGTTGGTAATGCATCTTGAACTAATAATTCTACCAAGTTCAACCCACTGAACTCATCTATGTCATCAGGGTGAAGTCCCATGTTAAAAATATTCATCTCCACCGTCATATTTCCAAATGACGATCTCAAAAGACCACTTCTACAGTATATGACAGCATCTGATGTAGCTAAAAATGGTCGACCCAAAATGACAGGGATTTGACTCTGGGTATCATGAATTGGTTCAGTATCTAAGATGATGAAATCTACAGGAAAGATAAACTCACCAACTTTTATCAAAACATCCTCTACTATGCCACGTGGTCGTCTGACAGACCGATCTGCCAACTGAAGGACTACCGAAGTGGGTTTTATTTCTCCCAAACCTAATTGTAAGTACACCGAGTAAGGAAGAAGGTTGACACTGGCACCTAGATCTAACAAAGCTCGTTCAATCTTATGGTTCCCTATAGTGCAAGGTAATGTAGGGCTTCCTGGATCTTTGTACTTAGGTGGGAGGTTTTGCTGGATAATAGAACTCACTTGTTGAGTCAAAAAGACCTTTTTATGCACATTCATCTTACGCTTTCTAGTACATAGGTCCTTAAGGAACTTAACGTAAGCTGGGATCTGTTTAATTGCATCTAGTAATGGAATGTTAATGTTGACTTGTTTAAATATTTCCATTATCTCCTCATACTGAGACTTTTTCTTTGGCTCTACGAGACGTTGAGGATATGGAGCTCTAGGAATGTAAGGCTCAGATACTACAGGTGGTTCTTCAGACTCAGGAGCCTTCTCAGGCTCATCATTAAGGGTTTTATTTGATGAAGACAAAGGGATACACTCAGACTCATTTTCCTGGGGAACACTTATCTTATTATCCACGACTCTTCCACTCCTTAGAGTGGATATAGCATTGGCTTGGTCAGTTGGCCGTCTATCTTGTATGGCCTTGGGGTTTTATTCAGGTTGACTCGGAAACTTACCATTTTCTCTTTGATTTAGGGCCTCAGCAAGTTGGCCTACTTGTGTTTGTAAACTAGACAAGGATTGGGTGGTAACTTGCATAAACTGTTGGGTTGTTTCCTTAAACTCTATATGGCTCTTAGCTAACATTTTTATAGTATCCTCTAATAACCCCTTACTTTCAGAAGAATTTTGGGTGCTAGTTTGGGTAGGAGGATTCCTAGGATGGCTAAAACCTGAAGGGTTGGTAAAATTATTAAACTGACCCTGAGGTTGACCTTGAGACCATGAAAAGTTTGGATGATTTCTCCAACCTGGATTGTATGAGTTAGAGAAAGGATCATACTTCTGATGATTATCATGCCTAGAATTTTGGTAGATAGCATGAGCTTGTGCTCTTTCATCTGAACCAAATGATAAGGTACATTTGTTCCCTGTATGACTGGGATCTCCACAGACTGAACACGGATAAGAGATGGGTTCATTTCCGACACTCATGACCCGAGTGGGATCCTCCATGAAGGTTTTAGGCTGACACATTTCTAGGGCTTCTATCCTTCTAGTTATGGCGGCAAGTTTGTTTTCCGAATCATTTACTCTATAAATGCCACCTCTGTTCGGAGTAGGATTAGCCCTAGTAGGGGGTCCTCTGGAAGTTTTCCATTGCTGGGATTTCTCAGCCAAATCTTCTAAAAATGCCATGCAATCATCGACGGGTTTAGAAGTAAAACCGCCACCACAGAATGACTCTACCATAGATGTAGTGGGATAGTCTAGTCCGTCATAGAGAATCTGGACTAGTCTCATTTTCTCAAAACCATGGTGTGGACATTGCAATACAAGTTCTTTAAATCTCTCAAGATACTTGTAAAGAGACTCTCCTTCTTGTTGTACAAAACTGTTAAGACTTTGCCTTAAAGAGGTAGTTTTGTGTTTCGGGAAGAATTTCAGAAGGAACGAACTACTCAATTCTTCCCATGTAGTAATGGAATGGGGTTGTAAGGCATACAACCAAGATTTTGCTTTCTCTTTCAAAGAGAAAGGGAACAACCTAAGTCTCGATATTTCATCAGGCATATTGGGGAATTTCATAGTCCCACAGATCTCTTCAAAATCCCTAACATGGTAGTAGGGATTCTCGTTCTCATCCCCATTGAAAACAGGGAGCATTTGGATAATGCTTGGTTTTAACTCGAAGTGAGTTGTGGTGTGGGGTAACTGTATGCATGATGGCTGACATGTTCTAGTAGGATTCATGTAATCCCTGAGTGTCATAGGTGGATTTCCACCCCCGGCTTGGTTCAAATTTTCACCCATAGTGTCACTCAAATAGAGATTTGCTAAAAGATTACTTAAATGTCTTTCTCTACTGATGAAACGACCTCTCTTATCACGATATCTATCGGGCATGCACTAGAGCCCAATGACCAAGGATATTTTCAACAAAACTTTTTTCTCTTTTTTTTTCGAACCAAAGAATCACTACGAAGAACCTATAGGAAAGCAAACACAATCAGGCTGACTCCACCAAGCAACCTAGACAAAATCTAGCAATGACTGGGTTTGTCAGATTCACCTAAAAAGCTAGACAGCTCCTACTTCGCCACAACACTTGAACTTTGACTGTTATAAAGGTTACTCGATCAGAGTAGTCAGTAAACAATTCTCCAGGAAGACTACCAACGATGAACGTTGTGACAGCCGTCTTCCTTCGGCAAACGTTTCCTCTTCTCGAGGCGGCCTTTTTTGACAAGAATTGTTTACAAACTTTCCTCTGAGAATGCCTAGATAAAAGTCAATTTCCCGAGTTGTTTTTGAAGGGTCCTATGAGCTCGATACCTTAGGGGCTGATGTCTAAATAATATTTTAGCTTTTTAAGTAAGGTTTGGGTTCGTGAATGTTGTTACCTATGTGGGCAAGAGAACGGTGATGAAATCCGTTTCTTATCTTGTAACTGGGTTAGTGCCCATACTAGAATGATTACACTAACAGTTCGATCAAAGCAATTAGGCACACGAATTCACACCAATACCCACTGACAGGAGATTCGTGGGTGTTCAAGAAATTTACCTCCCGTTCAAGACGGGCGATGACCTTTGTAGATGACCCGCGAGTGTTCCGACCCGAGGCTTCGTTTTGGTTTTCGGTTACAATTTAATTAAGCCCTCCAATTTAATTAGGGTCAAAACTTTAAAACAAAAATAAAAATAGAAAGTCTAAAAGTCTCTCTCTCACCAAAAATAAAAAAAATCTAAAATAAAAAAAAATCTTTGTCTTCTTGATTTCCTCCTCCTTGTTTGCTCCTTTTCTTTAGCTTCTTTTGTGAACTACACACCAAAAACAAGAAAAGCAAGTTAAAGTGATCCAAAAAGACAAACAAAATAAAAAAATAAGAAAATAAATTTGAAATCCTAAAACTAACTAATCCAAGATCAAAACAAATTTCCTAACTTATCCCCGGCAGCGGCGCCAAAAACTTGATGCATATTTAAACTAACCTAAATAATAGGCTAAAATAAATCCGTACTTTATAATAAAATCCGCAAGTGCACGGGTCTATGTAGTGTAGACCTAGCAAGTACGGGTCGATCCCACGAAGACAAGTTGAAACTATATTTTAATCCTAAACTAGTGAATAAGAAACTTCGAGATTCGTTTTTGATGAAAAAATAAAATAATAAAGTGAGACTAATATTTCAATAGGAAAGAGACTAATATGAGAAAAAAAAATCCTAGAGTTTAGAATCCACCACGAACACTCATAAAAAGATATTTAACCATTAATATTTCTCTATCTACAACTCAATAATTGGTATACCGCTTGCATCCAAATATCGGAAAATATATATCTTTCTTTAAAGCATATAGTCACCTAAGAATTAAACCCTTTTAAAAATAAACAATAACAACTCAACTATTATTTATCAACCAATAAGTATGAACCATTAAAGATTAAAATCGAAATATGATAAATCAAACCAGAAGAATAAATAATGAAGAATGTATCATGTGAAGAATAACAGAGTTTAATATTTTCAAACAATAAAGCACATAAGAGAATCATTATAATAAAATATTATTTATTTGTATTCATGGTTTCATCTTTCACTCTAGGTGAAGAGTCTAGCAATCCATTACAATAATCAAAGTAGTTGAATAAAAAAGAAAGAAAAAGATGTCACCCATATGATGCTTCGATGTTGATCTTCGTCCAATTATAGTTGCTGTCCCCTTTGATATTCCAACTCCGCTACTGTCAAATGGCTCAAAAACTCCTTTCCAAATTCGTTCCTAGTTTTCAATGGCTTCCTATTTTTCTCCCCCTCAAAAGAATGCGGCTACTGTCTTTTTATAGGTGGCGGTAGTATTTAGGGTTTTTAATCCCAATCGTCCCCATTTTGAATTACGAGCCATATTTGAAGAAATCTAATAGATTTTTGATAAAGACTTCATGATTTGGTAGGACCCACTTTCCAAACAACCTACTTTACCTTTAATTCCTAGATCCCACTTTTGCAAACAGGCAAGTATTCACGTGGCTTCTTTGAATTTTCTTATTTTTCATTTTAAGGCCATGTAAAATGACCCCTTGAAAACGCCTTCGTTGTTAAACAACCCCCCAACATATTTAATTGCACCAAACTCATCTCTCGAGTACGAAATAATGCATCGATTTCCACGATTGTTGACTTCTTCACATTTATGTGTTATTCCTGAAAAACTAATTAACTTCATTAGTTTCACCAAAATTAAGGACTAACGAATGTACATTGACGATAAATAAATGAGTTCTAGCGAACTCATCAATTACAAATATATAAATGTATGTACATGTATTTAAAATTCAACTCTAAATTCGAAAGAACAGAGGCAAAATTATCAAATTTCTCCTATCCGACTCTACATCTAGCTTGTTAAAATCGTTGGTTAAGCAGAAATTTCCATTTATTTGTTTTAGGTGTAAACCAATCTAAACCTATAATTAATTAAATAAATCTTAAATAGTTTGAAATTCATAATAAGTTAGGATTTTTACCACCACACTTATGGTACAACTAAATCTTTCAAATTTAGTTCTAAGCGTTGAGATTATATTTTTAAAATTTATTTCAAACTCTTTTCAATGGGTAAAGATTATCCCAAACTTATTCAGAGGGTTAAAACTATACCTCCTAGATTTATCTTAGAAACCTCTTCGATGGCTAAGATTACGCTTATCAAACCTATCTTGAAAGGTTGAGATTATACCTCCCAAATTCTTTTTCGAACCCTCTTCAATGGCTGAGTTAAACTTTCCAAAATTATCTTCAAGGGTCAGATTACGCATTTGATAGAACTGTCCGCGTTCGACGAGCACAGGTTTTTACCTCATCTATATAATGAGAGAGGAGAGTAGTATCATTTTAGAATATACCCTCATCTTCAATGTTAAGATTACACCTCACAAACTTATCTCCGAAGAGTAAGATTACACCTCTCAAATTTACCTCAAAGATATAAGATTACATTTTCCAAACTTATTTCTAAGGGTTAAGATTATACCTTTTTAATTTGTCTGCAAACTTAACCTAAACTATCCTCTTTTTTGTATTTTTCTCTCTCAATGTTATCAAAATTTAAGTAATCACCCCGTTCGCAGTTATTATTTATGTTGTAAGTAGCTTTCAATTTGAATTTCAGTTAGAGCTAGCTTTCTGCAACTCAATTTTGTAAGTTTGCTTCCAGATTTATATAACTAAATGTACTAAACTAAAATTAAATTTTTCTTTTCTAGCTATATATTAAATTTATGTTTTATGGTAAAGCATCTCCAATGGGACACTCTAACAAAAACTCTGAAGTCATAGTTGTCAAGTGTCAAATGAAGATTCTTTTTCTTAAGTGTTAATACAGAGACAATCTAAACTTTTCTTGTCTCTAATGATCTAAAATACTTCTACTTAATACACATGTGACTTTTAAATTCAATAAATAAGTAGTAGTTAAAAGGCAAGAGTTTCTATTGGTTTAAATTTTAGGGTGGCGCTTAGAGAGTCTCAAGGAGACGCTCTAGTTTTAGAGTGACTCTCTTGAGACTCTATAATAAATGCATCCACTTCATAATAGTGTCTAACAAAGTGTCTCATTGGAGAAGTCTTTTTGACAAAAATTCTAAAAAATTATATATATAACACTAACACTTAAGTTTTGAATTTGAGTGTCGGAGATGCTCTTAAATTTATTTTCACACACGCTGACGCACCTCGTATTTTTTTTTTTTTTTGTTGTTGAAATCGTATAATGTACTTGATGAAAATTTCCTTCCGCTGTGGAAACATGGGTTATATACCCTCGTCATAAATATACTAGGAATTTGTTAGCTTTTCCAATAAAACTTATCGTGAACTTTCAACAAAAAAAAAAAAAAAAAAACTTATCGTGAAGGCTCATATCTTTTTTTTGGATCATGAACAGTGTCGGAACGGACACAAACATTGTTACAAAATGGACAACCTAACCTTTAACATCTACGAAAAGGACAAAACCTGAATAATACACAACGTACGAGAAAAAACTCCTTTAACATTCAACGATACTTTCCAAACTAGAGAAAAAGTTAAAAAGGAATTGAAAATTCTTCACTATTCACCCAAATTTACTAATCACACCCCACTTTACCAAGCAAAGACTTCTCACACGTGTTACCTAATCACGTGAATTTTCGTCCAACCGTACACGTAATTCATGGCGCTTTCAGAAGATAAGTGACATGTGTGCCTTTCACTTTTGACGCGTGCCATTTCCTTGCATGTTCTTTAGGGTTTGTTTGGCTGGAGGATTTGCCAAAGGAATTTTCTGATTTGGATTATTTTTCCAATTTGTTTGTATCTTTAAATTGTTAGAATTTGTTTGTATTCATTTCACTTCTCCTAAAATTTATTTTAAATTCCACTCCAATTGATTTAAAATCAGTTTGAGATACATAAATAAAGATTTATAATATTGGGAGTTGATCGCATAAACTCTTAATTGGACGAGTCATATCGAGACTAACAGAAAAAAATTACGTACGTATTTATCTTTGATATTTTTGGGAGATACACATCTTCAAATATCAAGAACAACAAAAACAAAAAAAAATCTTTCTTAACCAACAAAAAAAACAACAACAAAAAGAAGTAATAAGTTTTTAAGTGTCAAATATTAACCAAAATTAGGTTTTTTGAACCAACCTTCTCTTCAGTGAGCTTGTTTCATTTTGTGTTGGTAATTGAACTTAACCTACCAACCGTCAGAAATAAATTATCAATATTGAAGATGAAGAAGAAATTAAAGATGAACAAAAAAAGCGAAGGATAAGTTCAACTCGACATTAGAAATGTCATTTATGAAAAATCAACTTATTTGTGATGGTCGGAAGAGATAAATACAATTACCATTGTAAAGCAAGATAATTTCGTTTTGCATTTCCACGGAAGAGGTAAGTTAAAATAAGGGGTAATTCTACTTTGACCCCTAATTTGTGATCAACTAGGCGTTTTGAGCCAAAAGTGTCTGCTAGTTTGATTTAGCCTAAAACCTAAACCAATTCCACTTTTTCCAGAAATATCTATAGGGGCCAAAATGGAATAAACCCTATGAATGTTAAACATTAATACCCACACCATCTTTCGTCCTCTTCTCTCTTCCACTTCATCCCATCTCTTCTCCACTTCATCTCTTTCTCCACCTCACATTTCTTCTCCAAAAAAATGTTGTCGACAACCTCATTTTTTTCCTATTTTTCTTTTTGCTTTTTGCTTTTTCTCGCTCTCTCCACTCGGCCTCTCTATTCTGGCGAAAGGGGTCCTCCTTCAGAGGAATCTGATCTAGTCTTCCTGGACAAAGAAATCATCCATTTGTTTTTTCCCTACGAAGAAATTCTTTGCCAAAGTTTCCAGATAACGAAGCTTTCGTCTGGAAACCCTGACAAAGAGATTTATGTTCTAGATATAGGATTTCCAACCCTAGATCTAGACGAGATTTTGGTGAAGCAATTGTCGTAATAGAAAATAAGAGTGAAGAGAGAGAAGAACACACACACACACACACACACACACACACACACACACACATATATATATGTATATATTGGTTGAAGGTCACCGATCGAAGTTGTAAGTTGAGAACTTTATGGCAACAACATTTTACCGTAGATAAAGGGTGCAGTGAAGAGAGATATGTGATAAAGTAGAGGAGAGATGTGATGGAGTAGATGAGAGATTTAGAGATGACGTAGATATTAATGTTAAATATATTTTTTCGGAATGAGTCTTTTTGGCCCCTAATTTGTAAAGAGTTGAAATTGTTTGACATTGGAACCTAAATCATACTGCCATAATTTAAAAAAAAAAAAATCATACTGCCATAAACTATTAGGGCCAAAATACCAATTGGTTACGAAATAGAGGGCTAGAGGCCAAAACAAAGTACAACAGAAATGATCGTCCAAAAACCTCTGGTTATGAAAAATAAGAGCCCAATAACAAACGTAACAATTGCAGAACCATAAGTTCATGATGTTAAAAATGAGGAGGTTTATCACAAGGTTATCTTGCTAGAGGAAGAAAGTTATGGTACAATAATGTAAAGGAAAAAATTAGAAAAAATATTCATAGTAAAGAAGGGTTTTAATCATCCTCTTCTTGTTTTGTCTATTTCATTTCCAATAAAAATTGAAAGCTCATAGCTATGGGGAGCCAAAAGCCAGGTCAATTAGTTGTTGCAAAGAATTAGAACATGGAAGGAGGGGTGATTTGGATATAATTGGAAGGAACTGTTTGGTTTGAAAATGATCAAACACACACCCACCATTAAAGGGTATTGTTTCTTTAATATTGTGAAAGCTACGTTTCCCTACAACTGTCGCATAATTAAAGATTTCCGGAATCTAGCGGCACTATCTTTGTTCCAAGTCCAAAAAGCATGGGACGTAAAATTTAATTACAGTTTTGCCATATATATTGGAAGTATAGATAATTCACTATTCTGAATCAAGAGTCTAAGCATAAGATGGCTCCCTCATCAAAAAAAAAAAAAAAAAAAGCATAAGATGGCCAATAAATAGGCAAACAAATAATTAGGTAAGTATATTTTTTCGACTCAGGTGTTTGACATTTTTTTTTTTTTTTTGATGAAGAGGTGTTTGACGAAATTGACTTTCATTAATAGGGGACACAACTATAAGAACTTAAATATTAAAGGGGATGCGTATTATATCCAAAAGCAAAGAGGTCAATAGGATTAGAGTCCAAAGGTAATATTAAATAGAAAATAACTCTGTTAGAATTAATTTACATGTCTAACCTCTCTTTCTTTACTACTATCTAACCTATCACAGGTTAAATAAAATTACTCATACTAGAAGATAGTAGAAGATACAAATGAACTTTTCAGTTTCAAAAAACAGTTTCTCAATAAGAAGTTTCTATCTACAAAAAATAGTCTTTTCAGTATATCGGAATGTTTCCCTAATCTTTTGACAAAAACAAAATCGATCATAACTCTTTCTTAGTTCACCGAGAAAAAATCAAGAGAAATCGCAGAGAAATCTCATCTAAGTTTTTCAGTCTTCACCTTGAGAAAACCTAGAAGAACATGATGCTCGATGGATCAAATTTCTTCTTTTACCATATTCTCGTTTTCTTTTTCAACGATAGATTGTTGCACCGTGCATGATTTTGTATAACTTATTCTTAAAGCTAGGACACCAATCTTTTTCTTAAAAAAAATTCTTCAGATCTTGTCTCACCCTACTCTCCTATAATCTTGTTTTCTCCAAAAGAAAATTGCATGAAAGGTAATTATATATTTTACAAACTTTTTGTATATTCTCATAGCATTTTCTTGATTCTAAAAACATATTTACGTTTAATAATTTTCTGACTTACCCAGAAAATCATTTACATTTTGTAATTTTAAATAAGCGAGTTTGTTATTCAGTCCGCAATGCCCTCAAATTTCTTGTAGCACTTCTTTGATTTTTCATAAATTGTGGAAATTTTACAAACATTTTCTAAACTCTAACAAAAAATAACATAGTTTACAAACGTAACAAAGTTACTCTTAAAATGACTTTATCGGTTGTAGATGTACAGATTTTTCGTAAAGTTTTACATTTCAATTGTTTTTAGTTTTTATATTTTATGAAGGGAATTATACCCTTATACTAGTGTTTATAGCGGATAACGACATCTAATGTCTAACACTAGTATCCCCAAGATCATCATGCAAAACTAGTAATTAACCAATAAGAAGATAGTAGATTACCTTAATCGCTATTTCCCTCGAACTAGTTGTATAGATTAAAGAAGACCAAGAGCTTCAAACGTAGCTCCTCTACTTGGGACACCGAATAGTGTATTTAATCTCCCTCCTTGAAAGCTCGCTAGCACTCCAATGGTGGTTTGATAATAAGAAGACCTTCTTCTTGCTTGACTAGAAGATAGCTTGGGAATTAGCTCACTTTCTCCTCTCTACTTGATGTGGTAGAGTAAGAAATCTTAGAGAGAAATTCCACACCTTATTCTCTGCCCTGAGAGTGTTTATATAGAACCCTAATAAGAATCCACCTCCTTTTAGGTTTCCTAAAACACCCTTTAGAATAAGATTTAGGGAAATAGTTGAAAATAGCAACTAGTTGATATTTTCTCAATTCCCTAAGGAGATGACGTCCAAACCCAGCCAAAATTAGCAGATTTAATGTTCATAACATAAGGAAACGTCCCTCAAATAATCAGCCCAATCCGAGCCATAAAAGTGCTCGAATCGGCCTAGGCCCAAAACCCTTATTTCGGGCCTTTTTGCTATCTTTTGCCCAAATTCTATTTAGGCCTGTGAGATATGTTTATGGGACATTCCCAATGTTATACCACACTCCCACTAGTCATATCATCCGATTAAATACCTATTCTTATGTGTAACCCGATGTAGGATCCGATCGAAGTTAGCCGCGAATTACTTCGTAATTCGACGATCGTAGTTGATTTCTAGCTAAACGCTACGACCCCTAAATCAATCGGACTTGATGATCTTCTTCATCAATTGTCCTAGCCGACATATTGCTCGCATTGCCATCTTCGTCGAAGGACATCTCCTTCAACTCCTTCAGACTCCCACTTGGACTTAGAACAAGTGCAATGCCTCGATTCCCGTGTCAATTTAGTATCCCATCTGATACGTCACGTCATTCAGACTTTCTTGATATCCGAGTACAACTGTAAAATACAAACGATTAACCCCTAATCCGTTTGAGCGTGGCCACGCATTTTCAGTTGCTACTCATCAAGTGGCCTTGAGACACTTTGTACCTAATGTGATTAGGTTGACATAATCCATTCTTGCGCTCCCACTTAACTTCATGTCTATCCTGTCCTTCCCAGTATCCGTCTTTATAACCTCCTTTTACGGCGCGGCGTTTGACGGAACCAAAGTTGGACATTCCTTTCATAAAATGAGTGGAACACTCATGTTTTGAGGAATCTCTCCAATTGTCTTTATGAAAAGTATTGACGTTCATCACGAGTGATGTACTTCTCATTTGAGGGTTATCCAGTGTATAAACCTTTTACACACCCACGTAGTCGAATAGAATATACTATTCCTATAGCCCATGAAACTGCGCTATCCCATCGACTCCCGTGCTAGTCTTCGTGAGTCATTGTTGTCCATGCAATGACCTGGACCAGGGATTTGATAATAAATATTCCAAGTTCACTTAATAGGGTTTCATTCATCAGATCACGTATCTGACAAAACTATACGGAATGTTTTATCATCAATGGACTGTCGTTTAAACACTAAACCAAATTTAGACGACTGGTGAAATAACTCTATTATTTCTGATAACGAGAGTTGTAAATCTGAGCCTCTTCCGTAAAACTCACTCAGTTTTACTTGTCGAGGTTTATTCCAAATTTACCTCATGCCTTAGACTGTGTATGAATCACATACTATGTCTTAGGTGACAGTTTAGTTTGACTACCGTGGTAGTCGGTTTTTAAACTTTGCTTATTATCAATTAATTTGAAGATTGCTATCTTCAACCTTGATAATATCTAGTAATCTTTACTAGAGGTAAGGCTTTTAATTTCTTATGTAGAATTTGCAACGGTTACGGCTTAAACGCTTTTAAGCCTACTTTACTTCCATGTCTGGAAGTTTGCTACGATGACAATTTGTACTACTTTCATCCTTTAGCCTTCTGGGATGTTTCAGTAGTGATTCGAGTTTCCAATCCGAATTGGATGTCTAAATGCTCATCATGTTCAATATGACTTGACTTTATGTTTTCAAACATAAACGTCTCTCTCATGCGTGCTTGCTCATCGGTGTCTTTTCAAACTCCGATTTGGCAACGCTCTTTGTCATGAGTTTTGGGTCGAAATTCTTTTAGACTTTTCCGAGTCTTAGATTTTCTGTTTCGGATCTCATGCATCTCAGCGTACTGAGTCTCTCTAATCCTATCATCTTTTTGATCTATGCTTATAGATCTTCAGATGCCCAAAATGACATTTCATCCTTGTGTGTGGTCCTTTTATTGAGTCAGTGTGTTCACTGTTACACAACATCTTATGCCGTACTCAATCTTTGGTATGCACTCGGCATACGGACCCGGAAGGTTTGTTTCTCCCACTTACCTTCTTGAAACTCGTGATTCAAGATTTTTCTTCATTCCTCAGGAATCAAATTTCTTTGATTGCCTCTTTGAATCGAAGATTCTAACTCTTGTGTGCTTTTATTCCGTTGATGGATTTCTGAAGCATGCCTATGGACATAACTTGATTGGAAGAATCTTATTCTTCTTGTCTAGTTTCGGGAAACATGAATGTTTCCATCCTTCTCAATTTTCTACTTTGGAAAACCAATTTAGGTCTTCCGTTGACTTAAATTATCAAGCTTCATGTCTTGACGAGATATGGATTCCATGATGATTTTGGCTTCTAGCCAAAATCTAGAGTCAGTTTCCGTTTCTGCGCAGGTCTTTTATCTCTTCAGAAATAACCTTTATTTTCCGAGTCTTTGAGATTTGACCTTTTAGGGTTTTTGAACAACAATTTAGAATTTTCTCAACTACTTTGAGATATTCCTTTAGAGACACTTTCACTTGCTTTGAGAGTTCTCCTGCGAATGACATTCGCTTTTGGGCGGTGGGTTTATAAGATCATATCTTTAACCTTTCCTTTTCTGAGGAGCCGCAGTTTGTTGCTCTTGGTCGAATTTAATCGTCTTGTACAAGTTTCATGATTGTTCTTCATGACTCTTCATGATTTTTCTCATGATCGAATTAATTCGACTTGTACTTTTCTCCCACTTATTCTTGTAATAATTAGTACTTTTCTCCCAGACTACTAGGTGTGCTAGTTACTATAAGAATACTATCATGAGCAACAAACACTTTGTTCTCTTGATCGCTTGTGGAAAAAGCCCAAATTTCTTCTAAAGAAATTGCGTCAGACTTTAGCTAATTTTTGTAACGCTTTTACAAGCTTAGCTTTTAGACGGATATCGGTAAATGTATGGGAACAATCGTTTCTAGAATATATCCCAAAGTATTCGGAAGACTTGGCTTAAGCCCATCATTGACTGAATCATGCATAGCAGTGTTTGATTACTCCCACTGAATCCATCATCCCTAAGATGTGTTCCATGGAGCGAGTTGGGAAATGGTTTCTCAACTCCTTTGATGGTTATCAAGTATTTGACTAAAGTTTTTACCACTCCAATCTAATAGGATGTCTTAAACTCTCTTGTCAAAATTGATTCTTTACTTCCGTTTGTACTTTGTTTGAACCTTTCAAGCATTCCGACTTATACTTTATGATTTGTACGTTTCCATACTTCATGAAGTTGTCAGAGTGCGTATTGAAGTTTCTCTCGTTAGCTTCTACAAGTAAACTTATAGGTCTGCATAACACTGTATGAGTCCTAATAGATTACTAGTCTCTATGCCTTTTGAAAAGGGTGACTTTTTCAATTTAGTCCTTAAGACCTAATTGACAATGCTGAAGTTTAATGAGTTTGAATCTCTTGATTTTAGCCATTATCAATGTTAACCTTCAGTTAATTTTACCACTGGTTTAAAACATCATATGTTTCTAGAAGAACAAAATAATCACTATTAAGTTCTAAGCTAGATCAGTGTCTAAAAGAAGACTTTGATCCCTTTCAGGATCCTTAGCATTACTGCTTCTGCTCCTCTTGGATCTTTACTTCCTTTAGTGAAAGTATGTAATTCCCTTAAGCTCCCACTGAGCCGCTCATCTGGTCTTAAATACCTGATGAAGGAATTTTACGATACTTGTTTTTAACTTTGTTAACAAGGATATGGAACCGGAATTCATAATTCCATTCCTTTTGTCCTCCAAGTGCTAAAGGTAGTTTCCTTTTATATGGTCTAGCCATTGTTTGGAAACATTCACAGTAATGAGGAATACTCTTCATCATGTACTCGACAATTGTTTTTCTTTGATCAAATGTTTATCTCACTTGACTGATCCTTTGCCCTTTTGAATCTCAAGAGCTCTTTCTTAGATTCTTTATACCAAATCTCAAGAACCTTTTTTAGACTGGATATTCCCGTATGTTCTGCTCAGTTTGTTCGTAACAACCTGAGTGACTCATCTAAGGTCTTTATCTATCTTTGTTCAATCGATATTGAATTGGGTGATAGATGTATTCTGTTGTCTTCCCTTAGGATGACTTACAGATTGCCTTGGAGGTCTCGTACCTCTCCATTTATGACTTATGTAGGAATTTCTTCGTCAGTTTGTCTTAATGGTTATGCTAGCATGCATTACTCTTCCAAAGAGAATGTTATACGATTGCTTGCAAATGGCTTTTGACCTTCTCTTGTACGAGTCAACATTGGGATTGGGTATTCTAGTGACCTTCCTTTTGAATCTGAGAACTATTCTCGGATTCATTCTTCCATTCTAGGAAGTGGATCAACACCTCCCTTAGGTGTGATTTAAAGTTGAACTCGTTTCTTTGTGTCATCATAAGCTACATAAAAGAAATGACAAAGTTTTAAAACTCGTTATCATTTTGAAAAACTTAGTTTTCCCACGTTATTCAATAAAAAACGTCCCCGATTGAATAAGTGATTCCAAGATCTCAGTTCTTCAGAGTAAAGCGGATGAAGGCCCTACCCTTTGACTCCGTCGTTCCGGGTGAGTGAACTACTTCACTGATCATACCTTATGACTCTTGGTTGATAGATTTCATTAATCAATGACTAATCTATCCTTTTGCCTCGAGTATCCAAGACTCTCTTGCTGATCTCGTTGAGTAGAACCATTTATACGTGTAGGCCTCTTCTATAGACCTACCAGCATTGTCCCAAGCTAGAGGAGGTACTCTGCGAAGGCCGACCCACCTTCCTCGAACAAAGGGCGCAACGAGTGTCTTAATCTGGATAAGCGATTACTCAAGATTACGTTTTTGGGGACTTTTACGCTAGTCTGACGTTTGTTATAGTGAACTATTTATCCTAACTAACATCCATGACATAAAGCGTAAATAAGTAAGTAAATGCGCGCGAGAAAATAAATCAAGCAGACATGGATCCTAGTATGGCCCCTAACCTAGAAGATCTAATCTCCTTTGGTTTGCTTCTTGTTTCACCTTGTGGTTCGTCTAGATCTCCATCTTTGAACCTCCATTGATTTCTCCCACTCGCCTTTGGATTCCTTCCTTGAGTTTCTTCAATGGACTTATAGACCCTAAACTCTAATTACAAGACTTTAACGATTCGCAGATTGTATAAACTTGAAATTAAAATTAATTACAAATATGCACCCATCCGTGCTTAAAACAAGAATATAGAAATAAATCTATGGCCATACTAGTTTCCCGCATTCACATCACATTCATTCATATAATATATTAAGGCTAAGAATTATATAAGCATGATTATCTTGGGAGACACTTTGTCGACATCACATGTCACATTACGAACCTAAGTCTAAATTCGAAGAATTCGACTAACGGTGCGTTCCAGTTTTATCTTTTATGATTTCTAAAATCAACTTCAAGAAAAACTCAATTTTTGGGTTTTGAAAGCCCGGGTCTATTTCGGAAAAATATTGGTTCGATTCGTAATGATTTCATAAATCAATATAAAGAGAAATCCGTTTTTGGCCTTCTGGATGGCCCAGATTTATTTTGTAATTATTTGGTTGGAATCGGAAGAAAATTTAGCAAAAACTCCCACTTGAATGATGGTCCCTATTCGTGGTCTGAAAAGCCTCGAAAAAGCCCGGGACAAGTCCTAGACAAGTCCCGGCCCAAGCCCACAAATGGGCTCGGACAAGGTCCGGACATAGCACGGCCCATAGGGCCGGCATGTCCTGGCCGAGGCCTATCAAGGCCTGGTCTCGTCCTGGCCGGAGCCAGGACGGTAGTCCATGTACCAGACGCGTCTGGTGCTGGACCGGACCAGCACTAGGTGTCTCGGACCTAGTCTGAGACACCCAGAACCTCCCAGACGCATCTCCAAGACGCATCTCCAAGACGCATCTCCAAGACACATCTCCAAGACGCATCTCCAAGACGCATCTCCAAGACGCATCTCCAAGACGCATCTCCAAGACGCAT
Organism: Eschscholzia californica; assembly: GCF_041429995.1. Classification (NCBI taxonomy): domain Eukaryota; kingdom Viridiplantae; phylum Streptophyta; class Magnoliopsida; order Ranunculales; family Papaveraceae; genus Eschscholzia; species Eschscholzia californica. Next base: position 24,157,569 of record NW_028238461.1, read on the forward strand.
CTCCAAGACGCATCTCCAAGACGCGTCTGGTCGAGAGCTCTGGACGCGTCCTAGCTGCTCTGGACGCGTCTCCAAGACGCGTCCCAGCTGCTCTGGACGCGTCTCTAAGATGCGTCCAGTAGCATTCTGGTCGCAGTTCCTGGACGCGTCTCCTGGACGCGTCTCAGCAGCTGCTCTGGACGCGTCCAGTGGACGCGACCAACAGCTTCTGTCCTGCCAGGAAGCTTCCTGCCCGGACACTAGGGTTTCCAAAACCCTAGTTTCCATTTTCTTTTCTTTTTTGTTTTTTTTGTTTTTGCAAATCTCTATTTGCTAACTTCCAAATTTTAAACTCTTTCTAAATTTTGAAATCCTTTTAGAACACTTCCAAAATTTTTCAAAACTTTTAGAAATTTTTAAAATTTCCAAACTTTGTTTTTGGGAGTTTCTTAAAACTCAAAAACAATTCTTTTAGAATACTTCTAAATTCCAAATTTTTGTTTTTGGGAGTTTCCTAAAACTCAAAAACAACTCTTTTAATCAAACAATTTTGGATCAAAATTCTAGGTTTTTTAAACTTTTTCAAGAACAATTTTGAAACCAATTCAAAATCAATGAAATTCAATGTTTTGAAATACTTTCAATCATCAATTTTGATTTTAATTTGAAAAACTAGTTGAATCACATTCATTGTATTCAAATTATGAGTTTGAAGTACTTTTAAAACACTTTTAAAATACTTTATAAACTCAATCTATCAAACTATCAAGCATATCAAATATCAATTAGTTTGATTCTTAGCAAAAACTAGTTAATTGGAAGAGGCTCTGACGTCACTGAAGGGAATTATACCCTTATACTAGTGTTTATAGCGGATAACGACATCTAATGTCTAACACTAGTATCCCCAAGATCATCATGCAAAACTAGTAATTAACCAATAAGAAGATAGTAGATTACCTTAATCGCTATTTCCCTCGAACTAGTTGTATAGATTAAAGAAGACCAAGAGCTTCAAACGTAGCTCCTCTACTTGGGACACCGAATAGTGTATTTAATCTCCCTCCTTGAAAGCTCGCTAGCACTCCAATGGTGGTTTTATAATAAGAAGACCTTCTTCTTGCTTGACTAGAAGATAGCTTGGGAATTAGCTCACTTTCTCCTCTCTACTTGATGTGGTAAAGTAAGAAAGCTTAGAGAGAAATTCCACACCTTATTCTCTGCCCTAAGAGTGTTTATATAGAACCCTAATAAGAATCCACCTCCTTTTAGGTTTCCTAAAACACCCTTTAGAATAAGATTTAGGGAAATAGTCGAAAATAGCAACTAGTTGATATTTTCTCAATTCCCTTAGGAGATGACGTCCAAACCCAGCCAAAATTGGCAGATTTAATTTTCATAACATAAGGAAACGTCCCTCCAAAAATCAGCCCAATCCGAGACCTAAAAGTGCCCAAATCGGCCTAGGCTCAAAACCCTTATTTCGGGCCTTTTTTGCTATCTTTTGCCCAAATTCTATTTAGGCCTGTGAGATATGATGTTTATGGGACATTCCCAATGTTATATCACACTCCCACTAGCCATATCATCCGATTAAATACCTATTCTTATGTGTAACCCGATGTAGGATCCGATCGAAGTTAGCCGCGAATTACTTCGTAATTCGACGATCGTAGTTGGTTTCTAGCTAAACGCTACGACCCCTAAATCAATCGGACTTGATGATCTTCTTTATCAATTGTCCTAGCCGACATATTGCTCGCATTGCCATCTTGGTCGAAGGACATCTCCTTCAACTCCTTCATTTTATTCTTCCATGAATTGTAAACACTTGTTTGAACACTAATATATTTTACAAATTTATAGACGAAATTGTACTTGTACGTATGTGATTTTGCACGTGGTTGAACTATTGGCCGAATATAACTATAAGCATTATTCACACGGGATGTTAGCCAAAGATTTAACAGTACAACCGCAAAAGAAGATGGTTGAATTAACTTGATTGTTACTGGATGAATTGGAGGATAAATGACAAAAAAATCTCTAGTTGTTTAATTACATATGTTGATGTCGAAAAATGGCTTTCCGTTAATCAGTCAAGAAATAGGGACTACAGAGTCTGCTGTGGAAGGATATTCCATCAGGTTGAGTAAGATTCCTTCTTCCCGCTCCTTAGAAACTTAGGGGGAAAACCTGCAAAGGGTTCGGAAATCGCTCCGACGCTCAAGACAGTCTGATTGCTCTTTGTAGTAAAAGATTGAATATTGATTGAAACTTTTGAGGGTGAGTTGTGATTACTCGGTGAAAGTCATCGCGTCCTCTGAAAGACGAATGTGGGCCCTTTTATAGGCTGAATTAGACCATCTGTGATAGACGGTGTAGATGCGGCGGTTATGATCCACCGTTTAAGGAAGTTCCCTACTGTTCGTAGTTAGGGTTTCCCTTTTAGTTATCTCGTATCCTGAATAAATAGAAGTTCCTATGTTCAAGGATACTTCGTAGATATCCTGCCGAGGTGATCATTCTTCTGGGAGATATTTCCTCCTTTGAGACTCTTGAAGTCCAAGCTTGCTTAAACACTTAAGATCTTTAACCGTCTGAGATCTTTAGGAAGATATCGGGATTAAGTCGGTAAACGTGTGGCGTGCTTCTGCCTTCCCAGCTTGGGGCGTAACGCATCGTCCTTGCTTACGTGGACCCCCTTACTTCTTTAGAGAATCACAGGGCTGATCTGACTGTGTTGTGGGCGAAACAGGGCTGAAACCCCTTAGCTGATCCTGACCGACCTCCCAGTTCTAGGCGTAGGTGGTGCAGCGTTGAAGGTCCAGCAGTCCCGTTGCCTTAAGCCGGGTTAACCATTGGACTTCTGGTCTATTCTTGACTTCTTGACGTCAGTCAACATCTGGACATTTTGTGCATCATCACGAGTCCCGCCACTCCTTAGTTGAAAGTAGAGAAACTAAGGAGTAGAAGTGACTCTCGAGTTTGACATTAAATATCTTAAATAACCCTAAGGATAATGGGTATACCTGGACCAGAGATGTTTAGTGAAGCTCGGTCGTTCTCTTGATTTCTTGAGCTCCGCGTTTCGGGGCCGATTGACTGAGCTGTTTCAAAGCCTTATCTGTCATAACTGTGTTCGTGCAGTTTTCGCTTGCCGGGGCCGCTTTAGTCTGAGCAAGCCAGGTGGTGGATTCCGAAAGGTGTAACCACGAATCAGATTACGCGTGACACGTTTTGATTTCGTGCCTTAGGAGATAAACTTCTAATTTCATGCCTGATTCTGAGATGCCACAGATTTGATCTTCTGATCACGCGCTTTTGGCGTTGATCTTTTAGGTAACTGCACACGGTACATTCGCTAGCATGCGTAGGGTATGTGGCCTCTTCTGGTTGGATAAATGGTTGAGTCTTGTCGAGTTTCATTAATTTTCCTTTGGCTTGGTCAGTTCTTTAGTCGCGATTTGACGCCTAGTCATTGTGACTTAATGCGTTACCGAGACACTTTATTCTTTTCATTTATGTTCTTCTTTGTCGAGGATAATTCTTTGCCTTCTTCTTCCACTATAAATAGCCTCATTTGGGTTGTGATTTCCTCAAGAACAACTTTTTCAAAATTGTTCTTTCTTTTTAATTTTTTCTTTTGGCTCCTGATTTCCAGCGAATTTTCGATGAGGCCCCCATTCGAGTTATTATTGGGTTATGGTACCGTCTCCCAGTGTTGGTAGCGAAATCTCAGAAATCTAATATGTCTAACACTAGTATCCTCAGGATCTCATGCATAAGCTAATAGTGAACTAAGAGTTAGAGATTACCTTAATCGCTATTTTTCTCTCGAACCTTTCCAATCGCTTTTGAGAAGACTAAGAGCTCCAATTGTAGCTCCTATACTTGGGACACCGAGCAATCACTTTGATCTCCCACCTTGTTGTTAGCTAGAACTCCAATGGTGGTTAGATTGAAGAACACTTCTTCTTTAACTAGATAGATAGTAATGGGAATTATTTCTTTCTTTCTCTACTTGATGTTGTAGAGATTGAAAGCTTCATGAGAATTTTCCGCACCTTATTCAAGTCTTAGGAGACATTACATAGAATCCTAAGTTCGAGTAAAACCCTAATTAAATTTCCCTAAAAACCCTTTTGAATAAGATTTATGAAACCCATGAAATTTTCTAGCTTCCTTTAATGTGGCCGACCACATCGTGCCCATCTTGGGCAGATCTGGCCAGCCCCTATAGGGGCACACGACCAAGCATGACCGCCACCCTTTTGGGCCCAAAACATCCTTTTGGTGCCCGGCCCGAATTCCCCTTCTCTGGGCCTTTTGTACTATCTTTGCCTAAGCTCATTTTAGGCCTTTTGGACATATATATGGGTCTTACCTATCCATACATGTCTCATACCTCTAGTCATATCTTCCGATCAAGTTGACACTCTTTGTGTAACCCGTTGTAAGATTCAGACGGAGTTAGCAGCCAATTGGTTTGGGATTCGACGATCGTAGTTGGTTTCTAGCTAAACACTACGATCCCTAAATCATCCAGACTTGATGATCTTCTTCTTAATTGTTTTATCTGACAAATTACTTGCGTTGCATCTTTGGTTGAAGGACATCTCCTCCAGTCTCCCAGTTGTACTTAGAACAAGTGCAATGCTCGATTCCCATGTCAATTTGTATCCCATCTGATACGTCACATCTTTCAGACTTTCTTGATCCCGAGCGCAACTGTAAAAACAAATGATTAACTTTTAATCCATTTGAGCGCGACCACGCATTTTCAGTTGCTACTCATCAAGTGTCCCTGAGATACTTTTTCCTAATTTAATTAGAATGACACAATCCATTTTTGTACTCCCACTCAGCTTCATGTCTATCATGCATGACCCAGTGACCTCCTCTATAACCTCCTTTTACGACGCGACGTTTAATGGTACTGAAGCCAGACATTCCTTATATAATATGAGTAAAGCACTCATGTTCTGAGGAATCTCTCAAACTTTGTCAATGAGAAGTGTTTGACGTTCATCACTATTGATGTACTTCTCATTTGTGGGTTATCCAGTGTATATTCCTAATAATCAACCCACGTAGTCAACTTGAATACTCTATTCCTATAGCCCATCAAACAACGTTATCTTGTTGACCTCACGTGCTAGTCTTCGTGAGTCATTGTTGTCCATGTAGGAGATGATAATGAAATATTCCAAGTTCACTTAATAGGATTTCATTCATCAAATCACGTATCTGACAAACTTATTTGGAATGTTTTATCATCCATAGTCTGTCGTTTAAATACTAAACCAAATTTAGACGACGAAGAAATAACTAATTTATTTCCGATAACAAGATTTTGTAAATTTGAACTTCTTCAGTAAAACCCCTTTTACCCACTCAATTTACTGGTCAAGGTTATTTCCAGAATATACCTTATGCCTTAGACTTTTGTATGGCTTTCATACTTTGTCTAAGGTGACAGTTCAGTTTGCAACAGATCTAATCCGGTTAAACTTTGTTCACTATCAATTAATCAAAAGTTGATAATTTTTAGTATTCCTTTTTTACTTTTAAAACTTCTTAAGTTTCAATTCTATTCTTTCATTTGTAGAGTCTGCAACAGTTCCCGTCTCGAAACACTTTCCAGCCTACTTTCCTTTCATGTCTGGAAGTTTGCATTGTGTGACATATATTACTTCCCAATTTGAACCAAGAACTCATCGTGAGTATGTTTATTAGTTGTGGTCCAGAATTCCTTATCTGGATTTGAATGGTGATGACTCGTCATACCCCCAAGTATTTGTGACGTAGTAGGTGAATGCTAATTATGTCCAATATAACCTATCTTATGCTTGATGCATGAATATCTTTCTCATGCGTGCTTGCTCATCAGGGCCTACTAGACTCCGAGGCTTGCTTAGCTCTATGCCATGAGACTTGGGTCGAATTTCTCTCATAGAGTCTTTCGCATTTGAACTTCAAGAATCTTAGCGTAGTAAGTTTCTTAACTTAGTTCTATCATCCTTTCGATCTATTCTCATATATCTTTGATGCCCAAAGCATATTATTCTTTTGTGTGTGGTCCCTTAATGAGTCAGTTCCTAACTGTTTTCAACATCTCAATTAGGGGTGTTCGTTGGTTCGGTATCCGGTATTTTGGTGTCATCCGTTACCAAACCACTCATGGTTTGGTTAGTGATTTTTCAAACCGTTACCAAACCGCTCGTGGTTTGGTTCGGTTACTAACCAAACCATCATAAGTGGTTTGGATACTACTGGATACCAAACCATCTATAAAAACAATTTGTTCTCCATAAAAATCGGTGAATCGAGTTACTTTCTGCATACATTGACGTATAAAATGAAGGCAACGCTCCTTAAAAACTAGTAGAAACGATCAAAGTAACATAATACGCCGAAAAACATTTGAACCATTAATGACATGTGCAGCATCTACAGAAATATTTTATAGTAGCTAGTAACATTAATATTAGTAATACATGAATCGTTTTAATCTAATTCTAGATAGTGACATTATATTGTAGTAGTATTGTTGCTTTGTATGTGTAGTAGTTATTCTTGTTTCTGGCAAGAACTTGATCAAAGATGTGTATTTGTATGAAATTATAAAGATATGATAGATATATTTTAGAAAAAATTATGTAAATATATAATACAATTATGTATAATAATTGAACTTGACTGGTTCGGTTTGGTTTTAATGGTTCCTAAAAATTACATCCACTTACCAAACCAAACCAGTTGGTTTTTGGAAATCTACAACCGTACCAAACCACTCATTGTTTGGTTTGGTTTGAAAACCGACTGGACCGGTTTGGATTGGTTTAGTTTGATTGGTTCGGTCTATTTCTGCATACCCCTAATCTCAATGTTGTTCTTAATCTTAGTATGTTATCTGTGATAGACCTAAAAATAGGTCTATTCCTGCAAGTATACGGGGTCAAGTTATAGTATTTATAATAAGATCGAGTATCGTCCCAAGAGATAGGTAGGTAACTTCAGATATTGACGGCGAGTTTAGCCCAATAATCAAAATGTTAATAACTAACTTAGACTAAAACACACACACACCCCACTCATAAATTTGATGATTGATTTGTAAAGAAATAAGAAAATAAATAAAACTAACTAAACCTATCTAAGAAAGAGGCGAGAAGATATCTAAGGTTATAAAATCCACCGCATAATTTCACTTTATAAAACAAGCACTTAATTACTTAAATCTCTTTTGTATTTACTCGGGATCCAATATAATGAACTATTTGGATTCCGGATGATGTTCTAGATAAAACAATTTTATAATCACTAATTCTAATTGTCTTCCTTATAAAGATTCGGATCACTTAACTATTATTCATCATCTAAAAATCATACTCCATCTAACAACTTAACGAAAGTATGAAATATCTAATTATGAGGCATGAGTAATGGAAAGAAAATCCAATCCATATAGATAAACAATCAATAGAAATTAAAGCACATCAAAGGATTTAATTAATCAAGAACAAGTATTATAAAGATCCAAAATGGGTTTCATTTACAACCTTAGATGACTAAATTAACTATACATGGAATCTAGAATAACATTCATTGACATTGTAAAATAAATGAAAATACTAAGAAATTAATGGAAAGAAATCACCAATCAAATTCCATATCCCCATGTATCTTCAATTTGTCTAAGGGTCTGTTTGAAACGCGTGAAAATAGGATAGGAAAATCGATTTTCGTAAGAAAATCGATTTTCCGCTGTTTGATTGAGTCTGAAAGTGTGAAAATGCTTTTCATAGGAGAAAAAAAAGTGGGAAAAAGGACCAAATTTTTTTCGCACAAAAAAGGTGTGAAAGCTGTTTTCGCACCCTCTTCATTTTTACGCGCTCTCTCTCCTCTCCGAGTTTATCTCAACTGCTCCTCTCTGTACCTCACCATCTCTCTACCTCTCCATCTCTCTTGTTGTAGGCGGCAAAATCTCCATCTCTCGACCATGAAGCTTCACCAAATCGTTTACCAGTAAAATCATTTCAATGAGCTCTCAATATTAATAACGAAATGATACCTCATGGATCTGTTTATTAACCTCTTTAATGCTTCATCAACATACTGTATTGGATCGTTTTCAATCTCTCCGTCTCTCATCGATTTTGGGATGGAGAAATCTTGCATTAACCCAATAACAAGTATCATTTTGTGTAACCCTAATTGCAAAAATCAATCTGATCCCAAGAGGTGGTGGTCAATCTTGCAAAACCCCATTCCAAGTATGATTCTTATAACTCGGATTGAAGTAAAAACCCCAATTTGATTTAAGTATGATTCCTGTAACCCTAAGTGCAAAAACCAAATTTGATTCCAAGAAGTTGTGGTGAATCTTGCATAAACCTAACTCCAAGTATGATTTTTGTGATTTAGCTTGAATCAAAAACACAGTTTCATTGTACTGATCTGAAATCCCTCTCTCTCTACCGATTTGTACTATCTCCCGATCTTCACTCTCTCTCTCTCTCTGTCGATCTAGATGGGCTAGGGCAGAGAACCACAAAAAATTTGGGAAAGAATTGGGAGAATCACAAAGCTTATGTGTAATTAACAGCAAAGATCATCACGAATTGAAGAAGATCAAGTGAAGATTTTTATTTTTTGGTGAAAAATTAAGATTTCTTCCTTAAACAGGAAGAAGATCATCACGAATTTTGAAGGCACCCTCAATCAATTAGTCAATAAAAGAAATGTCAATAATTTTTTAAGGGCACCCAACATTTTCCTACAACCCTATCAAACACTTTAATAGGTTGGTTTTCTTTCCCATCGGAAAAAGTTGGTTTTCTTACCCAAGATTTTCTCATGTATCAAACGGACCCTAAGATTTGCTCCATTTGTGCTCAAGAATTTTACTCCAAGAATTCCAAGTAATAGCTATTTTATTGCCACCCAAATAAGAAAAAGAAAGAAAAGGAAGAAATTAGATGTAGAAAGAAGTTGGAAAGAAAAGATGAAAGGGGGTAAAGATGATAGAAGAATATGGAAGGAAGAAGGAGAAGACTATTAATGGAAGAATAATAGTGGTAGAGAAGTAGTAGTAGTAGTAGTAGTAGAGAAAGATGAAAAAAGAATGGAAAAGATGGATTTGGTAGAGAAAATAGGTTAGAGAAAGAAATAGGTAAGAGGAGAGGTAAGAAGAGGTATTATGGGAATAGAGAAGAAGGGATTGAGAGGGTTTGCAAGTCTAGCTTTAATGGAGGATCAAGAGTTTTTTTATATAGGGTTAGGGTTTGATATGGTTAAAATGGTAAAAAGGGTAAATTGGAGGGCTATTTGGGAAAAATGAGGGTTAACATTACAAAATAGGGTTTGGAACTGGGACATGTGTCGACTGGAGAAGGGTGAAAGCAACCTGGCCGTTGGGGTTGCAAATACACGCGATCCAGTGCTTCGCGGGGGATGAAGAAGTGACCGGCAGCAGCAACATCCGTCAGATCTTGGGGCGCGCGGATCTGGAGGAACGGGAGAGCGACACGCGTCCTGGACTACTCTAATATGCTGCTTCGGGCGACACGGGATAACTAATAAAGGACGGGACGGTCAGCAGCCGTCAGATCTGAAGGACGCGGAAGCCAACGGATGAGATTAAAACGTTGGTCCGGGAGCATGGAACTAAATAGCAACTGGTTATACCGGATCACGCTTTAAGGGTCCTTTTCGCTGCTCAGCGAAAATACGGGATTTCGATGCTCCGACCTCTGAATTAAGACACGTGTCTGCTGGTATACCGCGTGCCAGAATACATCCCGAAAATTGACCGAATGTTGACAAACTGTTGACTTGACTTTGACTTCACATAATTCTCTCGTCCGGACTCCGATTTGACTTCCGTTATCTCCTACGGACTCGTCTCGACCTCTACTTTTCACCCATGTACTCGTATTGGCCAAATTACCAGAATGTCCTTGACTCCAAATGACCAAAATACCCTTCATGCATCTTTTCCTCGTTTTTAACCGTTTTTCACACCTAATTCTGCAAAAGACACCTAATCAAGAAAACCAACCATTTTATTATAATAAAGACTCGAACCCGACTAACTTGGCTAAATTAAACGACCCAGATGGGGCATTTTCATGACCCATCAATCTGCATACCGGACCTGAAAACGTGTCACTCCCACTTACCTTCTTGAAATTCTCGAGATTCAAGATTCTCTTCATTCTTTTAAGAAATAAACAACTTTGATTACCTCGTTGAATCAAAGATTCCAATTCTTGCCTGATTTAATCCATCGATGGATTTCTGAAGCATGCGTATTTTACTAACTTCTGAAATCGTTAACCTTTTTCTTTCACAATCTTATTAGGGAAAAGGTTTTTGACTTTCCCATGTTAGTATGGACTAAACTTAGACTGATGAAAAAGACCTCGTTCATAGTCTCATGGTATGAATCTGTGATCTTCATCTCTTTGTCTAGTTTTAGGAAACTCTAATGTTTCCTTCCTTCTCAGGTTTCTTCTTTAGAAAACTAATTTTCATCGAATGGGTGTTACTTCATTAACCAAATTATCAAGTTCCAAAACTTGATGAGACATAGATTCCTACAGTTTGTAATATTCTCAACTTTTGTCTTATGACTTTTATCTTCTACTAGTGAAAGTTTAATCTTCTGAGCTTGTAAGATAAGCTATTTTGTCCTTAAGGGATTATAAACAACAATTTGCAATATTCTCAACTTTTGAGATATTTACGTTCTGAGCAACTTTCAACTTCTTGAAAGTTTTCCTGCGAATCTTATTCGTTTTGTGCGGTAGGTATTTAGAGTTAATCTATCTTTACCTTATATTTCCTTTTCGGAACCACGATTAACTATTCTTAACAGTTTATTACTCTTGGTCGAACTTATTCTCGACCTGTACTTTTCTCATGACTCTTCTCACGGCCGAACTAATACGACTTGTACTTTTCTCCCACTTATTCTTCTAATAATTGGTTCTTTCTTAAGTTAATGATTAGAAGAATGCCATCACGAGCAACAAACACTTTGTTCTCTGATCGGTTGTGGAAAAGCCCAAATTTTTTCTAAAGAAATTGCGTCAGATTTGCTAATTTTGTGCCCTTGTAAACTGTTTTACGTAAGCTTAGCTTTAGACGGAGTTAAGAAACCCATCGCTGATCGAATCATGCATAGTAGTGTTCGATTACTCCCACTGGACCCACCATCCATCTGATGTGTTCCATGGATTGAGTTAAGAAATCATTTCTCAACTCTTTGATGGTTATCAAATTCTTGACTCAAATTATCACCATCCGAATCGGATGGCTTATATTTTCTTGTCAAGGTGATTCTTTACTTCGGTTTGTACTTTGTTTGAACTTTTCAAACATTCCGACATATACCTTATGACTTGTACGTTTTCGTACTTCATGAAGTTGTCAGAGTACGTATTGAAGTAGTTTTCGTTAGCTTCTGTAAGTAAACTTATAGGTTATAAAAATCAGAGCTTCTTCAACTATTGAGATTATCTCATGTTTGGGGGTTCATCCTCTCAAGCTCAACTAAAACAGAAATATTAGAGAGAGAGACAACATCTCTCGGTTTAGAAGAACACAAAAGCAGAGTTGTCAATCATCCCCAACAACCAAAAACAGAGAGTATCATTACTATATCTCTTTGGAACTAAAACAGAAACAAAGAGGATTGATTAGCTCGAGTGTTTTCATAGTCTATCCTTTCTTCTTCTCTTTTTCTGTTGTTTACCTTTCAGTGAGAAAAAAAGGGAAACAGAGAAAGTGAGAAGAGAGTTTCATTACTTTGTTATCTTTTACTGTAGAGAGAGAGAAGGAGAAATCAGAAGATCATTTCATTAATCATTCATACTATTCGTGTATTTTCTTCTTTGTCTAATTATTTTTGTGAGAGAAAGATTAGAAGAAGTTTGAAATACAGTAGAGAGAGAGAGAGAAATTCTGTTAGAGAAGAAGACTCTCTTTGTTTGGAAATTCTGCTGGAAAATAATTCTCCCACTTACTGGAAAATTATTTTCTCCAGGGGAGTGTTTGGCTGCAGCAGGGAAAATTCAGCGAGAAAAGTTTAGTTCTTTCTTTTCCCTCTTATTATTGATACTTGTTAGTTTTATCTCTTCCATCATGAGTTACTAATCTCCCAATCTAGGAATTCCGATGAAGTTTTGACATATGATTTTGATAATCTTTTCATGGCTTAATATCTTAAATGCTTTAATCGTTATAATATTGAATTCGTAGACTTGGTGTAGGAAGATTTCTTCATTAGCTATGCTTTTGATTTGATGGTTCATGTTTAGGTTAAGTCCTTTAATGAGTCATGCTTATAGATTGATAGTTAATAGTTGCGACTTTGGTATTTCAAAACTTCGAGTTTAGACTTTAGTTTTATTCGGCTTTGCCTAGAATATTTTTCGGGGTTTGGTACATTCGGTTACCAAAACTTGAGTGATAAAAAGATATGCATGGTTAGATTATCATTGATAAATGTTAAGATGGATTCTAAAATCCTAGAGTTCTCCCCCATTTGAGTTCATTTTTATTGTTTGTTTCAGTATTTGATTTTATCATCACCAAAACAATTTCCAAAGAAAACGTTTTACTTTTAAGTTTTAGAATAGGTTTGACTAGTCTCTGCGGATCGACTCAGTCTTACCGGGATTATTACTTGACACCCTTATGCTTGCGGGTATAGACCTTTTAGGATAACCTTCTAGGACCATTAAAGTGATTATAAGATACGTGCTTAACTTTGTTAACCAAGATATTGGACCGAAATTCACAATTCCATTCCTTTTGTCCTCTAGGTAGTAAGGGTAGTTTCCTTTTAAATGGTCTACCCATTGTTTTAGAAACATCTACAGTATTGAGGAACAATTCTTGTTTATGGACTCGACAACCAATTTGCCTTTCTTGATCAATTGTTTGTCTCTCTTGACTGACCTTTTTCCTTTAGAATATCAAGAACTTTTCTTAGATTCTTTGCTCTGAATCTCAAGAACCTTTTCTTAGATTCGATGTTCCCGTGTGATCTGCTTAGTTGTTCATAACAATCTGAGTGACTCATCTAAGGTCTTATCTATCTTGGTTCAATCGGTATTGAGCTGGGTGATAGATAAATTCTGTTGTTATATCTTAACATGGGAAATCCGAGTTGTTTCAAGTTTTTGAACAGACAAGTCATATCTAAAATATGATCGATTCTTTCTTACTTAAGATGACTTTCAGATTGCCTTAGAGGTCTCGTCCCTTTCCATTAATGATCTCTGTAGGAATTTCTTCCTCAGTTTGTCTTAATGGTCATGCTAGCATCCATTACTCTTCCAGAGAAAATGTTCTACGATTGGTTCCAGAAGGCTTTTGACCTTATCCGGTATGAGTCAACACTGGGAGTGGATATTCTAAGACGTTTTCTTTATTTCGAATCTGAGAACTATTCTCGGATTCCTTTTTCCATTCAAGGAAGTTACTTTCGTTCAACTCTTTCTTAAGGATTGGCGGAAGATTAGAAAACTAATTTTCTAATACGTCAGTAAAACTACAGTGAAAGAATCGCAAAGTTTTAAACTTATTATCGTTTTTGGAAAAATTCAGTTTTCCACAATATAAAACCGTCCCTGATTGAATAACGTGATTCCAAGATATTATTTCTTCGGAGTTAAGAGGACTAGGGCCCTGTCCTTAATCCCGTCGTCCTGGGCGAGTGAAATACTTCACTGATCATACTCTTATGCCTCTTGGATGATAGATTGCATTGATGAATGCTTAATCTTTTGCCTTGAGTATCCAAAACTCTTTTGATGATCTCTTTGAGTAAAACCATTTAGACGTGTAGACCTCTGTCATAGGTCTACCCGCATTGTCCCAAAGTTAAAGATGACACCCTATAGAGGCAGACCACCATCAAGAATTAAGGGATCAATGAGTCTCTTAATTTGGGTAGACATATTACTCAAAATTACTTTTAGGGTCTTTTACGTTTTGTATAGTATGCGTTATAGTCAACTATTTAGCCTAACTACCATCAACGACATAAAACGTAAATAAATAAGTAAATGCGCGCGAGAAAATAAATCAAGCACATGTAGATCCTAGTATGACCCCTAGTCCTAAAGGATCTAATCTTCTTAGGATTCTTCTTGCTTTCGCCTGGATCACCATTTTCGAACCTCCATTGATTTATCCTACTCGAATCAGGATCCCATCCTTGAGTTTCTTCAATGGACTCATTGAACCTAAACTCTAATTACAAGACTCTAACGATTCGTGCTTAAAACAACTTGCATTCATATAATATTAAAGTTATTACAACTTGAGTTTCGTCAATGAAATTAAAATTATTACAACTTGCACTTATCCGTGCTTGAAACAAGAATGAAAGAAAACAACTTTCTATGGCCATATTAGTTTTTGCATTCATATCATATGCATTCATATAATATTAAAGGTTAACAATTATATATGCACAATTATTCAGGAGATACTTTTGTCGACATTTCTATGGTGCGTTTTGGTTTTGTCTTCAATAATTTCCAAAATCAATTATAAGATAAACTCCGTTTGGGCCTTCGGAGGGGCCGGGTCAATTTGGGAAAAATTTGTTTGACTTTTAACGATTTCCGAAATCAATTTTAAGAAAAATCTGTTTCGGGCCTTCGGGTGGCCCAGAACAATTTCGGTAAAATTTTAGTGGAACTGGGAGAAAATTGGTTCAGCGCCCAGACCTTCGAGTCGGAGAGCCGGACGAGTTGGATATTCGAGCAGAACTAGTGGTTTGTTTTGGGATTTGGCTCTGAATACTTATTTGGTTGAGCTGGATCACTCGTTGGGTAGTTCTCGATAAACCAGAAAGTTTGACTAGTCATATCTAATATTCTAACGTCGTTTAGACTTCGATCGGAAGTTAGTAGCATTTGCCTTTACCACATGCTTGACGATGTTAGTCCCCCTGACTTCGTAATCGTCGTTAATCTAGTTAACCAAAAGTTGTGAGTTACTGTACGTCTGAATGTTAGTAGCTTTTGCTTTTAGAGCAATTCTTAATCCCACCAACAAAGCTTTGTTTTCTGCCTCGTTATTAGTGACCGCGAAACCAAATTTGGTTGTTTGGAAGGTCTTCTTTCCTTCCGGGCTTACCAGGACAAATCCTGCCACTTTCAGGGCCTCGCTGGAAGCTCCGTCCACGAAGAGAGTCTAGATCAGCTCGAGTCTGAGCTCTGTCATTGAGACATAACACTCAGATATAAAGTTTGCCTGGGCCTGCCCTTTTTAGGGCAATTCTTGGCACATATTTATATCAAATTCGCTGAGCTCTACAACCCACTTATCAATAGTCCGAACATGCCCATCTTCTACAGCACGTTTTTGAGTGGCTAATCTGTCTACGCTATCATGGTTTGAGCATGGAATAATGGTCGTAATTTTCTGGCTGTTTGGACGAGTGCGTATGCTAGTTTTTCCACCATGGGATAGTTCTACTTCGTCCCAGTAACTTACTGACGAAATATACGGGGCGCATTACCTGGTTGATCATCTTTATCACACCGTAGAGACCACTTCCTTCGACGCTGACAGATATATAGTCAACTCATCTCCCGAGTTAGGGCTGGCTAATAAGGGCAGGGTCATCAGATGCGTCTTCAAATTTTGGAAAGCTCGCTCTGCTTCCTCAGTCCATTCAAACTGTGACATGTTCCCGAGTATTTTGAAAAATGGTAAAGTTTTATCTCCCATTTTTCTCAGGAAACGTGTGAGGGAAGCAAGCCTTCCTGTTAGCCTCTGGACCTCTTTCGGCGTGTGAGGGTTGGGCATGTCAATCGAATCTGTGATTTTTGCTGGATTGGCTTTTATCCCTTGATGGTTGACCAGAAAACCAAGGAACTTGCCCGAGGTTACTCCGAACACGCACTTTTCTTGATTTAGCTTCATGTTATAGGCCTGGAGCCCATCGAAGGCCATCTTGAGATTAGGTATCAGGTCTATGCAGACCCTGCTTTTCACAATCATGTCGTCAACATAACATTCCACTATTTTCCCGATCTATTCTTCGAAGATTTTGTTGACCAGTCGTTGGTATGTTGCTCTGGCGTTTCTAAGACCGAAATCCATCGTTCGTATGTTGCTCCGACCTCGATCAGTTAAGAAAGCAGTCTATTCTTGATCAACCCAATGCATAGCTATCTGATGATATGCCACGAATGCATCTATGAAGCTGAGCAACTCATGTCATGAAGTGGAGTCTACCAGTTGATCGATGGATGGCAAAGGAAAACTGTCCTTTGGACAAGCCTTGTTCACGCTAATATAATCCACGTACATCCTCTAAGTGTTTTTTTCTTCGGTACGAGCACCACATTTGCTAGCCAATCGGGGTACTGCGCTTCTTGTATCACTTCTGAAGCTAGTAAATCTTTTGCGATTTCTGCCTGTTTCTCTGGTGCGAAGTTCATTTTCTTCTACTTGATAGGTCTGCTACCTTCCTTCATGTTCAGCTTATGCACGGTAGCGGATGGATCTATTCCGGGACTTCATCTGTTTAGAAAGCGAACACATGTCAGTGTGCCCTCAGTAATGCTCATAGCTCTTCCTTTTCTGCTTCCGTTAGTGTGTTACCAACCTAGGTAACTTCGATTAGGGAATCCCAATCTGAACAAGTATTGTAACATCTGTCGTTTTGTCTATTTCTTCGACTTTGGTCGTAACTTGAGCGACCATTGCTACTAGGGGACAATAAAAGTGATTCCGAAGAGAATTGAATAGAGATTTAGGGGGGGGGGGGTAGTGGTTGGGGACTTTGGGGGACATTTTCATGTCCCCCAATGTCCGTGTTATTGGTTGGGGACATTTGAAATGTCCCCAAATGTCTGTGTTATTGGTTGGGGACATTTCAAATGTCCCCAAATGTCCGTGTTATTGGTTAGGGACATTTCAAATGTCCCCAAATGTCTATGTTATTCGTTCGGGACACGAAATTAGGGACATTTCAAGACAAATTGGTTTTGGGGACATTTGGAGACATTTTAGTGTAAATTTGGAGAGCTTTTGGAGAGAAAATGTCTCTCAAAATATGGAAGACATTTGGGGACATTTGAGTAAGGAAGATAATAAAAATAATTATTATTATCAAATCATATTATAATAATATTATCTTATTATTATATTACTACATTATTATATTCTTATTATATTATTATTATTATTATATTATTATTATTATTATTATTATTATTATTACTATTATTATTATATTATTATTATATTATTATTATTATTATTATTATTATATATTTGAGGAAGGTAATAAAATTTTATTATTATCAAATCATATTATTATAATATTATCTTATTATTATATTACTATATTATTATATTATTATATTATATTATATTGTATTATATTATATTATATTATATTATATTATATTATATTATATTATATTATATTATATTATATTATATTATATTATATTATATTATATTATATTATATTATATTATATTATATGTTTATAGCGGATAACGACATCTAATTTCTAACACTAGTATCCCCAAGATCATCATGCAAAACTAGTAATTAACTAATAGGAAGATAGTACATTATCTTAATCGATATTTCCCTCGAGCTAGTTAAATAGATTAAAGAAGACCAAGAGCTTCAAACGTAGCTCCTCTACTTGGGACACCGAACGGTGTATTTAATCTTCCTCCTTGAAAGCTCGCTAGCACTCCAATGGTGGTTTGATAATAAGAAGACCTTCTTCTTGCTTGACTAGAAGATAGCTTGGGAATTAGCTCACTTTCTCCTCTCTACTTGATGTGGTAGAGTAAGAAAGCTTAGAGAGAAATTACACACCTTATTCTCTGCCCTAAGAGTGTTTATATAAAACCCTAATGAGAATACGCCTCCTCAAAGGTTTCCTAAAACACCCTTTAGAATAAGATTTAGGGAAATAGTCGAAAATAACAATTAATGATATTTTCTCAATTCTCTAAGGAATAGGTACGAAACACCACTAAATTTTGCGTGCATACTACTGGTTATGTCAGAAACTCATCCTCCAAAATTCAGCCCAAATCCGAGTCCCGGAAGTACCCTAAGCGGCCTAGACCCAAAACCCTTATTTCGGGCCTTTTTGCTATCTTTTGTCCAAATTCTATTTAGGCCCGTGAGATATGTTTATGGGACATTCCCAATGTTATATCACACTCCCACGAGTCATATCATCCGATTAAATACCCATTCTTATGTGTAACCCGATGTAGGATCCGATCGAAGTTAGCCGCGAATTACTTTGTAATTCGACGATCGTAGTTGGTTTCTAGCTAAACACTACGACCCCTAAATCAACCAGACTTGATGATCTTCTTCATCAATTGTCCTAGCCGACATATTGCTCGCATTGTCATATTGGTCGAAGGGCATCTCCTTCAACTCCTTCAATAACGACACCTTCACTGATACACAATGCCTCGTACTCTTCTCTTCTATTCAACTCTTCTATTCAACTCTTCTAATATTTTATTCATGTAGAGGATTGTTAGTTTTTTTTGAATAAAATCATTAGTTGTTATTTTGGAATAAAATGAGCTAAAGTTGGCTCACATTTTTGGAGGGAACTACTTTTATCCATAAACAAACAAAATACTTTTTGTACTAACAACACTTGTAGAATAAAGTGTAAAACCTTTTCATCCTCTTTACTAAAATAGAAATGGAAATTTCAAACTATAGTGTTTTGTCCTACATCTTTCAAAGAGAAAAATTAGTTTGTGTTTTTTTGGAGAAAGTTGGGTGTGGCCTCTTGGGGTTACAATAGTGCTCTCCTGAGGAGAGACCCATCACTTTTTAGAGGCACACCTTACTTTAAGCACACCACCATTTCTTCCATTTCTCACTTGTGCACATCCGCGGGTCGGGTCTCTGACCCGGCTCCAGCTCCTGGTCCTGGTCTTGGTTTTGGTCTACCAGAGAAGTGCCTTATCTTCTCTAACCTTTTCCTCCCACTACTGGCTAGTGGAAACAGTCCAAGTACGTATTTTTCTCTGACCTTTTCTTCCTACCACTGGCTAGTGTAAACAGTCCAAGTACGTGTGTACTGGCTAGTTATTTTCCAATGTTGGATCAAAACGACCTAAAGTCGTTTGATCAAGTTTCCCCACTCTATAAATAAGGAAAACTCCCAGAAAGAAAAATAGTGTTCTTTCTATCTCTCTTCTCTGCTCTTATCTTCTTTGCTTTGTTATAGTTTTGTCAAGATCAGAAGATCAGAATTGAAGTTTGCTTCTTCAGTTTCTGATAAGGAACAGTTGAATCCTAGGGGGCTTCGCTCGCATACTACAAAAGCAATACCAAATTCGAAGGTAGCAGGGGCGTTTTAAGTCTTCTGGATAGTGAGTCTAACTCGTGCCTCTGTTCCACCATTACTGTTCTATTGTCTACATGCAGGTTCATTTTCTCAGTTGGTTCACTTACTGTTTATTTAAAGCTCTCAAAAAGATAAGTTACCTTCTTTAACTTACTGTTTTATTGCTCAATTTTGATTTCCGATTTTGTTTAATTAGTTTTTATACTTTTTGATAACAAAAAATCTATTTAATGGCAGAGAAAACAAAAAAAAGACCTTGTGAAATTTTGATTGTTATGAGAAACTTCACCATGACCTGCAAATCGAAGGAAATTGGAAGAGAATGATAGTGAATTCGGATTTTCCCTCTCTAAATTGAGATCTGATACGAAACCAAGGAATTGTATTTTCTCTCTTTAAATTTGGAAGAGAAATTGGACCGATTGTTACCTATGATTAACTATTTTCTTGAGAATTGAGATTGATAGGTGAAATGGGGCCACAAATGTTCTACAAAGAGATAAATTGAATTCTAGAGAAAGAAAGTAGATAATAGTGGCAGAGAAGGAAGTGAATTCTCAAGACGAGGGTAGTTTCGTCCCAGAAGAAGTGTGTGGTTTGCACGCCCCTCGTCTAACGGGTGTTTGACCGGAAACAGGACACTAGAGGTTAACGCCTAAAGGATGATCATTTTTGGAGTGTACTCCTAATTTAACTAAGGAGTCAATTTATTTTTATTACTCCTACTTCTCCCTTGTCTAATCACAGGTTATGTTATTTTCTATTAAGAAAAGAAAAGGACATCTAATATGGATCCAAAGCACAAACTTGTCGTCGACGTAAGAATTTAAAAAAAAAGGAAAAGAGAGATGACAATTAGAAGTTGACATGCACTTAAACCCATCATCACATCACCACATTTCTAAGTTTTTCTTTTTCAACTTGGCAAGTCCTTGTTACCCCTCCTCCTCTCCCATCATCTTTTGTAGATGTTTAGGTGAAAGGTACATTATTCCCTTAGTGACAAGAAATTTAATTTTGATTTTGTTTAACTTTTCCATGTTTAGGTCAATTTCATTCCCCACCACTAATAATTTACCCATTAAACATGAGTATTAACATGCCAACTTTTAGATCCTAATAACTTTCACTAGTGCTCCCTTTTTTTGGTTCTACGTTTTTAATGATTTTAAAAAAAAATTTGAACTCAAAGTGCCCAGACGCCATGAAATACCTGAGAGTAAAATTGTATATTGGCAACTATCCCACCCATATGTGCAGAATATAGGAGCCTGAGGGGAGCCTCGCAGCCCTACAGGCCCAAATTTGGCCCCCTCTATCCTGTAGTGCCTCTAAACCCCAAGACATAATTTGAACCATTAGTCAAGTCCAAACTTAAATCATGGCCTAACTATCAATTAAGTCTAGCCAACATTTAAGATTGCAACCCACCTATCAATTCCTTAAGGCTACTAGGCCTATTATCCCATTCATCTCTAAAACTAAGTTACTTAATATATCTAATTTACCATCTTATAATAATGTAGAATTAACGAAACATTTTCAAGTTCCTTCCCGAGGTCGTAGGGGGGTCTGTTGTTATTATGGTCTGAATTGTTATTATGGTCTGAATCAATAAATATTTCGATCAACTTCCTCTTTTAATCTAATTCATCTTAATATTCTAGGTTCGTCTTTAAGACCTTCTTAGGACTTACTATGCGTCTACGATCTGCCTAGGATTCAGGATAGAACTCAGTTCTGGAACGACCTATTAACGATAATTTCTGGATTTACGGGACCATTTTGCTACCGGTTCCCCGTCAGACAAATGAAGGGGGGGGGGGGGGCATCTAATATAGCTTTCGTCGAGCATTTCTAAGACTTTATACAGCGACGAGGTCTGATTGATCTGGGATTTCACGGACCGGCTTCCACTTGGTCGAACAATAAAGCTAGATATCATCTCACTAGGGAGAGACTGGACAGAGCTATGTGTAATTTTGACTGGTTTCTTCTTTATCTGGACTGTGGACTTTTTCACCTCCCAAGGTATTCTACCGATTATGCACCTATATTAATGAAGACCCAGACAGAAGCAAACATTTTTAATGAGATTCAACGATTTTAACTTTACTGGACTAAACACACGGATTATAAGGATACATTTAAGCTAAATTGGAATGTGTACTGGTCATTTTTATGAGAAGATACTAGAAGTCAAGGATAACACAAGACAGTGGAGTAAACACGCATTTAATATGATTACGAACAGGTTAGAAGTGTTGAAAACCAGATTGCTACAGATCCAAACTCTTACTCCTACGAAGAAACTTTGAAAGTCGAAAGTGGTTTGCAAGAAGAGATTTTATATATACAAGAGGTGGAAGTCGAAGCTAGAGCAGCGTGCAAAATTGAAATGGGTCCAAAATGGTGATCGTAACTCTGAAGCGTTTCACGTCGCCATGTCACAACGACGACAAAAGAATAGAATTCACCAACTTCAGCTTCAATCAGGAAGAACTACAAGTAATGTTACAGACATACCAGAAGATTACATGTTATTTTTAGCATTTGTTTTCGGTGGAGGATGTTGCTTAACCACCAATAGAGATTTACAAGCATATAAGGTTCTATCAACCGAAGATCTGGGCTACGTCTCAAGGAACCCGACATCAGAGGGAGATAAAGGCGGTCGTAATGGATATGGGTGATATTAAAAGCCTAGGACCTGAGAGGCTACCGTGCATATTTTATCAACATAATTGGGACATCATCGAAAATGATCTTATTCGTTATATACAGGCAGCCCTCCGCTCATGTTCTATTGACGTTATTCTTAATTTTATGACCATTACATTAATCTCTAAGGTCGGGAGCCCGAGTATGGCCTCGGATTTTCGACTAATCTTCTTATGCAACTCTATTTACAAATTCATCACCAAATTAATTGCTAACCGTCTTCGACCTTTTTTTTAGAGAATAACATTATGTGGATCCTGAATGCATTCGTGCCTAACAGAAAAATACTGGATGACATAGTAATCACACATGAGCTCATCCATTATATGCATTGTTCCAAAGCCAAATTTTCCCTTCAAATGGACATGGCTAAGGCCTACGACCGAGTTAATTGGTCGTTTCTTAATCATGTCCTTAAAGTCGTAGGGATTACAGGGTCCATATTGGACCTAATCATGTCATGTGTTACTATTGCCTAATTTAACATTCAAATCAATTGGGGTCTTTACGGGGCTTTTAAAGCCTCGAGAGGTCTTCGGCAAGGATGTCCACTATCGCCCTACCTGTTTATCCTAACATCTCAATCCCTGTCTCCCTTTTGATCCATCACTATAAGAGCCAGTGTCTGTTTTAAGGTTACATGCTAAACAAAAATAGCCCCCCCATCTCTCATCTACACTTTACAGATGACCTAATTATTTTTGCAGAGACACCTCATAATAATTCAAATGCTATCCTATTAATTATGTCTGAGTATGCAGGATTCTCGGGTCAAGCAGTTAATTATGATAAATCTTCAATCTTTCTTGGGTTTGATGTACCTCCAGCAATGAGAAGTCAATTCACTTCTTCCCTCCAAGCACCTATTATATCAGATCAAGCAAAATACTTGGGATCATTATTGCTTTTAAAACCAGGTAATAGAATTGTAACATACAACTGGTTGATTGAGAAATTTAACAAGTCCTTGGCTAGATGGAAACAAAGTCCAGTATGTCAAGCATGTTCATTGTCCTAATTAAAGCAATTTTAGGCTCTTACTGCACAAACCCATTCAACTACCAAATGGTTCCTAAGACTGTTATCAATAGACTTGAAAGTGAAGAAAGACGTTTTTGGTGGGGGCATGACATAGACACTCATAAAATGCATTTCATCAAACGGGATATTATCACCAGTGCTAAGAAGTATGAAGAACTGGGAATAAGATCTCTTTCAGAAGTTAATGAATCCTTAATCGTTAAGATGACATGGAGATTTTTAACAGATCATGATGCAATGTGGGTTCAAATTTTTAAGGCAAAATACCTAATTAATGATGATTTTTTGATAGCTAACAGGAAGACAAAGTGCTCATCTTTTTGGAGATCAATCATTCATAAGAAAGAGTTAATGAAAGATCATATACTCTAGCAGATAGGCAATGGTAAGGATGTTTTAGTTTATTATGATCCTTAGTTACCTTAAATGCACAATCATAAATAGAATCTGATTAAGAGTCAGTCTGCCCCACATATTAGATGGGTCTCTGATCTTTTTCAAGATGATTTTAACTTATGGAATCAAACCATCTTAGGTGAATATTTTGACCAGGCCTCCATTATAGCCATCAACAATCTATTTATACCCCCATAGACTTAATCGAGATAAACTTATATAGTGTGACACAATAAATGGTGCTTTCACCACCAAATCTTATTATTCTGCTATTAAACAGAGACCAGGTTTAGGGGATAACTTAAATAATTTTCCCTAGTCTAAGTTGTGGAAGAAACATAATAGGGATCAGGGATCCTAAGATACAATTTTTATCTGGAAGTTAGTTTATCAGGGTCTGGCTAACCTCTCTAACATAGGTGTTCGCGTGCCTCATATAGATCAATATTGCAAGTTATGTGACTTACAGGAAATAGAAACTCATTTTCATCTATTTGGTAACTATCCAAGATTTCGAAGTTTATTGTTATTAACACAAAATATAAAGTTAATGGAACTAGGCCAAGATCTAGTCTTAAACATTAAGAATATCCTAAATAAAGGAGATGAAGCTAACGAGACTTGGTATAGATACGCTTATCTTCTGCGGATATGGTGGAACCATATGAATGATCTTCATTTCGCTATAGTATATTAGATCTGGATCGTATTTGGTGGCTTACGAAAGAAGAACTTAAACGAAACCCTAACTTATCTTTTACTTTCATTTCGGATGTTGATTCACAAGTTCACCACTGGAAACCACCTACATCTGAGCATCTAAAGATTACTGTCGATGGAGCTTTTCGTCAGGAAAGAGCTTCAACGACGGCGGTAATGAAAAAAAGTAATGGAGTGATCGTGGATTAAAAAATCAACTAATTTTTCGCCCATTTCTGCTCTACATAGCAAGATGAGAGGATACTAGTTAGGGTTTGAGTTCGTTGAAGACCACAATTTATATGATTTCGATTTAAAAGGAGATTCAAGGGTTTTGTTCACCTTGTTAATGGACGGTTAGATCCCGCCGCCTTGGAGACTGAAGTTTGAAATAGAGATTCTGTGTGGCAAAGTGATATAGCGTAATGTGGCCCTTTCACATTGTTTGAGAGATTCCAATACAACCCCCTAGAATTTAGCTTTTGCTGCTTTGGCCTCTCTGGGTTGACAGAGTTAACGTTTTTTACTTGTTGGTATTTACACTTATGCCCTTCGAATTGTATTTGTATTGGACGTTCTTTGGTTTTGGAATTGCTCTTTTAAAAAAAACTCCCTATTTACTGAAACCCTAAAATGCAACCTCATCATGGGAATTTGAAAACCATAAGTTAGACATCTAGTTTTCCTATCAAAATATTTTGGTTGAATCTCGTTTAGTTTTTCTTTATTTTATAGACCGTGAATTTGGAAATACAGAGTCCTCCACCTCTTGTTTTAGAGCTTGGGCACCTACTCCGGAACCCACAAGACTAGGAATCCGAGGCGCGCTAAGATGCTTTTATTCCAGACGCATCTAGGATGCGTCTGGAACGTCCTGAGGCATCTCAGGCTTGAAGTCCCAGATGGCCTAGGACCGGCCAGAGACCAGACGCGTTTGGGATGTTCCAAGACGTATTGGACTTGAAGTCCGAGACCACTTAGGACTCTGTCCTTGGGCCAGATGCGTCTAGGGCCAAAGGACAACGTTCTAGCTTAGGGATGGGACGAGTCTCGGCCTCAAAGGCCAGAACGTGTTCACCCTAGGCCAAGGCATGCTCGGCCTATGGCAAAGCATGCCTTGGCCTGACACGAGAGCAAGTAATGGGTCTAGGCCGAGAGTGTCTCGGACCTTGTCTAGGCCATTTCGAGTACGGACTCGGATAACAAACTGAGATTTTTCGGGTGTCAACTCGAGTGGGAGTTTTTCGTCGTTTTTTTTTTCAATCTCTCTCCCAATTCCACGTAAATAATTTTTTTGAAGTTGACCCGGGCTGTCTGAAGGTTGAAATGGAGTTTTTCCTAAAATTTATTTTAGAAATCATTAAGGATAAAATTGAAACGCCCATTAGTCTGAATTTTACGAAAGTAGACTTAGGACCGTTTGACATATAGATGTCAATATTTTCTCCCGAAAATCTATCTAGATTGTAGCAAACCTAGATTCCACCCTCAGGTACGAATCTAAAACTAGCATACGTACTTTATTATATTATGAATGTCATATTATTGTGTATTTATGGATGTGAATGTGGAAACTAGTATGGCCTTAGAAGATTGTCTTTTATTCTTGTTTTAGCCACAAATGTGTGGACGATGTAATTAATTAATTTCAAGTTTTTATACGATCCGCGAATCGTTGAGTCTTGTAATTAGAGTGTAGGGTCAAAAGTGTCCATTGAAGAACCGAAGGATGAGATCCTGATTTAAGTTGGAGAAAACAATGGAGGTTTAAGGATGGAGATCCAAAGAAACCAAAGGCGAACAAGAAGAACCCAAACAAGATTAGATCTCTTAGGTTAGGGGCCATACTAGGATCCTTATGCGTTTGATTTACTTTCTCTCGCGCATTTACTTATTTATTTACATTTTATGTCGTGGATGATTATGTTACAGTTCACAGTAAAACATGCATGATAAAAACCTATAAGTCCCAAAAATAATTTTGAGTAAAACGTACCCAGACTAAGACACTTATTGCGCCTTTGTTCATCAATGGTGGGTCTGCCTCCGCAAGGTGCCAACTTTTACCTCGGGATGATACAGGTACACCTATGACAGAAGTTTATACGTCTAAATAGTTATCCTCAACGAGTCAGCAAAAGGGTTTTGGATATCGAGACAAAGGATGAGTTTAACACATTAAAGTGAAACTCATCAACCAAAAGTCAGTATGACCAGTAAAGAATTTACTCACCCAAGACGACGAGGTTAAAGGCAATGTCCTAGTACGCTTAACTTCGAAGAAATGGGGTCTTGGAATCAAATTATTCAAACAGGGACATTTTATTGAATAATATGGAAAATTGGAATTTTGCTAGGATAACAAGTTTTAAATTACTTTGCATTTCTTTCTGTAGTTAAACTATGGAAAAAGAAGAAGTCTTCAACCCACGTTCAATCCTTGCTAAAGAAAAATTGAACGACAACAACTTCGTTGTTTGGGAAAGGAATCTGAGAAAGACTCTCGGAGTTGTAGTAGATATATTATACACTCCAATCCCGATATTAACAGATACCTCCACAAAAGAGGTTCGTGATCATGCAAGAATAATTTAAAGAAGGTCTAACTCAGTAACTTGCCTTATGTTGCCATCTATGAAACCATAATTTCAAGATTTGTTCATGGATGAAGATGTTTATTCTATCATTCGACGCCAAAGGAATATGTTTGAAGGGAACTTGCAATGGAGAAAATGAGGACCACTAAGGAAATGCTTGAAAGTCACTTAAAGGTAGGACAATATGTCCGTCCACATGTTTTAAAGATGATTGATATTATAGAATGAAATGGATGGGAACTCTTATAGAAATTTGGACGGCAACTGAGATTATTCTGCATTCTCTTCGTGATGGTTTTGAAGATGTTAGAACAACCATTTTCAAAAAGCTTAGGAATGTCACCATGAATGAATTTCTCTCAATCCTCGAGGAAGCTGAGAAGAATATCAAGTTACCTGAAACTGAGAATGAGATTCTTAGTACACAAAAGGGTAAGGATTTGGAAGACGAAAGCAATCGGAAAAGAAGACGATTTGTCAAAGGAAGAGGAAAACCAGTTTGCCAAAACCAAGTCTAGAGGTGTTCTTCCCGAAAGCAACTATTTCTACTGTGAAGGCACATGCCATTGGAAGAGAAAATGCCTGAAATACCTAGAGGACCAGGAGAACAGAACTGAGAGTTCTGGTTCAGGTATAAATGTTACAAGTTAATTCAATTAAATACATTTTCCTCAGGTTATATGATACCTAATTCTCATAACATTTTGAATGGAAAGAGAAAATGGGAGCTAAGTATTTAACTGGAGAAGAAATGAACCTGTCAAGAGAAAATGAAGTAAGGGTTGTTGAGATGGCTCGATAAGGATCACATTCTTCTTAAGGCACTACTTTAATTTAAATTTTAGTTTTATTTTAGAGAATCGTCTCTGTAATTCTTATATTATGGAGAAAATAAAGTATTTCAATTCAGTATTTTTATGATGTTCCTAAAAGCGCCCAATCAACTGGCAACATTAATACCAAATGATTCGTTTTCGTTATTTTAATCTAGTCATACAGTTATGATGAACATGAAATCCGAAGGGACAAACACTAGAAATTTTTTGATTTCAAATCACTAAACACTTGTAAATCATGTTTCAATTAACAATTTGACAAGATCATCTTGTGACGAAGAGAGCAATTAATCATCAAATCCTTATGTTTTGACATATGAAAATGATTAATCAGACTACAATAAACTGAAAGATACTCGATAAAATGAAAGGTTTTAGAAATTAAACCTAAATCAAGTATAGAATCCACTTGACTAAAGATCAATTGATAAGATCATAATCTAAGTCAAGGTGACCATCTAAGCTGTTAGACAACATCTTTCAATGAGACATCGTACTTTGTTAGACAAAGAACGACAGATATGAGTCATGACATTGTCTTTCGAAACACACATGTCTAATAAGACTACACACCCACTAAACCTAAATCCACTATAGCAAATAAAAGAGCAAATAAGTATGGTTGTTATAAAAGTTCTAAAATAGTCTCTTATTTATGTATGATAAACATTTTAGACATAGTTTCTTTATGATCAGTCAAAAGAAACAAATGGGGTTTGTCCACAAATGATATAATACAATACGATTGTTGCTCTTGATGGTGTATTTTTTGAAAATAGATGTTTCAAGAAGACAAGTGGGAGGATATCTCAGTGTCAGTTAATGGAGCATGAGTCTACCAAAAGAGACGAAAGGCGAACAATAGAGCTTGGAACTCAAGTTGTCTTCCACACTAGATGAATTAAGTTGCAAAAAAGAGAACTCTTAAAGGTTAAGAGCATCTAACAAGAAAAACTTCTTAAAAGGTTACGAAGGTTTCACAAATTGCTCAAAACCCCATATGAGTCTCAGAGGACTCGCGCATAAGCTATAATGGAACCAAACTCTGAACATTGGCTGAGAGCCATAAGATCAGAAATGGAATCCATGTTTGAAATCAAGTTTAGAACTTGGTCCAATTGCTGAATAGGATGATACCTGCAAGATACAATTGGATTTTCAAAGCGAAAAACAGACAAGGATGGAAATACCGTAGTTTCCAAAACTTGTGAAGGACCAAGATTACGAATTCATAGTGAAAGACTATGAACAAAATTTATGCTATTATCAAAAAAGTCCATAAAGATCAACTAGTACATCGAGATTAGCATCTATGAGATTACTGACTCATGGAACTGGTAAAGTAAACAAACATCGTTGAAGGTCGATGATATAATGCCTACAAAAAGGAGTTGGTATCGAACATTCAATTCAAAAGTTTTGAATCCCTAAATGAATGAAATAGGATCTTGTTTGACAAGAAGGTAAGTGGAGTAATTCGATTTTGTTTTTTGTTTTGTATGTATGAAACATACTAAATAGAGAACAACATTTAGAATGTTAAAGCAGTTAAGGAACTGGCTCAATAAAAGGATACCAGACAAGGGTAAAATATATTTGGGCATCGAAGGTCTATAGTAATAGATAAAGAAGATGATAGGACACGTTCAAAAAAGTCTTGAAGAGGTCTAATGAGAAATACTCTGAAAGAGAAATTCTACACATTTCTCATGGTACACTGCTTAGCAAGACTCAGAGTCTGAAAAGACCTTGATGAGTAAAAAGACACATGAGAAAGATACTTATGTCTCACACATAAGATCAATCATATAGACATGATTGATATTTACCTTGACATCTTAAAAAATTGGAGTATGAGTTGTCGTCACTCGTAAATTTCAAAGTAAGTACTTTGAACTGCGAAAAGAAAACGTCCCATGAAGCTAAAAGCATTTAGGATAAAAACTCAGAAATTATGAAAAGAAAAGATTGAAGCAAGTCATAAAGTGCAATCTTCCAAAATTTAAGACATAACAGTCTTAAAAAAAAGGAAGGACAACCAAATGAAAATGTTTCAAGCTGGGAGTTGTTGCAAACTCTACTAAGTAAAGAAGATAATTAATACTTAGAAAACACTAATTTCAGTTTTAAGAAACTGATATTGTCATATAAACTGATGGAAGAGTTCTTCACTTAAATGATAATAAGCGAAGCATTATATGGAGTAGATCCATAACTAAACTGTCACCTCAGAACAAATATGTAAAGATATGTGAAATCTGAGATATTAGGAACACACAAGAATGATCTAGACTTGTAAAATTGAGTGCGTGAAAGAGTTTACGAGGGAACTCACTTTTTACAAACTCTTGTTATTGAAAATAAAATAGTTTGTTTCGTCGTCTAAATCGCGGTTTAGTGTTTAAACGAGGGTCCAAAATAATGGAGTATTTCAAGTAGGATAGATACATACGTGTTATAATAAATGAAACCCTACTAAGTGACCATGGAATTACTTCATTATGCCCTCCCTATTCTAGGTCATTAAAATGGACAATAATAACTAAAAAAGACTAGCATGAGAGATTGACTGATAGCGTTATTTCTTGGGCTATAGGAATAATGAGTATTCAGTCAACTGCATGGGTGTATAGTACATTGGAAACCCACAAATGAGAGTCCTTCCAAAAGTTGAACGCCGGACTTTTCATTAGCAAATTGGAGAGATTCCTCAAAATATAAGTGTTCCTCTCATCTTATGTAAGGAATATCAAACTCTGGTTCCGTTAAACGCCACACCGTAAAAAGAGATTATAAAAGCGGAAGCTGGGTGAGGCATGATAGACATGAAGCTAAGTGGGAGTACAAGAATGGAATATCTCTTCTTAACTAAATTAGGATTAGTATCTCAACGCCACTTGAAGAACGACAATTAAAAATGCATGGTCGTGCTCAAATGGATTAAAAGTTAATCATTTCTTTTCAACATTTTGTTCTCTAGATCAAGATCAAGTCTGAAAGGTATGACGTATCAGATGAGATGTGAAGTGGTATGGGAGTCGAACATTGCTTTTGTTCTAAGTACAAGCGGGAGACTGGAGGATATGTCATTTCGGTCTGAAGGAGATGTCTTGCTGAAGGAGTGTCCTTCGACCAGGATGAAAATGTGTTCAGTTTCTCAAATAGGATTACAATGAATTTATCCGGAAGATCATGTAGTCCGGTTGAATTAGGGATCGTAATGCTTAGCTAGAAGTCAACTACAATCGTCGGATCACTTCGGGGATTCGCGGCTAAAATCGACTGGATCCCGTAACGGGTTACACCAAAGAGTGGTGACTTGATCGGAGATTATTGACTAGAGCGGACTAGGCAAAAGATGGATGATAAGCCCAAAAGGTTCGGAAAGAGTCCGGACAAAGATAGAAAAAATCGGGCCCGAACCAAAAGGGAATGGGTCGGCCATGTTATGAACGACCATATGAAGTGGGCGGCAGACCCATCCCACTTAAGGGACTGCCCTGGCCAACCACATTAAATGAGTCCAGATAGGACAAAACTCTTATCTGGAGTCATGTTCAGAAAGGGTTTATGGCTTTATCTTTTCTTTGGTCCTTATTGAATCCTAATTAGAATATGATTCTAACTCTAGGGTTTTCTATGTAAGGACTAATTATAAAACAGAGAAGGTGTGGAATTTTCTCAAGAGAAAATCAATCTCCACAACATCAAGTAGAAAGAGATTTTAGAGAAAAAAATGCCATTCTATCTATCTAGTAAAAAAAAAAGAAAATTTTCTTCTCGACCTTCAATAAGGTCCTAGCTGACATTAAAGAAGGGAGTTCAAGTCAACTTACTCGGTGTCTCAAGTAGAGAATCTACAATTTGGAGCTCTTTATCTTCGGAAAAGGCATTTGAATCTAGTTCGTGGGAAAGCGATTAAGGTAATCTTCTTTCGTTTCTAGTTCATATTTAGTTCTTGCATGTGATCCTGAAAACTAGTGTTAGACGTACTAGACGTCTGAGATTCTGCTTAGAACACTAGGTGACGTCATAACCCAACAGTGGTGTCAGAGCCTCTTACACAAGCGAACTTTGGCTAGACGAATTAGATTCGGACTTGTTTAGTTATATAGATAAGTTCGAATAGATTATCGGACATCAATTTAATTAGTTTGAATAAGATTTACGCTTAATCAAATAGATTTTGAAAGAGTTTCAATACATTAAAGGTTTAAAATATCAATTTCTTGAAAATAGTTTTCGAAAAAAAAAGGTTAAAGTTTTGACAAATTTTGGAAAAAGTTTTCAAATATGATTTTGATTATGAATCATCAAATTCCAGTAAGTGGGAGAAAGGAAAAAAATCTGGTGGAAGAAGCTTCTTGTCTGGCCAAAATGCGTCTGGGCCAGACGAATGCGTCCCGAAGCCAATCCAAGACCTTCTCGGACTGGGAGTCTGAGACTTGTGCATCTCGGACTTCCACTCGCATCCTAGGACGCGACTGGGTATGCCGAGCGTATCTTGGACTAGGAATCCAAGACGCGCTTCTGTTCTAGACGCGTCTAGGATGCGTCTAGAACGATTTGAGGCATCTTGGACTTGAAGTCCAGGATGGCCTAGGCCCGGCCAGAGACCAGATGCGTCTGGGATGTTCCAAGGCGTCTCGGACTTGAACTCTGAGATAAAGACGCAAGAAGGGAATTTCTTGAATCTCTTGTGAAAAATTTGTTCACTACACCTTCTACTTCTTCAGCCAACCTAGAAACCGACCTTCATGCTACTGCATTATTTTGCTTTGGATCCTAAACCTGAGCTGCTACTGTTGTAAGCTATTGCCGACTCCGTCCTATCTCGTGCCCTAGATGTGTCGGCCTAGACTTGGCTGGCCTTGACTGTTAGTCGGCCAAGCTTTGGCCGACAACCTCTCTTCCTTTATCTCTCTTGCTTCAAACTCCAAACCCTAGCTCAAGAACCAAACCCTCTTGTTCAATCAATAATGGAGAAGATGATCCTTTTCAAATCAGACTTCTTTTTGTTTAATGGTCGCGCCCCAAAAACCATTAAGACCATCTTGACTAATTTAAGGGGGTGCCCATAAAACTCTTCTTTGTTACTGTTCTTTGTTATTCTTCTTTGAACTCTTGGTTTTTGGGATTTCGGGGCTTTCTTCTTATTAAAAACTAAGGGGATATCTTCATCATTTTCTCTACACCCTCTAATTTCCAGAAAAGACTGAAATGCCCCTCGGCTTGTTTCTTTCATAACTTTTTCGTCCGAACTCCGATTCGACTTCTGTTTTTGCCGCCGAATTCATCATTGACTCCACTTATCATTTGACCTCTGATTTTTATTAAAATGACCAAAATATCCCTGGTTCTCTTTCCTTCCGGTCTCTTCCACATGAGATGAAAATGTGATAAATGCTTCGTCTTATTTCGAATCTAACGTCAAACTCCAAATAAGCTCCCTAACAAGAAAAAACATAAATTATTAGAGATAAAATCTGAAATTAACTAACTAATCGAAGTTAAGTGATCAATATGTGGCATTTTCACGCAACATCAGATCGCTAATTACGCAGTAACTCGAGGAGATGAAACGAAAGATAGAAGGAAATGATACTGTGAGAGTGGATATGTTAACTCCACCTCATTTCAGCTTAGAAATCTTGAATGACGAAAGGCTAAAGGAGTTCAAATACCCTGTCCCGAAGACTTATGATGGGTATGCCGACCTAGAGGCGTTCATTCATGATTAGGTGACTGTCATGAGTTTGACAACCATGCACCAGCTAACCATGTATGGAGTATTCTCTACGATTCTAAAAGGGTAGCAAGGTTCTTCTATCTTATTTTAAAGCCCGAATCCATCGAATCTTTATTTGCCAAATGGTCCACAACTTTCGTTACGAGGTTTTATAAAAGTAAAATGATAGATAAGAAACTGAAAGACCTGTTAAGCTTGGTTTAGTGCAGAAGCAAGATATTCAAAGGCTAGTGGCAGAGATTTCCCTAATGGGATTGTGCAAATACCCACATCAATAATGACCATAGTTGTTATGGAAAAAGAGTTAGGAACACACAACTCATAGTAGCGTTAGCAAAGAAGAAACCTTATACCTTGGCAAAGCTGATTACCAAGGTACAAACTGTGATAATAGTCGACGAAAGACTTTGCAAGATCAACAAAGAGCATGGACCCCTGGTAGATCAGTCTCGAAGAAGAGGAGGGAAGAAGACAAACATGCGGTGACAAATGACAAAGATAAGTTCAAAAAATCAAGACCTGAGTACAAAAAGTACATGCCCGTGAACACGAAAAGGGAAGAAATTCTGGAGATATTGATAAAGACAAATGCAATACAACTCCCCCGACTGAATCCCACCAGAGTTGATAAAGGAACGAAGGACACCTCAACTTGGTGTGCCTACCACAAAGAAATAGGTAAGAAAATTGAAGACGATAGACATTTGAATAATGTGACTAAAACATTGGTTCTAGATGGAATCTTGACAAGTTTATAAGAAAAGGAGCCACACCGAAACCTAATGAGAACTTCAATCGGGTCCATATAGGTATCAGGAAGAGTCAAGTTTGGCATTGATATGGAGACTAACCCGTCGAATTTCAGCTCGCACTTAACGCGTGTTTGAAAACCACAACCAAGGTTCAAATAAAAATAACACTGACAACAAATTATCGAGTAATGTAAGAATAATTCTCACCATAATGGGAGGACCCACGACTAAGGGAGTCACCAACCATGCCAGAAAGAAACATGCACAGGAAGTTGGAGGCTTCCCTCTGTTGATGTCAAAATTTGTCAATCTGATTATCAATCAGAATGAAGAGACTTGATGCCGGATCACATATGGGTGGATAATTCTGCTCTGTTAATTCCTTCCACAATCAATCATGCCCCCGTTCCTGCTCCTGGAAACTTGAGGGGAAAACTTGCAAGGAACTTGGAAACCTCTCTGACATCCAAGGCAGTCAGATTGCCCTTGAAGATAGAAGGTTGGATGTTAAGTGAACCTTGGTGTTCGTACCTTCTTCGAGGTGATTTGATCCCCTAGCCTTCTCGCGAATCTCTAGGCAGACCTGGTTGCATTTGAGCCAAAGCAGGGATTAAGGTGCCTAGGACAATCATGTCGACCCCTTAGTTCCGGGCTTGAGTGGCATACCTCCTTCATATTCAACCTCCCTATTGACTCGACGCGGGTTAATCCACAGACTTTTGGTCTTTTCTAGGCTCATTGACCTCAGACAACGGATGACTCCTTTTTTAACATCACCCTCCCACCAATGAAGAAAACTAAGGTCGAAAGTCCCCCCCATCATTTTTATTAATGATGACTTGTTTGGCTTACTTCTCCCTCATAACAATCCAATAGTGATATGCGCATTTGTGGCAAATTGGACAATCCAAACAATATGAGGGCACTGTGTCAGCTTTGCCAAAATCATGACGAAGGAGTGTTGTGTAAACTTTAAATCGACATCAAATTCTGAAAACTATTCACCGCACCTATGTTCAGGTTTGCAGCAACCCAGTCAGAGTTGAAGGATTAATACATCCCTAATCCACTTAAAATTGTTCCTCGAGAATATTTTGAAAATTTATTTGGGACTAGAAAGTTAAAACGACAAGTTGTCGCTGTAACAAAAAAAACATTTCGGCCCAATTTCCTGGAGTTTTAATGCACTATCAAAATCTTATTGAAGCTGATGTTATCTACACGTAAAGCTGAGTCAGGTTTAACGACTCCAAGTCCTTACAATATAACCTAAAAAATAGTAGGTGAACAATACACACTTCACTCCTATCCTTTTGGTTGATCATTTCTTTGTTTGCTGCCTTTTATAGCTCAACTTAGTTGAACCAAACAAACCCAATCTAGTCCATATCCACTCTAAAAATGAGTTGGTCGGTCGAAGATCAACTTGGTGAATAAGAATATGATTAAATTGTATTTATGTAGCTTTTCCTCTGATAATAATCTAAATAACATATCTCATGGGTCTTGAATATGTCATAATCGAGGTTCATGACAAACTAATCTGTTAATCTGTCGAATTTGTTGTGTCCTGTAGTGATCCAACTCATACCAATCCATACAAAACTAAGTGTCCTCGCATCGACTTAATAATCTAATTTGATCCAATTGGGTTGGGCTTATTTTTTATGGCAAATTCACTTATTGGGTGCTTCTAAAGGCACCGGGCCAAAAGGCTGTTAGCATCCGGAAATTTTATTGACTCGGGTCAATGGCCATTGACCCGCAGTTCTCTATAAGCACCAGTTTTTAATGTTGGTGACGTTCACCTTCGTTTGCTTCTTCTATCTTCTTCTTCCAAAACAAAAGGAATCCCAATTAATTTTTCAAAAGGTTTCTCTCTATCACCATCCATGATCATCAAACTCATTACATTCAATTTGTACTGTTTTTAGTTTGTTTCAGTTTCCTCTCATGTCAAAAAGTAGAAAACTTCACCTTCTTATAACTGAACTAGAAACAAACTATCTTACCACTACAAGACTAACAACAACAAATTCTCCTGACTCTCAATCTGATGAACTCCAAGAAGAAGATAAATAAAAAGAGGAGGAAGAAGTTTTTGTGATTCATGAACTGTGGGCTAAGAATCATATATTTTGGTTTGCAGGTTAGGTGTGTGTACTGAAGTATCAACTGTTGCTATTTATTTATCTTTTCTTTCTTCCTTCTAAAACCAAGTCAGAGATGCTCACAGAGAAGAAGGGGATAATTGTGGCCAGGAACAAATTTTATAATGTAAATAGAAAAACTGTAGAAAAAAAGAGAAGCTTCTTCCTGCCATTTGACTTGAAACATATTATTATTTAAATGCATACTTAAACTTGAACATTCTTTATATATTCCTGAATTTATTATGGAGGGGATTTCTTATGCTAAAATCTTGTGAGAAAAAATTCAGATTATTGATAGATGCATGGAGGGGATTTCTTATGCTAAAATCATTGAAAGAGCTATAATTTCTTATGCTAAGAAATCAATTCCAGGCTTATCGCGTTCGAATAGAAAACAATCATCAACAACTTCTTCTTCAACCGTTTTGGGATTTCTGGTTGGTTTTGTGAGAGATGGATGGAGGGGTTAGGGTTAACTGAGAAGGGACCGGTGCCTACATAGTTGGTTGGTGCTAATAGAGAAATGAGCGGTTGGGTCTGGTGCTAACAGAGATGGATGCTAACAGCCTTTTGACCCGGTGCCTTTAGAAGCACCCTCACTTATTTAATCCTTAAAATAAGCTAACAAGAATTGTCAGTAATTTCACCCACGTTAGTTAAAAGAGATAAAAATGGGATTGGATAAAGATTTCCATAATCCTGTTTCTAATTACTCTATTTGTTTCTATCTCTTTCTATTTCTTTCTCACAAGTCACAACTATAATCGATAAACCCTCTAATCCGTTTGCTCCCATGTTTTTAGGAATTTCCCACATGAAATTCTTTCCTATAAATACCCTAAACCATTTTCATTACCCACTCATCTCATTCATCATTCTGTTCATTGTATTGAGAGGGGTTTTTATTGAGGTTTCGTACTAAAATTCTAAAGAGAGAAAGATGACAATTACTCTTGAGCAGTCTCAATTCACTGGTAATTTCTTTCTCTCTATACACATATATACACACATTATATAAGTTTACTTTTTTTCTTTTGGGTGAAAGATTGTATAAGTTTACTTAATTAACCAAATAGTAATTTTTGTATCTCATAAAAAAAAAATAGTAATTTTTGTTATGGCTCTTTTTTATATGAAATAGGAAGTGATGAATTTGATGTGAAAAAAACTGGTGGTGCTGATAGTAATGAGTTGGTGTTGGATAGTGGATTTCTCATGCCTGAAACCAATGCTTTTGGTCAAACTTTTAGGTAACTTCTTAGAACAGTTTTCTTTTGACAAAACTTGAATAAGCATAATGGTTATTTTGCGTCTATAGTCGCCCTCCTTTGTACTCTTGGGCTTCACTCTCTTCGGCCCCACGGATTGGGGCAGTTTGAGGGCACCCGTACTGGACCTAATTCGTGTTAGACTTAAGCAACAAGGATTATGTCCGTCCGAGCGCTCGGATTGCTCATTCTGTGGCCCAGGGGGACTCCTAACAGAGGGTTAGGCTAAGGGAAAAAGAATGTGGCGCCTTTAGAGGCAGCCATATTGTTATTTGTAACTCTGGAGGTGCTTATATATTTCATGAATTTTCTATTTTTCTTATCTTTTTCATTGGTGGTCTTTTTTCTTTGGGGTACTAATAAAATTCACAAATATATGGAAGGGATTACAATGCCGAAAGCGAGAGAAGAGAGAATGTCGAAGAATTCTATCGACAGCAACACATAAATCAGTCTTATGAATTTGTAAGTGTAAACATTCTTCTATGAATTTATCCAAGTTAACTGGTCATAGGCTTATTTTCCTTGGGTGTAAAACAAACAGGTGAAAAGTATGAGAGAAAAATATAGGAAACTAGATAGAGAAGAAATGAGTATATGGGAATGCTGTGAACTTCTCAATGAATTTGTGGATGAAAGTGATCCTGATCTAGATGAACCTCAAATTGAGCATTTGCTACAAACAGCTGAAGCCATTAGAAAAGATTATCCTAATGAAGATTGGCTTCATTTGACTGGCCTTATTCATGGTAAGTAGCAATCTCATCCTTAGTTAACACAAACAAGATTAAAACTAACATTGTTTCCAAACACTCACTACATATTCATTCATTCGACCGATATTTTTTAAATTTTCAGACTTGGGTAAGGTTCTTCTTCATAAAAAATTTGGTGAGCTTCCTCAATGGGCTGTTGTCGGTGATACTTTCCCTGTCGGATGTGCTTTCAACGAATCAAACGTTCACCATAAGGTATTTTTTTTCGCTTTAGAGTTGATCTATGAGTACTTAAATGGCTGAATATGGCTTGGGGTTTTATAACATGTTCAAATTTATTTTGAATAGTATTTCAAGGAAAATCCAGACTACAACAACCCCGCTTACAACACAAAAAATGGTATTTATACCGAAGGGTGCGGTCTCAATAACGTAATGATGTCATGGGGACACGACGATTATATGTACTTGGTATGTGTTTTGTGTTTTAATCGTTCTATATCCATTAATAAATCTTGAAGTCCGGGGTTTCAAATAAATTATTTTGAAGTTTTTCGAGTTTATTGTTTTAGTAGTTGATTCTAAGGGTTTTATGTTTGGTTGTTTATAGGTAGCCAAGGAGAACAAGACTACATTACCATCAGCAGGATTGTTTATTATTCGATATCATTCTTTCTATCGTAAGTATTGATGTTAAATGGTAATTTATTCAATTTAAGTGCACAAATACTGCATGTAAGAATGATTCTTTCGAATGTTTAATCATTTCTAAATATATTTATCATAATATATAATGCAGCTTTACATAAATGTGGAGCATATAAACACTTGATGAATAAGGAAGACTTTGAAAATCTAAAGTGGCTTCATGTATTCAAGTAATTAGCAATTCTTAATTTATTTCCACTTAATTCAATCTGTAATTTCACATGTGTAATTTTCTTCGTCGTGCTTATTCCTTTGGTTTAAAAAAACATGCAGTAAGTATGATCTTTACAGCAAGAGCAAAGTTCGTATTGACGTCGAAAAAGTGAAGCCATATTATCTATCACTCATTGAGAAGGTGAAAATCGGTTTCATCAATATATTTTACAAAATTATGTCTTAGTTTTTATTTCTAATTGCATTTTATTATCGTCGTTTTGACTTATAAGATTAATCTTTTTGTTACAGTATTTTCCTGCAAAGCTGAGATGGTAATCGGAATTTGATTAAGATGGAATCTATTGAAGAAGTCCAATATAGAAGATGCCCTTATAAATGAAGATTATTCTGTTGACTGAAGAGTTATTCTGTTTAACGAAATCTCTAGATTAAAAATGAATTTCATGATTTAATAGCAAAAATATGTAAGAGATGTTAATCAAAAGAATAAATTATTGTACTACCCACATTTAGTCCACCATAATATTTATATAGGTTGTTGAACGAAAATAATAATTATAATGGAGATTAGTCCAAATGGTCCCATCTCCATACAAAACACAAATCCGTATAATATATATTTTTTCCTAATACCCTTTATAAATTAGTCCATGTTCTCTCTACAAGACTTTTTTTTCTCAAAATTGACACCCTAAACTAAAAGGAAAAAAAATCTCGTTCAACGTCTTCATCTTCTTCATTCATCATCTTCATCTTCTTCGCATCATCACGATTTTCATCAAAAGATCTTTACCCGAGCTCCCTACTTTCTCTCTCTATAATTTTCAAGGTTATACCATCACGGTTTTCATCTTCTTCTTCAGTTTTCAGGTAATTTTAAAGAATCTTGTTGTGTTTTTTTCCCTCTTATTCATCATCGTTTAAATCCAAAATTCATTATCGTATAGGAGTTTTGCTTATTTCTCACTTAAAGCATAACGTTTTTCATTAAAATTTCTCATTAATCTTCAAGTTCATAATCATCTTCATGTCCAGTTCTTTTTCTCAATCTCTCCATCATCTTATTCCTTCTTTCCAACTCTGTTAAGATATTTTTTTGTTGTCAGAGATACTAACAGATTTTGAAGCGTAACATATTTATGATACACAACATATTTTTTATGGAAGAAAACACATTTTGTATATAACCAAACGCATTTTGTTTCGATCGTCGTTTTCCGTCTTAACAAATGTATGATACACAACGCATTTTGTTTCATAAAAAACCACTTGTTTATTCTCAATCATTTCCGACTAACATTTTAATGTATGTTTGATATACAACACATTTTGTATTAACAATGTTATATCTTTCGTATTCATAAACATTATGATACAGGCAATTAACACAATTCATTTTGTTTAACATAAAATAATTTATGTACCATCAACATTGGACAATGCATTCAACGTTTCCCATAATGTATTATACATATTTCATTTTGTATTCACCATAATGCTTTCTGTTATCATAATAATTCATTTTTTACATTGTCAGTTACAATAATGCTCATGAATTATCCCACGGAATCATCAAATTCAGTAGAGAAGACGATTTTCAAATCTGAAGGTTGCGATAAAGACTATATATTCTAATGTACTCTTAAGTTTTTCTCATCTCTTTCCTATATATGTAATGCATTTATTATTTCTCAATACATAAATAATGCTTCAATGGAAGATGATGCTTCGCCAATAGAAGATTTGCATAAAAAACCATAAAATTTTGGCTACCATGGTTACTTTTTTTTTTTTTCGTTGAACTGCTACCATGGTTACTTTCTTTTTTCTTTGTTGCTAGAAGTTGGGTCACTTTTTATTGGTGAAGATGAAATATTTTGGATATTGTGGTCGAAATATTTGACTTATTTCGATTGTAGTGGTCGAAATTTTAGACATATTTCTACTACTCTGTTCAAAATTGTTCTTTAGAATTTTATTTCATCTTTTAATTTGTTTCAATTTTGTAGATGGAGAAAGACATCTTAAACTATTTCAATTTTTTTATCTTTTAATGGATTAATTCCATGTATTAAAGTATTTACATAATAGTATTTAAAGTGAATATATGACGATTTAATCATTCTCGGATAGAATATCTACTTACTAAAAAGACTATGGCCTCGTTTGGGTACACATATAGCTTATATTATGAGTCTTTCTATTAGCCCATAAATAAAAGCGCTTTTTAAAAATCTATTTGAATCGTTTGGTACGCTATATAAAAAAGTGCTTTTATATCTTAAAAAGCTAATGTGACATATTGTAAAAGAATGTAATCTTTTATATTGTAATTACTAAAATAACATATCTATATCATTGAATTAACAAAAAAATATATAAAATTAAAAACTAAAATAAAACAATATAAAATTATCAATTTTTCATAAACTCATTCAGGTCAAAATTTGAGAAACCTGAACCTTTTGTAATGGTGATGGTGGTTCAGGTTTTAGTATTGATGGTGACATAAATATACTAAGAATTATGTTGTGTTGGTAATGAGGAGGTGGTGGTGGTGCTTGATGGTGGTGGAGGTGTTGTGGCGGTTGTGGTTGTGCTTAATGGTGGCAAAGTTGTGGTAGTTATGGTGGTGATAGAATGGAGGGGGCATTGGTGTTTAGACGGGTAAAGTTGCAACAACGGTGGCGAAATAGTATTGGTGGTGAAATGGCATTGGAGGAGGTGGTATAGTGTGATGGTGGAGTAGTCGATTTGTGGCGATGGTGGTGAAGTGGTTGTGGAATGGTTGTGGTGGTGGTGGAGTTGAGGCGAAACTGGAGTGGCGGTGATGGAGCTGCACGAATTTGCGTCGAAGGTTGTGGAGTTGCGGGAGAGGTGGTGAAGTGTCGATGATGGTGGTAGAGTGGCGGCAAAGGTGGTGGAGTGGCTGTAAATATTTTTGATGGTTGTAAAATAGTTGTAGTGGTGTTGGAGTTGTGGCGAAAGTGGTGGAGGGGTGATGATGGAGTTGCGTCGGAGGTGGTGAAGTGATGGTGATGGTGATGGTGTTGGAATGGTGGTTGGTGGGGTGATGGCTAGAGGTGGTGGAGTGATTATGGTGACGGAGGTGGTGGAGTGATTTTGATAGAGGTGGCGAAGTGGTTGTGGCAATGGTGGAAGTTTATTGATAATGACGAAAAAATATTTTATTTTCTTTTGGTAACTAGATTTTTTAAAAAAAGCCAAAAGTCGTGGCTTCTGTTTTATCGGAGTCCTAATGCACTAGAGACAAGCCCCTGTCTCAGAAACCAAACAAAATGATTCCTCGTAATGTTGCTATTCTTTTCTAAACAAATATGCCCCTTTATTTTTAGAGTTATTTTCTTTTTGGCCCCCTACTTTGTGATCAGGATCCTTTTTGGCCCCCTGTTTCTTGTAAATTCAAATTTGACCCCTTTTTATTAACACCGTTAGTTAAATTTTATGGTTAATTTTTTTGTTTTCTAATTTGCCATTCTTATAAAAATGATTTTGTAAATTCAAAATTGACCTTCTTTTAAATTTGGGTTAGCTCCTAAAAAATAATAACTATTTAAGAACAAATCAGGGGGCCAAAATGGAAATAATTTAAAAAAATTAACAACACCTCATTTCTCCCTCTCTCTCCTCCATCTCATCGCCTCTCTCCTCCACATAATCTTTCGCCACCTCATCGTCTTCTTCGGCGAAGGTCGCCGGTCGGCCAATTTGCCGGCGACCTTCAAACTTATTTTTTTTTCAAATCTCTTCTTCTTCTCTAATTTATCTCTCTCTCTCTCTTTACCCTCTATATTTCATCTCTCTCTCTAATTTGTTCTTCTTTGGTAGCATAATTATGTCCACGAGCAAATGTATCACTGGGTTTTTTAAAGATTCAATAGAAATCGATCTATTCTGAATACCAGCAACACTACCCATCAAAAAATTTCTGATTATAGCATCATTGGAGACACCCCAGATCTTGGAAAAATGGAAGGAGTCAAAGATGAAACATACCTTGATGAAGAAAACAGAGCTGGAGACACCCCAGATCTGATTTTACGCAACACCTTTTTGACAGTTGACCTAATTTTGATTTATGGATTTGATTTGATTTTAAGCAACACTCCGAATCTCTCATCCCCAAATTGGGTGATTTGATGCTTTGGTTGGTGGTGACCCACAAAAAATTGTGATCAATAACCTCAAATGATCCTTAAAGATGTCCATTGTAGAACCATGGAAGTTATTCCTTGAAATATTAAAATGGATAAGGATTCCATAAAAGTCTAATGTTTGGGAATTGTAGTGCCAAAGTCTTCAAGAGCAAACCCATTAAGATGGGTAATGGAATTCAGACCTGGAATTTCTTGTGACAAATTCCAGTAGCTTAGTGTGAGAAAGTAGAGAAAGGGAGAGAGAGAAATTGGATTCTTTATTGTGATGTTAAAACTGGTAATGGAATTTCTTGTGACAAATTCCAGTAGCTTAGAGCATCTCCAATGCAAAACTTAAAAAAAACTCTAGTTGGCTTATGTGTTGAGTCTCAATTGATATTCTCTTTCCTATGTGACTAACTTGAGTGTCTCTAATTCAAGTCCTTCTCCAATGCAACACTCTAAAAAACTCTAATAGATACACATGTCATACATACATTTAATAGGAAAAAGTGGTTGAGAAAGAAAAGCTTTCTATTGGTTCAAAAATTAAATTTGATGACTAGGACACTTAAGACTCTCAAAAGAGATCTCAAAAATAGAGTTTCTAGTTGAGACATCTTAAAACTGAGCATCTCCAATGGGACACTCTAATAAACACTCTAAAAATCTAGTTGTCAAGTGTCAAATAAAGATTCTCTTTCCTAGTGTCAATATAGAGACACTCTACATTTGTTTGGTCTCCAATGGAGATCTCTAAAATCTCTTACTTAATACACATGTCCCTCTTCAATTCAATAGATAAAAAGTAGTTGAAAAACAAAGTTTTCTATTGGTTGAAATAATAAAGTAACACTTAGAGAGTCTCAAGTAGACACTCTCATTTTAGAGATTCTCTCTCTAGACACTCTATAATAAATATGTCCAACTC
Organism: Eschscholzia californica; assembly: GCF_041429995.1. Lineage (NCBI taxonomy): Eukaryota > Viridiplantae > Streptophyta > Magnoliopsida > Ranunculales > Papaveraceae > Eschscholzia > Eschscholzia californica. The sequence continues at coordinate 24,201,842 of NW_028238461.1, forward strand.
ATAATAGAGTGTGTAACAAAGTGTTCCATTGGAGATGATTTTTTAACAAAAACTCCAAAAAGTCATATGTGGCACTCTAAGTGTTAGAGATTGAGTGTCCCATTGGAGATGCTCTTAATGCTTCCACATCAAATTAAGATCTCAATTGAGTTTTGCATTGGAGAGGTTTTTTCTCAAAAAAAACTCTAAAGTCCTAGGTGGCACTTAAGATTTTAAGATTGAGTCTTGCATTGGAGATGCTCTTAGTCGAGATTTCTCACCGTGGACAAGTCAATATGCTAGCATCACCTGGTTGTAGATCATACTTATCAGATTCATAATTATCACGATAAGTTTAATTGTTTATTTCTGTTTGGTCATTTATGTATAACAAAAAGAATTGATTGGTAGAAGACGGTGAGTTAGGGCTTTGAAAGTTTAGGAAGGTATAGATGATGATATGGATACTGGAGATAGAGAGAGAGAGATTAGAGATGAAACAAAAAGAAGAGGGAGAAGAGGAAGAGATTTGAAAAAAAATTAAGTTTGAAGGTCGCCGAAAAATTTGACCGACCGACGACCTTGGCCGGAGAAGACGGTGCGGTGGCGAGAGATGACGTGGAGGAGAGAGGCGATGAGATGGAGGAGAGAGAGGGACAGATGGGGTGTTGGCCCCCTGGAGGTTTGTTCTTAAATAGTTATAATTTTTTTAGGAATAAACCCAAAATTAAAAGGGGGTTAATTTTGAATTTACAAGATCATTTTTATAAGAAGGGTGAATATGGAAACAAAAAAATCAACCATAAAACTTAACTAACGGTGTTGACAAAAGGGGGTCACATTTGAATTTACGAAAAATAGGGGCCAAAAAAGAAGCTGGTCACAAAGTAGGGGTTCAAACAGGAAATAACTCTTATTTTTATTAAGAGTTAATTCCTATATGGCCCCCTACTTTGTGACCAGCTTCCTTTATGACCTCCTTTTTTTTCGTAAAGTTCAAATGAACTCTTTATAGGAATGAACTCTTTTATTAATTATAAGCTTAGTTATATTAGTATTTATTTTAAAAAGGGGTATTAATAATTTAATAATAATAAAGAGAATCACATACAGTTTCTTGTTTTTTTTTTTTTGTTGAACTACATACAGTTTCTTGTTGATTTATATAAAGTTTAGTTTTTTTTTTTTTTTTTTGTTAAAGGTTATATAAAGTTTAGTTATTGCCAATGAAGTAAAATGACACAATTTACACAAATCAGTAACAATTGACTAATTGACTGAGGACTATGATGAGTGGTGGGTACGGTTTCTTTTTTGCTTTTTCTAGTGGTGGGCGATGGTGGAATTCTTTTTGGATAATTCTTATTTGGTCCTCTAGTTTACGGTAACTAGTATGTACCGCCACTAGTAGAAGGTCCAACGCTTTGTCGACCACTTTCCCAAATATCAATTTTCACAAAAATAATTTTATTTCTCACTCACACACGGTCTCTCTCTTTCGTGTGTCTTTCTAGATTGGTTTTCCTTCGCAAACGAGAACCTTAATGATGGGAAACTCTGAAACCCTCACAAAGGATCTACGATCTGGAACTTTTCGCATGAAGCGTCTCCAGATCGAAGTACAAAGTGAAAGAAAGTAAAAAAAAAAGAGGCAGGAGAAGTAGAGAATGAGGTGGTGGCCATGGTGGCTAAAGGAGAAAGAAGAGATAAAAAAAAGTTGTTATTTTTGTTGAAGCCACTCACAAAGGGTTGACCGACAACCATCTGCCGACAACTATAAAATTTAGAAGACAGGGTGAAGAAACTTTTTAATTTTAGAGAGAAAGGGAAGATAGAAGAAGAAGAAAGAGAAAGGAAGAAATTTTTTTTATTCCGGACCGACAACCTTTCGCCGGAGAAGAAAGGTGAGGTGGAGAGGAAGAGATGTGATGGAGGAGAGATAGGCTGAAGTGGAAGAGAAAGAAAGAGATGATGTGGCATTTATGCTTTTAACTTTTCTTGAGAAATAATTTCATTTTGATCCCCGAGGTGCTTCTGGAAAAAATTTGGCCCTCTCGAACACATGGAGGCCAAAAAGATGAGTTGGTCACAAATTTGGAGCAAAAACAAAATTAACCCTTATACTATTCACAATAGTTGTTCACTAACGAAAATGTGATTGACGTTTTTTTCCTTCTTGCTTATCAAAATCTAACGTTTGTGCGCTAAACTCAATGTACAGACCATTGATGACGTCATTTCTCGATACAAAATATACTTATTTGGTGTTTCTTTGAAAATATGTTGAGTCATCTGATACTATGCATTTGACATACATTCACATGTCTTTGACATTAACGCATCAGTCTCATGACGTACTTTACATTGTGGCGTCCGAAATGACATTATCACATCCAAATCTGATTTTGGGTTCCCAACGTGACTTTAGGACACACTTTCTTACTTGATATAATTCCACTCTTTCGGACTGATTCCTCATTTTGCCGTTTGAAAATAGTTTCATTACCTATGAACTACAAGTTGTTTACGTTTCTTCCCCTTTGTGTTTAAATTGCTTTGTTTTACTTCTTTGGTTTCTCTCTTTTGGTTTTCTTTTGAAACAAATAAATATTTAGAAATCAGTTTATTTGTATTGTCATCATCTACAGACCCATCTAGGATGAGGGATGCCTTTCCATGCCATGTTTTTGCATAAATTGACTTCAAAGTAAAAAATAATGAAGCTAAAGGTGGAAGCATATTATATGTGGTGCTTTAACAGTTCAACCATAAAGTGTATCATCTTATATTTCTTTGCTTCCATCCAGAGTTATCATACCGACCAACTTTTTGGTTCAAAAGCTATTTTATTTTGTCTTCTTAGCAAGATGGAGATTGACAACCTTGTGATACCTATAATTACAGAGATGAGTTTCATTTAGTCTTGACCTACATTTTGGTAGATATTAAGAGGCGATCGGCCTCCCTGATACTATAAAATAAGATTATCAAACGACCGAATGAATCATCTCATGTGGACTGAAGAAATCCTTCTACTGATTCTTTCTTTCCATGTGTCAAGTTTACTGTTAACACTCTACCCTTCCATCAGGGACGAAACTACAGCTAGGCCCGAGGGGGCATGGCCCCCCTCGACTTAGCCGGAGTGACTTGCTGTACAACCATAATTCTTAAGGTTTACAATATATAGTCCAAACTCTAAAGAATACATGAACAATAACAAGAAAGTGATGAAGACTTTTTGGTAGGATTGTCTGCTTATAACCTAACTGACTTGGCTTCAATCCTTTCAGACAACATAAATTGTAAACTTAGTTTTAAGACTTCTCTGTTTTTTTTTTTTTAGTTTGGACCCCATGGTCTTTAGTTCTGGTTTTGTCCCTGACTGCCATCTCCACCCTACAAACTATTGTCATTCCATTATACCAAGAGTTCTGTCATGCCTTTAATTGTACGGATTTTCCCACAACTACAGGTGACCGCTTTCTTCCATGTACCAATACTAGTAACACTCCCTCTTAACTAGTTAACGGCTAATGGCGTAAAGGGGTCGGCTGATATACATGAGTAACCCTTTTCTCTCTCCTGGCGACATATTTGGTATGTCATAACCTTTTTTTTTCCCTGACGACATACGTGGTAAGATGACACACAGGGTTTACTGACAAGTAGTCTATTTTTCTCTCATAACCAGTGGCGACGCCAGAAATATTCTTTTCTGAGGGCACGTTTTCATTATAAAAAAAAAATATGTGTAGCATACATAAATAAAACGACATCTACTTATTCAGAATATTTTAATTTACTGTATCGAATACCTTCTGGATCGCCTCAATGGAAAAAATTTGGTCCAACACAAAAGTTTAATTTACCGTACAATGAAAACCACAATGTTGGAAAAAAATTGAATCAGTATATTGTTGTTTGATCTTAGAAAAGCTTTGAAAACCCCTTCTTGCCCTTCTTGTTACGCACTCTCTTTAACTTGGTGAATGTGGTTTCATTGTCTTTGGTTAGAGGCGTCCTAAATTCTGTAGAGTCGCAAAATTCGGCTCAAGTGCACCAAATTCAAATTGGAATGGTGTATTTAAGTCAAATTTTGTACTCCAATTTGAATTTAAAGCAAGGTGATAACAAAATTTAGCATGGGTCCGCCTCTCTTTAACTTGGTAAATGTGGTTTCATTGTCTATTTAAAGAAAGGTGATAACAAAATTTAGGCTAAATTGGAATGGTGTACTTAAACCAAATTTTAAATAGACATGGATAAGATATCACTTTTCTTAAAAAGAATTTAATTTAAAGAAACAACTAATCGAGTTAATGGTAAATTCAATTAGTTGTTTCTTTAAATTAAACTCTTCTTATGGAGATAAACTGGTGTTTCTTTGAAGAGTTAATGGTAAATTAACACTGTAGAGATAAACTGGTATTTCATTCGGAAAATTCGAACTATTCCCCGCGTCAAATTCTTCTTATGGAAATGTTGTATAGACAATTTACCGGTTAAAATGAAAATAGGAAAATATGTTGATCCAAACTATTACTGTGCTTACTATAAACAACCAGAATCAATGGATCATGCTCTTATTCACTACTCGTATGCAAAGCTAGTCTGGTTCTTTTTTGCAGTTCGGTCTGACCACATCACCACAGTAAAGGAATGGATACTATCCTGACTACAATTGGATCAGAGGCAGGCTTCAGTCATGGCAACCACTTTGTGGCACATCTGGAAGGCACGATGTGACTTGTGCTTTCGCCCACCAGTTCAACCTCCTCATCTTACTATTCAGAAAATATAAAACTCGCTTTCGAGCACACTGCAGCCCACTACCACACAAAAGGAAAGAAACTTCATAGCCCCCTCGCACCCCTATATCAAAATCAACATTGATGCTTCCTTCACTTCCGTAGAAGAAATTGCAGGGATTGGTATGATAGTGCACGATTCTCATGGCGACTTCGTCGCAGCTAGCTCAACCATAACAAAAGGTACACATACAAAAGAATGTGAAGCAAAAGCAATTCTCTTCGGCTTGAGATGGGCGCCAACAAAAAATATAGATTATCTCCACCTGGAAAGTGACTGCAAGAATATCATCAATCATCTGCAAGACAAAACCTCCATCACCTTATGGCAATCGATGGCTATCATCGCACAAATCCGACGTTTATAACATAATTTCAGAGGCATTCGATACTCCTACATTCCCCGTGAAGCAAACTATGAAGCACACAAGATCGCAAGATGGGCTCATCGCAGTAATACTACTAGAGATTGGACGGCTTACCAGAATTTTATAGATGCTTTGTAATTGTCTTCCTTTTCTAAAAATAAAAAAGAAACAACTAATTTATAAAAATCAGGGAGGATTGTTCTGAGATGTTTCTATTGGTTAGTTGAGCTTCTTTCTTTTATGCTTTTAAGGTGGATAGTCTTGTAATCCGTTAGCGCAAAAAACATAAAAGGATTCAATCTTTTGTAACCTAGGGATTCTTCACCCGTACCGCTTCCTACCACATTAGCTTCTCATTAGTTGGACTAAAGTAAATCATTGGCATAGTTATTTTGAAGTAGGCCTTCTTTCATGAATTTTGTGCAATGGAAAACTTTCTACAACACTAACTGACTGACATTTATAGGATCAACCATTGACAACTTGAAGAAGGTGCTTCAAGATGTGGATGTAAATGGGAAAAACAATGTTTTTGAGTGATAGTGATATATATTTAATCTCATATTAAATTAAGAAAATCGTGGTGGGAAAGCAAGAAAATTTTCTGGGTTACAAAAGGCCAACCCTTTTGGGGGGAAAATTCGGAGTGCAAAGATTTTGTCAAAAACTGGTCAACCTTAATTGACTAATTTTTTTTTCAAATTGTTACAGGGAAACTATTTTGAGTGAAATATTTTTTCTTTCTTTTTTATTCTTTACAACTCCATGCCTATTTTTTATCTGCGAAATTTGGCCACAACTCCCTACAAAGTTTGGGTTTTAGTTTAAAAAGATCAGTCAATTTTTTTAGTCTTCAACTACTTTAGTACTTTTTTAATTTGCAGCACCTTGCGATAACTTTGCAACGCCTTGCGATAGCTTTGGAACGACTTGCAACAGCTTTGGAACGCCTTGCAACAACTTTGCAACCGCTTTACAACAGCTTTGGAGCGCCTTGCAACACCTTACAACAACTTTGCAACGCAAAGTAACCCCTTTACAAAAAATATTGGGGTTAACCAACCAAAATAAAAATATTTGGGTTTAACACAATAAAATTCGGTTTTTTAACTAAAAAAATATAAATTGTCTTTTTAACTAAAAAAAAAGTTTAAAATTGGGTCTTCGACCCAATTTGTTGATTCTATCCACTCTGACAATGGTCGTCGACAAATGCCCATTGTCTGCAACCTTCAATGTTTTTTAGAATCTTTCTTCTCTCCCGTCGATCATTTTCGACTACCATCACAATTATTTTTCTATCTTCGTTCTTTGCCTCCTCTCGCTCTCTCTCTTCTCCTCCCTCTCTTCTCTCTCTTTCTCCTCTTATTAGCTCTCTAGGCATTTTTTGATGGAGGAATGCGTACGTTTTATGCACTGACTGCATTCTCTCTCTCTAAAGGGTTTATTGTCCTTCTTGAAGGATATGTCTTTCGGTCTGAAGGAGATGTCCTTCGGAAGGAGTGTCCTTCGACGAAGATGACAATGCGTACAATTTGTCGAATAGAATTACGATCACTTTATCCAGAAAATCATCTAGTCCGGTCGAATTAGGGATCGTAATGCTTAGCTAGAAGCCAACTACGATCGTCGGATCACTTTGGTGATTCACGACTAAAATATCGGATCTTACAACGGGTTAGACCAAAGTATGGTGACTTGATCAGAGAGAATTGACTAGAGGGAACTAGGCAAATAGATAGATTAGATCCAGTTTGATAAGCCCAAAAGGTTTGGAAAGAGTCCTGACAAAGATAGGAAGAACCAGACCCGAAAAAGGGGCCCAGACCAAAAAGGAGATGGACCGGGCATTTTATGGGCACCCATATGAAGTAGGCGGCCAGGCCCAGACCACTAAAGGGGTTGTCCTGGGCGACCACATTAAGGAGTCCCAGATGGGGGCGGAAACCCCATCTGGAAGTCCTGCTCAGAAAAGGTTTATGAGTCTTATCTTTTCTGTGATCCTTATTGAATCCTAATTTGAATATGATACTACTATAGGATTCTTTATATGAGGATTCATAAGATAATATAAAAGGTGTGGAATTTCTCAAGAGAAAATCTATCTCTACAACATCAAGTAGAAAGTAGATTTTAGAAAAAATCTTCCAATATAGTTATTTAGTCAAAAAGAAAGAAGTTCTTCTTCTCAACCTTCAATAAGGTCTTAGATGACATTAAAGAAGGGAGTTCAAGTCAACCTAGCTACTCGGTGTCTCAAGTAGAGGAGCTACACATTGAAGCTCTTATCTTCGGGGAAAAGCCATCGGAGTTTTGTTTGAGGGAAAGCGATTAAGGGAATCTTCTTTCCAATTCTAATTCATCTTTAGTTCTTGCATGTGATCCTGAAAACTAGTATTAGACGTTTGAGATTACGCTTATAACACTAGGTGGCACCAAAACCCTACATTTCCCACATCAACACCATGAAACTCCAAGAACAAACCTAAACTCCCCCGACCCACTAACCAAACTAGCTTTCCCCCTATTTTTTAAAGTCTCTCTATCTCTCCCCCTCTCTCTCCCCCAACGGAGAGTATTTAGTTCAAAGGTCGAATTATAGATGGAACAGATAGTGATGAGCTTAAGCCCTAGAGTCCCGTGATTTTACTCTAAGGTTTCTCAGTATTTGAATTTTTAATAACCATAAAATGAAGAAAAAATGACAGAAAAGAAATATGTGTTGAATTGTCTATTTCCTGAAGACTGAAGAACCGGTACTGGAAGTCGAAACAAGTGTAGTGTTTGTCTCATAGGATACTACGACTGTACCTTTCAGTTTGACGACTACAAGTACTTCGAATATTTGAAAGCCTGCGAACTTTGAGCAAGTAGTAAGAATGACTAATGAATTTACTTTTTTACAATTCTAAATGTTTATGTAACTATGAATGCTAATGCATTAACATCATGTTTCTTGTCCTCTTTTAATCATGCAATCTATGTTGCTAGATTTTCGTTAAGACATGGTAATATTTGGATGCAGGTGACTTAATGAATCATAACTTGATTCGTTGAAAGCAAAGTTAGTGATTTACCGGATTCGTGTTTTAATGAATGCATAGGTGGGTGCTGAAGTGTTTCCCCTTCCTATAAGACTAAGTGATAATGTCGAAACTGGTAGTCCGAGTATCTTCCTTGTGATTGGTTTTTCCGATCTCTTTTGTGAATGTTCTTATTGCTCTTGTTGAACTCAGGTGGAAGAAGAACTTGCAAAAAAGGGAGACAACACTTCGAACTTGAGCCAGTAGGGTAATTTTGCAGTTTAAAGAAATAATTCAATGAGTGAGAGTGGAGAAGATGACCTTTGATCCGATGATATGATAATATACGTTTGAAAAGTTGTGGAGATGCACGACCAAGATGATGCGTTGGTAAGACACCGACTTTGATCATGACCACATGTGTATGGTCGCTTCAAGGATAATATTGGTTGAGTGCGTATCTTCTGATACTGACAGATCTTCTGACACATCAAGGGTCGTGTAGGAAAACGGATCTTTGGCTCATTCGACGCGCCATTGTTATTTCTTTTAGGAAGAGTTGAGCCTGAGGAACCGAGCTTACCTTAGCTGATGTCATACTTTGTGTCTCTGACCAAAGTAAGGCTTAGGTTGCGAAGCTGACTCGGATCATCTTTCCCTCATGCCTCGAGCAAGAGTCAGACTCAAAGTGTCGAGCTGATTTCTTCATTCGCCTCTCAACAACTCAAAATTTTCGAGACCAAAGCATAGTTCTTACCACAGCTGACTCAAATTCACTTCTTTTCTTGTCTTTGGGCTAGTGCAGGATTCAAGGTGCCTAGGATGTTCGTGCCGACCTCTAAAGTTAGAGCTTAGGTGGCAGAGTTCTGTCGTACTCACCTACTTTATGTCTTTGACGAGGGTCTTTTTATGTGTATTAATCTCGGTCGATCTATTGACTTTTCTTCATCTAGTTAAAGCTAACAAATATTTGACCAGACAATTTGTATTTTACCAATTAAAAAGATAAATAAATAAATAAGATATATATATACACACACAATAATATGTATATGATATTTATTTAATTGAGTTTGTGGTAGGCCATTTTGGGACATAAAGTCAATACCCAAAAAAATCCAAACTGAAAAAACTACTTTAGGCATTACATATTTGGTTCCAACCTAATTTCCTTCACTAAGCATCCACCCTTGTTTCCTCCTCCTCCACCTTCTCTTACTTTTCTCCTAACACTTTTTCCCCATTAACAAAAACACACACAGAGAGAGAAGACTAACTTCAGATTTTAGCCATTTTTAGGGTTCGAATCTTCACATTTTGAGTTACACAATTTTGTTTTTTTATATAGGATTTAAACTTTCCATTCAGAAACAGGGATAAGGGATTATCTAATCATCAAAACATCAAACTTGTATGCTAAACTAGGTGATGGGTTTCTGAAGGTGTTCTGTTCTAGGGTTAGGGTTAAGACGGAAAGAAAATCTGTTCGGATTAGGAGTTTTGAGAGGTATAATGATTTTAAGTTTCTGTTAATGGCAAGGGATTCTAACCAGGTCGTTTCTTTCTTTACTTTTCACAAATTCATCCTTCTTATTAACGTTATTTGTTTTTGTTCCCTAATTGATATTATTAATGGTTCAAAAGATGATTTTTCAATTATTGATGTTGATTTATTTGGTAGAGATTATACACCTCTAACACTAACCTTACCTCCATCTCCATCTGAACCTCCATCTCCATCTCCATTTTCATCTCCATCTCCATCTCCATCTCCATCTCCATCTCCATCTCCATCTCCATCTCCATCTCTATCTCCATCTCCATTTTCGTCTCCATCTCCATCTCCATCTCCATCTCTATCTCCATCTCCGTCTCCGTCCCCAAGCTCTTCGTCATTATCATGTGAGGATGATCTGAAAGGAATTGGATCTTTGAACACGACCTGTCAACTCAATACAAATTTACAGCTTGAAAATGATGTATATATAGAAGGGATAGGTAATTTGGATATCCTACCCGGTGTAATCATTAGCTGTCTAATTCCTGGATGCGAGATTTCAATTAACATTTCTAGGGCTTTTAGTTTAGGGAAAAATGCATCAATTTTGGCAGGAACATTGGTTGTGACCGCGTCTAATGCAAGTATATCTGATGGATCTTTCATCAATACAACGGCGTTAGCTGGTAAGCCACCACCACAAACTAGTGGAACACCTCAAGGAATTAATGGTGCAGGGGGTGGTCATGGTGGAAGAGGTGCTTGTTGTTTAACTGATAAAAAGAAACATCAAAAGGATGTGTGGGGTGGCGATGCTTATGCTTGGTCTGGTTTACAAGAACCATGGAGTTATGGTAGTAGAGGTGGGACAACTAGTAGAGAGGAGGATTTTGGCGGCAATGGGGGTGGACGGGTTAAAATGTTGATAGAAGGTTTTCTTGAGGTTAATGGAAGTATTCTAGCTGAAGGAGGTGATGGTGGTCTTGTTGGTGGCGGAGGATCCGGAGGGAGCATAATGGTTCTTGCTCGCAAGATGTAATGTTTTCTTTCATTCAAACTTTTGGTACAAGTGATAATTCATAGATATAGTAGCATTTTCTTTCAAATGAGCACCAATAGAGTTTCTCGATAACGACATGAGATGTCGGGTACAACTAGTTGAAAATTCTCTGTACGATGATCCATATGTCCACACAATGTTATCTTGTCTTAGTTTTTAGGTCATATGTTTCTTACTAACGATTTGCTGTCTCTTAACTTTTGGTTCAATCATTGTTACATAAGAAAAGACATTAGCCTAGAGTGAGTGCTTTGGTCCTAACACGGTTACATGCAATTTCACATAACATGTACGTAAAAAACTCACACTATCCCGACTAAAGTAACTGGAGTATCCACATGATTATTGGGGTTTGTAACACGGCAAAAGAAAAAGGAAAAACTAAAAAGAAGTATCCCTGATAAGAAGCACTTTTTCGAGGGGTCATTGTCATTGCTTTCAACTTTGTTCATTTTCAATTCGTATCTCTAATTAAGCTGATCCTTTTTATTTAGAACTTAATATATCAATTTATGTTGTGTATACTGCAAACAAAATGACAATGTAATAGTTTCAATTGTTATGTATTACTACTAACAAAATGTGAATAAAATAGTTTTCTTCTGCTCGCCACTGATTACTAAAACCGAAGTCAACCATGCTATAAATTTGGGATTTTGAGCTATGCTCTGTAAGATGCCATCACGCAGAAGATATGCATGCACATGCATAACATTCTTCCTCACTGCTCATTTAAATGACAGATGAGTTGCAACTATGGGGAACCTGATGATGGAAGGGCACTTTCCTTTTGCAGATGGTTCCTAGGGTAGTTCTAATATTCTTTAAGTTCTGTTTTTCCTCAGGTCCTAAAGGATCTTATGACTGAGGAGGTTTCAATGTTGAAAGTTTTTTTTTTTTTTGGAAGTCGACTACGATCTACGTATGTCGTTACATTTGGCACTTGATACATCATAGATGTGATAAGCTCGATAACCGCCCACTCAAACACTAACCGAACCGGGCCTATAGCCCAACAACATTATTTACACCCTAATAATCCCAATTCAAATAACCAAAGATTCCACCTTCTCTGGGATTCGAACCTGGGACCTCCAAGGATTTCTGGAGTTTATGTCAACACCTTGGAACCACTTGGGCTACCAACTGTTGACAAAGTTGTAACCACTTTCTAAGTACTAATTACTTTAATGAGCTTGAACGGAATAGGTGTTCTTTGGAACTTCATTTATTGATCAATGTATGAGATTATATCAGCCTTAAACATGAGCTTGTAGTTCTCTCTTGTTTTGAGTTGCTTTTGGTTATAAACATTCCTTCACCCTTTCTTTTTAGTTGGTAATTTATTTTTCAGTTGGTAAAGTAAATATATTTTTAGGAGAAAGAGTAGAATAGCTTCTCTTGCATCCATCACAAGCCAAATGACATAGGCTTTAAAACTCAACATCTGTTTCAAAAAGATATGTTCACTCTTCGCATTGTTTATAGTATATACAAGGTTTTACGACCTAAAACACATGTCCATGTATATTTGACGAGTTCTACGTTTAGATCATAATTATTCCTTACACGTACCAGAAGTCCGAGTTTGTGGAAGTTCACATCGAAGTTATTGGAAATATACTGAAACAAAGAATCCATCAATCGTCTTTCAAGAATCGATACAAGAGAAAAGTGCAGAAACGAAATTTCTTTCAATGAAGTGTGGATGGTGTTAATCAAGTTCCCTTATAGGATATCAGCTGCACTTTTGGAAAATGTTTTCTTTTGTTTCAGTTTCCTAATTATATTAAATTTGTTTTTTTCTAGGATTTTTTGTAATTGTTGTTAGGATCTAATCAAAAGTATCGTCACTTGCTATTTTGAGTTATTTAAATCTTAAAAGAGTCCTAAGGAATTCACTATGTTAGTGAGCTCCTCTTAGTTTCTGATTAATATTCATTGAATATGTATTTTGCCCATGTTCGTTTGATGATTAAGGTTGAATTATTAATTTAGAGAATTCTATTTGTCTTTTATTTTTATTATAAAGTTTGTAAACCTTCATCGAGGTTCTGCAGACGTGTTTACAACTTTACATCATAATTGTTTTCTGCCAAGACTCTGTGGAGCCCTTAGAAAACTGAATCACCTAACCAGAATTTCCGGGCAGAACTTTGTTGACATGGAAGAGCAGATGACATTTTTTTCTTCTTGGTGATTTCGGATTAAACTTCTGACCTTGCTACATGTATCCCTGCATCATATTTTATGATACATGAGAAAATGGCTAAAACTCCGTATGCCAAATTTTCTTGTCAAAAAGGACCAATTGTTTAGTCTTCAACTCCCTACGTAAGGTTTGCATGGGCATGCATGCACAGTTTGTACAATTGAGACATATAGCCTAAGCCTAAAAAAATATTGGCATGCTTTTTTGACCAGGACCAACATGGAATTGGTTTTCTGCCTAATTTCTTGGTAGCATAAATTTCCTGCCATACATATGTTTGATGCACCTAAACATATTTGAATCATTTTACTAAGACGCGGACAAGTATTTTTAGTGAATATTTTATTGAATCAGAGAATGAACAAATTGGATATGCGTTGTTTCTCTACTCAATTGTTCAATTTATTTATTCAGGACTGGAAATGGCCTGATAAGTGCTTCCGGTGGTAATGGTATGGCTGGAGGAGGTGGTGGTAGAGTCGCTATTAATGTTTTCAGTAGGCATGGCGACCCGAGAGTCTTGGTGCATGGTGAGATGGTTTGTTTAATTCCTGCTATGTTTATGTTTTTTTCTCTGATGTTTCATTTTCCCCTCATATCGAAGCCACTGAGATTTCAATTTGTGCATATAGTTTCTGTTTGTTGTTTAACTCTTCTGCCACCCGATGGCTTTGACGTTACTTTTCTTCGGCTACAGTTGAGGTCTCTATCAGAAGTATAACCTCTGTTTACGGATGTAGCTACCTCATCTATTGCTGTGTGACAATATCATCACGGACTTTCTAGAAAAATAATCACTTTACATTAACATCTTAGAGGCCGAATGTAAAGGACTTGCAATTTTGTGGCATTGAGCGAATTCATTTATTTTTCCAACAGTATTTGGTGCTTCTTGCCTTCTTCCTCATAGTTCCCAGTTACTGCCTTGCTTTCTCATGCTTTTTATATCCAATTATTTGCCTACCATAATTTGGTAGCATATGAATGTTCGAAATACATTGCTTCTCAGAGTGATGTGTTTATACAATACATGTGATTTGCATGGGGGTTGTTGCCGGGTTATTGAAAGGAGATGCCGAGTCCTTACTGATAGAGAAGTCCAAACAATTACTGTAAATTTTACCCTGAAGTACCAAGCAAGTCTGAGAACCGCACATGACATATGTCATTGCGCATATCTACCCTTTTCTTAGACATTGTCACATAAGTAATCTTTTAGTTGTGAACCTTGTTATATTCTTCCAGAATAATATTTGGCGGCTCCTTAGCAACTAAGTACAACCAACTATATGTTTGCATACTCTTTTAAGAAAACTTTCTGTTCTTATTTGCAGGAGGACGAAGCTATGGTTGCCCAGATAATAACGGTGCTGCTGGGACCCTTTATGATAAAGTTATTGAAAGCGTAACCTTTAGCAACCACAACCTGTCAACAGAGACAGATACACTTCTTCTAGAATTTCCCAATCAGCCACGTTGGAGAAATGTTTATGTCCATGATCATGCTAAGGCTTCTGTTCCTTTGCTCTGGAGTCGTGTGCAGGTTTGTTTGTAGGTGATAGTACTCGAGTCAGGGTAACTAAGGAATTTTGAGGGTTGCATTTTTATTTCTATGCTAACCAGCTCCGTGATCCATAGCTGGTGTAGGTCTTCCCTGGGTTCACTCCAGTTACTAGGTAGAATTTGTAAGGAAGAGTGTCAAGACTTTCATTATTGGAATAAAGTTAAATGAGACAGGGAACTGGTAAGGTCCTTCCGAGGCACCTGAAAGTTTGGTTCCTGAACCTTCTTTTTATGTGGGTATCTCTGTCTGCATTGTGTGGGTGGTGGGGGGTGTAACTTTTTCTCCTGCCTCATATAAGTTCAGTCTTCAAAACAAAAAGAAAAGAAATGGGTAATTTGTAGGGTGTAAACATTTGCCTGACCCTTCCTGCCTAGTGGCTAAGCAAGGCTGATGGTAGAAAACTGGTTTCACCTTCCATGAATAGGAACACAATGTTAGCATACAGTCTATATCATCTCACTTCGTGATTGTTTATTGTTGTTTCTTCTTCATATGGCAATGCGTGGTGTAGATCCGTGGACAGCTCAGTATACTGCGTGGTGGAGTTTTGGTCTTTGGGTTAGCACATTTTTCTTTATCTGAGTTTGAGCTTGTGGCAGATGAGCTTCTAATGAGCGACTCCAAGATCGAGGTTAGTTGTAGCAACACCTCTTGCTCTTTTGACACTTAAAGAAATGGCACAGTAGAGTTTGCAGCCTTCCTACTGTGATTTCTTCATTCATATCTAGCATCTCTTTGAGCACTTGAATCTTACATGTATAAGTTTCTATCAAGTGAATATAGTTGGTTAAACAGAAGAACAATACAGCAGATGGCTAGCTTCTAGAAAGAAAAAGCTCTGGCTAATAATAGAAGGGTACAAAAATGCTAAAATACAATGATAAGAAGTTAAGAACTGTATATGACATCTTAATAACTTGAAGTAAAAACTTCAAATTCTGATCCTTCTACACTCAGCGCTCCAGCTGGAAACTTTCCATCCTCACAATCAGCACTCTGAAAAGGGCTTCCCCAAAGAGAACGGTCAGATGTAATGATGCAAATAATGGAGACACCTCAGACTCTAGCCTCGGCAGAAAAGAGAAATTGGGCCATGCAAAAGAAATAAGACATTCCTTGGAAACCCAAGGAGAACCCAGTAGAGGAAGAAAGAAACTCGACACCTTGAAAGAAACACTACCATGTAATACTTAAAAAAGGTTTAACTTGGAAAAGGATTCTTAGGGTTCGCTGCAGTGTCGAAATAGACAACCGGTTATGTATCGTCCCACCACCCTATGTAGTGGTGCTTATGGGGCCGGTATAGCTCCGTCCCGCACTGTAGACGGGCCAAGCCAGCCTGGGTTATCTTCCAGTCCTGCGCTGGAATTGGTCTTGAGCATGGCGGTTCAGCCTGGCCCGGACCGGCAGGAAGCCGGGGTTGGGGGCAAATCCTGCCGATTGAAGCCCTGACCGATAAGCACCATTAACCCTATGTAATCATTTCTTTGTCCTAATAGATTATTGCCGCTCGTGCTGTTTCTTTGTCCCTGTTGGATGTCATTATTGGTCAAGACTTTTGCATCTACTTATTTGAAGCCGCAGAGTGGTACTCTTTGTACAATTTTGAAGTTGCAAAATTACTTTGGCTAATGATATATGCTCTTGCTATTCTGATCAACTTTTAGGTGTATGGTGCACTTCGCATGACTGTAAAAGTGTTCTTGATGTGGAAGTCGAAACTGTTGATTAATGGTGGTCGAGATGCCGCAGTTGCAACATCTCTGCTAGAGGCTAGTAACGTGGTTGTTCTCAGGGTATTACAGCGACTACATACTAATTATTTTCCTGAGTCTTGGCTACTACTCCACGCGGACATGATCAGTCATATTTTATACTCAGGGATCATCTATGATACACTCGAATGCAAATTTGGGAGTTCATGGACAAGGCTTACTGAATTTATCTGGACCAGGAGATCTGATTGAAGCACAACGTCTCGTTCTGTCACTATTTTACGGCATTCATGTAAGATGAAGCATCTCTCTCTAATATGTCTTTATCTTTCCTCTTATTATGATTAATCATATCTGTGGTACTCACACGCTCAACTTCATATCATTTTTCCTTACCGAAGTTGTAAACATTCTCTGGCACATTTGTAGTGAGTTCTGTAGTTAATTTATTTTAGTTTGATATATTACCAAGATACTTCTCTTCCTTGCTCAAGTAGCACTAGTTGATCCTTAAATACGTGTGGAAAGGTCAAATTTGGGCGAACGATACAAGGATAACTCCCACTCTTCCCTCTTTTAACAGTACCTCACTAAAATTGTCAAAGACCAGGGAGGGGAGTTGACAAGTCTTTCTAGTAGCAAATCCATGCCATATACCTTTGCACATGAATTTAAAGACTTTTTCTATACCAATAATCCTTCTATCCATAGAAATGTAGGAAACATGAAACCACAGGAAAATGATAGAAAAATATTTAGAGGAAAAATATTTTAGGTGCTGCTACACTGCATTGGCCTCTGTCCTTGTCACATTCGAGTATATTTTCAAATAAGCCATATCTATCATAAGAATTGTTCTTCAAGACAGGGAAGAATTACATGTAATTAGGTATACCTAAGTATGACAAGACTTGCTGGGTTTGTTCCGTCGTTTTTGTAGATACTTGATGTAGGACAGAAATGGGGAAGTGGAATAGAAGAAGAAAATAACTTGATTATATTATAGATATAAGAAATAAAGCACTAGTATCACACCAGTACAAACTAGGAATCACTCCTAGAGCTCTTAGGCATCACACCTTTGGGGTATTTGCATCACACAAACACATAGAGCTTAACTAGCTGCTGGAATACTCTCTGTCTGTCACAAACAGCAGAATACAACCCTTATATATAGCCTAAAACTGACCCTTAATATCCCATACTTCTAGACTTTTAAACTTCTAAACTCCTAGGACATAAAAGACATTAAAGAGACACTAGATGACATTAAAGACATTAAAGAGACACTAAAAGACATTAAAGACACTTAACCATCCTAATACTAAGAAACTAGTAGAATCTCCACAAAGACATGTGGATCAGGCCCGCATTATTCAAGGTTCTAAGTGGGCCATTCATGCAAGACACGCCAAATCAGAATTTGGGTCTGGCAATCCTTCTTTTGATGTCTCCCATATGCCTTAAACAGTTGCTGCCATTCATCTCTATCAATACTCTTTTTCCTTTTGCCTCGTTAGATACTTGTCGCGGACTCTGGCTTGCTTTAGTGGGTACAGTGTGAGACTTTTGTTTGTCCATCTTGTCTGTATTTGCAGACAATCGTGGTAGGACTTGTTACAACTTACCATAAAATATTGCTCCAAATTACATTCCTGTGTATACTGATTACTGCATCAATGGTTGGTTCAAAAGTAAAAAAATTGTTAGTGAAAATAAAGGACCTAATAAAGACAAGAGAATATATGTGCAAGGCAGTTCCAGTTAGACATCATTTAGGTAATTGAAAGATGAATACCTGGTCAGGCTACCAGTACATTTCTTAGCTCAAGATGTTGAATCAGAAATATCAAATACCAACTTTGACATATTGGTAGTTAAGGCTTAAAAGAACTTATATAACACCAAATTTCACACCCAGTTGTGTGTTATCACAGCTTGGGTTGATGTTCTTCTGAAAACATATGGTAGACCTATATATTACTTGGAGGCTACAGAAATTTGTAGGCTATCCTGAGAAATGTCTTATTTGGTTTATTTTTTGGTTACTGTTTTTCTCAGTTTGCTCATTAATCAACTAATCATGTTCCCTTACTTATCTAAAATCATCTTTCCCCTCTCTGCTTGACTTGAAGGTCGGACCAGGATCCGTTCTACGAGGCCCCTTGAAAAATGCAACTGCTAATGACATGTAAATACTGTATCTTTCGATTAGTGCAATTTTATCTGCATCTGGTTTCAAACCCAATGATAAGATATTCATCTTATATGTTTTGCTAAACTATAGGACACCAAGGCTCTATTGTGAACGTGAAGATTGCCCCATAGAGTTAATCCATCCGCCTGAAGACTGCAATCTGAACTCTTCACTACCATTCACTTTTCAGGTATTTACTTTTAGCATTTACTCTAAAAAAAGTTCTTGTTTTGCTTCAGTATTCCTTATTTTTCTTATCTATGTGTTTGCAAATTATTGGGAAGTGGATATATCTAACCTTATTTCCCTATGGTGTTTTCATTTCTACTCTGCTTTCCTTTATAGTTAATACACCACTTTTAACGCATATTTGTTCTAGTAACTTTCAGCTTCTTTTATCTCACTTGAGATAATCTCTAATATGATTTCTTTGTTAAATCTTTTTGATACATGTGTTGTTATGATATTTTTTAAAGCTTCACTTATTTTATTGCAGATCTGCCGAGTTGAAGATGTGGTTATTGAAGGCCTCATAAAAGGAAGTGTTATTCATTTCCACTGGGTGAAAACTGTAGTTGTCCTGCCTTCAGGAGAAATAAGTGCTTCTGGACTGGGTATGGTTTGTCTTCTAGTTTTTGCTATTATGAGTACCTACAATTCGTTTTTTTCAATGCCTCACAATTTGCAACCAATGAGGGAATATCCATGTTGTAGTTGCTTGCATGTTGAACACGTTGTTACTCAGATAATTTAGTTCCATCAATCCATTACATTGGGTGGCTTAAATCTGTGTAACTAAACTTAACGTAACACATTTTGTGGATGTTTTGTGATCATCTGGTGGTAACTACATGCATGCCACATAATCTTTTTTTTTTTAATATGGATTTTACTGCATGAAGCACTGTATCTTGTAACTTGTTGAACAAAAATATGTTTCTCCGTCTCTGATAAGTATGTTAATTGAATGAATTAAGTTAATCTGAGTGTTTTGCAGGTTGCACTGGTGGCGTGGGTCGCGGAAATGTGTTAGACACTGGGGTCGGTGGTGGTGGTGGGCATGGTGGCAAAGGTGGTGATGGATATTTTAATGGCAGTTTTGCAAAAGGGGGCGTTACTTATGGAAATGCTCATTTGCCATGTGAGCTTGGTAGTGGAAGTGGAAATGACGGCTTGAATAGTTCTACCAGTGGTGGTGGTATCATTGGTAAGCATATGCACGTGTTTATTCCTGAGACGTTAACTCACAAGAATGAAGCATGGTTTCATATTTTTTATTTGAAAAGTAGTTTCTACCTCTTCTCTGTCCAAGATCATCACTATTTAGAATGTTATGTCTACTAGTCTGTATGAAAACTGTATTGGCCTGAAATACGACCAAGGATTTCATATAATTCTCATATCATATTACATTATTACTCAAATTCATTACACCATCAAAAGATGGCATGAGAACTAATAATTAAATGGAATCCAACGTCTGCAGGGTTAGAAGCCATAAGTGAGGATGATCTACATTACGAAGACATCACCTTTCCAAATAAAAAATCAGTCCTTGGATCTTCTCCAGCCTCTATGTGGACACACGCACACCATATATATGTACCCACACACACATCTACACACACAGACATACACATAAACGCCTTAATTATTGGAGGAAACGAGAAGAAGAAGAAGAAGAATTCGATAAACTGATAAATACATACAAATAATCTGGACAGATAATCGACCTATCCAGTTTCCTCGAAAGATCATCTGCCCACCCGCTCGAGTCCAATGGATTGTCAAGTAAAAGTTAATGATGCCACTATCCATTGGCATGATAGTTCTCGTGTGATCTAAAATTCTGATGCAAGTAAATTGACACACTTATTGTTGTTGGGATACACTGTGTCTGAAATTTTCTCGCTCTTGCTGTTCAACAACATTTTGTGGTTTCTTATTCCTTCGCTTATGAGCGTAAGATAGTTGACCTTGTTTCCTTTTGTAACTTAAAATAATTCTGTATTGCCTTCTCTTGAACAGTTATGGGTTCATTATGGCATCCACTTTCAAATTTGTCACTGTATGGTTCAGTCAGAGCGGATGGTGAACACTTTGGTCAAAATGACAGAAATCAAGATTATGGAATCGTTGATAGCTCAAATGGAGGTGTTGGGGGTGGTTCTGGCGGAACTATTCTATTGTTTTTGCATGCACTCACACTCAATGATGCTGCTGTTGTATCCAGTGCCGGAGGACATGGTAGTCATAACGGTGGTGGTGGTGGAGGTGGGGGAAGGATTCATTTTCATTGGTCTGACATTCCTTCTGGAGATGAATACCAGCCGCTAGCAATGGTTAGTGGGACTATACAAACTAGGTAAGGGATCTTCTTGAACATACCGCTGTTCCAATCTTCCACTTGTATACTGGTTTTGTACTTTTGTCTACTTATTGTTTCTCTTAAAGTTTCATGGTTTTGTGATTTCTTAATTGGTAATAGCCAGACATTTTCTTATAATGCCTTGTGAAGTGACCCGTGAATGGGTTGTCTTTCAATTTTTGTTTTAGGACTGTGACGATTCTGCATGAGATTGCTGGTGTTTATACTATAATTTGGAATTTGAGGTATTGTTCATGTGACAGGGGAGGATCAGGTAAAGATAGTGGCGCTCATGGGGAAAATGGAACTATTACTGGAAAGGCTTGCCCGAAAGGACTATATGGGACCTTTTGTGAGGTTGCTAATTGCTATGCACTAATCATATTATCAGCTCAGTACATTGTGCACTTTTTGCGTAAAGCATTTTACGCACACGATCCTCTCTCTCTCTCTCTCTCTCTCTCTCTCTCTCTCTCTCTCTCTCTTTCTCTCTCATTTTTGTAATTCCTTCTAAATTTTTTTTTTTTTTTTTCCTTTACTCTTTTCTGAATACTGCTTCATGGCAAGACCTATATTCTAATATAGGTGGTGGATTGCATTATTGCAGGCATGCCCTACTGGCACCTTTAAGAATGTCACTGGATCAGATGTAAGCCTTTGTCAACAATGCCCACCTTATGATCTTCCACGTCGTGCCGTGTACACAGATATTCGAGGTATCTCAGCTGCAACAGATTGTGTTTGACTCTACAAGAGTTAAAAACTAGTACGCATTTACTAAGTGGTGCTAGTATTTATCTGCTTCTCCGTCTACTCAATCGAAATTGATCCTTTCATTTTATTCTTTTATCATTGGACTTATGAAATTATACCTGAGCTTTCTCCTATCTAACAGGTGGTGTTGCTGAAACTCCTTGTCCTTACAAATGTGTTTCTGACAGATACCATATGCCGCACTGTTATACATCTGTTGAAGAATTGGTACATACTTTTGGTGGGCCATGGCTATTTGGTCTCCTTCTCTCAGGTCTCCTCATCCTGTTAGCACTAGTTCTTAGTGTGGCACGGTTGAAATTTGTTGGTGCTGATGAATTACCAGGACCAGCCCCAACCCAGCATGGCTCTCAGATAGACCACTCCTTCCCTTTCCTTGAATCCCTGAATGAGGTTACAATCTTACTGTTGGCATTTCAGTTCTCGTTTCTATATTTAATATTCTTAGTGAAAGATGTCTGTTCATTTTTACAGGTTCTGGAGACCAATAGAGCTGAAGAATCGCAGAGTCATGTGCATAGGATTTACTTTATGGGGCCTAATACTTTCAGCGAACCATGGCATCTTCCCCACTCTCCCCCTGAACAGATAAAAGATATTGTGTAATTGAGATATCATCCCGTTACTGTTATTTTCATTCTTTTTATCTTGCAACATAGATATGTTAGAATATCTGATGATAATTACGTCACGAGGAAAATTAAAATTTCCTTTTCTTCATTTGCATAACAGATATGAGGATGCATACAACAGATTTGTTGACGAGATTAATGCTTTGGCTGCTTATCAGTGGTGGGAAGGATCTGTCCATGGTATTCTTTCTATTCTTGCATATCCACTAGCATGGTCATGGCAAGAATGGTGCCGCAGAAAGAAATTCCAACTATTGCGTGAATTTGTTCGATCAGAATATGATCACTCTTGCTTGCGATCCTGTCGCTCACGTGCTCTCTACGAAGGACTTAAGGTTCACATATTTCTTGTTTCTATTAGAAGTATGCTATTTATTTCCAAGAATATGCATTATTTAGTTGCAAATTTGGTACGAACACTATGTGTATTGTTTTATTGAATTAATTGTATAGGATTTTATTTTTCAGAATCAATAAGTAATAAGTACCGATCATTATGAAATTCAAGCTGCCTTTTGCTTCTCTAGATGCACAATAGGTGGAACCAGCACAATAATTTGGCACAAATTTTATATTTTAGGGGTAACAAGTATTTTTTGCATCTTTGATATTCCGATGCAAGTTGTACCGTTTAAGAGCAAAAGCATTTGCTACCTTTTATCCATGATAAAAGTGAATGCACCATAACTGTAAACATAAGGATGGTAATAATATGTTTAGAAGCCCAGACATCATATATTGTTCATTAGTTCTTGGGACATTTTGTAAGATACTTCGTGACATTTATGTTATTTAATAAGTAGATGATTTGTTTTGATACAAGAAGAATAGTTGTGAATGAGAGAAGAAGAAAATGTTGGCACTACTAGTTTATCTTTTCTTTTTTACTTATGGTCTGAACTTCTGATACTTAATCTGTCAATTAAGTTTTTCTTCTTTTACCTAATTCAGGGTTTATCTTGTTATTATCCTTGAAAATACACTAGCTGATATCATGATAATATGGGTTTATGCAGCTGGCTGCTACTTCTGATTTAATGCTAGCATATGTCGATTTTTTTCTCGGGGGAGATGAAAAGAGATCAGATCTTCCTCCTCGTCTCCATCAAAGATTTCCGATGTGTTTAGTTTTTGGAGGAAATGGAAGTTACATGACTCCTTTCTCACTTCATAGCGATAATGTTCTCACTAGTCTTATGAGTCAGGTTATTATTGATCTCTTTTAGTCGTAGTCTCATATTAAACCAACATCGTCTTATGTTACTTCTATCATCTCATGATACTAGCAGCAATTTGAAAAATCTTATTTCTTTACTAATCTGAAGGCTGTCCCACCAACAATCTGGTATCGTCTAGTAGCTGGAATAAACGCACAGTTGCGTTTAGTTCGCCGTGGAAACCTGAAGCAGTCTTTTCTGCCAGTCCTCAACTGGCTTGAAACCCACGCAAATCCTGCTTTAAGCATCCGAGGATTGCATGTTGATCTTGCCTGGTTTCAAGCTACAGCTTGTGGTTATTGCCAGTACGGACTTGCAGTTTTTGCTCTTGAAGAGGGACCCGATCCTACATCTGTTGACGGTGCATCCGGAACCACAAGAACCGACCAACAACTGGGGTAATCATTTTAATTTTATGTTGATAATTATCCAATACAAGCTTTGCTTCTGGGCGCTTCATGTGTAACATAGCTTAATTGTTCATGTAAAAAAAAATGTATAATATAGCTAAATTGTTCTTCTATGTTGCTTGTAGTTCACATCGTAATCAAAAAGATAATACACCAAGCCATTTAAGAAGCAACAAAAATATTTTGATGCGTGAAAGGATATGTGGAGGGATCTTAGATGCCTATAATCTAAGGATGCTTGAAGATAAGAAAGATATATGTCTTCCAATCTCATTTATGCTTCAGAATGCCAAACCTGTTCGCCATCAGGTATTTCTGTTGCCTAATTTACATTGTTGTTAGGGGTGGAATGCGGACAGGGGAGTCTAAAATCAATTGGGTGGTTGGAGTCAAGTTTGACGCCCTCATTGTTTAAATATATAGGGTTATATCTTTTTCCATATTATAAGAATATTTCAATCTAATACAGTAATATACACGGTACATCTTAAATTAGTCAATTAAATCAACAGATTAATGATATATACTAATACTAGTATATTAAACTTTTTGATGGACCAAAAATCAAAATTTACTGTTGTCACTCAAAAAGGCAGTAAACAGCGAGATGGGGCAGCAATAATATAATAATCTTTTACTGCCGTAGTGTAGCCATTGTGTCCTCTCCAACAGCAGCTAACTTGTAATAGTTCATGAACCGAGTGTACATCCAAATCTTGATAAAATTTACCCACAATTCAATCTTTTGTATTTAACTTGAAGCTCTTTGGGGTTATCTCATTGTTGCAGGATCTTGTTGGTTTGCTCATATCAATACTACTTTTAGGAGATTTTAGCTTAGTGTTGCTGACTTTGCTCCAGCTATATTCTATTTCACTGCTGGACTTGTTTCTAGTTTTATCTGTACTTCCTCTTGGCATTCTATCTCCATTCCCTGCTGGAATCAACGCTCTATTTAGCCACGGACCAAGACGTCCAGCAGGTCATGCGCGTGTATATGCTTTGTGGAATGTTACTTCCTTGATTAACGTTGTAAGTTAACCGTTCTTCATAATCATTTAAATTATTATGCCTTCATTGAATTTTTATCGCTTAAATTTGATAATTGACTTTGTTCTTATTTTCTTGTCATGTGTATCTTCTCTTTCAACTCAGATGGTGGCTTTCATCTGTGGATATATTCATTACAGAACCCATTCTTCGTCGAGTAGTAGTCATCCAAGCTTTCAGCCATGGAATTTTAACATGTGAGAAAAGAAATTCATTCTTTGTGATTGAATACATAATAGCATCATTTCAGAGTTGATTTCATTGTTGGATGGTTTCTTCTGAGTGCAGGGATGAAAGTGGATGGTGGATGTTTCCAACAGGACTATTAGTATTTAAATTTGTTCAGGCTCGACTAATTAATTGGCACGTCGCTAATCTGGAAATTCAAGATCACTCCTTGTACAGTAACGATCCAATTCTTTTTTGGCGTTCGTGATATTCATTGACCAGGTATCGTCATCTGACTCCTCCATACGATGCATTTAACTACTATTCTTTCCTGTTGTAGCTCCTTTTAGGGTGTGAATAAAAGAGGTGCAGATATACAAAAATTTGTTTTGGAGAGGTTTTCTTATATTTATTTCTTGTCAAAATCTTACTGAATGTATGAGGTTATAATTGTAAATACAATGTGGGATGAATCATGAAGTTTATTTCTCAGATTTATAGCTGACCTTTGCATAATATTAACTATAAAACCTATCAATATTCCAACTGTGGTTGTCTGCCTTCAAAAAGGCTAGCGACGGCATTTGACATGCTGACGGAAATAGTCTTGCACCAATTTTTTGGGTGAAAACATTTGCGCGAAAAAGAATTTCGTAGTAGAAATGATGAAAATTTTATGTACTGCTGGCAAATTTTATTAGGCTACGCATTTTACCAAAAATTCCTTTGGCATGCCGTCACGAATCTTGACTATTCCCAATTGTATTGTTGTATGCAGTCGGTAGTAGCTGTATTGTCGGATGACATAAGAATACTGTTGGCTATAATCTGTCATCAAATATCTTCATTTTTGAGTCCAAGTTGTAACTAATAGATTATTCTGTTAGTATTTCGCTTTCTAAACTTCTAACTGCGACCTCCTCTCTCTATAACAAACTCTCTAGCGCTTGATGGTGGTAATCATGTTTGATCAAATGTATTGGAACGTCGACAGAAAACTAAGTCCTGACTTTGTGTTTCTAACTAGTAACGTCTGTTATCCAGAATAGAAGATTCGTAGTCGAATTTCGTTCCTGATTTAAGATTTGAAAGAGGAGACATATATCTTCTGTGTCTTTTCATTCAAAAGGTTGAATCAAGTGATTTCTAATTAGGTTTTTTTAACTTTACCCCTCCCCCAATAACTAGTGAGTGAATTTTTCCGAATGAACTTATTATTTTTAGCAAATTCTTGGGGCAGTAAAAGAATTGGAAAAATAAATTAAATAATATGCGGACAAAATAAAACTTTAAGAATCATATTCTTGACTGAATCCAAGATTGAAGTAAGGTATACAGTAACTAAAAGCACACTACCCGAGTATTATTCTCGGCACTTACGTATTTTTCTAAACGTCAAACATTGCTTTGGTGTTCTTAACAAAAGTAGCAAGTCTATGGGAGTAAACAAATAAACTCCAATAAACCCTTCTAATTAAGTAGCAGATACTAAAACTAAAATAAAAATTGAAAGATTAGAGAAAGAAAATGACTTATTTAATTGAGGCGACAACCCTTGTTTCCCTAGGAAAATTAGACACCATGTACAGCTATTGCAGTTGGCTCCTAGGATAGAGCGATAAATCTTTAGTGAAATGGTAACTCAAATCTAAATGCAATCAAGCTAGAAAGTGAACTACCTTCTGTCTTGACACTAAACGAAGTACATTTTATGACGGTTGTTTCACATGATAGAACGGTTAACCTTTCGTTAAATGGTAATTCAAATCTAACTGTAATCGAACTAGAAAGTATATTAACCTCTTGATCTGAAAATGGTAATTTCTTGACACGTAAGCAAACTCCAAGTTGATGTTTGGAAAATCTTGTTATCTAATACCTAGTGTTTTCTTCTACTTAAATGCTCTAAAGTAAAGTGCTGCTCTAACCTTTAGAAAAAAGAATGAAAAAAATATAAAAGAAGTCCATTTTATAGGAAATGAAGGGAGAAAGTCATTAGGGACGCAACTGTTGGCTAAAGCCTAAAGATGTCACTTATGACATTTGGAAGATAAACAGGTGACTACTCGTTGCTAAAAACCAACAGATTTTAGGTGGTTGTGATTAAGCCGCCCGATCTGGCTCAAATGGGCGGGCGGAACGTGATTCTTTGGATCAATAAGGTTACATCTAATATGCCGGAGGAGGCATCTCTTAACTCCAAATGCGTCAAACATTTGATCGCCAATATCCCATTTATTCGTGATGGAATGAGAGCAAATATGAGCTCTAAATTCAAGAGTTCGACGAGACAAAACAATAGTACATACTTATCATGATTATTGACGAGGCTAATTGATGGCGACCAAGGGCGTGGGTGAGGGGGTGCCACAGGTGCGATCGGCATAGACTTCATCGTAATTTCGAGGTTGGTGATTTGGTTATGGTCTATATTTCTAAACAACGTTCCCCGGCAGGTACTTTTAAGAGGCTTGGTCAAAAGAAATTCGGTCCTTTCAGGATTCTCTCCAAGATAAACGATAACGCTTTTGTTATTGATCTGCCTTCTGACTTCAATGTTTCGAACACCTTCAACGTCGCCAATATCTACCCGTATTTTCCGGATGAACCGCTATATGACGACAACAACTCGGGGGCAAGTTCTTCCTCAGCGAGGGAGTATGATGGCGACCATCTTCCCTTTGGGCCTCGCGGCCATAGTGATAGTGGGCCTAACGGCCAGGAAGCTACATTAGTGTAGCTTCCATAATTAAGTATTTAGGGTTTCCATAATTATGAGTCTTAGCAATCAAGGAAAGTATCCTTAGTAGTTATCCTCTTTCTTTATTTGAGTCTATCTAGGAAAGTCTAATCTCTATATAAGAGAAGTCCGGTCTGTCTTGTTAAACATTGAATTATATTACAAAATACAAAACCTCTTGATTGCATATTCTTCCTTTTGGTTATCAGTTATTACCGTTTATCTTCGTTTATTGTTATTTCTAATTAGGTTTTATCGATGAGTTCTTCTACTTTTACGCTTCCGCAACAATCTACATCACTAACCCACCCCAAAATCGGCTCTGCCAACATGTTTTTTATCGATAAACATAATATATAACAAGTCAATGGTTATTGTATCATAAATGGCGAAAATGTTTATAATTTTATCATAAGAAATAGAAGATGTGATTACATATAAATGTTCGTCGCGTATGCAGAATAAGGGTTTAAGTTGATTCAATGGACAAAACTGCAGTGGGTTTTACTCTATACATAACCATGGATTCTATAATCAGCCTGACGATGTCAAAGAAAACATAGACTCACGTTCGGCGAAAAAACTCCAACAGCTAAAAGATGTTCCTTAAGAAAAAATGAAACGATGGTAAATTATGTGTCAATATGTACTATATGATGTAGCTCTTTTATGTGAGGTTGAACCTTCATTAGAGCTCTTCAAAGCTTCTGCAAATTTAATCAACTCTAATTTTTCAACATCCGGGTCTTCTTCGTCTTGCTGATTCTCCTGTGAAGACAAACTTTCCTCCCTCGTGACAATTCTTTTGTACCCATGTGAAGTTCCTACGTCGCTGTTTCTTCGAAGATCTCTGACATCATCAAGGTGTGGATTTCTTGGTCTTGGGATATCGAATGAAGCTCTTATTGAACTCTCAGATGATACATTTTTAATTCTACGATCGATGTTTTTCGTTTCAGTTCCCACTGTAGTTGTTACTGAATTGCTTGAATTACTGCCAGAATATGTTCTTACCATGTCATCATATGAACCCGCTGACATCGATTCTCTTCTCCCTGAAGCAGCACAACTTGCCGAAGTTCTTCCTGTCGAAGAATCATGATGTTCTGTTTCTTTTTTCTTTCCTCTTACCAATTTCTTAAGCTTTGTGATAAATTTTGATTTCGATGTACTGTGAGATTTTGTTGTAGAGGAAATGTCGATAGAAGAATCATCGAAATCATATGTCTCGGTAAGGTTGGAATCTTGAGAAGATGACCAATATTCAAAATCGAAGTCGATGAGGCCTATAGATTTATCAGATAATCCCTCTGTATTCGCATATTCAACGATTAGTTGCTTAGCTTTTGCCTCTGATCTGGGACTTAGAGTTTTGCTAAGGTCCCTTGCAACTGTTTTACCTGGTGGGACTCGAACATGTCTCAATTCATGCCGCAAACATGCATTTAACCACCTCAGATAGACTAGCTCCTCTACATCGGCACATCGATTTGCTTGGAGTCGCTCAATTTCCTTCCCCAATTCATCATTTTCTTCTCTCAGATGATGGTTACGTTTCTTCAATTCTTCAGTCTAGACATGAAAAATGTTAAAGAGAGAATTAAACTTGCAGCTATGAGAGCAGGAGCACAGGGGTGATAAGAATTACTAAACTCATTCATCATAGGCAATGTCTACTTGTGGTTTCTATAAGTTGCTCCAATGGATGGATAGACCCGGATACTTGGTATAAACCCAAAATTCCTCCTAAATTGAACCATTAGTCGCAAATCAGGGTCGGGACCACCTACTTTTAGGCCCACAAAGAGATAACCCATATGCTGGTTTCTTGTGAGAACGATATTTTCACCGATAAAAATCGTTCCCCTTCGAAAGCTCTTAAAACTGGTCACGTAGTTTAAAATGAAGCAAGATTATGCGAGGATAATCAAACTGGTAAGGAGGCAATCTTCTTACGAAGTCAGCCGTTGATCCTCTCTTTGAGGTTTCCAAAGATTGCGCGTATGGGTAATAATTAACAAGTCATGAGTGACGATTACTAAGTCGGTTGCTAGTTAACTTTCGAAATTATGAATCAATGAATTTTACCTCCGGAGCCTCCAAAACGGAGGAAGCGATGATCTGAGTGGATTCAAGTCTCCTTGCCAACTCAGTATTTTCACGATGCAATCTCATATTAGCCCTCCTTAGCTCTGCTGATTCTTCCTCCAACTCCTTTACTCTCTGCAACTTCTTTTGAAGATCTGGGTCATTCCAGAAAGCTCTCAACTCCTGATCCTGCAAGTTAGCAACTTTCTGCTTAAGAGAACATAACTCCTCTTTGTTATGCTCTCCGTCGGACCTAATCTTCCTCTTCAACATCTTTATCTTAGCCCTGGCAGATTCTAGTTCAGCCATGACTCTTGAAAAATCAGCCACTTGTGCTTCTAATCTTTGGTTATCTGCTTGTAAAGATTCAATCTTCAGAGTAAAAAGTTTAGCTTCCATGGTGTTAATCTTTAACCGATTTTGAAGCTCCATTACTGCAGTTTCTTGTTCTTTAAGGCCATAATACTCAAGTAGTTGAATCTCTAGATTCCTCTCCCTCTCTCGAAGGACTCTAACCATGTTTCTTAGGTTCATGATCTCTTGATCTGTTTCTTTTTCTGGTACTCTTCTTAATCCTGAAGGTGTTTCTACTTCCTTCCTTGGAGAAACTCCATTACTATTTGGTTGAATTTCAAACTCCTTGTGCACAATATCATTGAACTCTGGCAAGAGTAAACCTTCTTCATCCTCAGAATGCTTACTGTTTGTACTCTTCGGTGATAACCCAACTACGGTATTTTCAGTGGTAACCTTCTTGTGTGATATATCTTCCTGCAAAGATGGCAATTGTTGGTCACATGTATTTTACTTATGATTTCATATAGAAAAGAAGTACTTAAGTTGTGGAATCATCTCATAACATCCTCATTGGTGCTGAATAATGAAATCATGTGAAGAGACGTATTCTTCGTCTTAGTCGGACCATTAATATATTTCTTACTGTATCAGGTAATGAAAATTAGGGAGGGAAATGCAACGCTGATTACATGTTTTACTTTTGGTAAATTACGAAAATTTGTTCCACCCGATAAATAGTTTTTAGAGTGCAAAACTATTTTCGTGGGATTTGTGAATTGAGATATAGTACCAAGTTTCTAAGTTAGCTCACTCATGTGGACTGTCTTTATGTTCTTATGGTGAAAAAGAAATGTATAAATTACATAACTCAGTACAAGCAAAATGGGGATCAAAACCAATAGATACATCCTAAAATGGAAAACAAGCAAAAGGAAAGTAATTAAATATAAGAAAACTTGGAAAAAGTTCATCTTAGTGTTTCAATGAGCAAATGTCACGTCATGATTTAGTGAGCTCGAGCTCAAACATCATAATTTGAGCTTGAGTTAATAAATCAAAACATTTCGAAGTAATCAAAGATTACAATCAAATACATGATCCATTTCCCTAGAAAAAAAATCTTACTCAATTAAGATTTTTTTATTTACAAAAACTACAAATTGTCAATATTTGGGGGGAGTCCTAAACAATCTTACATTGTGTTCTTGTGCAATTGAAGCATCACAAGAAGAAGGTGTCGTCGGATGAGAACGAACTTCATCTTTAAACACTAGTTTTCCACCAATATTGATTTTAGTAACACCTGAAAAATCCCAAAAATCAAACATTAGAGACATCAAATTACACCATTAACATACAAATTGGATCTGAAAAAGGAAAGAATGAAGAGAAAAGGATGACCTGAAGAAGAACAAGGAGAAGATGGAGGAGAATTGGATCTAGGAAGCCTTTTATGTCTGAGTTGGGAAAATACAAATCCAGCAAAAGAGAGAGCCAAAGCCACACCCAACTTCAATATTATAGGTCTCATATCTCTTTTATCTTTCATCATTTTGATCAACAACATCAATTTTCACTCTCTAAAATCCATAATTTAGTGAGAAAACCATTTCCCATTAAAATGTGAAATCTCACCAACACAAGAATGAAATCAAAATTTGCTTCTAACCCATCTCAGATTAAATCTAGTATATGCAGAAAAAGTAATGAATTCTTACATTTAATCTGAAATGAGACCAAAATAAAACGAGAATGTGGAAACAGAATCAAACCCAAGTTGAATCTTAGGTTGATTTATCTAGAGAGAAAGAATTGGATTGAATGGGGATGGAAAGGAAAATCTCTTTGAAATATATAAACCCTTGCAACCCATTACAGATTAAATCAAGTACATGCAAGAAAGACAAATTTTTTAATATTTGATCTTAGAATAGAAGAAACTTAGAGGGGAAGAGTTGGATTGGATGGAGATGCAGATAAACTGGGGATTATAGTAAAATCCAGAAGAAGATAGATAAGAATTAAGGGTTTGGATTTTTCATTACCTATTTTCTCTCCATTTTGGTTGGTTGAAGTGATCTGGGTATGAACTGAAAACAAACAAGATTAAGATGTAAAATGAAGAAGAGAGAGAGAGAAAGAGGTTTCTCTGTTGAAGAATGATTTGTCAATCAAAACAAACAACAATTTTTTTTAAAAGAGATCAACAGAAAGGATTTTTGATTTTTCTATTCTATTATTTTTAGATTTGTTTGTTTAGTTTCAAAAACCTGGTCGCCCTTTTTAAGCGCTTTGTCTCTCTCTCTCTTCTCTCTCTTCCCTCCTCTTTCTCTCTTTCCAAAAGAGATGGATTTTGAGCTTTGATTTTGTTCAGCTAAATATTGATCAGTATAGGTCAAACGTTTTAAAGATTGCACGGGTAGGGTTTCTAAAAGAAAATGTAAAAGAAGTGGACCCGAAAGAGCTCTGTCAGCTGAACTAAACTTTAACCAGAGAGCTTGTTTAAAGGTCGGTTGTCGGCACGAGTCTCCTTGACACCTAGAACTTTATCATGATATGCGGGCCAGTGGAGATGTGGTATCGAATAAACTTTACCGCATGAGCCCTGGAGTAGGGAGGTTTGCAGGAGTGAGCTCGACATCTTTAGCTCTGCTCTGACAGATTGAAATGTGTGAAAAATTGTAGCAAACTACCCGTTTTTCATATAAGAAGATGTAACCTTTCACGACCTTGCCATGTGACTATTGTCAAGTCAATGTCTGAACACCGCAAAATCACAGATGTTTGTCGACCACCGCTATACAAACCTATATGAAAGTCAGGAGTTTACCCTAAAAACGGATCAAATCCTTA
Source organism: Eschscholzia californica (assembly GCF_041429995.1). Classification (NCBI taxonomy): domain Eukaryota; kingdom Viridiplantae; phylum Streptophyta; class Magnoliopsida; order Ranunculales; family Papaveraceae; genus Eschscholzia; species Eschscholzia californica. The sequence continues at coordinate 24,234,866 of NW_028238461.1, forward strand.
ATCTTTGAGATTCATTCCATTTACATGTAAAATGCCTATCCTGCCCACTAATTTTTAAGAAATTTTATAGAGAAGTTGTTGTTCTCTGGTTATTAATCGATAAGTCGATTTCTCTCTGTCTTGGCTTGATTCGGACAGAGTTTCCTTTCTCTAACTTTATAGAGAGATAAACTATTAAAGAATAAAGATAAGTCAATATTCCTTCTTTCGGGCTAACCGAGATAGGTGTTTAATGTAGTCGAGGCAAGAATAAATTCTCTTTCCTTAAGACATTTTACACCCCCGTAACAGTACCAAACGTTAGGGTGAATGCCTTCGGGATACAACGACTAACCTTTCAGAATTTTAAGATGGTACTTCTATATTCTGAAAGCGGGCGAACCTTTGTCAGTATTATGAGCTCTTTGACTGATGCGGATGATCTTCTAGATGCTTTGGAAATTCAGATTTCACTCGAGACTTCTTTCTTCCTTTTCCAGATATTCTAGTCTATCCAGAACCTCTAGAAAATACTTCTTTAATTAGATATTCTAGGCTAACCAGAACCTCTAATTGTTAGAAGGGAAGAGAAGAAGAGAATGAATTGAATTGATGTTCTAGACGACCTATGAAGAACTTCTTTCTTCCTTTTCTAGATATTCTAGTCTATCCAGAACCTCTAGAAAATACTTCTTTAATTAGATATTCTAGGCTAACCAGAACCTCTAATTGTTAGAAGGGAAGAGAAGAAGAGAAGAGAATGAATTGATTGAAAATTGGAGTGGATTTGGTTGGTTTATATAGGAGTTGAATGGATGCATAGTGTCTGTTGGGTTAAAAGACATATCTGTTCGGAATTAGGGACCAAACAGGAAGTATAACTGATTGTTGAAGTCGGTTATAATCTGGGACGTCGGATCTGGGTGAAAATCTCGGGTGGAACGCCCACCGTCAGATCAATACCGAAATGTGCCCACAGATTTGGATGCGCGTGGTATTCGCTCAAACGACCCCTGATCTAACTTGTCCCGTTTGACGTTTCAGACCCTGACTTAACCGTTTTTTCACCCAAACTTCAAACTCGAATTTCTCATTCATCCGGAATCGGATTCGAGTAATTCTTTGCTCTAAATTTAAGAGCTCGACGAGACGAACGCAATGGCGCGTTCGGTTTCTGAATTTGACGAGTCGGGTCGAGCCAAAATTGGCTCCGATTCCAACAATCCCCCACATGAATGAAAATTCGAGGTTTACTATATACAAACATACTATACTGACATACTGACACTAAAAGAGCTCATATGCGGAACTTCGCTGCATCGGAAGAAGGTAGTCTTTCGACTTTGAACCTTTCCTAGTGAATAACTACAAGGTCTACAAGGACGGCAGTGAACTTATCGTCTTGAACTGAGTCCTGGAAATTGTAAACCTGAATAGCTATCACACAGCTAATCCCTTACCGACTTAGGTTCTCGGTTGTGTTCATTTCGGCCCTGAACATTCCCGAATTCATGTGTGCTTTAGAGAAGTCGGCCTAGACGACCTTCCCACGGAACCGGCATCAATTCACACACATATAGGTTATCCGTAATAAGGTATCCTACTATACCTCACGTTAGAATCAAGTTCTAAGTTTTCGGATTCATTAAAAGCTTAATGCTTAGCCTCTCAATGCAGGCAACACTGTTATCATCCTAGGAATGGGTAAGAGATAGAAATCTCTTACAGTGTTACTGTCGAGTCAGGATATAGCTTCAGTTGCCCTTTGAACCTAGATCGTGGGATCTCCAGTCATCTAGGTAGGGTTTCACCATGCCTTTACTCATTTACTTTAGGCGGTTTTGCCACATTCCCCTTGATGATGCAATTTCAACTCTCTTGTTCACCCTTGTTCTTTACGGATCCGCCAGGTAACGTAGGATTGAGCATAATTAATTTATGCATTCCTTGAGAGCAATTGCTTTACGGTGCTAGTCTATTTATTTTGAATTCTCTAGACTTACCGTATTAGCGCCTACGCAACAACTACTTAGGTTTATTGCGTGCACTGGCTTCAATCACAAATAAATATCCTCCAGGAAGTTCACCTACTTCCTTTGCTTTCTCCAAAACAATGTATCCATCAAGGCCTTTAGGATTACATTGTTGATCCAGCTATGCACGTCTGCCTCTGAGGATTTTGTGATATCGTAGCCCTTAGTGGTTTGTCATATCCACTGTTTTGTATCTGAGATTCGAGTGTTGTTCACATATCTTCATTTTCCTTTATGACATGTAAAAACATTAATACGAGTCTGCTCAGATACCTAAGAACTATTTGTTACTCTGATAATTCTTTCTTGAATTTGTTCAAATTCAAGTATTTATGCTTATCGTGGTTTTTGAGTGGTTATTCTACCATTCTCTGTCTAACCATGCACTTTAGATTATCAATCATGAGTAACGATTCAATCTGGAAAAACATCGAATCATATCTTCTTAAACACTTTCTTATTCCTAACTAGTATTTGTCTGTTCAGATGATTCACGGTTGAATCTCGTTACTTAGTTTAGGATTAGGAAGAGAAGTTCTTTCCATTTGTGTTTTTCCCAGATTTGTTGAGTGAATTTGGACATTCACGTCATCACTTATATTCACACACTTGATTTCCGACTCTTGTCACAACTTAGTGAATATAACTATAGTTCTTAACTCAATTAAACCTTATTGACCAACATTCTTATTGGTTAAATCTGGTTTCCGAGGTACTCTATAATTTCCCTCTTTTCACGTCCATATGATGTTGTATCGTCAGGAGAATATAGAGACTTTTATGCCATTTATAATTGGCATTTTGGTTCCTTTTGGTTCCCCCCACATTTCAAGAGTATTTTCTCTTATTCGTCAATTTGGGTGGAATTTTATAGTATTCCATATAGGGTACTGTTCAGATATGTAACAATATCTGCCCCCACAGTTCTAGGGTAACCATTGGATTCTTCTCTTTAACAAAACTATTTCCGTACACAATTTCTTTAGTGTAGTGTGTTTAGTTTTGTTCTATAACATGATGATTTATGATCATTAAAACCTTGAGATATAATACAAGGCGAGTTTCTCGTTTAACTCTTTCTTAAGTTATATGTCTTAATCATATATACTCGTTTGATAGACTATGATCATCAAAGTTATCATTCATTATTGTCCTTTATCGTCTCTAGATTTCGTTCATACTCTTGAATTGAAAATCTTACCAAGACCCTTGAATTTACTATTCGAGTCACGTCTAGACCGAATGATGTAATATTCAACTTTACGTCTTATCAACCTTAATTCTCTTGTCTATCCAAGAAGATTAGGTTGCCATGAGGATTTATAAGGACTATTCTGTAATGATACAAAACTAGGGACCTCCTTACAAAGACTTTAAGGATTTATTTATAATAACTCCTGATCTTGAGATCTTTCAGCCAAGGTCCTTCCATTTAACATATCTGAGGATTCCTTGTAATTCTTAGACAGGCCTAAGGACCTTCTAGAGAATTATTTACCGCCTGAATATGTTATACGAAATAACTTACTTTCTCGAAGACAAGTTTAATTTCAGAATTTTGCATTCTTCGTCAACTTTGTATTCGAGAGTGTTTCACGGAATTTTTCATTATCTCAGACCGATGATTTCTTTCGAACAGTTTATCGTCTCGTAGCTATTTGTATAACGAGAACATTCTGTCATCGACCTTGTCTAACCGTTTAGGTTTTGACATTTGTCTTGACATACTTCTCCGATTACTTATGTGGTTGTCTTCTTCGATTCGTCATCGAATTGAACCTTTAGGATCATGTATTCATCATTGATCGCTCTCTGTATTCTCGATATACGGTTTCACACCCAGTATTTATGTCGATACTTGGTGGTCAAGGTGTCGCTTAGTTTTCCGATGTCTCTGTTATCGAGAAGATATTTTAAGAGTCATCAACTAAGTCAACATTTATGGTCACCATGGGTTGAACCTTATTTCTGTTCATTGCTAGTAATAGATTTTAGTGAAATACTTCACAAAATCCATCGAGATTAGATTGATCATCGATTTTAATCTCTACTGATCGAGTTTTATCCCTTCTAATGTTCTGTGCTTTCATTATACCAAAGGAGTCGCCGTTTGATGAACTATGCCATTCTTGGCGTATATCTCGGCGAAAGGAGATTCATACTCTCCATCTCAGTCGTTTCTCAAAGCCTCAATCTTTTTACAAAGTTGAGTTTCTACTTTGATTTTATAAAGCTCGATCTTTTCGATTGCTTTATCCTGACGTGTTAGTAAGTAACAGAACCAAGTGGAGTCATCGATAAAGGTAATGAATTGCCTTTTCCACCTTATGTTTGAACCGTTCTTAGGTTATAGGGTTCATTGTGAATTAAGTCTAAAGACTTTGAACAATGTTTTAGTCATTTTTGACTATACACATGTTTGACATGTACGTCTTGAGTAAATTTCGAGTTTCGGAATTTAACTCCAAGCTCATTAATGTCTTTAATGACTTATTATTCACATGTCCTAATCTTTCGTGACAAATATTGGAGGACTCAATAATATACGCATAATTATTAATTTTATTAATAATAGGTGCCTTCGGCATTACATGGGTAACATTTAATTGAAATAACCCCCCACATAAGTGGCCCTTTCCAATATACATCATTTTCTTAAATATGATAACGATATCTGACAGAAAGATTAGTCTGAACCCGTTCTCACTTAAAAGAGAACCAGAAATCAAGTTCTTTTGATTGTTTGGAGCATGGAGTACATCGGTCAAAGTCACCTCTATTTCGGAAGTGAATTTTAACACGATCTTTCCCCTTCCTTTGACTTGGGTGGTCGAGCCGTTTACCTTGAATAAGGTTTCTCCTTCGGCTACCTCTGTATAGGAAGAGAATAGGCTTTTGTCACTACAAACGTGATGATTTGTCTTAGAATCGACCCACCATCTCTGGTTGTTAACCAGGTTATCTTCATGTGCCTCTGCACAGAGGTTCATTTTATGAAGTAGATCAAACGCCTTTTCGAACTCAGTAATCATTAGACGGTGATTCCGATTTTCGGTGTCTTTTGCTAATAAAGCTTGGTTATCGGCTTTTTCCCTTTGACTGTCATATGTGGAGTGACAATCTTTGGCTAGGTGGCCTCGCTTTCTACATTTGTAGCATTCGACAGGCCTTTGCCTTTTCCTCGACTTGCCTCGCTTCTGCTTCAGAGCGAAGTCAGTTCCCTTGAACATCTCTGGGTTTTCCACGTATGTGGTGTTAGGCTGAAGAACCCGTAGGGTGGTTCTTGTTCGTGCCATTTCCTTTTCTGAAACACACAGAAAGTAAGCCAAATTAATATCTTATAACCAGAGAAATAATCGCTATATAAAATGTCTTAAGATTGTTGTTCTCTGGTTATTAATCGATAAGTCGATTTCTCTCTGTCTTGGCTTGATTCGGACAGAGTTTCCTTTCTCTAACTTTATAGAGAGATAAACTATTAAAGAATAAAGATAAGTCAATATTCCTTCTTTCGGGCTAACCGAGATAGGTGTTTAATGTAGTCGAGGCAAGAATAAATTCTCTTTCCTTAAGACATTTTACACCCCCGTAACAGTACCAAACGTTAGGGTGAATGCCTTCGGGATACAACGACTAACCTTTCAGAATTTTAAGATGGTACTTCTATATTCTGAAAGCGGGCGAACCTTTGTCAGTATTATGAGCTCTTTGACTGATGCGGATGATCTTCTAGATGCTTTGGAAATTCAGATTTCACTCGAGACTTCTTTCTTCCTTTTCCAGATATTCTAGTCTATCCAGAACCTCTAGAAAATACTTCTTTAATTAGATATTCTAGGCTAACCAGAACCTCTAATTGTTAGAAGGGAAGAGAAGAAGAGAATGAATTGAATTGATGTTCTAGACGACCTATGAAGAACTTCTTTCTTCCTTTTCTAGATATTCTAGTCTATCCAGAACCTCTAGAAAATACTTCTTTAATTAGATATTCTAGGCTAACCAGAACCTCTAATTGTTAGAAGGGAAGAGAAGAAGAGAAGAGAATGAATTGATTGAAAATTGGAGTGGATTTGGTTGGTTTATATAGGAGTTGAATGGATGCATAGTGTCTGTTGGGTTAAAAGACATATCTGTTCGGAATTAGGGACCAAACAGGAAGTATAACTGATTGTTGAAGTCGGTTATAATCTGGGACGTCGGATCTGGGTGAAAATCTCGGGTGGAACGCCCACCGTCAGATCAATACCGAAATGTGCCCACAGATTTGGATGCGCGTGGTATTCGCTCAAACGACCCCTGATCTAACTTGTCCCGTTTGACGTTTCAGACCCTGACTTAACCGTTTTTTCACCCAAACTTCAAACTCGAATTTCTCATTCATCCGGAATCGGATTCGAGTAATTCTTTGCTCTAAATTTAAGAGCTCGACGAGACGAACGCAATGGCGCGTTCGGTTTCTGAATTTGACGAGTCGGGTCGAGCCAAAATTGGCTCCGATTCCAACAGAAGTCAGGACATGCATTTTGGTTTGTCGGCTAACCTCATAGGGCCTAAATATTATTCTTTAGCTCAATGGATTTTGACCTAGTGATGAAAGATTTTACTGCACATGAGTTTAGCAATCAAATCTCCATAGGACCTTATTAAAGAGCAAGACCCATGTGTTTGTCTAAATTTATTGAACATAAAACTCAAGTTCTTAAACTAGATTCCATGAACATGATTATCATCATTCTGTGAGGTTCCATAACTAGAAAGAAAGTGCTCACTGAATCTGGCCATTGAACTGTGAACAAAATTGCATTAATTAACTCATATCATTCTTCTTCTTATAAAGAACAAAAAGAGAATTGGATGATGGCTTGTGCAAGAAAATCATCTTATAATATTGCCCTGTGGTTTCATCCAAAACAATTTTGCTTACTTAGATTTAGAAAACCATTAACTATCCAGATTCAATCCACCCCCACTTGTTATTTGTTATTATTATTATTATTATTATTATTATATACTCTCCTCCACTTGCCATGTAGTTTTACTCCCTAATCGTACATGAGTTTAGCTCCACCATTTAATAATCGCAAATTAGTTGGCAAAATCCAAATCTTCTGTTAACACCTTGTTTTCTCTACCATGTCGGGTTTGTCGGCAACCACGCATCAAAATTGCCAATGAGTTTCCATTATATTTGAACTAGGTTTCTGCCGCGTCCGTCGCATATCTTCTTGGCTAACGCCGTTGAAGTAGATAACATTTAACCGTCAGAAAGATAGAGTAACAAAATTATAACTTGAAAAGTTGGAAAGATAGAGAAATATCTGTAAAAATCGTTAACATTAATACGACATATTGTTGACATTAATACCCTTATTTGTAAAAATAAATGTAGAAGAAAAATAGAGGGAGGAGTTATTTTGATCAGGAGACAATCACAGCCATTAACAACATATTTCTGCCTCACAACAATCAAGGCGACAGACTAATATGGAGTCTCACTGAAAAAGGAAATTTCACCACAAAGTTATGGAAGAAACAACATATGGATCCTAAAATACAACTGTTTATTTGGAAACTGATCCACAAAGGGTTGGCCACTTTATCTAACATAGGTCGACGAATCCCTCTCATTGATCAGGGATGCAAGATATGTCTATCCAATGACAGTGAGACTCATGTACACTTATTTGGTGAATGCTTGATGTTCAAAAATCTCATACAAATCACAAATGATCAAGATATAAAGCAACTAGGTCAAAATCCAATTCAAAATCTTAAAGACATCTTAAACAGAGGAGAAGGGGCGAATGAGGTATGGTTTAAGTATACTTATCTCCTTTGGATCTGATGGAAGAATAGAAACGAAAACCATTTCAGGAACAAAACATTGGATTTGGATCGCATATGGTTGACAACCAAGGTAGAACTAAAAAAAAACCCTTCCTTATCTTATTTAGCTCCGTCCCTTGAAATCTTGCAGGTAAACTCATGGAACCCCCCTGTACCTGGTCGATTGAAGATCAACGTCGATGGTCCCTATCGACCAGGAGGAGCGTCAGCGGCGGCTGTACTCAGAAACTCAGACGGAGAAGTGTTGGACTCGAGGGCGATCATCTTCCCACCTATCTCAGCTATTCACAGTGAGACCAGGGCGGCAATGCTAGGGCTAGAACTGGGTGAAGACCATCTTTTATATCACTTCGACTTGGAAGGAGATTCGAGGGTTTTATACACCCTTCTATCGGACGACTCTGAGACCCCTCCATGGAGATTACAAGGCGGAGATTGATTACCTGCGTGGAAGGCTGAGAGAAAGGAACGTGTCTTTCTACCACTGTGGGAGGGAAGCTAATACGGCCCCTCACAATTTAGCCGCTGAAATGTTAGCCCCTTCGGTCTAACGGATTAGCCCTTTCATTTATTTGCTTATTGTATGTAGTCCTTTATTCTGACGATGTAACGGACTAATTTGATTTATGGAATCGCCCCTTTCAAAAAAAAAAAAAAAAAAAAAAAAAAAAAACATCAACTCCGCCGGTCATTATTTCCAGCGACAACAACTCAGGTCATCTATCTCCCTCTCTCTCTCTTCATCCCTCTCTTTCATCTTCTCTCTCTTTCCTCTTTTTTTTTCATTGTAGAGCTCCATTTCAACTTTTACTATCCAAGGGAGCCCCCAGTGCGCTGAAAGCTTATTTCTTTTGTTGCCCTCACAAAATTTGGCAGAACCCATCTTCAAATTTGATAGTCAAAAATAAGTTCGCTAGGTTACATCCGATTTCAATCCTTCCACCTTTTTGTAATATCTTTTTCCATTTTCAGCTCCAAAGTTTTTAGACTTCAACAGACCTATCAGTCAGTCGCGACCACAGCCTAACCATCACCCCCCACGAGAATCAGCAGCACTATACATAGATTAATAAAATGTATGTCCATGAAGAAAAAATTCTTTATAAACAGCAATTGTACTTCCACTTCCACAGCAAATAAAAGTATTTCTACATTTGTCTTCAAAGTTTTCAAAACACTTTTAACCATTTAACACTTGATATTCCAATATTTTAATCATTTTCTGCTGGCATCAGTTATCACACAAGTATCGGTAATATACCCTATGCTGGAAACGTGAAGAAACTGACTCCATTTCATTGATTCGAAAAATTATGAAGCTTTATCCATCAGCTGTATAGGCATAAGAATGTTCGACTTGTTTGTTTCGACAATACATCCATTTACAACCATCTCCTCTAACATGAAATGTGCCTTCTCTAGATGGAACATGATGTCTAGCTCGCACTGCAAAGTTTAGGTTTTATCAGTTAAATATATAAAAATCCGAAGAACTGAAGAAGAGCACAAGTATTACTAAGTTAGAGATTTAAGTTGGAATCTGTATATAAGGGATAACTTACCACATTCCCGAAGTGGCGATCCATTGTTTCGACTAACAAATGTATGAACTCCAGAATAGCTAACTCATTCTGCAAATGAAGGAAAAGAAATAAGGTCATAAACTCATAATACAAGATAGGATCTGATGGATGCAATGAACTTATAACAGAGACTATTTAGAACATGCTAAAGGATGTCAACAAGACCCAAAACCATATGAGGTGCCAGACACGTCAACCTAAGAAATCCCAAAACAAAGACATTTTCTTGTCTTGGTTATTAGGTAGTTTATTTTCACTTCCCATCTTCTTTTTTATTTCGGGATCAAGCACTATTTACTGTAAGAAGGACCCCGAGTGGTATTTTATGATCCCAGTACGATTTTCTTCAAGTAGATCAAAAATATAATATACAAAATATAACTTGTACCTTCGCAGTATCTGATATTTATATGGCTATTACCATCACTATGAATTAACCATGCTAATGAGAAAACATAAGGTAATTGTTCTACTAATTATACTAAAGACTAGAACTAGGGCATTACAAACAAACATAAGAAAGAAGAATGAATATAACTACCGCGTATGTGCTATATGCGTTACGTAGAAAGTTAAAAAAATTAGCCTCTCAAAATGTTACAATGTGGGTAGGGAGGCTGCAATTGCCATATTCTTCTTTAAAAATTTTTAATGAATATATAAAAAAATGAAAAAGAAGATTTACAAGGAGATCTGATCTATGCGATCCAAATGAAATGAAGAAAAACAAAGGCTATAATGTTGCGATTATAGCTTCCCAATTATACACAAAATCATTAGAATACAAGAATCTTGCCCAAGACAGCACTTTACTCCAATGGTATAATGTTGTTCTAATTGCCAAATTATTACAACTGAATGATATAAGCCAAATCAGTGGCAAGTAAACAATCAAAAATCAACAATAACATTTAATACAAAAATTATTAAGTACTTTTTTTAACAATCTGAAATAACCAAGTAAAGCGCGTAATTAGTAAACCTTAATATATAATTTGCTAAAATTTACAAAGCTAGAATCACTTTCAAGTAATTTCTACAGAGAAGCTTATACCAATTGAGCAGAAGGAAGACTTCCACTCTTTCCTTCATCGTTTTCACTTTTAGTTGAGATCCAATGACAACCACTATTTAATTTTTTTCATGTTGTCCTTGACGTGTATTGTATGCAAGGATCTCCTTTGATCCAACATTAGCAGATACATTGTTCCCCCTTGCGTACCGCATACGCGATTCCCCGTGCCCTTTTTGGGTAGGTTCGGGATCCAGTACCTTAACATTAACCCATAGTCTTGGTGAAAATCTATAAACTCGACTAGTTGGGTAGTTAACCCAAGATTTTTTTTTTAATTTACTTGTTAGTTTGCAAGTTTTTATGGAGATAGGATGTCTGAAAGTAGGTGTATCGAATGCATTATAAAGAGTTTATATTGTCTAGGAAAATAGTCCAAAACGTACTGCTATTGAAAATGGTGTACTGAAGAACTATACCCCTAACGTACCCGATACTCACACAGTAGCGTACCGCGTACCAGGTAACATTGCTTTGATCCCTACTCAGATTCCCTTTGTTTTTCATTTTCTATAAACAATATTTGTTTCAAACAAAAACATACAACGCTGGCTGCTGGAATGGCTCGAGTTAGATAATTGAGTTGATCCTAGAAGGTAGAGTATCAGTAATTACCAAGCACTCCAACAGGAAAAGAACACCATTCTTTCTTATCCAACACTACAAACTCCTAAATACAGATGTCGGTTTGTAACCCCTTTATTTCACTCCTCCACGACTAAATTCCCTTTGCGCCCTTCAAAATGAGAATTACTTCCTTGCTATCCAATGCACGAGGAAGGACTACCCTAACAACGACAAAAACTCAAGTTCAAACTCTAACAAAAACTGATCTTTAGTAGCTTAATATATTTTTGATTGTTCCTTCTACGTTTAAATATATCCATCGTCTCCAGAAGAATCATTTCTTTACTTGCTTGCTCTTCAAGCAAGTAAAACAATAAAAGATACTTGAAACGACACAAGGAATCGCGAACAAAATCAACTTTACTCTTAAGTTCTAATAGATGCCCCTCACCCACATAGCCACTAGGGAAAGAAAACAAACCCCAGACAAACTATTCCAAAATTATCATAGAAAGAAGAATGCGAAGCAAGAAGCTATAACATTAACAATACAAAGGAGAAGCGTAAGAGATAAGTATAATTAACCAAGCAAAGAAAGGTAATTACTGTATAGACGATGACTACGTGATAGTTCTGATCGAAGTTAGTGCTTTAGAGAAAGTTATGAGAAAACTTGTTATCTCAGTTTCTAAAAAGCTATAAGCATAAGCAAACATATAACTACCCATTCCCCGTTAATTAGTTGGGTCACTCGGCTTCATCTTTCGTGTCAAGAGGTTCGACTCAACACTCAGCCTTCTCTTTGGCAAACCCTTCCTTCCTCATTATTTTCTCCCACACGTCCTAAGACTAGCTCAAATTCATGTGATTTTTGATTCATGTGCTAATTATATACCATAACAATTAACAAGGTTTCTTCGCAACGCCTAAATGTATTTCGATTTCTATAAGTGAATCACAAGATTCAATTAATGCATGGGTAGTAATAACAAGAACAATGTCATCGATAATAATAATAGGTTGAATGACTGTTTTTCGGAAAGAAAAAGAAAAAGAAAAAGAAAAAGAAAATGAAGAGATTTACCTCATCATTGTCAACACCAACCAAGAAAAACAGTGATGCGTAACGCCTGTAAATAACTTTGTAATTCCGATGCTCCACGAATGAACACTTAATTACCCAACAAGAAGTGGAAAAAGAAGAAGATGAAGCTCCAGTCAGTAAGTAATACACAAAATTGGAGTCTTAAGCATAAACCCTAAATATATTTAATGTACGTATCTGTTTCATACATCTAATAGATTAGAATCATGTTATGTTTTCAAAAAATTCTTAATTTTCCAAACATTTTTTTTTCCTATTTTTCACACTGACTGGTTAGGTGGAAGATGAACAGGAACAAATTGTAATTAGAATTGGGTTTTGTGAACTAAATTTGATGATTCGCGAGAGAGATCCAGAATCAAAATTGGACTAAGGTTGAGATGTATAGAGAGAGAGGGAGGGAGAAGACCTGGTTTTCGGTGCGGACAAGACATTTACGAACGATTTCACCTTCAAGAGCGCGGCGTTGATCGATCGTTAGGTACTCGTAGTATTGAGCAAGACGAGTTTGACCTTGCTTGTTCACCATCAATATGAATCTGATCCCCATTCTCTCTCTCTCTCTCTCTCTCTCTCTCTCTCTCTCTCTCTCTCTCTCTCTCTCTCCCCTCTTTCTCTCTCTAATTCTCTCGATCTTGATCTCGATATATTCAGTTTCAGCTTACTGAGATTTCTATTACCCTTGGCTAAAGTGGTGAAGGTAAGAAATTGCTCACCAAGACTCCGTGGCCCAATGGATAAGGCGCTGGTCTACGAAACCAGAGATTCTGGGTTCGATCCCCAGCGGAGTCGTTATTTTTAAAATTGAAGTTTTTGTTCTTTTCAACTCCACAATGTTTGAGTTTTCCACCAAGGTTATTTTTCAAATGATCCTCTAATTTATGACTAGCTTCTCGCCTAGCTTTCTAATTTATCAAAAATACTCAGATGGTCTCCTTCCGTTAGTGATACGACCGTTAAAATCAGACTTATTATTCTAAATTTACATTTCTTTTACAACAAGTCCATGAAGACCTCCCATTTAAATCGCATAGTGGGTCGTCCCTCCACCTTAGACAAAAAGGTTTAATGGCTGAAAACCTACATTTCTTTTACAATAAGTCCATGGAGACCTCCCATTTGAACCGCATAGTGGACCGTCCCTCCACCTTGGGCAGAAAGTTTTAATTAACTCTCACACTTTTCAATTGCTGAAAATTCTGAGGTAAGTTATCGGAAGTTGAGGATGGATGTTGTTAATAATGGGACACCTTACTTTAAACTCAACCATTGGTTTTCAATGGCTGAGGTTGAAATTTCTCAAACAACTTTATCTCTCTACCTCAGCACACCCTATTTCCTTTAAACTTTACCGATTCAGTAAGAAAATCCTAGTGAAGAGATTATCCAACCATTATTGAAGTAACACTTACCTCCGTCCATCTTTAAAGATTAGTAACAAAACTTTCTTCTTTAACCAAGATCGACAAATCGATTCTTTGAATGAATTTTTGAAATTATTCAAGTATCTTTTTAAATTTAAGGTTTGAGATAATTTAGAGATCCTTAAATTACTAAAAATCATATATCTCTCTAGATTCAGGATTGAAATAATTTTGAGTTTGTGAACTTACTAAGAATTCTGTATCTTTCCTGATCTAGGTTTGAAATAATTTTGGGTTTGTGAAATTACTAAGAATTGTAGTTTGCACTCAAGGTACTTTTTGCTATACAAAATTCATAATCATTTAATTTCTGCTTAACAAATCATAATTAGTTGCATTAGCTTGATATCCACCACCTAATGTGTCTAAGTGTTTCATGAACTTGATAGTACTGCACTCAGACTGATACACAACAATCACACAGACTGATGTTTATCTCAAGTCGTGAATATACAACTGATCAATATAGGGTGGAAGATGAGTCATGAGTACAGAATTTTAAACCTCCTATTTCGTCATGACCTTAGCCCCTTAAATTACCAAGAATTGTAGTTTTATTCAAGTTTATTGGCATGGAGATTAAGACTAATATATAGTTAATGTATCTAAACGTTTGCAGGTTGCACAAAAAAGTGGAGCATGAATGGATTCAATTATGGTCTATGTTATAGTTGTAGAGATCCAGAACATGATTTGGTTTCATGTCAAAAAAAAAGTGTCTGCAATGTGGGAAATGTATAGTCCAATGATTTAAGGTGAATTAACATTCTATAAATCATGGTAGGTATTTCTTCAATTGCTCGCAACGTTGCAAATATTTTGAGTGGGATGAGAACGAGACATCTGGAACTAAACACAATGATGAAAATATATCAATTGAATGGGAAGCGAAGGATGACGAAACTACTCAGCTGGAGTATGTTTGAAAATCTAGCTCAAATAGCTGAAAAGAAAAATTTGAAGATAACAACAACCATCACAAAGATTGTTGTGTCGATAAACATATAATAAGTCATATATCCTGAATGTGTATTAATTACCTCCAATTTGTTTGAAAAGTAGTTTGAATGTAGTCCGAATGGTAGTGGTGACACCAATTTGAATATATTTTGAATGTAATTTATTCGAAAATCAATGTCTTATTATTAAATTCATGAAGCTACTGTATTTTGTTTGTTGTTAAATTCATGAAGTCACTGTATTTTTTCTCTCAAGTAACAAAAGCTCATGAAACAAAGTTCGTGAAAAACAATCAAGTCTTAAACAAAGTCTATGGAAAGAGGAACAAAATTCATGCGAAAACACAAACTAAAAATAATAAGATGAACAAAGTTCATGAAACAAGTCTTAAAGAAAGTCCATGAAATAAAATTCATGCAAAAAACACAAACCATAAGAAACAAGTCTTGAACAAAATCATGAAACAAGTCTTAAACAGCTTTTGAGGAGAGAGAAGTTCCTGTATGACGTCAGCGTCAATGCGTTTTTGCCCTCTCCCCTTTCCACTGTAACCCTAATTCTTAACCACCAAATCATTCACAATTAACCAGGTCAAATATCAAATCACTCCCACTTTCCAGTAGATCTAAATTTAAGAACACCACTATAGTAATCACTACCGATTTGAACTTTTTCTATCCATTTCAACCAACCAATTATTATACAAATCAAATCTAGGGTTTCACTATTTCTTGAGGTAACTTCGAGAGATTTTGGGGATCCTTTTGTTGATGATCTATCCTTCTTTGTAAGTAGTCTCGGTCTCAATTGCAGCCATTGGAAGTTAGCAACACGGATTAGGTGAAACATACAAAAGCAAGCATGTTCTTGCATGGGATATGGGAGTAATCTATCTTACTGCTTTGCTGTCTATAGTTATCTTCATAGCCTTATACCCAATCAACAAAAGAGATTACTCTCTTATTGTTGTTCATTGTAAACTCCATCAACCATACCAGGAGAAAGGCGAAAGAAGAAAGAAGAAATTCCTTTAATTTAGACTTCCTTCAACCTACTCAGACTTCAGGGCAGTAAAACTCCTACTTTCTCTTTAACTAGGTTTTATTTCAGATTTATTAGATGTTTTATCTCCTTGTAATTATCTAATTGTTTGCATGTTCTGTCTTCTTGCTTGGTTGTTCGTCCTTAGACAATTTACTCTCCGTCTTTAGCCTACACCTAATCATAGCTAACCAAGCCCAAGGTTAGTACTAGACCAACCAATCCGTTCCTAAAGCTCTACTCACGTCGATCGAATCACCATTAGTAAGATAAGTTATTTAGCATCAGCAGCCGAGTAGCAGCGTTCGGACCCCTTCCCCAATCTCATATTGTCGCTACTTGGTTATAGACTTCCCCTATGGAGATCTCGATTATGGCATGGAATGTTAGATGATGTAACAACTTTGCTAATCGCAACCATCTTCTTAGCCTTATCAAGGATCACAACCCGGACATTATTTTTCTGTCCGAAACCAAATGCATGAATGTGAACATAGATAGGATGTTGAATCTCATTAATATTTATAACAAGCATGTTATTGAACCAGTTAATAAAGCAGGGGGTCTTGCCCTCTTTTGGGCTCCCAATTATGACATTGACATAATTTATGCTGACAATAATATGATTCATGTCAAAGGTACCTAGTCTGTCTCTGGTAGTCAGTTTTACCTCACGGGGCTTCTATGGTTGCCCTTACAAGAACAATAAAATGAAGCCATTGGATACCCTGGCTCATCTGATCCCTGATAACAACATCCCTTGGCTAGTTATAGGTGACCTTAATTGCATTCTTGATCAATCAGAGAAATCGGGAGGTCAGCCGGCTCACCTCCCTACTATTCAGCATAACAAGAACATAATTAATAATTTGCGGTTACATGATTTAGGTTTTAGTGGTTATCCGTATACTTGGACTAACAGACAGTTTGCAGGAAACCTTATTGAAGAGGGACTTGATAGAGCGTTGGCAAATTATAAATGGCTTACTAGTTACCCACATTCTAAGATTAACCATCTTGCTACTCTTGGTTCTGGTCATAATCCTATACTTCTCTCTACCAAGAATTCGTCGTTTCTTGGCCGTAAACCCTTCAAATTCATTCGTACTTGGATGTCTCACCCTAAATGCGTCAGTTTCATTAAATCCAACTGGCTCACCATCCCCAACACTATTCAATCCAAACTTAACTCCCTTGCCATTAAACTCTCTAAATGGAATAAAGAGGTTTTTCGGTAATCTGGAGAATAATATTAAGCAGCTCACTCATAATCTTCAATTAATTAAAAACGCAGAGGCGTTTAAAAACACTTATTCCCAGATCGAAACTCTCTTACTCCAGCAAGAGAGTCTATGGAAGGAAAAATCCAGAATAGCCAATATTAACTTGAGAGATAGAAATACCCAATATTTTCATGCCAAGGCTACTACTAGGCATCGTAAGAATAAAATTCTTTCCATTAAGAGGGAAGATAATTCTTGGTCCAATGATGAAGTGGAGATATCTAATATCTTTTCTAATCATATCCAGAAGATTTCCTCGACTGCAGGCTCTAAGATGTCCCCGACTATTATGGAGTGCTTCTACCCTCAGATCTCTTCCACTCAGAATGAGTCTCTCACTGCGATTCCTCAGTATGAAGAGATTCGGATTGCCACTTTCTCTCTCAAGTCATGCGCAACTCCGGGTCCTGATGGCTTTCCGCCTTTTTTCTACCAATCTAATTGGGATACTGTCAAGGAGGATATTCAGCTTATGACATCCTCGTTCTTTCAGAACTCTACTTTGCCGGCTATGTCTAATCATACACACATATGCCTTCTCCCCAAAACCAAGACACCCCAATCGCCGGCAAACTACCGTCCGATTAGCTTACTAAATACCACTTATAAAATCATTACCAAAATTCTAGCTAATAGACTGAAACCTATCCTTGCTGACATTATTTCTTCTTTTCAAGGTGCCTATGTGCCGGGTAGACAAATCACTGATAATATTATCATCAGCCAAAAACTCATTCATTCTTTCAAAAAAGTTAAGGGATCCAAAAGCTACTTTGGTCTCAAGCTTAACATGTCAAAAGCTTTTGACAGAATTGAATGGAGTTATCTGGAGAATGTTATGAAATTGATGGGGTTTTCACTTACTTGGATCAATCTCATCAACACATGCATCTCTACTAGCTCCATGGTTGTTCTCATCAATGGGCGCCCTGGTTGTATTTTTAATGTCAGTCGGGGTATTAGACAGGGCGATCCGCTTTCTCCTTTTCTGTTTTCCATTGACATGGAAGGGCTTAGTCGTCTTTTAGAGAAGAATTTTAATAATTCCTGTTTTATAGGCTTTCCCATTCCTCACTCGAACTTCTCGATCAAACATCTCCTTTTTGCAGATGACTGTATCATTTTCGGGCAAAATTCTCTTGATAACATCTTCAATCGTAAACAAATTCTTAAAGAATTCAGTGAGGCTTCTGGCCAAATGATCAACTACGCGAAATCGAACATTTTCTTCTCTAAGAATTCGCACCATGAATTCAAACGCATGATCATTAGAGAACTTAAGGTCCATCAATCGTCTTCTGATGATAAATATCTAGGCACTAATCTCTTCATTGATCGTAATAAGAAACAGGCCTTTAGCTCCCTCCTTACTCAAATAAAAAACAAACTTGCCAAATGGCAAACTCATCTCCTCTCGCAAGCTGGCCGCTCGGTAGTTCTCTCCACTATCGCAGCGGCTGTTCCCCGATACCAAATGCAGTGCTTCGCCCTTCCTAAAGGCATTAGTGACAGCATTGAGTCTCTTCAAAGGACTTTCTGGTGGGGAAAATCCAAAACATTCCATACCATTAACTGGCAATCTATATGTAAACCCCGCAAACATGGTGGACTCGGTCTTTGCCTTCCTCAACTTGATAACCAAGCTTTTCTTAATAAACTTAACTGGCGTCTCACAAATGGGGGAATGCTATTTGGGTACAAGTGCTTAAAGGTAAATACTTTCATAACTCCCATAAACCTAAACCTCCCAAAAACCATAGTTCTTGGCCTTGGAAATCCATCTCTAAACATTACCATCAGATTGAGAGTCTTATCTTTTGGAACATTAACAGAGGCGAGCATATCAACATTTGGAATGACTACTGGATACCCAATCATCCTCGCCCTATTACGAACTATAACGGTTGTACATTGGAAAAGGTATCTCAACTTATTACTAATGGTATGTGGAATTTAAATGTCATTAATACGTGTTTTAATAATGATATATGCAGTGCCATTCTCAGCATCAGCATTCAACCTAACCAAGAGGACAAAGCCGTATGGACTCTGACTAAATCTGGTAATTTCTCACTCAAATCTATGTATAACTATTTACGAACTAATATAGCTTACACAGTACCTGACCAGATAGACTGGTTCTTTATATGGAATATGAATACACTTCCTCGCATTAAACTATTTCTATGGAAATGTTGCACTAATAGCTTACCAGTGAAAGCGAAAATTGGTAAATTTATTGGCAATACTTACTCCTGTGTTAACTGTAATGAGGACGAGACTCTTGACCATGTTATGCTTCATTGCACTTTCGCGAAAGCCGTTTGGTTTCACTATCAAGTTAAAACGGATCATATCACTACTATCATACAGTGGATACAACAATGGAAACCTCTTGAGGAAGAAACAATCAACTTATATGCCAAAATTTTATGGTTTATTTGGAAAGCGAGATGTGAGAATTGCTTTTCGACGAATAAGCAAAATCCTTTACAAATGATAGAGAGAATTAACAATACCACGACTACACCACTCAAGAATGAGTCCAGTATTACCACTAAATGCAGGGAAAAAACGAAGATTCAAACATGGAGACCTTCATCGACACCATATTTAAAGATCAACGTCGACGCCTCCTTTGTTAGCCTGAATGAACCGGCTGGAATTGGATGTATTATCCGAGATGCAGAAGCAAACTATATTATAGCTGCGACAGATACTGTACGAGGTCAGCACGCGGAAGAATGTGAAAGTTTAGCTATATTATCTAGTCTTTTATGGGCCATTCAACTACAAATCTCTCATGTGCATTTAAAAAGCGATAATCAAGCATTAATCCTATCTCTCAAATGGGTGTAGGCATTCACTGACAATCACAAAGAATCATACAACAGATTAAAGACATCAAGGACAAATTCACAGGAATAATCTTTTCCCATGTTTCTAGAAATTGCAATACTCAGGCAGATGATATAGCAAAATGGGGTCGTAAATATTGTCAAAAGAAAATTTGGAATGATGTTCCCTCTTTTATTTCTGATGTTTAGTTGTTCTGTAATTGACGCTTTTATTTAATGGTATTTCTCTTCATAAAAAAAAGTCTTAAACAGAATCCCTGAAACAAGTCTCAAACATATTTCATCAGTCACTGTTATGAATTAAAATGAACATGTTTCAAAATATGTCAAACATATAAATTTGGAGTTCTCTGCCACCAATCTCATCATTCTTGGGACACTACCATGATCATAACTTCTTCAACCTACATAATATCCACCACCTGAGATTAAAAGAAAAATAAAGTTCAGATTAAAATCAGAACCATGAAAAAATAGATTTAAACTATTTAGGATGTATTGACAGAAAAATCAGATTTAAATTTTTTTTGGAGGGATGTGTTGTTGGCTGCTTCAACCCCACTTCTGCTCAACATCGATCCTCTCACATACTTCCTACCACATTATTTAGGATGCATTTGTCTCACCAGCTCTCCAAATTATAAAAAGGAGTCGCGGTGAATCCTACATCTTGAGTGACATTGAATCCTACATCTTGTGCATCATTATGGTGACTTTCTTGAGTGACATGGAGTCCTACATCTTGCGGATCATGATGGTGACTTTCTTGAATGACATGGAGTCCTACATCTTGTGGATCATCACTCTTTAATAACAAAACAAGTCTTTAATTAATATACTACATGTTAAAAGTATAGAACTAAAAATCTAAAATGCACAATCACTAACCTTATTTTTCTTCTTGGTGACACATTTTTTTTCCTTTGATTTGGTGTAAAGTGTAGATTGTAATTGTTTTGTACGAAGTTGTTCCTTACGCTTAACACAATGTGAATCAAACAAAGTTTCTTTACTGGCATAAGCACTTGAATTGCTACTTACATTAGCTCCTGACATTGTGGGCTGAATAACACTCTCTATAAACAGAGGTATAGATTTTTTTCTCATTCTCAACCCACTCAATGTAGCGTTCGCAACGCTGATCATCATCACATGATAAGTCGGCAAGTTCAGTAAATGTATGACATAATCAATCAGAAGTACAAAGATTTTCACTTAAATTTCAATCATCATATTCAATGGGGACCTTCGTATGTGCTCTTGTAACATCATTTCTCCATCTACTTTAGAATATATTGCTCTGGAATGAAGTGAACACCAAGATCCTACGCACCAATATAGAATGACTACACAACATACCCGAACACTCGAACATAAAACAACTACAGTGTAATTACCACTTGTCTGATTGTAGTAAACCTATATACCATTCTTTTTTTTACCATCTCAAATGACAATATTAGACTGTATGTCATGTACGGTAAACATCTCATCTTGATAACTATGTATTTATTTGCAATATAATAATTCAAACAACTCATTTTGAATTTTTAAGTGGTGTAAATTTGTTGGGTTTGTTTCTCAATGTTAAATCTAGTCACACATGGTATCTTGTTTGCATATGACCTAAAATTCACATATGCTTCCTTTTAAGCTTTATCTCTCAACCCACGACCATACTGTTCAACAAATTGTGATAGAGTTGTTTTAGCATGAACATAACCACCAAAAAGGGCATTCACACTTTCGCTTCGTTGTGTAGTTGACGTGTCTGCCTAGAAAGTAATTTTAAGTAAATTAGAACCCAAAGATGTCTTTTCCCATATAATTTATTCAACCATATATGTTCATGTAAATTATACTTGTCAAGCATTTTTATCCACCCTTATTCAAACTTTCTGGGGTCTAGTGGATCATACACCAAACACTGCAATGTAAAACTAATTTCATATTTACGTTTATTGCTACCAAATTTTGTAGGCAACTTTTTCATAATATGCCACGAACATCATCTACGTCTAGTGTTAATTAGGAAAGACTTCCACAATGGGATTTTGCTTTGCCTATCATTGATATGTAATTGTTCCTTGGGGGTGACAACCCTCCATGCAAGCGAGTCATGTAACACCCCGGCTTTCCGACGAAAGAAGGGAATGACTTAATGGGTCTAGAGGTTGTTCGACAATTAGTTAAGGTTAAATAAGGGACTAAATGCGCAATCACTTCAGAATAGGGGGCTTGTTGTAGTCAGACCAAAATTGAGGACTAGAGTGCTATTACATGAGTTTTATCGCAAATGCTTATACCGAGCGCAGTTGACCGAGCGCAGTTGGTTGCGTTTCATTTCATTACAGGTCCAAGGTAAGAGGATGAGAGGGAGATTAGGTGGAATTTCAGATGATAGATCTTATATTATTCGAATTCAACATAAAACAAGTAATCTATGAATAGTTTTATGGAAATTTTGGTAAGAAACTCATGGTTTTGCTGGTGTTTACTTTTCTCTGGTATTGCATAATAAAATGTGCACAATACTTTGGGTTTGATTTGGCCTTTGTTATTTCTGAGTTTATATTGAGTATATAGTAAATCAAGTAGCGAAAAATATTTTCTCATACTCCTGATTCACTTATATGAATTCCTATTATTCTAGAATAAGGTAGTTATTAGTAAAATTCTCAATACATTCTATCCTTACTCTTCCAGGTAAATGTATTGCCACTCAATATGGAGCTGAAGTAATTTTGGGTTTCTATAGTGAGGACCATGTCAAAGTTTGATGGCTTACTTGGACTTGGTTTTAAAGAGATCTTGGTTCACAATATTGTTCATGTCTGGTAAGTTATTTCACCTTTAGTTATAAGTAATTAACCAAGAAAGGAAAAATTGGTGCAGACCCAAATAGTATGGGCTGCAATAACATGATATGATGGTAAAGAAGTGACTTGTTAAGAACGCTGAATTTTCTTTTTGGGTTCAACTAAGGAAAAAATAAGAAATGGTGAGGGGTGAAATTGGTTTTGGAGGAACGAATCATAAACATCAAAAAGACGAACACACCTATGTTCCTTTAACTCAGAATTGGTGCAAACCCAAACAATATGGACTGCAAATATAAGATGGTAAAGAAGTGACTTGTTAAGAACCCTGTTCTTTTGTTTAGGTTGAACCGGAAAAAAAGAAGAAAAAATGAGGGTGAAATTGGTTTTGAAGAAATAAACCATAAACTTTGCAAAGGCCAACATACTTGCGTCATTTCATAAAAAAAAACATACTTGTGATCTTTTAACTCAGATAGGTTGTTGGTAGGTGGGTTGTCATGAAATGTCAAACTCCCTTTTATGTTGGAAATAATAGCAATTTTACTTTCATGATCATTTTATTCCACTCATATTTTTCCCGTCTATCAGTTCAATATGAGAAATTTACACGTTGGTGGGAGCCGACTTGTAAGTTATGCAAACTTACAACTTGTTGCTTCTATCGTTCTGATGGACAAGTTTGGAACACTCCTTAATGTGTTCTAAGATAAACGTATCGGTGATTTCAGGGTTCTGTGCTAATGAGTGTGTGCCAATGGATTTCACCTCTCTTTTGGCCGCTCCAATGTTACGTCTTGGTGCTTATGTTTACAAAATAATTGTGCAACATTAGTATTATTTTGTTACTTTCAAAAATCTCATAGTAATTTTTATGGGTTATTTCCCAAATGGCCCTCAACTTTGTGACCAGCTTCCTGCCTGGCCCCCTACTTTAGCAATAATTCCCGTATGGCCCCCTTTTTCCGTTATCTTTAACTTTCCGTTACTCTCTCTCCTCCATCTCATTTTCTCTCTCTTCCACATCATTTCAGCACGCAACATCATCGTCGTCACCGACAGGGATCGCCGGCCGGCGACCTTCAAATTTTTTTTTTCTCTCTCTAAAAAAAAAATTTTATGTAATAATTTTACCCTCAAATAGGTCGAAATTCACGCCATATAATTGTTCTTTCCTCACTTTTATTTACCCTTCACATACTTCAAACATTTTATAGAATTTATCCAAATGACTATTTATAAGACTTTCTTCATATTTACTGCTTATTTTCGTCGTGGCGGAAGCACGAAAATTAATACCTAGCTAATATAAAAACAAAATTCTTGCACTTAAAAATGATGGAAAACAAACGACCTAGCACCTATAATTAATATAACTTACTAAGTGATTATTTCTAAGTAAGTGGTAGCACTTTTAAGTGCTAAAAATTCAAACACCCTCTACATCACGAACTCAATGAATTAGGTGTTGTTTGTCTTTTTGTTTGTGTCTGAATCTGAATTTGCTGAATCTGAATTTGCTAAACTGAAATGGCTGAATCTGAATTGGCTGAATTCATTTGCAAGTTAGATGTTTGTTTTTTGAATCTGAATTGAAATTTTGACATTTATACCCATGTATATAATTTAAAAATTTTTTTGGTAAAAACCTAAACTCCCTCTCCCTCAAAAAAACAAAATCGAAACCCTAAAAGTAAAACCCAAAACTTTCCTCTCTCTCTATCTATGTCAGGCCGTCTCTCTCTTCTCTCAGATTCTCCGACGAGAACTCTCTCTCTCTCTGTCCGTGCCTCTCTTCTCTCATGTTCTCCAGCGAGAAGTCTTCATAGCAAATTCGACTTATCTTCTCAGATAAGATGTTGTCCGATTATAATCGAAAGTTGGGTGATTGTGGTTTCTTGTTGATAGTACTCAAACTGTTCATGTTTTGGTGATGATGCCTGTTCCTGATCGAGCACCAACTAGGGTTTGTAATCAAAATCAAACCCACAAGCAAGATCAGCCTTAGACCCAGAATCAAGATCAACCTCAGACAAAAGGTAAAGGTACAAAAACTCAACTTGATTACCGACTGCCACTTAGGGTTCCGATACTCAGATCTCTCTCTGGGTATCTCTCGAAATAGTTTGTGGTGGTGTTCTGTGGTGATTGTTCTACAGTGATGGTGGAGTCTGATTACGGATCCTAAATAACTCGGTTTGTTGATACTTGAATTTGGTTAGAACAAAGAACCTTCTCATATCGGAATCTAAAAGTCCGGTAACTTCTTGCTGGAAATGTATTTGTCAAACTTGTGATCAGATCTGTGTTTCTTTGGTCGGTGGTGGTGATTGGATCTGCATTTCTAGAGTCGGCAGAAGTGGTGGCGCTATTGGTGGTGGCGCTGTTGGTGGTGGTCGTTGGAGAAGATAAAGAGGGAGATACAAAAAGCAATTACTATTTTCATGGGGGTAGAATGGTCAATCAACGCATTTCCAAAGTTTCATTCTCTTTTTAGACTTGTTTTGAAGTCTGAAAATTGTGGGATATTTTTCAGCCCATTCAGACATGAACATAATTCAGCCAACATTTCAGATTTCATTAAATAAGAAAAACAAATATCTGAAATCTGAATTGATCCCAATTCAGATTTCAGATCTGAAAACTTAAAAAAACAAACAACACCTTAGTTTGAAATGCTAACATTTAAATACTTTAAAGTCAAAATAGGCAATAACTCATTTTTATGTTAATTAGAATTAGATAGAAGTCAATTGTTTTTTTATGTTAAAGAACAAAGATGATTGGATGAAGCTAGAAGAAGCTTATTCCCAGGGGCGAGCCCACATACAGGCCCATTGGGGCACGTGCCCTCGCGACCCAAATGTGAACTCGCCTGTAGGAGTGCCCGTATAGCTAAATCTAACAGCCCAAATGAGAACTTCAAGGTAATAGTGAGTGCCTTTAAACCCAAGGGTTTTAAGCCATTCAAATTTTCCCTTAATTTAAGCCATCCAAAATTTCCCTTAATTTAAGCCCGAAGCTCATTTGAACCGAACAGCAAAACTCATCCATTACTCCTCCAAATCTATTTATTCACTTATTACTCCTCCAAACCAATTTCTTCACCATTTAAACCCCAATTCCACTATCAATGTACTTTTTTTTATTGAAACACTGTCAATTTACTTAAATCTCATAATACAAACACAAAACATAAATAGATAAGTTAACATTACAATTTGATATGAAGCCCATCTATAAGGGTTTTTTTTTGACACATTTTCAATTATTTTCTCATTTTTTTACTATAAAATTTATAATAATACCTAAATTTTACAAGGGGTTTTAGTTTATTTCTTTTTCTAGTTTTAATCTATTTGAAGTGCATTATATATTGCAAGATACTTCATGAATTTTTTTCTGTAATCCAAATTATGTATAGTGGCAAAATTGAAAAATGTTACGTTCTAATTTTTATTTTTTATCTAGTGTTTCGAGTAGTTATCTTAAATTCATTTAAAACTTCTTTAACTATCAAAAAGTCATTGGTAACAGCTCATTTAACTTTTTTTTTTGTTGAAAAAAAAAAGTTTATTAAGTAACAGCTCAATATATAAGATTTTATAATAAAATAAGTAATTGTACTTTTTACTCTTATATATTAGCTTTGTAAAAGTCATAGAGAAATTTTAAACAAAAACATACGGTCAAATCGTAGACGCAATTTGAGAGATCCAATTGTAGTTCAAAGAAAATGTCAAATAAAAAAATCTAGAAATAATAGAAGTAAATTATGATGATATTACGTTGCCATGGCTAAAGTCAAGTAATTTTCTTCTATAATATGAATTTTTGATTCCTTGCACTATAATGTGCCATAACAAAAGATTTCTGACCTCGCTACTGCTTATGCCTTAACTTTTTCAATTACTCCCAGGGTTATTTGATGTCAATGTCTCTATAATTTTCAATTAAGTATTTAGTAGCTATTTCCTAGTGGGGAATTTGGGGAATTAACAACTAAGAAATCCAACCAACTCCCATTTAACTATCACCCAATCTTGATCACAAGATATTTTACTCTTCACCCACTAAATAAAAGGTGTTTTACCTATCCAATAGGGATAAGTTGTTTAGGTGGGTCATGACTTTCTTACTTTATGGTCACCTAATACAAATGACTCTTCAAAAATTATTAGAAAAAAACACTAACTTTGTTATTTTTACCATTATAACTATTATTGCATTTTACTAACACCATTTACAAAACTTTTAGTCTTTTACCATTTTAATTGATAACATTATTATTATTTTTCGAAATATATGTCCTCAAAATGCTATGCTATATATATACCCCCAAGTCTAAACCAAAAACAATTCATCCCTATTCTAGAAAACCCTTTTAACTTGTTATTGTGGCAACTTTTTTGGGTAAAAAAATGAAGTCACAATTTCAGCAGTCCCCACTTCTGGGTTTGTTCCCTTTGATGTTAATGTCCTTTTGGTTGATATGGGGATTCAGTAATGTTCTTGGACAGTCACAATGTGGAACTCAAGCAGGAGGTTCTATGTGCAAAGATGGTCTTTGTTGCAGTAAATGGGGTTACTGTGGTAACTCAACTGCTTACTGTGATCAAATTAATTGCCAAAGTCAATGTGTTTCTCCTCCACAATATGAATGTGGAAGACAAGCAGGAGGTGCTAAGTGTAAAGATGATCTTTGTTGTAGTAACTGGGGTTTCTGTGGTAATACTGATAGTTACTGCTATGAAGCTAACTGTCAGAACCAATGTCATGCAATTCAAAACCCCGATAATGCGAAAATGGGTCGGAAAAAATCCCATTCCAAACAGCCTGATGATCATAACTAGTAGCTCGGCTATATTTCCGAACAAGAACACATTACTATTTAAGACAGTTGGATTTTAATTCTTGTTTTTCAGTTTTAGTTTTAGTTGTTTACTAGTCTAATATCTTTTGTCCCCGTATGATTAAGTAGTTACTTAATAAATTAATTTAGAGTCGTTATCTTTATTATTTTATGTAGGAAATGTTGTAAGATTAGGGTTAATCCATCCTGATTTGAATAAAATTTTGCAGTACTTTTTCTCTAATATCTTAAATTTTCTTGTAATGCATTTTCTGGATCTTCTCCAACTTAGAGATTAAGAAATGACCAACACTACAACTATACAATAGTTGAGCAACCGATGTTTCGGTCAGGCAGAAAAAGATATTTTTACATTTTTAAATGAAAAGGTATAGTGTAAGAACCATAAGCTGAGTGGGCGTTGTACCTTTTCATTTTGAAATAACCTAACTACCTTTATTGGTGTTAAGTTTGCGGTCATCCAACTCAAAATCAATTGGCAATGAGTGGAGAGGACCTATACTTTATATTCTTGGTTGCTAGTTACTCGTTCTCCCATGTGGGACTATTCTCACACGCCCCCTCACGTGTGGCGTTCTTTGAGCCTAACGCGTGTGTTTTTTTCTTTACGGGTGACGTGGAGCACGTGTGGCTTTTAAGCCTATCACGTGTGGGCCTAGCTCTGATACCATGTTAAGTTTGTGGTCATCCAACTCAAAACCAATTGGCAATGAGTGGAGAGAACCTATACCTTATATTCTTAGTTGCTAGTTACCCATTCTCCCATGTGGGACTATTCTCACAATTGGCTTTCATATATCAAATGATGGAATATGCTTATAATTGTCATGGATTTTACTTCCATTCTGAATCGAACATGTGATCTCTGAGATTTCAGAATAGATGCATTAGTAACTGAGTTAGTAGAGGTTGGTTGTGATCTCTGAGATTTCGGAATAGATTCAGCGAGCGAATCAATGAATAACTCTTCATGATTCTGGATCAGTGATGGGCCTAAAAGGTTACCCTAAAAGGTCTCCACCCGCAAGTATACGGGCGTCAAGTAATAACCCGGTAAGACCGGGATCGATCCACGAAGATAGGAAGGTGATCCAGATACCGAAAGAGTCTAGCCCACCGGTCTAGGTGTCAACTTAGACTAGAAACAGAAAAAAAAATGGGTTTTTGATTGGTTTATAAGAAATAAAGAAAATAAATACAAATACTAAACTAAAGGTGAGAGAGGTTCAGGAAGAGAGTCGAGCAAGAATATAGTGAGGAGGATACTGCGATCCACAAGATCGATAATGATAATAACTAAATATCTAGAGCATGAAAGTTTAGCTAACTTCACCCACATTGACAATTCTAATAAGCATAATGTGTAAAACTAAGCATAGTCGATCAAAGGTCACTAAGCATCGACTGTCAAACTAATGGCACACTATCAAATAAGTTGACAATGAATAAATATGACACTAATAAGTATAATACGTCAAACTAAGTATAACCGATCGAAAGTTACTAAGCATCGGATATCAAACTAAGCACGTATTATCAAACTATATGTCAATAGACGATAAAGATCAAGGCTTATAATTTATAACATTAGACAAAGTTAATCAAACTAACATTTAATAAACAAAGAGTTATTTATCACATATTGAATGATGTTTCACGAGTATCCGAATACAGAATTAGCTAGACATGGTGAAATAATTAATACACGGAAAGAAGATAAAGAAAAACACGAGTTAAGGTAGAAATCCCCCTTTTCCGATGAGGCGTGAAGTTAGGATCGTCGGATAATATAAGTCTTTAAGTGTCGTCGATCTCCCCGTAACAGAATGCAGGAGTCCCCTTAACAGTGTACAAACGGTGTCCTCTCAGCAGAACCAGAGTTCCCCTTAGTAATCAGTCTTCTTTTTCCTCAAATCACAAAACCAACATGAAAGGCTCACTTAAGCTTTCTCTCTAGAAATTGGCAACCAAATAACAAGCAAATAGCAAGGGAATCAAATAGATATCAAGGCAAGATCATTCTCATCAACAACCCTAACTTTTCCGGCCATAAAAATGGAGATTCCGGCTAAGAACAAGTGTAAAAATCCGGCCCTAGCTCTGCCCGAGCTTCTGTGCCGTTCTTCTTGTAACTCCGAGCAGATCCAATGGATCCCCGAGACACTGCAAATGCGCCCGAGCTGCTGTTTTGCTTGTTTTGAAATCCCGAGTTGTAGCAATATCCGAGCTGCTGTCCAATGGAGATCCCGAGTAGCAACCTTGCCGGCCAAGCTTTGGTCGGCCTTAAGAGTTAGCCGGCCTAACTTGGCCGGCTCCTTCCTCTGTTCTTTCTCTAGATCGAAATCCCCTTCAAGCTCCCAAACCCTAGCTCTTGATTGTAGAAGATGAAGCCCAAGTCAGACTTTTCTTTCTTTTCTCTAGAGGCCAAAACCCTTGTCAACTTTGACTTGGTCATATTCTTTGACTTTGGCTAAACTCTTCAAGTGGGTGCTCATAAAACCTCTCTACATGTGTTTTCTTCTTTGGACTTGTGGGTTTGGGTTTGGGCTTTTCTTCTCATTTAGAAACAAGAGAGTGCCTTCATCATTCTCTCCACACATCTAATTTCAGAAAAGACTAAATTATCCTTCGAGTTTCTTTCTTCCATAACTTTCCCGTCCGAACTCCGATTCGACTTCCGTTTTCGCCGCCGGACTCATCATTAACTCCGCCTGCCATTTAACCTCTGATTTTCCCAAAATGACCAAAATACTCCTGGTGCTCTTTCCTTCCGATCTCTTCCACGTGAGATGAAATAGTGATAAATGCTCTTTTTATTCCGAATTAAGCGTCAAACTTCAAATAAAGTACCTACCAAGAAAAACACATAAATAATTAAAAATAAAACCCGAAATGAACTAACTCATCCAAGTTAAGTGATCCAAATGTGGCATTTTAACGCCACATCAATCAAAACTTGCATAAAACTCAGAAACCACGCCTTAGATGAGACCACGCCTTTGGGGCCGTAATAAACAAAAGTTTGCTTATTTCTATATACTTCGTATTTGATAAATATTCTTGTCGTTTTGTAGATCGTATGTGGAAAGTTGTTTGCCCACGAATTCTTGCCTTGCACATGACCTAGAATCTTAGATTTTGTGGACATCTCCACCCTGGACCTTATGTCAGGTCAAGGCTTAGGTTAGGCGAATGGGGACTCGAGTTCGCCTTCCTGTGCCCAGAGGCAAGACGGGCTTAAAGGTTGAGTTGATTCCCACATACTTCCCTTATTGTTCCAAAATCTAAAGCATAGCTATGACCAGTGTATTTTAGAGCTAGAGGAGGGGTTAAGGCACCTACGGGACACATGTCGACCTCCTATTTTCGGACTTAGGTGACAAAACTCCTTCCGTTCACATCCTTGGTGGCTTGGGATTGGATCGGCCTGCTTCATTGTTGGTCTTCTTTCTTTGACTTATTCACTCGATGCAGTGCTGATCAATATTTGGATCATTAGCTTACTAATTCTTATATATTATATTTTGGATGTTTTAAGAATATAAAAACGTTAGTTAACGTGGGTTTTATTGATTACAAAGACAATCCAGAACTTTGTTTGGGTTGGCCACACATATCTTTTAAAATATTCCTCAGACCAATGCAAACAAATGCAACCTCAATGCAACCCATTGAAAACCTATCACAACCCTATACATACCTATCGCATCCCAATGCAAGCCCATCGCAACCCCACTCCGACCTCAGGGTGTAATGGTAGTTTATGGAATCATATATGAAGGAGTTGAAGGAGATGTCCTTCGACCAAGGTGACAATGCGAACAATTTGTCGGATAGGACAATTGATGTAGAGGATCATCAAGTCCGATTGATTTAGGGATCGTAGAGTTGTAGCTAGAGACCAACTACGATCGTCGAATTACGAAGTAATTCGCGGCTAACT
Source organism: Eschscholzia californica (assembly GCF_041429995.1). NCBI lineage: Eukaryota > Viridiplantae > Streptophyta > Magnoliopsida > Ranunculales > Papaveraceae > Eschscholzia > Eschscholzia californica. The sequence continues at coordinate 24,266,253 of NW_028238461.1, forward strand.
TCCATCGGATCCTACAACGGGTTACACATAAGAGTGGCAAATTAATCTAGGATATGACTAGTGGGAGTGAGATATAATCATGGGAGTGTCCCATAAACATATCTCATAGGCCTAAAAAGGAATTAGGCAAAGATAGTACAAAAAGGCCAAAAACAGGGTTCTTGGGCCTAGACCGGTTCGGGTACTTCTAGGACTCGGATTAGGCTGAATTTTTGAGGATTAGTTGCTGATATAATAAAAATTATATCTGCCAATTTTCGTGGTGTTTGGACGCTCCCTCCTTAGGGAATTGAGAAAATATCAATAGTTGTTATTTTCGACTATTTCCCCAAATCTTATTCTAAAGGGTGTTTTAGGAAACCTAAAAGGAGGTGGATTCTTATTAGGGTTCTATACAAACACTCTTAGGGCAGAGAATAAGGTGTGGAATTTCTCTCTAAGCTTTCTTACTCTACCACATCAAGTAGAGAGGAGAAAGTGAGCTAATTCCCATTACTATCTATAGTCAAGAAGAAAGGTGTTCTTCTTCCAACCACCATTGGTGTGCTAGCTAAACAACAAGGTGGGAGATCAAGTTGATTGCTCGTGTCCCAAGTAGAGGAGCTACGCTTGAAGCTCTTGGTCTTCTCATAAGTAATTGGAAAGGTTCGAGGGAAAACTAGCGAATAAGGTATTTATCTTTCTAGTTTTACTTAGTATTATTAGGGGCTTATGCATGTGATCCTTATGCATGTGATCCTGGGAATACTAGTGTAGATATTAGATTTCTTATTTCCGCTATAAACACTAGTAGAAGGATGTAAATCCCAACAGTGGCTTCAGAGCCTCTTGCAATTAGCCTATCTTATCTAAGTTTTGGACCAATTCCATACTTTTCTAGATAGATAATGGTGTTTAAAAGTGTTTTAAACACAAATTTGATTAATTGTGAATGAGATTCAAGAATTCTTCAAGTTGTTTTCAAAATTCGTTCTTGAAAGTGTTTCAAAAACCAAGATTTTGATTCAATCTATGCTTGTTCTAGATAGATTGTAATGTTTAAAAGAAATTTTAAACATAAAATTTGATTAATTTTGAATGGGATTCAAAAAATTTTCAAATTGGTTTCAAAATTGTTCTTGAAAAGGTTTCGAAAACCTATATTTTGATCCAAAATTGGTTTGATTAAAGAGTTGTTTTTGAGTTTTAGGAAACTCACAAAAACAAAAAAAATTTAAAATTTTAGAAGTGTTTTAAAAGAGTTGTTTGAGTTTTAGGAAACTCCCAAAAACAAAATTTGGAAAATTTAAAAGTTTCTAAAAGTTTTGAAAATTTTTAGAAGTGTTCTAAAAGGATTTCAAAAAGCAACTTAAAATTGGAAAAAGCAACTTAAAGTTGCAAAAGAAAAAAAAAAGGAAACTATTGAGTTTTAGAAACTCAATAGGTCCGGCCAGGAAGCTACCACCAGACGCGTCTGGGGTCTGGTCCGGTCCAGCAACAGACACGTCTAGGACGCGTCTGGTGCATGGACTAGCGTCCTGGCTCCGGCCAGGACGAGACCGGGCCTTGGTAGGCCTCGGCCAGGACATGCCGGCCCTATGAGCCGTGCCATGTCCGGACCTTGTCCGAGCCCTTTTGTGGGCTTGGGCCGGGACTTGTCTAGGACTTGTCCCGGACTTTTTCGAGGCTTTTCGGACCACGAAAAGGGACCATCATTCGAGTGGGTGTTTTTGCTAAATTTTCTTCCAATTCCAACCAAATAATTCCAAAGTTAATCCGGGCCATCCGGAAAGCCAAAACGGGTTTCTCTTTAAATTGATTTATGAAATCATTAAGAATCGAACCAAGTTTTTCCCGAAATTGACCCGGACTTTTTTTCGAATTTAGACTTGAGGTCCGTAATGTGACATGGGATGTCGACAAAAGAATCTCCCGGATTATCATGCATATATAATTTTTAGCCTTGATATATTATATGATTGCATGTGATGTGAATGCGGGAAACTAGTATGGCCATAGAAAGTGTTTCTTTATTCTTGTTTTAAGCACAGATGGGTGCATGCTTTGTGATTAATTTTAATTTCAAGTTTATACGATCTGCGAATCGTTAGAGTCTTGTAATTAGAGTTTAGGGTCAATTAATCCATTGAAGAAGCTCGAGGAAGGAATCCAAAGGCGAGTGGGAGAAATCAATGGAGGTTCAAAGATGGCGATCTAAGACGAACCAAAAGGCGAAACAAGAAGAAAACCAAAGGAGATTAGATCTTCTAGGTTAGGGGCCATACTAGGATCCATGTCTGCTTGATTTACTTTCTCGCGCGCATTTACTTACTTATTTATGCTTTATGTCGTGGATGTTATCTAGGCTAAATAGTTCACTATAACAAACGCCAGACTAGCTTAAAAGTACCCAAAAGTAATTTTGAGTAAAGTGCCTATCCAAACTTAGACACTCGTTGCGCCCTTGTTCGAGGAAGGTGGGTCGGCCTTCGCAGAGTACCTCCTCTACCTTGGGACAATGCAGGTAGGTCTATAGAAGAGGCCTACATGTCTAAATGGTTCTACTCAACTAGACTAGCAAGAGAGTCTTGGATACTCGAGGCAAAAGGATAGATTAGTCATTCATCAATGAGATCTATCAACCAAGAGTCATAAGGTATGATCAGTGAAGTAGTTCGCTTACCCGGAACGACGGAGTCAAAGGGTAGGGCCTTCGTTCGCTTTACTCCGAAGAACTGGGGTCTTGGAATCATTTATTCAATGAGGGACTATTTTATTGAATAATGTGGGAAAACTAATGTTTTTCAAAACTAAAGGTTTTCAAAAACGATAACGAGTTTTAAAACTTTGCCATTTCTTTATGTAGTTTTAAGATGACACAAACGAGTTCAACTCTGAATCACACTTAAGGAAGGTGTTGATCAACTTCCTAGAATGGAAGAATAAATCGAGAATGCTTCTCAGATTTAAAAGGAAAGCGTACTAGAATACCCAATCCCAATGTTGACTCATACCAAAGAAGGTCAAAAGCCATTTGCAAGCAATCGTATAACATTCTCTTTGGAAGAGTAATGGATGCTAGCATAACCATTAAGACAAACTGAGGAAGAAATTCCTACTGAAGTCATAAATGGGGAGGTACGAGACCTCCAAGGCAATCTGAAAGTCATCCTAAGGGAAGACGACATAATACATCTATCAACCAATTCAATATCGATTGAACAAAAATAGATAAGACCTTAGATGAGTCACTCAGGTTACGAACAAACTGAGCAGAACATACAGGAATATCCAGTCTAAGAAAGGTTCTTGAGATTTTGTACAAAGAATCTAAGAAAGAGCTCTTGAGATTCAAAAGGGCAAAAGGATCAGTCAAGTGAGACAAAAATTTGATCAAAGAAAAGCAGTTGCCAAGTACATGATCAAGAGTATTCCTCATTATTGTTAATGTTTCCAAACAATGGCTAGACCATTTAAAAGGAAACTACCTTTAGCACCTGGAGGACAAAAGGAATGGAATTATGAATTCCGATTCCGTATCCTTGTTAACAAAGTTAAAAACAAGTATCGTAAAATTCCTTCATCCAGTATTTTAAACCGGATGTGCGGCTCGATAAAGCTCAAGGAAATTACATACTTGACTAAAAGAAGTAAAGATCCAAGACGGAGCAGAAGCAGTAATGCTAGGGATGCTGAAAGGGATTGAAGTCTTCTTTTAGACACTAATCTAGCTTAGAACTTAATAATAGTTATTTTGTTCTTCTAGGAACTAGTGGTAAAATTAACTGAAGGTTAACATTGATAATGGCTGATATCAAGAGGTTCAAACTCATTAAACTTCAACAGTGTTAATTAGGTCGTAAGGACTAGATTGACAAAGTCACCCTTCTCAAAAGGCATAGAGACTAGTAATCTATTAGGACTCATACAGTGTTATGCAGATCTATAAGTTTACTTGCAGAAGTTAACGAGAGAAACTTCAAATACGCACTCTGACAACTTCATAAAGTGTTAGTCGGAATGTTTGAAAGGTTCAAACAAAGTACAAACCGAAGTAAAGAATCACTTTGACGTAGAAAGTTTAAGCCATCCGGTTAGATTGGAGTGGTGAAAACTTAAGTCAAACACTTGATAACCATCAAAGGAGTTGAGAAACGGTTCACAACTCGCTCCATGGAACACATCTGAGGGATGGTGGGTTCAGTGGGAGTAATCGAGCACTGCTATGCATGATTCGATCAATGATGGGTTTAAGCCAGACTTCCGAATATTTTGGGATATATTCTAGAAACGATTGTTTTCACACTTACCAAAATCCGTCTAACAGCTAAGCTTGTAAAAGCGTTACAAAAATTAGCTAAAGACTGACGCAATTTCTTTAGAAGAAATTTGGGTTTTTTCCACAAGCAATCAAGATAACAAAATGTTTGTTGCTCATGATAGTATTCTTATAGTAATTAGCACACATCGTAGTCTGGGAGAAATGTACTAAATTATTACAAGAATAAGTGGGAGAAAAGTACAATTCGAAGTAATTCGATTATGAGAAAAATCATGAAGAGTCATGAAGAACAATCATGAAACTTGTACAGGACGATTAAGTTCGACCAAGAGCAACAAAACTGTTAAAAGACAGTAAAACCGCGGTTCCTCGAAAAGGAAAAGGTAAAGATTGGATCTTAAAAACCTACCGCACAAAAGCGAATGTAATTCGCAGGAGAACTCTCAAAGTAGTTGAAAGTGTCTCTAAAGGATATCTCAAAGCCGTTGAGAATATTCCAAATTGTTGTTCAAAAGCCCTAAAGGGTCAAAAGTAAAATCTCAAAGATTCAGAAGATAAAGGTTATTTCTGAAGAGATAAAAAGACCGGCGCAGAGACGGAAAACTGACTCTAATTTTGGCATCTAGCCAAAACAATATGGAATCCACATCTTGTCAAGACATGTAGCTTGATAATTTAAGTCAACGGAAGACCTAAATTAGTTTTCCAGAGTAGAAAACTGAGAAGGATGGAAACATTCGAGTTTCCCGAAACTAGACAAAAGGAATTGGATTTCCCCAGTCTAGCTATGTCCATACGCATGCTTCAGGAATCCATCCACGGATTAAAACACGCAAGAGTCGGAATCTTCGATTCACAGAGGCAATCAAAATGGTTTTGATACCCGAGGAATGAGGAAATTCTTGAATCACGAAATTTCAAGAAGGTAAGTAGGAGTAAACAAACCTTCCGGGTCCGTATGCAGAGTACATACAAAAGATTGAGTACGACATAAGATGTTGTATAACAGTAACGAACTGACTCAATAAAGGACCACACACAAAAGGATAAAATGCCATTTTGGGCATCTAAAGGTCTACAAACGTAGATCAAGAAAGATGATAGGATTAGAAAGATTCAATACGTTGAGACGCTTGAGATCCGAAACCGAAAATCAAAGACTCAGGAAAAGTCTGAAAGAATTTCGACCCAAAAGCTCATGACAGAGAGCGTTACAAAACTCGGAGTCAGAAAAAACACCGATGAGCAAGCACGCATGAGAGAGACATTTATGTTCTAAAACATAAAGTCAATCATGTTGGACATGATTAGCATTTAGATATCCAAATTCGGATTGGAAAACCGAAAACACTACTTTGAATATCCTAGAAGGCTAAAGGATAAAGTAGTACAAAAGTTGAGCATGTCATCGTAGCAAACTTCCAGACATGGAAGGAAAGTAGGCTAAAAGTGTTTAAGCCGGAAACTGTTGCAAATACTACACAAAGAATTAATAGCCTTAACTCTAGTAAAAGTTACTAGAAATTATCAAGGTTGAAGAAAGCAATCTTCAAATTAATTGATAATTAGCAAAGTTTAAAACGGACTACATACGTGGTCAAACTAAACTGTCTCCTAAGACATAGTATGAGACTCATACACAGTTTAAGCATGAGATAAATTTGAAATAAACCTCGACGAGTAAAACTGAGTGGGTAAAAGGAGTTTTACGGAAGAGGCTCAGATTTACAACTCTCGTTATCGGAAATAATAGAGTTCTTTCACAGTTGTCTAAATTTGGTTTAGTATTTAAACGACAGTCCATCGATAATAAAACATTCTGAATAGTTTGTCAATACGTGATCTGATGAATGAAACCCTATTAAGTGAACTTGGAATATTTATTAAAAAATCCCTGGTCCAGGTCATTGCATGGACAACAATGACTCACGAAGACTAGCACGGGAGTCGATGGGATAGCGCAGTTTCATGGGCTATAGGAATAGTATATTCTATTCGACTACGTGGGTGTGTAAAAGGTTTATACACTAGATAACCCTCAAAATGAGAAGTACATCACTCGTGATGAACGTCAATACTTCTCACAAAGACAAGATTGGAGAGATTCCTCAAAACATGAGTGCTCCACTCATCTTATGTAAGGAATGCCCGACTTTGGTTCCGTCAAACGCCGCGCCGTAAAAGGAGGTTATAGAAACGGATACTGGGAAGGACATGATAGACATGAAGTTAAGTGAGAGCGCAAGAATGGATTGTGTCATCCTAATCACATTAGGTACAAAGTGTCTCAAGGCCACTTGATGAGTAGCAACTGAAAATGCGTGGCCACGCTCAAACGGATTAGGAGTTAATCGTTTGTCTTTTATAGTTGTACTCGGATATCAAGAAAGTCTGAATGACGTGACGTATCAGATGGGATACTAATTGACACGGGAATCTAGCATTGCACTTCTTCTAAATCCAAGTGGGAGTCTAAAGGAGTTGAAGGAGATGTCCTTCGACCAAGGTGACAATGCGAACAATTTGTCAGATAGGACAATTGATGTAGAGGATCATCAAGTTCGATTGATTTAGGGATCGTAGAGTTGTAGCTAGAGACCAACTACGATCGTCGAATTACGAAGTAATTCGCGGCTAACTTCGATCGGATCCTACAACGGGTTACAAATAAGAGTGACAAATTGATCTAGGATATGACTAGTGGGAGTGAGATATAATCATGGGAGTGTCCCATAAACATATCTCCTAGGCGTAAAAAGGAATTAGGCAAAGATAGTACAAAAAGGCCAAAAACAGGGTTCTTGGGGCCTAGACCGGTTCGGGTACTTCTAGGACTCGGATTGGGTTGAATTTTGGAGGGTTAGTTGCTGATATAATAAAAATTATATCTGCAAATTTTCGTGGTGTGTGGACACTTCCCCCTTAAGGAATTGAGAAAATATCAATAGTTGCTATTTTCGACTATTTCCCTAAATCTTATTCTAAAGGGTGTTTTAGGAAACCTAAAAGGAGGTGGATTCTTATTAGGGTTCTATATAAACACTCTTAGGGCAGAGAATAAGGTGTGGAATTTCTCTCTAAGCTTTCTTACTCTACCACATCAAGTAGAGAGGAGAAAGTGAGCTAATTCCCATTACTATCTATCTAGTCAAGAAGAAAGGTGTTCTTCTTCTAACCACCATTGGTGTCCTAGCTAAACAGCAAGGTGGGAGATCAAGTTTATTGCTCGTGTCCCAAGTAGAGGAGCTACGCTTGAAGCTCTTGGTCTTCTCATAAGCAATTGGAAAGGTTCGAGGGAAAACTAGCGAATAAGGTATTTATCTTTCTAGTTTTACTTAGTATTATTATGGGCTATAAACATTAGATGTCTTATTTCCGCTATAAACACTAGTAGAAGGGTGTAAATCCTAACAATATATAGGTAAGTTCGTATTCAAATCGGCTTTCATTCCAATAGTATACATAATTCAACTCGATAATTCGCGGAACCCAAATCAGTACAGATGCATGCATCTCTGTGAGCACGGGTTGAAAATACAATCACAAAATTTTAATGAACCAACTTGATAAATTATAACTCATCAGACACTGACCTGAAGTAGCACACAAGTGAAAGGACGCGTCATAAGATCATAACTGTTATGATCTAGAATGAACACATTGTTTGATCCCGGACAATAATAATATGAGAACTTCTATCATGTATATGACATATACAAATGCATATGTCATAATTATAGAAATTAATTTTTTTTTTTGATATTGGACACTTCAAGAGTCATTATGGTTAGATGGCATTGATACATCATGAATACAATATGCGATACATCATGAATTTGGATGAGCACAAAAATTGTCATATTAAGACATCTTGAGCCCTAAAGACCATATAAAGATCCTTAGGACCATTCTAGGGGGCTTGAGAGCCCATTTATTCTCAGATCTACTTTATTTATTTCCTAAATTACATGGAATGAATCTTGGTGACAAACTGCGTGCACCGAGACTCGAACCCAAGAACTCATGGACTTAAGAGGAATATCCAACCACTACACCAAAGAGTGGTGCACATTATAGAGATTATTAATAATTAATGCATGGAAAACAGGCAGTTAGAGGAGAGAGAAAGAGTGGAGCGGAGATATTTCGTTTTACGCGGCGCTACCTATTATTTAGGATAAAATAACCTCTTTTCCCCAGTTACCGGCGTGATCTTCAAATTTTACTGGCGTAGGGAGGGGTCCATACGCCGGATTTTCCTCTTTGTTTGTATAAATCTTTTAGATTTAATATTATTCATGTTGGAGTAAAACAGAGAGACAAGAGACAGGGACAAGGATGGTGGTGGTTTGGATAACGGTTTCTTCATCATCAATCTCCTTAATACTAAAAGGGTTCTTCTAGGATTAAAGATGATGGATCCGTCATCACCATTTCTTGATCACCAACTTCTTGATCACCATGGTTGAGTGTCTACTTGGTTTAATCTTCTTCATTAGTATAATTATGTTCACGACCTTACTTTCTTTTGTGGGGGAGGGCAGAGGTTTCTTTTTGTTGGAAACTCGTTCATTCGTGAATGGGAAGATCCCTTACTTCCTTACTATTTTCTTTCTTCTCTACTGTCATTTCTGCAATTTAGAATTTTATTTCATTTGTTCTGCTGATCGGTTTAAACGTCATAAAATTTATATCAATGAGGATTTGAATCGTCATTGTTGTCAAACAAAATTCTATTGTCAGATTTTAAAAAGTTTGGCAACAAAACTCTGCTTCGATTTTTTTTATTGTGAACTCCCAAAGAGTCGAAATAAGTTTTTTTCAAGATCTATATCAACAGATTGGAGGCTTGCGTTGAAGACAAAAGGGAAATCTGTAAAATGAGCACTAAGCATCCGAAGAAAAATCCTTTATTAAGGAGGCAACAAATTGTCCTTGGTTTGAAATATGTTCTGTCAAAAATGAGGTTAAATCAAGATCAACGATACCTAAACCACTTTTTTTTTTGCAGCTGATTTAGAGAAATATGAAAAGTATCCGCGGTGCAAAGATTTTGGCAAAAATTGTTCAACTTTAGTTGACCAATATATATTCTAATTGTTATGGGAAATAAAATTTTGTTCACCATTTGTTCTCCATACCGGCAAGTGTCGCCGATAAACTGCCAATGTCGACGACCTTAACTTTTTTTCAATTCTTTTCCTCTCATATCTCTTTTTCCGATCATCTCTCTCTCTCTCCCTCTCTTTCTTTCTCTCATTGTATCTCCATCTCCTCTCTCTAAATTCCCCTCTCTCTTTCTTTCTTTTACCTATCCGTGTGATCAACCATGGCCTGTACTCTGGATTTCATGTGTTTAGACAAAGGTTTTGGCGGTCACAAGAACAAGCGAAAGAGATCTACTGATACACAAGAGGATGAACAGTATTTCATGAAGTCGATAACAACGACGCCTCTCACCTCTAAAAGACCAGCTATCGCCTCCACTGAAAACCCAGAAAATCCATATTTGGAAAACGTACTTCCGATGGTGTAATCGTCAGTAAAGTCTCTGGTCGTTAATGGAAACAGCCTCGTCAACTTAGAGGATTACAAACCCTAAAACTTTGAACAAACTTGCTAAATCCAAACAAAGGAAGCTTCTTAAAGTTGTTCCTGATAATTTGGTTAAGAAAAATTAAGTCAATTTTAATTGAAACTTTATTTTGATCTTTATTTAGTTGAATTTTGTCCTAAACGGAATGATTATTTTGTTTTAACAAAAAAAACGGTAGCAGTAAAGAATGACTTAGTTGAAAGTAGAAATTAGGTTAGATAAGGTTAAGAAGAGAGAAGAAAGAGAAAAGAAGAAAATGTTTTATTTCTCCTTACAATTTGTTTCCCCAATAAATCTTTTAAACTTCACATCTTCCCATTAAAAATTTTCACCCTAGATAATATTCTTATTTCCTCACATCAGCGACCTTTTTTTTCATCGGTTTCAAATGACAACATAATATTACTAGACGATTACACAAGATCGTAATTATTACAAAATTTATCCATCCCCGACAAGGATGACATAGCTGGATTCTGAGATATAATGCAATACGGGCGATCATGTCGCCACGACCACGTCGCTTGTTGTCAATCGACGAGTTCTTCTTAAATTCTTTCACACATTACACCTCTGATATCGAAGAGGTTATGCATTCGCTTGCTAAGAGTTGATTTCTACCGGTAAAGTAAAAAGTCTATTTAACTTACGGTATAACAAAATTATAAGACTTGAAGAGTCTTGTTATGAGATTTAAAGGTTATGACCTTTAAAAAGTCCAAATATTTGTGTTATGACAATATATATGTCTCTTCTTCATCATCATATGTTGTATTTAAATTGTTCATTCTAATGATCAGGGGCGGCCCTGGGCCAAAGCAACCAAAGCGGTCGCTTTGGGCCCAAGATTTTGAAGAGCCCCAAAGACTAGTATAACTATAAAGTATGTTTTAGCCTAGGATTTTACGTTGAGCCTAAAGTGGAGGAATGACTTTTTTTTTTTTTGTTGAAAAGATAGAATATATTAAACAACAGGAGTTCTATTACAATACAATTTTGAAATAAAGTAAGGGATATTCTTCCATGACTGAGATTTTTTTCCTTTTCCTCGCCCACTTTGCTAGCTTGTCTGCAACTTGGTTGAACTTCCTGTTTACAAACGAATATTTGACTGCTTCCGTAAGGGATCTGATTTCTCTTATTTTTTGAATGTTCCTTTTGGTTTGCCATTGTATTTCATTTCTATTCTTTTGTAGATATTGAATTACATTGATATTGTCATTTTCTATGATGATTTTCCTGTAGTTATGGGCCACTGCCCATTCCATTAAAATGGCTAAAGATTCACATTCCTCTGCGCTTCGACTTCTGGTGGTTGTAACATAAGCTTCTATGAATTCCGATGCATGGTTATGAATAACAATTCCAATACCTGCAGTTTCATTTATGTTATTGAATGATGCATCTACGTTTATTTTAACCCAATCTTGTATAGGCGGTGTCCATCTATCTGGCACCATCTTTGTTCTGTTATGAGATTTCTGTTTATACTGAGGGAAGTTTGTAATGATTGATATTATTTGATCTAAGGAGTTGATTTCATGCTGAAAGCAGTGATCGCATCTAATTTTCCAAATGATCCACATTATAGTCGCCACGTGAAAGCCATTATGTGTTTGATTGAGTTCAGGGTTTTGTTCCCAAGAGAAGATCCAGTCTCTAATCGAAGGAATCTGTTCTGAGATGAAATTAAAGTAAAACCAAATGTTTTTAGCTAACGGATAGTGTAGAAGAGCATGTTCCATTGATTCCACTACATTGCAGTTAGGACAATTTAGATTATTATCAATGTATTTTCCTATCCGCTCCCGGACCGGGAGGGCTTTAACACATATTTTCCATAAAAAGAGTTTAATTCTAGGAACTACTTGAATAGACCAAATAAAATTCCAGTTGGGTTCCATCTTAGATGGAGAGTTCATGCTGGTGGAGAGATGTCTATACATAGATTTAACCGAGAAGTTGCCTGACTTGGTAAGGGACCACCTAAGTTGGTCCTCATTATTACAGTCTATAGGAATTGTAAGGATTAAGTTTTTTGTGTTTTCGTCAAAAGTGCTATTGAGAAGTTCCAGGTTCCATTGGTTCTAGTCTATTAGTTGAGAAACTTTAGTGATCTGAGAGTTGTAAATATTCTCCGGGGGGTTGTTAAGAGTTGGAATCCAATTATCTTTCCAAACCTCTATGTTTTTTCCGTTCTGGACCTCCCAAGACGAGAGTTTATCTATATTATACAGGTGCTTACTGATGTTTTTCCAATGCCACGAGTGATGGGTCTTTGCTAAACCCGGCTGTTCACTATTATTATAATATTTTGACTTAAGGAGTTGGACCCAAATAGCTTTAGACTCAGATTTGATCTTCCAAGCTAATTTACTCATCAAGGCTTGATTGTCCAGCTCTGTGTTGTGGATTCCTAGCCCCCCCATATTCTTAGGGGAACAGATGGAAGACCAACTTTTAGTGCATATACCCTTGTTGATGACCTAAATGACCTAGGATCCAGCCCCAACATCCACAAACCTTTTTCTTTTATTTATTTTCTATTTTGCCTCTTCTTTTTCTTCTTATAATCACATATACAACATTTAAGTTTTCTGTGCTAAAACATATTTAAGTTTTCAATGTTTGTCATTTTTTTTGTTGAGCTAATCATTTTGTTTATATAACCCAAGCATGATTTTAATCTCCTTAATTTTTATATTTATTTTGTATTTTGCTTGTTTTTTTTTTCATTTTGTCTGTTTTTTCCCTTAGAATCACGTATACATTATTTAGGTTTTCATTTTGTTTATATAACGCAAGCATGATTCTAATCTCATTAAATCGATCTAAAATCAATTATTAATTGCACTTGTGTACAATATTTACTCTTTTAGTTCCATTTTGTGGATTTTTACTTCTATATTTAGATTAATATGAACTAAAAGTCATTCATTTCCAATGTTTTTACATTTTGTGCAAACGATGATCTCTCTATTCTTTTTCAAACAAAGTAAGACAGGTTCAACAAAAAAAAAAATAAATAAATAAAGTAAGACATGACAATCACAAAACAAAGTGACATTATACAACTGAAACACTAGATCTATCAATAATACATTATAACTTACTAACAAATTTTTTCGCAAATAATAGGGGTCGAGACAAAAATGAAAAAAAAAATAAATAAATGAGAAAAGTGGAAGGATTATCCCCAAAATTAGACCAATTTATTGCTTTCAGATATATTTTAACTAAATGATTGCGTTCTTGTTATAGTTGGTTAAAAACGATCTTAAAATTGTAAAAAAAAAAACAAAACATTTTTTTAGCCAAATGGGCCCCCAACTCTATAGTTTGCTTTGGGTCTAGAGCCGGCTCTGCTAATGATGCAATTAAAGTCTTATAAGATTTTTGGATTAATGTCATACATTGATGATGAAATTTCTTTCTGAAAAGATACTCAGGAATCTAGGTCAGTATTATTAGTGTGCTTCAACAACGACACATTTTTTTAATTTTCAGGCCACAAGGTACCTCTTGCAACAAAAGAAAAAGCGACAAGATACCTATTCTTCTGATCTTCAAATTAATTAGTTTTTTAATCCTTTAAATATTTTAGTTTATACTACTATTAATAAAAAACTGATCTATTTCAACAAAAAAAATAAAAATAAAAAACTGATCCGACCCAGACCAGACGGGTCCATTATATCTGCCCGGTGTGTTACATCAGCCCGCGGGGCCTGACCAGCCTAGGGTTTGACGGTCCCGAGAAAGACTAGTTGGGGGTTTAACGGTCCCGGGCTGGGATATTACTATTTCAACCCGGGCTCAGTAGTCCCGGTTGAAGCCCATACCGGCCCATAAGCAGTAAGCACCACTAACTGTAAGGAAAGATGAGTTTCATGTTAGATTGTTAGGTATCCCAATATGATCTTCAAAACTGGTCCTATTTAGGTGCAAGGCAGAAATGCTCTGCCACTCACTAGGGTTGAAGTTGAAGATCATGATGATATTGTACTAAATAAAGAAGTGGGCGACACCATCGAAGTCCACTAAATATGCAATGGAGATGTTCATCGACATGGACAACTACCTAAATGCATATTACCACTATAAGAAACCCCAAGATTAATCTATTATCCTAATTAACATAATGTCCTTAAAAAGATTAGTTCGTATTAGGTCGGGTGTAATTGTAAAATGTGGCTTCGAATTCATTAATTCAAAACTCTTCCAAAAGTTGTATATTTGACAATTAAACTAATGTCCAGGCCACTCTATTCTGTCCAAATTAATTTTGAGCTAGAAGAACACAGTAATATGAAATCTGAAGATATGTTCGAACATGATAATGTTCAATTGTCATACGTGCTCTACTTGCCCACTAAGAGGCACACATAAAGTAGGCGAAAAGAATTTCATACCAAAGGAAGTGTGATAAAATCTCACCCCATACACAACATTTTTTACTTTTCCACTCATGATCAAGATATCAATTGATTAAGCCCATGCACTTAGCTTGGTAGTAAAACTATGTCCAGATCACGTAGGCCCGTACAGTCATATGTGCTGCACTTCGTCTACGAAAAAGAAGGGCGGTGGTGGGCCTGTGTGGACCGTCCACGTACAGGCCCCCACCACAAAAGGCTCACCTCTCTTTATTTTATGTTTTTTATTTTCCAGATAATACTTTGGAGCGGAGCCTAGTGAAAAGCTAGCAGACTTCGAAATCCTACTTACATTCACTCTTACAAAGGAGTAGTTACAAAAGAAGAAAACAAATATTTAGACATCGATGTTGTAATGACATAGTCGGTACAAGATTTGGATTGTGAGTGAATTCAAGGAGCCAAAGTTGAAAGTCACACATGACTAGCCTAAAATTACTCTAAAACAAATGGTAGTAGAAAAGAAAATGCTCTAAGTGTGGGAGATAAATGCTCAACTACTAAACTGCATGTTACTTGATGTCCATAATTTGTAAGAAATTTGAAAAAATCTATTCGTGGTCTCCAAATAGCTCCACCCATGAGTGAATGGTACAATGTTCAACTTACATTGTTGTGAGTGAATGGCACAAAAGTCTCCATACTATAATGTACATTTTAATAGTATATATAATGGCAGTTAATATAAGTATAGCATAGAAGACACTATGGACCCGTAAATTCTCTCTCTCTCTCTCTCTCTCTCTCTCTCTCTCTCTCTCTCTCTCTCTCTCTCTCTCTCTCTCTATATATATATATATATATATATATATATATACTCCCTCTCTCTTTATCTTCTTACTCTCTTAATTTTTTTTTGTTCAACTTACTCTCTTAATTCTATCTTTTAAACTCTAATTTTAGATGGTACAGTAAGAAAGAGAGGAAATAATTAATGGTGTGTTTGGTTGCAGGATTCATGAATCCACGGATTCATGAGTCCTTGGGATTCATGAATCCAAATGGTTTCTTTTGGTTTGTTTGGTAACCAACAAGAATTCTAGGATTCTTGATTCCTTCATTTAAAATCCTTTGATTTGTTTGTCTATTATATTTTCATTCTTACAAAATAAAATTCTAATTAAAATAATATCCTTCAAATTCATGAATAATATCCCAAAAACAAAATCTCATCTAAATATTGTCTCTAGGTAACTGAAATTTCATGAAACCTATTTTTTACGGTAACTGAAATTTCATGAGACCTATTTTTTCACGAAAATTTCAAAATTAGTTATTTCTTTCTACAAAATAATTATTTTAAAAATATTATTTTTTTCAAATTATTATTTTTCGAAAATTATTATTTTTTTCAAAATCATAATTTTTTTCAAAAATCATTATTTTTTTCCAAAAATCACTATTTTTTTCAAAAATCATTATTGTTTTTAAAAAACATTATTTTTTCAAAAATCATTATTGTTTATAAAAAACATTATTTTTCAAAAGTCATTATTTTTTTTTCAAAAATCATTATTTTCCAATAATCATTATTTTTTCAAAAATCATTATTTTTTTCAAAAATCACTATTTTTTTCAAAAATCACTATTTTTTTCAAAAATCATTATTTTTGAAGAACAATGATTTTTGAAAAATAATTATTTTGTAGAAAGAATAACTTCAAAAAATATTGTTTTTTGAAAAATAATGATTTTTGAAAAATAATGATTTTTGAAAAAAAAAATGATTTTGAAAAAAATGAATTTGAAAAAATAATGATTTTTGAAGAAAAATAATTTTTGAAAAAAATAATGATTTTTGAAAAAAAATAATGTTTTTTAAAAACAATAATGATTTTTTTAAAAAATAATGATTTTTTAAAAGAATAATGATTTTTGAAAAAAAAATAATGATTGTTGAACAAAATAATTATTTTGTAGAAGAGAAATAAATTTTTGTTGATTTTAAGTTTTAAATTTAGGCTTATTGATCCAAAATCCTAGCAATTCCTAGGGGGTAGGGTGGGATTTTGGTCCAATACATATTTTGGAATTAGGAATCTTTAAGATTCAAGAGTCCTAGGATTCTTGGTAGCCAAACAGACCAAGAATTCAGGATTCCTACCAAATCCCACTTTTGATAGGAATCATACTTAGGAATCCTGCAACCAAACACACCATAAGTCTAATTGGCTAATTTTTCCTTCTAATTTTTTTTCCATGTTAGCTGATAGAGCCCAAATATTTTATCCTCGTCTGAGATTACTTTATTTTTCTTTTTCTTAAATTGCCAAATAGTTCTTCCTTTCAATAAAAACTTCTAAAATCAGAAGTTTTTTTTTATAGAAAAATGTTAAGTAAATGTTAGGCTAATAGTACCTCGCGTAATAAAGCATATGAAACTAACTCCGTACAAATTTAGCACTGGACTCCTAGATTATCAACCATAAAAGTAAATGTTAGGCCTATAGTATCTAGCATAATAAAGCATATGAAACTACCTCCATATGGAAAAAAAAAAACTCAGTGATCAATAAATTATATGAAGAAAATAGGGGAATCAAATAAATCACAACTATATAGATAGTCTTTTAGAAGTTTCTTTATTCAAAGTCTAGTGTGGTTGTTGAACAAGATATTCCTCCATTTTCTCTGTCTAGAAAAAGAAAGGCTGCCCACTCGGTCCAAGATTGCACGCTCCATTATCTACTTCGCTTTCACACACACTCTTCTACAAAAACGGTGCCACTAAATGAATATATTTCTCTCTCCACCCAAGAAAAATTGGCAAAAAGGGAAAAGGGCCGTCCACCGGTCCACCCCATTATGTATTTCACAAATCACAGTGACTAGACTAGGTAAGTTGACCGAAGCAAGCCAGCTCTTCCATACAGGTGTGGATGGTTCAGGTTGATCTATATGAACAGATTTCTGAACAAAATATAGGTCAGCGCTTAAGGGAAAGCTAAATAGTTTCCGGGGTGTGAAATTTTAAAAGAATATACAAGATTTTGAAAATATTCTAGAGAAACATATTTTATAAGGAATATGGTTCAAAAACTCACCTCCCTCCACCTCACCTCCCTCCACCTCAACCCACCTCACTCTCTCTCCACCTCACCTCTCTCTCTCCCCACCATTCTTTATGTCTTCTCCGACTAGGTCGTCAGCTGGAAAATTTTCCGGCCGGCGACCTAAAAAGAAAAAAAAATTCACTCTCTCTCTAGAAACTCCGGCGAAGGGATTTTCCTAGATCAGTCTGTTCTTCAACAGACCGGAACTCCGGCGAAGGGAAATCCCTTCGCCGGAGTTTCTAGAGAGAGAGTGAGTGAATTTTTTTTTATCTTTCTAGATTGCCGGCCGGAAAATTTTCCAGTCGGCGACCTAGTCGGAGAAGACAGAGAGAGAGGTGAGGTGGAGAGAGAGTGAGGTGAGGTGGAGGATTTTTTGTTTCCCTATAACATCTTACAAAATAAATTTGTAAACTAAATTGACCAAATCTTCACACTCCGGAAACTATTTAGCTTTCCCCAAAGCACTGCCCAAAATATATCAGGCCGGAAGTCAACCAAGAAAAAAAAACGAGGAAAATATCCTAAAACAATATCTTTCATATATTTACCTATCTATAAATATCTTGGACTCTTCTTGATGGGTACATCTCTTATTACTCCATCTAATTAGAACACAAAATGTGAAGTGTCTAACTTGAAGAAGAAAATGAAGACGTTTTGACAGAAAAAAAATGAATTCACAGTCGGATTGACGATAAACGAGCTTGTGTGTGAAAGTTGGCTCGGCTGATAGCTCCTTTAATCGGATCAAAATTGTAGTGGCCTCGATTTTGAATCAACTAGTTTTTTTGTTCAACTCCACTTGCCAATGCTTTGTCGGCTGCAATGGGTGACAATTAAGCAAACTTTCCTGCTTACCATTGTTCCGTCAAGTAATGAATTTTTTTTTCTCAAATCCTCCTGTCCTTCATAAACATTGCTTGAATGAACTCTCCAAAAAGGAGTTGAAAACCCAATAGTCTGATATGAAAGATTATAGGTTGTTGTACTTTTCTTCTCTTTCCGTTTCTCGGTGATAATGTTATCTAGAAAATTCAAAAATCTTAATTCGGAGATGAATACGATAACTTGGAAAAGCTAATCAACTAAGAGATTGAAAAGTTGAATCACAACGAAAGGAAATAGTTGGAAATAGCAGAATGGCAGAAGCATACAAAAAACACGAAACATGTTATTAACCTTCTTATGGTACCATCTTAGGGGGGTGTAATCAATCCCGACTTTGGTTGACATTCCTAAGTTTTATGTCCATGTACATTCTCATTGGAAACGGAGAGTCCATGGACTTTCACGGAATCTCATTATCATTTCAATGACATTTATATTGACATTGTATAAAGCTTCATAGTTTCTCATGGACAATTTTCCCTGACATCGATGGACTTTCATGAATTTCATGTAGATGAAAGTGTAATGTATCATTTTTGGTAATTAGATTAATAACCAATATGATATTATTATTATACATTATGACATATTCACATATAAACTATGTTACTATAATATCTTTTTTTGACATGGACTCTAACTCTCTAGGAGTCATTACATTCAACAACCGTATAGATACATCATTTAAAAAACATGAATTGGATAAGTCTGATAACTACCATTCAACAATGCCGACAATTTTTTTAAAAATCTTTCACACAATCTACAAAAGTATAACATATCAAAAGTCATCTCAAGTCATAGGTAGGCTAACGCGTATAAAAATCAGACCAAACCTACATGGGCGGGTTGATCTGATATTATAACCATATTATCATGATACTATTATTACATTTTAGTTATTTTATTTTTATTCTTGAGAGTCATTACATCATTGCATGACATTGATATATCATGAACTGGATGGACTCAATAATTACCATCTCAAAGATATCTTAGACCCTAAGAGATATATAAAGACCCTTATTCATAGATACATGAAATAATATCATTTGTATCTTCAAGTATTTTCAAAGATCGTGGACTCTTTTTAAATGTCAGATCCCGTCTTTCAGGTCACTCGCGTATGTTACTAGTAGGATGATTATGTTAATGTGGTAATACCCTAACTTTGTCTTCTATACTTTTCCACGATTTTCCAATTTGGGGGAAAAAATTTCACGGAAATTTTTGCAAGAAAAGTGGTATAAGGAGGCACAAAACAAAGTTTTTTGGTTTGTTGCCTTGAATTTTACATTTGTCATTAAGTTTATAAATGTGAATTTGACTCCAAAATTTTGTGTTTTCTTTCCCGACTTGTTTATGTTATACAACGTTCTCACACTCATTACCTTTTCAGCTCAGTGCCACACCTTTGAGAATTGAATATTCAGACCTGAGTAAATCTTTGCGTAACAGAAGGTATACTAACTAGGATTTTTGAGGGAGAGGACCAAAATTAGCCCGGTAAATTAGCTTCCGCCCCAGCCCATGTCCGAATTGCGGGAGAGGTCCAAAATGTCAGATCCATCTGACAATTCCTGTTTCTAAGGGTTATTCCCTTCCCGTTTTGCCCTGCCTGCTTCTCCCTTACCTGCCTTAATGGCCGATTGACATGGCAATTAATGAGCCGAAATTGTCAAATCCGGAGCATTAAATGAGGAGAAAATATCTCCAATTTTATTTCCTTCCCTCTCTAATCTGATTTCCTTCCCTTATCTCCCCGCCCAAATCTCTCCTTTATTTTCTTCTTTCTCTCTCTATCCTCTGTTCTCTCTCCTGTAATGGCGCCATTTTTTCATCCAAATTTTTGGGTTGAAATTTTCTGTCCCGCTCAAAATCTATCAACTGTTTCTAGCTCTATTTATAGACAGAAGCTCATCATCTTTTGAAAGACCAACTGTTACTGTTCTTCCACATCAGGTTAGTGATTTTAATGTTCATCATCTTCCTGGCTTGAAGGGAACTCTAGTGTTTTGCCTCACTCATCTTCTGCCATGAATACTCCTTAGACCCAAACAAAAACAAAAATAAAAACAAAAACAAAAACAAAAGCATTTAAACTCATCTTCTAGCCTTGAATGGTATCATTTAATGTTATCATTTTAATGTTCTTAAATCTCATCTTTTAGCCTTCAATGTTATCATTTAATGTTTCTTTTGGTCCACTGCTCTTTAAAGACAAACAGTTAGACACTACATTTCATTCATATTTGTTTTGCTTGACTGTCCCTTTCATGTTTATGCCCTGAATACTCCTTAAACAAGAACAAAAACATTTAAACTCATCTACTTGCATTGAATGAAGTAATTTCAAGTTGATGGATGTACTTCCAAAAGAGGTCACCAAAATGATGAATATTAGGATCCTTTGAACAACTCCTTCGAAACTAATGATTTACTGTAACACTAGTTCATTGCCCACCAATCAAGTACTTCAAGACACCACCCTTAATGAATTTGTATATTTACTAGTCAGTATACAGTTTCCTTTTTGTTTTATAGTTGATTGTACATTTTGTAGTTTCTACTTAGTTATATAGTGTTTGTTCTTGGTCAGTTTTCTGTACATGTTTATATACAGTGGCCAAGTTTACCGTACATTGTTCAGTTCCCGTTTTGCAATATGTCTGTACTTTCGTTTAGTTAACTTTTGCAGGTCGGATTGCATATCTCTAATCTTAACACGTCAACTTTGAATCGGTATATTTTCATTCCTTATACTTTCGTTTTTATTGTTCAACTATACCGTACATTTTCCCGTTCATTATCCGTTACCCCGTTTCCTCTTCGTTGGATAGTTTACAGAACATTCTAAAGTTCCCGACTTTCTCTTATGCAGAATGAACAGAGAAGAAATGTCGTCCCAGTCAAATGAAGAGTCCATTCGTGAACCAGAACGTCAATTCTTCAGTCTCCACCCATCAAGTATCTCAAGATCACCACCCTTAATGAATCGGTATATTTTCATTCCTTATACTTTCGTTTTTATTGTTCAACTATACCGTACATTTTTACGTTTCTTATCCGTTAGCCCGTTCCCTCGTCTTTGGATAGTTTACGGAACATTCTAAAGTTCCCGACATTCTCTTGTGCAGAATGAACAGAGAAGAAATGTCGTCCCAGTGTAATGAAGAGTCCATTCGTGAACCAGAACGTCAATTCTTCAGTCTCCACCCATCAAGTATCTCAAGATCACCACCCATAATGAATCGGTATATTTTCATTCCTTATACTTTCGTTTTTATTGTTCAACTGTAGTGTACATTATTACGTTCCTTGTCCGTTATTTAGTTCCCTCGTGGTTTGATAGTTTACAGAACATTCTAAAGTTCCCGACCGTCTCTTATGCAGAATGAGCAGAGAAGAAATGGCGTCCCAGTCAAATGAAGATTCCATTCGTGAAGCAGATCGTGATTTCTGCAGTCCCTACCCATCAAGTACTTCAAGATCACCACCCTTAATGAATAGGTATATTTATTAGTCAGTATGTAATTCCAGTTGTGCTTTATAGTTGGTTGTACATGTTGTAGTTCCCACGTAGTTATACAAGGTGTGTTGTACTTGGTCAGTTTTCTGTACATGTGTCCTTCACCTCTGTACATGTTCCTTCACCTCTTCACCTTATTCCTGTAATTATTCAGGTTTGAACTTGAATTCTTCCCTTCGAATGCTTCAAATTTGTCAAGATCATCACCCTCAATGAGTACAGAAGCAATGAATCGGTACATTTTCATTCCTTATATTTTCAATTATATTGGTCAAGTATTTTGTACAAATTTAAGTTCCTGAATCCGTTCGCCTGTTTCCTTGTCGTTTGATAGTTGACGGTACATTATTCAGTTCCCTTTTCCTATATATCTATATATTTCGTTAACTTATGCAGGTTGGAATGTGTTTTTGTCATGCCTAATTCTTCAATTGTGCCTCGATCATACACTTCAATGATTCCACAAGAGTTGAATCGGTACGGTACTTGGTGTGTTATACCTTTTTTTACTGGGAGTTGTAAAATGTCTGGTTCCCAATTAAATGTAAGGTTAGTTTTTCCGTTCCTGGTTTTAAACTTTGTGTATTTTTGTAGGTCGCCCAGTGATTTCTTCTTACCCCCGCCTTCTAACCATGGTGATGGTTCCACTGCTCTTGTCAGAAGAGAACCTCTCCGGTCTGAGAGTTGGCCTGAAGTATTCACCCATGAGGGTCAAGAATTTCCTGGCGGTGTGATTGCATTTCGCCAGGCTCTCAGTCGATACTCAATCAAACACGGTTACAATTATGTGTTTGTGAAGAATGACCGCGATCGTGTCACCTGTGTTTGCAAAAGTACAAAATGCAAGTGGAAAATACACGCGGTTGCTCCTCTTAAGTCGAGATCTATGTTTATCCTGAAAGCCTACAACCCCGTTCACACTTGTGAAGACTTCATCACTGGTGTACGGAAACCTCGACTATCGACTGAAGCTGTTAGTTTATTGATTGCAGAAGACATTAGAGAAAACCCTACCAAGAGCACGAAGGATATTGTTAGTTCCTTCAAAAAAGATTATGGTATTAAACTGAGTTACTACTACTCATATCATGCTCGAAATGCGGCAATTTGTATAGGATTTGGTGATGAAGCTGATTCCTATGCAAAACTCTCCTGGTATGTTGATGCTCTGTCACGATCTAATCCTAACAGTCATATCGATCTGGAAGTTGATGAAGAGTCGCATCGTTTTGTAAGAATTTTCATTGCTCTTGGAGCATGCATAGAAGGTTACAAGCATTGTAGACCTCTGATATTTGTTGATGGTACGTTTGCTAAAACAAAGTATAATGGATGTATTCTTGCTGCAGTTGCGAAGAATGGAAACGACGGTAATTATTCTATTTCTCTTGAAACTGTTCCCTGTACATTGTGTAATTGTCAGAAAACCATATAGTTGTCTGTTCATTAGTTAGTTTCCGAGACATGCTTACATTTACAAGAAACAGTAATGTATATACTCAATCATTGTGTTGTACGCAGGTTTTTTCATTCTTGCCTATGCTGTTGTTGATGTAGAAAACGATCACAACTGGCTCTGGTTTTTTGGGAACTTGAAGAAGTGTATAGATATTGGTGAATCACTTACTTTTATGTCTGATAGGCATAACGGTATATTAAATGGTGTTCGGAATGTATTCCCATCGGCCAACCACTCCTACTGCGTGTGGCATTTGCGGAACAACTTGAATTTACGAGTTAGAAATGGTGCCAAGAAGTCAGATTATTTTCAGTCATTGATGTTCAAAGCGGCTCGTGCACTTACTGCCTCGGACTTTAGCAAATACACTGGGGAGATTTGTGTAATGGGTGGGGCTGGAGCTGAAGCTTTTTTGAACTCAGTCGACCCTGTTCATTGGGCAGATGCCTTCTTTCCAGGGAAAAGGTACGGTTTAATTTGCTCTTCCTTGTCTGAGTCCTTCAATTCAAGGATCCGAGACGAGAGAGTTATGCCAATAACAGTCATGCTCGATATGCTGCGAATGAAGATCATGAATATGATGAACGAGAGGCGAGTTGAGTCATCTAGTTGGTGTACTTTCTTATGCCCGAAGGTAGATAAAGAAATGCAACTGCGTTACAAAGTGGCTTGTAGTTGGACGTGCGTCCAGTCCGGTGAAGCTCAATACGAGGTATTGTCTATGCCCTCCCATTCAGTTGATTTGGCGCTACGGACCTGCACTTGTCGCAAGTGGCAAGTAGAAGGCATACCATGTGAGCATGCGATTCTGTGTATAAAAATGAACGGTGGCGATGCCTCTTCATTTTTTGATTCCAATTTCACTACCGAAGCCTATTGTAAGACGTATAGTCATCCTGTTAAGCCTGTACCTACGTTTGATGAGCCTAAATCATATGACCCAGACACGATGATTCTTCCTCCTCTCACAAAGCGACGTCCGGGTAGACCTCGTACCACTCGAATTGAAAGTGCCGGGTATTTTCCCAAAAGACAGAGGGTGTGTGGCAGATGTAATCAACTGACGACCCATAATCGTGCATCTTGTAACGAACCAATATAGTGATGGGTTAGCACTCATGTGGATGATTTTGTTTAGCACTTCTTCAAGTGTCCAGTATTTTGTTAGCACTTCCTTTTGAAATGTAAGTTTCTTTTTGTTGTCTACTGTTGTATGTAGAATACATTTCAAAAAGTTTGATGTCCACCACCAAACGGGCAGTACATTGTAAAACTGACTGTACATTGTAAAACTGGAAGTAGATTATGTAATGCCTTGTACCTGTTATGTAAGTTGTATGTGCATTTGATATTTTCTAAGCATTGAGTACCTTTCACATCTTGTGTCCTTTGGTCGAAATTGTACATAATGAATGAGTCTAAGTTGTACAAGTTTTTACCCTTCAAAAAGTTTGATGTCCACCACCAAACGGGGAGTACATTATAAAACTGACTGTACATTAGAAAACTGGCAGTAGATTATGTAATGCCTTGTACCTGTGATGTAAGTTGTATGTGCATTTGAACATAAACATTGACAGTAAAGTATAAAACTGATAATACAAAACATAATACAAAACAGAAGTATTTTTCAGTACAACAGTAGTTAATAACATTTGTACAACATTTTTTACAATTATCAGCTGTCTTTTTACATCATCTTACTCCAAGCCTTTTGTGACTCCCTTAAAATTTTGTACGTCACCTCCGTTCTCATTCTTCTAGCTCTGTCGCTAAATTGTTCGGGCTGCGTGCAACTGTCTGGCATGCGAAAGTCTTGACTGTGTATGAATATTCTTTCCAGATGCAGCATTACGAAAAGACCGCAGTCCGGTCTGCAGGATAAAAACAAATTTTTCATTATACCAAGTTGTAGCCATTAGAAGAAGTAAAGAAGAGAACAACTCAATGTCTAGAGTACGGTAAGTTATAAAACTGCTAGTGCATTATGTAATGTCTACTGGACAGTAAGTTATGCTTTGTGTGTTTTGGAACAAATCAATTTACAGTAAACTATAAAATTGTCAGTGCATTCTGTAATGTCTAGTGTACAGTAAGGTATGCTTTGGGTGTTTTGGAACAAATCATATTATAGTAAACTCTATAACTGACAGTAAACTACAAAACGGACATTATAAAACTGAAAGTGAATGGGACTTACTCTTTCCCTTGCTGTGGACATTCTTCTTCCCTTAAAAATGGGATCTTTTTCTTCAGTCGTTTTCGTCCGCAGTTCAATTCATTTAACACACCTGCAAGGACTATTGCAAACTCCCTTGCATTCTTGTTGCACGTTTGAGCGAGCTGTCGATCATTGATTAGTGAATTATAGTGTATCCAATCATTTTCATGGAACCTATACACCAGAAGCGTCCAGTGGTAACCATAGTATGCATCATTGGTGTATGGTGTGTTAATTGGAACACACAACACTGAGGTATGGCCTTTGATAAACTGCTCCTTAATTCTGGTCTGCAAATTTGCAGTTATTGTATCGGGGTGCCGTTTCTGGTTGATCAACGTCTGCAAATTACCAATAATACATTTTAAGAAATATTTGACAGTAACACAATACAAAAAGTTCGAAGCAATCTTACGTAGATCAAGGCTGACAAGAATATGATCTCTTTGCTTTTGTTATCTGGCCTGCTGTGGAGGTGGTCTGCAAACCAATCGATGATTTGAGAGTCGCACTCCCTATACATCATTAGATCATCTAACTCTTTTCCAGTTAGACGGTGTTCATTATCTTTCTTCCACACCTCCAGTCTGTACCGTACATTTCAAAATTTACAAGACATTCAATAATGTACGTGACACATTCAAATGTGTAATAAATTAAAATATTTACAAGAAACTTACTTTTTCCAGCCTTTCTGGCAGAACTCTAGCAGTAGAGGTCTTTCTTTCTGAATCACATAAGGCCAAAGCCCACCTATTTTCCAGTTCCCTAAGCTCTCTTTGTCTTCTTTGTTCAAATTCATGGGTTCCACAGCCACAATTTCCTTTCCCTTATCTGCCTTGAAAGTCGCTTTCCGCACACGTGGGTTTTGCTTCACCCTTCTTATAAGAGAGTTCTGAAGAGGCTTTGACCCTGATTCTCCTTTGCTTGCCACCCTCTTTGGAGGGGAAACAGTTTTCTTTAGCACTTCCTGGACTGACTCTTTGCCCATTTTGATTATATCTGCAAAATCAGAATTAGGTGGTGTCTGCAGAATATCGGAAGTATTATGTTTGCTGATCCCCTCTTCTGGTGGTGTCCAAACCACTATTTGTGTGCAGTCAATTCCCAGATCAAAGCTTGGTGGCGTAAGTTGGTTGTTGCTGATTGTACTGCCCTTCTCTTCACTTGCTACATCTATTTAATACAATGTTAGAGCTTAGGTTTGTTAAATATTTTATAATCACTATAATAACATAAACTTCATCTATTTGAAACAAAAATATGCGAATCTTACCTTTTAACAATTGATCTTTTTGTTGTAGTTTGAGTGTTTCCTCTCTTTTATGAATTCTCTGAAGCCAGGAGTCATCGTCGCTCGATAGATTAACGTCCCTGCCCCCAAGGTCATCTCTCTCATCCTCTCCGTCCTCTTTGTATTTCTCTGTTTTTATGTAATCGGGAATTAATATATGTCATTGTTATCCTCAAATTTACTGGTAAAAAAAAAACTGAGGATGCATGGCAAAGTTCCCGATAAGTTTTCTCAATCCCGGTACCCGTTTAGTAACATTTAGTTAAACGATATGCAGAATAACATGAATTAAAGTTCTGTTAAAGTAAACATAAGCTCATAAAAACCTTGACTAAAAGGGAACCACCTAATATGTCATAAAGTACCTTTGTTCAAGCCATTTTAATACGATAACCACTAACACTAAACATGTCATGAAACATCCTATCCTTAACTACTCTTTAGTACTATTTAACTTTGATTGAAATGAGTTTGACTGTAATCGAAAATTAGAGATTGCCTTTTCCTTTGCCGGCATGCTTTTGCTTCTTTGCATGATCCTCTGACTCGGACGATTCATCATCATCATCTGTTTCACTGTCACTGTTTTCTGCTTCACCGTCTTTCACTGTTTCTTCTTCACTTTCAGTCTTGTCTTCATCACTTTCACTACTTTCTTCTCCATTTTTTCCTTTTATTTCAGTTTCCTTCTTACCCTCATCTATCTGCATCTGTTCTTCTTCACTACTATCACTGTCTGTCTCACTCTCACTTTTCTGAATTTTTCCTGCCTTCTTAATCTCTTTTTTCTCCACTACTCTCACTGTCTCTTCTTCTTCACTACTCTCACTGTCACTTTCCTTCTTACCCTCATCTATCTGCATCTGTTCTTCTTCACTACTCTCACTGTCGGTGTCACTCTCACTTATCTGACTTTTTCCGGCCTTAGTAATTTCACTTTTCTCCACTACTCTCACTGTCTCTTCTTCTTCACTACTCTCACTTTCACTTTTCTCCACTACTCTCACTGTCTCTTCTTCTTCACTACTCTCACTGTCACTCTCACTTATCTGACTTTCCCCTGCCTTATTAACCTCTTTTTTCTCTACTCCTCTCACTGCCTCTTCTTCTTCACTACTTTCACTTTCACTATCACTCTTACCTTCCTGGTTCCCCTCATTTTTCTCTATCTCCTCTTCTTCTTCTTCTCCACTCTCACTTTCAGTTTCACTTCCTTCTTTATTCCTCTCCTCATCCTTTCCTGTCTCACTTTTATCCTGACCCTCTTCTTGTTTATCAGTTTCACCACTTTCAGTTGCACTTCTTTCTTGTTCCTTCTCCACTTCTACATTTTCCTGTCCTTTCTCCTGCTCTTCCCTCCCATCACTCTCACTTACATTTTCTTCTCGTTCTTCCTCCCTTGCTGCTTGCCCAGTTTGTTCCCCCTCAGGTTCTAGCTGTTCTTGACTTGGACCCCCTTCATATGTTGCTGTTTCCATTCTATCTTGTGATTGCAGCACATCTGAATAAGCTTTTAAAGCTGAGTCTCTTTCCTCGCATGCTTTTGCCAGCTCCTGTCTCAAAAGAAAGATTTCTCTTTCTTGGTTCTCTATTCTCTTCAACAAATTGGTTAAGCTCTTTGGATTTTCTCCTTCTGACAAAATTCTACTTTCAACATCATTTTCTGGCCAGATTCTTCTTTCATATACCTGCAAGATTTTAAAAAATACATCAGAAAGTAACACAACTTACTGAAAATTAGACAACTGACAAGACATTAGAAAACTGACGCTTAATTACCACACTGACAGCACATTATAAACCTGTTGATACATTAAAACACAGACTGTAAATTTGTTACTACAGTTTATATGTTTCAACTATTAGATGCAGAATTATACCTGGTCCTCAATAAGATTTTGAAGTTTGTCGTCGAATGTCTTATCAATTTCTTGCAGAGACCATCTCACCAATCGAGGCACTTCATCCTTCACCTTGCTTATTCTATCGTAGCATAGAGTATGCTCGCAGAACCAGATCTACTCAGAGATAAAAACAATTACATAACCAATAAAATGTCACTGAATATACCAAGTGTCGTGAAGAAAATAATACTTACAGGAAGGACAATTAGGCATCCAGAAGCTTTGATTGGATCGTGTGGGTGCCAACTGATCCTGTCCATCATGTACGCGTGCACTGCTCTTGCCCACGATACTTTTTTTATTGTTTCCATTGATTCCAAGCAGTTGAGGAAGATCGGGGATATGGAGTAACCAGTACTCGAAGCAAAGAGTAGATTAGCAGATAGGGATAAGATTACCAGCTTAACAATGTCCATATCATCCACATCTACATCGTCTACGGCTTTGTTTAGAGCCTCGGATACCGAGTGACATGTCACATAACCAGGTATTTCTCCGAAATATTTCATACAGAAGTCAATCTGTGGTTGCCTTAATACCTTGGTTTTGGGTATCACATCTTCCATTTCCCCCTCCATTGGCAAGCCCAGGATGAGGGCCACATCCTCTGCTGTCAGTTGAAGCTCTTTGCCTGCAAGTGTGAATCTTTCAGTCTTTGTATTGTAAAGGCTGAGGATTTCGAAGATAGCTTTGTTGGGTCGAACTGGATTTGCCATATCGAGCTTGTTTTCATTGAAGGCTCTCAACAGGTATTTGAAAGGAGTCTCATCCAACAACTCCTTCTGTCTGTCACTCAACTTAAAATAAGTGCTCTTCATTTGGTCCCAAATTTTACGAAGGGACCACTTGTATGCCTTTGAGAGTTTGCTATTCAGTTTGTCGGGTCGATTTTTCATCTCTTTTCCCCCCTGTTCACTTCCCTCTCCTTGAGGTTTTGTTGGCTTCTTTTGTTTCCGTTGAGGACCCTCCGGTTCTTGGGATGCTTTCCTCTTTCCTTTTGTATTCTTCACAATTTTTGGTTCAGCTTCCTGCGGGAACAAAGGAGTTTACAGTAAATTTAAAAACCGACAGTAAACTATAAAACTGACAGTGCATTATGTAATGTATGGTGTACAGTATCATATGCTTTGTGAGTGTTGGAAGAAATCAATTGTCAGTAAACTATAAAACTGACATTGCTTACTGTAATGTATTGTTTATCATATGCTATGCTTTGTGTTTTTTGGAAGAAATCAATTTACAGTAAATTATAAAACTTTCAGTGCATTATGTAATGTATAGTGTACAGTATGCCATGCTTTGCTTGTTTTGAAACATATCAGTTTACAGTAAACTATAAAACTGACAGTGCATTATGTAATGTCTACTGTACAGTAAGGTATGCTTTGTCTTTTTTGGAACAAATAAACTTAGAGTAAACTATAAAACTGACAGTAAACTATCTATTAAGAGTAAACTACAAAACGGACGTTATAAAACTGACTGTGATCTTGACCAAAGCTTTGTGCATGGGAACTAAAAAGTTTCTAGACATCTGGATCATGTACATGAAACTAAAAAAAGGTAGGATGAAGTCAGTGATTTGTGAAAGTTTGTGAAATCTGCAGGTTAATGGGGTGTGAAAACAGAGAAATGAAGTAAGATGCATCAAATCTTTATCTGAATTTCTCTGTTTTCACACCCCATTTACCTGCAGATTTGACAATTCACTGACTTCATCCACCATGGTTACTGTTTCGACCAAAGGACAGTAAAATATTTCAAAGCTTTGTGAAAAAGTAAAACGAAATTGTGCATGGAAACTAAAAAGTTTCTAGATCACTGGATCGTGTACATGAAATTAAAAAGAGTGTGGACTTTTGTACCTTCGTCTTCCCCCTCGGACTACTCCTGGTTGGTTGTTTTTGTTTCATCTTATTTTGTTTCACGGATCTCGACCTTGTGGTTGCTGGCTCTGTAGCGATTTTTTTTGGTGAGGTTGTTTTTGTGATTTTCTTCACCATCTGCAAACAGTAAGGATCCAAGTTAAATTTGTAACAGATTTCGAAGGAATATTTAGGGTTTTTCTTTAGATTTAGGGTTTTTCCCTCAAAAATCCTTTTTCTTTTTGTTAAAGAAAACTTACCTTTTATGAAGAACAACTTGAGTGTTTGAACAACTTGAGTGTTTCGAAGGAATGAAGAACAGCTTCAGATTTCGAAGGGATGAAGAACAGCTTCAGTTTTTGAACTGGTTTTTAGAGAGAGAGAGTGAGCGGTTTCTTTTGGGTAATGGACGAAGAATGAGGAATAATCAGGAGTAATGGAGAGAGAGAGATTGAGCGGTTTCCAAAACTGAAAGGCGTGGGCTCGAGGTAATGACGAAGTGACGTTGGGGTGGAGGAGTCATTCGAAACCTGACTTGACGTCAGACTTTGGCCCAAAAGTTCGTCAATTTCGCGCTTTTTTTTGAATGGCAGATCCGTAATATCAATGAAATCGAAGGTTTTTTAGTTTTCCACTTTCAAGGGGCTGACAATTTGGACCTGATCCATAATTCCGGACTGCCTTGGGCCCGGTCCTCATTCTTCCCATGATTTTGGGCCGTTTGCCCAAGTCCTCTACTAACTAAGCTTACTTACACACCATAATTTGTTTAATCCATTGTAGGAACTGTTTGACAAAACTCTGTTTCAGTATTTCTAGTTGTTTGAGTCAAGAGAGTATGTTGTTGATGTCTGAAATAGAATGGTATTTCATTGATTTATTAAGAGTTGTGTTACAATGAGTATTTATACAAAGTGAGGCAATACACAAGAATGGAAACTACCAAATTTATATTATTTTATACTCTAATTATAAAGATATTATATACTAATTGATATTTCCCCTCACGTTGGAGCGCAGATGTCTTCGAGACCTAACTAGCTTAATGCGTTGGAGAAGATTTGACTGTTGACTGCTTTGGTTAGTATATCTGCTAATTGATCTTCAGACCGGACAAATGACACCTTAATAATATTTGAATCAAGTTTCTCTTTTATGAGGTGTCGATCTACCTCAAAATGTTTGGTTGTGTCATTTTGCACTGGGTTATTTGCAATATCAATTGTAGCTTTACTATCATAATGCAATTCCATAGCTTGTTGGGATTTAAAACCTAGTTCTTTCATCAAATTTCTAATCCATAATAACTCACAAATTCCTTGGGCCATACTCCTGTATTCAAATTCAATACTTGACCTAAATACTACTTTTTGCTTTGTGCTTCGCCAAGTAACCAAATTTCCACCTACAATAGTGAAGTACCCAGATGTAGATCTTCTATCAGTTACATTGTCTGCCCAATCTGCATTTGTGTAACCTTCAAAATCAAAATGACCATGAGAAGAAAACATTAATCCTTCACCAGGGGCTAACTTCAAGTACCTCAAAATTCGAGTTACAGCATCCATGTGTGCCTCATCACTTGGTGCATGCATAAATTGACTTACCACACTTACCACATATGCTATATCAGGTCTAGTATGTGATAAGTAGATCAATTTACCAACTAGACGTTGATATCTATCTTTATTGGTGGGCACTTGGTCCGGTAATAACTCAAGCTTGTGATTCTCCTCCATATGAGTGATTGCTGGCTGACAATCCAACATGCCTGTTTCAGTTAAAATATCAAAGATATATTTTCGTTTTGACAAAAAAAATCTTGTTCCGAGCGGGAGACTTCGATACCCAAAAAATACTTCAAAGCTCCAAGATCTTTCATCTCGAAACTTTTTGTCAAATGATGTTGTAATGCTAGTCTTTCTTCAGTATCATTTCATGTTACTATCATATCATTAACATAAACAACGAGGCAGGTAATCTTGCTATTTTTATGCTTGAAAAATAAAGTATAATCTACATTGCTCTGTTCATATCCAAAAGTTCTCATGCATTTACTAAACCTTCCAAACCACGCTCTTGGAGATTGTTTTAGTCTATACAAAGATTTCTTCAGTTTGCAAACCACATTACTTTTGATAGAAT
The DNA here is from genome assembly GCF_041429995.1 of Eschscholzia californica. NCBI lineage: Eukaryota > Viridiplantae > Streptophyta > Magnoliopsida > Ranunculales > Papaveraceae > Eschscholzia > Eschscholzia californica. Next base: position 24,298,904 of record NW_028238461.1, read on the forward strand.
TCTTCTTGCATTCCGGTGGAGGGTCAGTGTAAACTTCTTCTAAATCACCATGTAAGGATGCATTTTTTATGTCAAATTGTTGCGAAGGCCAATTTAAATTTGCTGCTAATGAGATGAGAACTCGAACTATGTTCATCTTAGCCACTGGAACGAATGTTTCAGAATAATCAATACCATGGGTTTGAGTGTAACCCTTGGCTATAAGTCTAGCTTTGTAGCGTTTAATAGTTCCATCTGCTTTATACTTAACTGTATATGTCCATTTGCATTCTACTGTTTGTTTTCCTTCTGTAGGGTGGTCACTTCTCAGATTGAGTTTTCTTGGAGTACCTTCATTTCTTCGTTCATGGCTTGAGTCCACTTCGGGTCCTTCAAAGCTTCCTGCACATTTACTTGGAATAGATACAAAAGACAATTGACATGTAAATGACGCACATGATGGAGACGGTCTATGCATAGATACATAATTAGTTATGGAATATTTTGTGTTCGAGTTGAAATCTGGTTCATATTATTTTTTGGGGATGCTTCTAGTAATTCGAGGAGGTAACTGGTAGCTTGTATTTTCTATGCTTTCTACAATTGAGGAATTATCAGAGGAATCTAGTTCAATTACATGTGGAGGATCAACTAGATCTGCAGGGTCTGATTGGATGAGTGGTGGTGGTACTACATGAAGAGTTGGAGTTGCAATGGTATCTTGTTCAATATTTATTGTAAACTGATCGGAAGCTATCACATCTTTAACTACATAAGGAGTTGGAGTTGCAATAATATCTTGCTCAACGTTTATTGTAGACTAATCGAAAGTTATCACATCTTCAACTATTGCGGTGGCTGAAATAGTGTTGTCAATAGTATCCTCTGCAAATATATAGTTCCCCCCTACAGTGGATACTCATAGTCTCCCCCTGAGAAATAATACTCACTCCCAGAGAAAGTAACATCAACGGTAACATACTTATTCTGGGTAGGTGGATGGCAACAACCATATCCCTTTTGAGTATTCGAATAACCAACAAATATACATTTACGTGCTCCTGGATCAAGCTTAGTTGTTGATGAGGATAAATCTGAGTGTATGCAACCCAACCAAATTTGAGTGGTTCTAAACTTGCTGAAGAAGGAATGTTATGGAATGAAGTCAATGTCTCTAAAGGAGTTTGGTATTGAAGAGTAGTAGATGGTGTTCTTTTTATAAGATACACAGCAGAACAAAGAGCTTCACCCCAAAAATACTGTGGCATGTGGACTGCCAACAAAGAGGCACAAACAACTTCCAAAAGATGTTGATTTTTCCGCTCAGCAACACCATTTTGCGGGGGTGTATTAGCACATGTCGTTTGATGAACAATGCCCATTTGAATCAATAAATTACTCATCTCATTAGAAGTTTACTCTCCACCATTATCGGACCGTAGTGGTCATAATCTTTTTAAATAATTGTGTTTGAACATATTGATGAAACTGTTTGAACTTATCAAAAACTTCACTTTTTTGCTTCAGAAGAAAATTCTATGTCATTCTGGAGCAATCATCAATAAATGTCACAAACCACCTGAAACCGCTAATGGTATGGATTTTAGCCGGACTCCAAACATAAGAGTGAACAATCATAAAAGGCATGGAACTTTTATGTAATCTCAAATGATAAGAAATCCGACGACTTTTAGCGAAAATACAAGTTTCACAATGAAAAACTGATTCTGTAAACTTATAAAAAAGATCTGGAAATAAACGTTTCAAATAACTAAATGATGAGTGCCCCAAACACCTGTGAACAAAATATTTGTGGAACTAATAATAAGTCATAATCAAGATAAGGCACAACCAAGACACGATCAAGACTCAATCATGGAGTGAGAGAAAGAGATCCTTCTCCAAAGACATGAGAAGTAGTTCCATTAGCACTAGTAATATGGGTTTGTCTAGATTATTTAGTGGAATGTAGACCGTCAAAGCGAGATGTCAGGTGGTCAGTAGCACCAGTGTCAATTATCCATGATCTATTACAAGTAAACGAGGGATCGCTTGATATACCTGAAGTAGCTAAAGCCGTAGCACTAGAAGTACTTGCTGGAGATGACCCATCGGTCAATGATTGCGTATTTTTTCACTAGCCATGAGAAAACAAACAGGACGGCTAATAAATCTTTTTTTCTCTTTTTTTATAAGAAGATAACAAAAAAGTAGAGAGAGAAACCCAAGTTAATGGTAGAGAACACAAAAAACTGTGTAAACTAAAAACTGATGGTGTTACCCGATGAAGAAACTGATTGTAAATCACTGATTTGATGATGATATGAGAAGTAGACAGATTTGGTGTTGAATATATATTCAACCGGGACCTAATAATGAGAATGAAGATGACCCGACGAAGAATTCCGGACAACTATTGTAAAGCTTCAAGATTGATGCTCTGATACCATGTCTGAAATAGAATGATATTTCATTGATATATTAAGAGTTGTGTCACAATGACTATTTATACAAAGTGAGACAATATACAAGAATTGAAACTACCAAATTTATATTATTTTACACTCTAATTATAATTATTGGTACAACAAATTGAAAGTGGAACTCCAAAGAGACGATCTCATGCGCGAAGATCATGAGAACCATATCTTCGCTCTCGGCCCAGCGTAATTTAGTTTTTCGTTATTTGCTTTATTTTGATTGAAACCATGTATATACAATTGTGTGTGGTGAAACCAGTAATATTGATAATAAGCTATATTTATCTTCGTTATGTTTTTACATTCTTTGTAACACCTCTTGCTTCATGAGTGCTTTTAATTTTGTAAAATGCCATCAATTCCATTGCATCGTTTTAAATTTTGTAATACGACAAGTAAATTATAGTTGTTTAGCAATCAAACTAGCCGCGAGAACCCTAATTAAGGTGAAACAAGCTAATGTGGGAAAAAGTGTCCACCATCCTCTTCGCGACATAGCACCTAACTTGCCAACTTTCGTAAGATTCCGAAATTGTGGGCAATTAGAAGTCAAGTTGCCAGGAAATTTGAGAGAATCTCTTCTTTGTCCTATTCCATTGCAACATATTTCTAGAAGCTAAAATTTCGTGGCAATTCCACTAAACAATAGAAGGACTTATTAGTAGTGATGTACATAAATGTAATTTACTTTAAGCTAAAGGATAATCTTGTAATTGTAATCTTCTTCATTTCTCTATAAATATAGAAATACCCTAGAAAACAGGGTATCTTGAGTTCTACATTCTATATGGTATCAAGAGCACATTTCTAAAACCTTTCTTCTCCTTGGTTTTCAGTGTCGTCACCTTTGCTTACTCTTCAATGGCTGACTCTACAGTCAACACTTCAGTCCCTTCTGCTCTTACTCCACCTCCTCCTTCCTCCTCCTCCTTTACCCAATCTGTTTCTTCCTTTCCCAATCTCTCTAACATTGCTCATCTTGTCTCTATTAGACTTGATAATACCAACTATCTCTTATGGAAGAGTCAGCTGCTTCCTATCCTTCATTCTCAAAACCTTTTCAAGTTTGTCAATGGCTCCTTTCCCCCTCCACCTGAGTTTCTACCCTCCTCTTCATCTGAAACTTTCTCTGCTTCTTCCATTAATTCTGAGTATCTCTACTGGTATCGCATCGACCAGATGCTTCTTTCATGGCTTAGTATGGGACTCACTTGAAAGAAATTTCTCCTCCATCAACTCTGCTCGTCTCATGAATTTGAAGTTACAACTTCAAACTACCAAAAAAGGTTCCCTCTCTGTCAATGAGTATCTTCTTCGACTCAAATCTATCTCTGATTCTCTTGCTGCTGTTGGACACCCAGTTGCTGATTCAGAACTGGTGTTAGTCATCTTATCTGGTCTTGGTTCAGACTATGAAGGATTTGTTACCTCCATTACCACTCGTCTCACTCCACCTTCCTCCTCTGAGTTACACTCATTGTTGCTTACCCATGAATTTTGGATTGAGCTCCTTCGTACTCAAAATGTTCAACGAGCAGCTCTTCTCTCTCAGCCTACTGCACCTCCTCGACCTCAATCTTTCTCAACTCATAGAGGTAATAGAGGTCGTTCTAATAGAGGAGGTTACAGAGGCTCCTCAAGAGGATATAACTCTAACAGAGGTGGTTATCAGAAATACACCTCTTCAGTTCTTGGTCCTCCTCCTCAACCACTGATTTGTCAATATTGTGGTAAGGCAGGACACTCGGCTCGTCAATGTTACAATCTTCCACATTTCAATGAAATGGCTCAATCCTTCTCTGCTATGGGTTTAGACTTTGTTTCTTCAGATCCCAACTGGTACATTGATTCGGGTGCCTCAATGCATATTTCATATGATGTTGCTTCTACCTCTTCTAGGTCTGAGGTTAATCATCTTGCTCATGTTATGGTGGGTACTGGCAATGTTACTCCTGTATCAGGTATTAAAAACATTATTCTTCCTTTCACTAATTTCTCTCTAAAAAATGTTCTGTTAGTTCCCTCATTCACAAAGAACCTTATCTCTGTCTCTCATCTACTTCGTGATTTTGATTGCCTTGTGGTTTTTCATCGCTCTGGTTTTTATGTTCAGGACATTCCAACAAGGAGGAAACTCCTAGTAGGAACAATTAACAATGGCCTCTTTCAACTCTCACCCAACAAAGCCGATCCTTCTTCAGTTCCAACATCTCTCTTTCTTCACCTCTGTCTTCATCATCCACTGCTACCTCTGAAGTCTGGCACCGCCGTTTAGCTCATCCCCATTTGCAAATTTTCAATTTAATTGTTAAGAGCAATGCTTTACCTTTAAAGAAAGTTGTAATGAACTCAATTAAATGTAGGGTTAATTCCGTTTTGGCCCCCGATTTGTGACCAACTGGCCGTTTTAGCCCCCATAAGTGTCCGGCAGTTCGTTTTGGCCCCAAGGGCTAAATTTTTGACGAAATTATCCTCGGGGGCCAAAACAGAATTATTTGTGAAAAAGGTTAAAAACAAAAAAAAACCACATCACACCTTTCTTTATCATCCACCTCATCTTATCACTCCTCCACCACACCACCTCCTCTCCACCTCACCCTTCTTCTCCGGCAGGATGTTGCCGGCCGGAATAAAAAATTCCGGCCGGCCACTTTTTAAAAAAAAAAAAATTTCTCTCTCTTCTTCATCTCCTTCTTTCTCTCTCTTCTTCATCTCCTTCTTTCTTTCTTCTTCTTTCTTTCTTCTTCTTTCTTTACCTCTCTCTCTCTCTAACCCTTCTATTTCTCTCTCTCTAACCCCTCTCTCTCTCTCCCTATAACTCCGGCGAAGGGGCGGAGCCCCTTCGCCGGAGAACCAGACCTTGAAGGTCTGGTTGGAAACCAGACCTTCAAGGTCTGGTTTGAAACCAGATTCGGTCTGGTTTCAAACCAGACCGAGATCTGGTTTCTACAACCAGATCCCGGTCTGGTTTGAAACCAGATCGGAATCTGGTTTCATAGTTGAAACCAGATTCCGATCTGGTTTCAAACCAGACCGGGATCTGGTTGTAGAAACCAGATCTCGGTCTGGTTTGAAACCAGACCGAATCTGGTTTCAAACCAGACCTTGAAGGTCTGGTTTCCAACCAGACCTTCAAGGTCTGGTTCTCCGGCGAAGGGGCTCCGCCCCTTCGCCGGAGTTATAGGGAGAGAGAGAGAGGGGTTAGAGAGAGAGAAATAGAAGGGTTAGAGAGAGAGAGAGGTAAAGAAAGAAGAAGAAAGAAAGAAGGAGATGAAGAAGAGAGAGAAAGAAGGAGATGAAGAAGAGAGAGAAATAAAAAAAAAAAAAAAAAATTATTTTGGTAAAGGTGGCCGGCCGGAATTTTTTATTCCGGCCGGCAACCTTTCGCCGGAGAAGAAGGGTGAGGTGGACAGAGTGATGTGTCAATTGTTAGATGAGGTGGACAAAGAAAAAGAAAAAAAATAAATTACAGAAATGCCATGGGGGTATAATTGGGAGGTTGGAAAACATTTGGGGCCATTTAGGAATTTTTTGGGGCCAAAACGAACTGCCGGACACTTATGGGGGCTAAAACGGCCAGTTGGTCACAAATCGGGGGCCAAAACGGAATTAACCCTTAAATGTAATAGTTGCATTTTTGGGCAAACATCATCGTCTCCCATTTACTACCAATGGTATCTCTCCCTTGAAAAACTTCTTCACACCAAACCCAACTATCATGATCTTCGAATTTTTGGGTGTAGATATTATCCCTTGTTATCGCCTTATCGGTCTTCGAAGCTTGATATCAAATCAAAACCCTGCATATTCCTTGGTTACAGTCCAAATTATAAAGGTTATAAGTGTTTGGATGAATCGTCTTCTCGAATTTACATCTCACGTCATGTTCTGTTTGACGAAACTCACTTTCCTTTTGCCTGTTCTTCAAAGAGGGATGATGCTAACCCTAATTCCAACGTCTCTTTGATTTTGACCGTTGATCCCCTCCATATTCCTCCTTTTAATCCTGATCGTCCATCGGGTTTGGGACAGAGTGGTCCTCAAGCACCACTTCCTTCTCTGCCAGCTGCTCCTCTTGGGCTGGTACAACGTGGTACTCAATCACCTCTTCCCTCTCGGCCAGCTGGTCCCACCTCTCTGCCACATCGTCCTTCTCTTACCCCTCTTTCTCCTTCCACCAACGAAACGTTATCTGACCACATGTCTCCCACTAACCCTATTATCTCTGACAACCAACAGGTGGCTCAAAACCCCTCTTCCTCTAACCAAAACCCTAATACCCAAAATGCTAACTCCATGTCTTCAGACGAATCTATTCGTATTTAGCCATTACCGTCCACAACTCTTCCTCCTTCGTCAACTCATCCTATGATCACTCGCAGTCGTGATGGCACAAGGAAACCTAGGGTTTTGTTAACAACTCCCACTAATGAATTAGTTACCCTTGTTGAACCTTCCACTTATCTACAGGCTTCGAAATTTGCTCATTGGAATCAAGCAATGGTTGATGAAATACAGGCTCTTAAGAAGAATAATACATGGACATTAGTTCCACCTCCAGTTAATGGAAATGTAGTTGACTGTAAATGGATTTATAAGGTGAAACAAAAGGCGGATGGTTTGATTCAAAGATGCAAAGCTCGTCTGGTGGCTAGGGGTTACACTCAAGAACATGGGGTTGATTATGATGAAACCTACAGTCCCGTAGTTCGACCGGCGACGATCAGATCAATACTCTCGATTGCAATCTCAGGTAATTGGAAAATTCAACAATTAGATGTTAAGAATGCGTTTTTAAATGGTGATTTGGTCGAAACAGTCTACATGTCCCAACCCAAGGGTTTTGAAAATCAATATCTTCCCAATCATGTGTGTAAACTGAACAAGGCCATCTATGGCCTAAAACAGGCTCCACGAGCCTGCCACTCTCGTTTCAGCAGTAGTATTATCAAATTTGGTTTTCGGCAGTCCATTTCGGATCCCTCCATGTTCTATTTTCATTCCTCAAAGGACATTATCATCTTGTTACTTTACGTTGATGACATCATTGTCACTGGTTCTTCACCTTCATTATTGACTACCTTTATATCTTGGCTAAAATCTCAGTTTGATATGACTGATCTTGGTCCTCTAAGTTATTTCTTAGGCATGGAGGCAACTCGATCTTCTGAGTCCTTAATTCTTACTCAAAGAAAATATTCAATTGATTTATTGAATCGATTTGGTTTATTAGAATCTAAACCAGTTTCAACCCCGGTTCTCACTGGTAGTAAGTTATCCAAATTGGATGGAACACCCTTGCCTAATCCTCAAATTTTTCGAAGTTTAGTGGGTGCTCTACAGTATTTAACATTAACCAGACCGGATATTGCCTACTCTGTTAATCAAATTTCAAAGTTTATGTCAAAACCCTCTTCTGTTCATTTAATGGCTGCCAAACGAATACTAAGGTATCTAAAAGGAACCCTTTCTCATGGGTTATGTTTCCGACGAGCCACGTCATTGCCTCTCATTGGCTATTCGGATGCTGACTGGGCTAGGTCCCCAGATGATAGACGTTCGACATCTGGATATTGTATTTTTCTTGGGCCAAATTTAATTGCATGGGCCTCCAAAACCCAGCCCACAGTGGCTCGGTCTTCCACCGAAGCAGAGTATAGGGCGGTGGCGTTAGCATCCACTGAGTTGATTTGGTTACGCAATCTTCTTAAAGAACTGGGCCTCTCTCAAGGCACCCCTCCAATTATCCATTGTGATAATCTCAGCACTACTTATCTAACGGTCAATCCAATCTTGCATTCAAGGACCAAACACGTGGCAATCGATTTTCACTTTGTCCGTGAACAAGTCAAGGCTGGCACTCTTAAAGTTCAGTTTATACCGGGTGATTCTCAACTTGCCGATATTTTCACAAAGGGTCTGCCTACCTCTCGGTTTCAAGAACTCAATTTCAAGCTCTCATTAGTTCCTGGGCATTCGGCTTGAGGGGGGTATTAGTAGTGATGTACATAAATGTAATTTACTTTAAGCTAAAGGATAATCTTGTAATTGTAATCTTCTTCATTTCTCTATAAATATAGAAATACCCTAGAAAACAGGGTATCTTGAGTTCTACATTCTATAGGACTCTCAATTTTTAGAATTTAGAAATCCTAAAAATCGAGGTGAAATATCTCCCTCAAAAACCTAAGATTCTTGAACAAAAATCCTTTGGGTCTTCAAGAAAAACCCGAGAACCCAGAATGAGCTAACAGATAAATTGGCGAAATGGGGAAAGAATCACAGTTATAAGCGCTCCTGGCACTCTCTTCATTCGCTTCGATTAGACTTGGATCCTTAGTTCTTGTTTCGTTTTATGTTTTATTCAACAAAAAAAAAAAAAACCTAACATGACATCACGCCATCAAAGCAAGAAAGCAAAAGACTTGCAAATTTATGGGCTCTCTCACCTCAAAAGTTGGCTCAAAAGGTGACAAAACTTGTGTAAAGTCAAAAACAAAAAATCACATTTCCATTTGGTGACATTTTTAAATAATAGCAACACTTGTTTGTGCAATGAGAATCTGTGGCCCAATTTGCACTAAACTATTCCACTTTTTAGCAGCAATTTTTGTCATTTAAAGCATTTTCGTGCCAAATTGTCCAATAGGTTTTCAACAAAAAAAAAAAAAAAAAATTTGTCCAATAGGATCATGAAAGTGATGAAACCATTTAATGAGGGAAAATGTTTACGGTCAAGGGATGGGAGAGTTGACCAATATAGTCTTCCTTTTGCCAATAACTTCTTTCAAGTTATGGGGGCCATAGCATTTTACTTTTGGAAACTGTCTGATTCAAAGTCCTCAAAATTGCACTACCGAAATGGGGTTATGGTGGTCCTTCACGTTAATTGAGTACTTAATGGGACCAAGTGGTATTTAGATACTTCCTCTATTATTGGCTACCTATATTTAACCAACTCTAGATCAATCATTATGTAGCTAAACTGAATTAGTAAATAGTATTCTTCTACGCTTTTTGGAATTGATAGACGGAAGTTTAAGTTATCAAAATACGTTTTTCAGAATCGTTTCAGATCAACGACCACTCTTACTTCGTAAATAGCAACAGTAATGTTTTGCCTGACATGATTCTGAAGGACAATAATCAGTCAGAAGGTAATTTTTCATATAACATATTGGTCCTTGATAGTCTGTTTATTTGAGCAATACAAAGTAAGAGTGATTGTGATCTGAATTTCCCAGTGTTATCCTCTTAAAGGAGCACTTGGGTGTTGGGTTGGTTTCTGGTGATGGTGGTCTCTCCCTGTAAATTAAAATAATATTCAACTAAACAATTTGAGAGGTCTCTCTACCTATAAATTAAAATAACGTAGAAAAATAATATTTTTGATAAAGAAAACACCCCTTGTCATGGCAGAAGCCAATTTACACCAGCATGCTATATGACCTACACCATTAATAGTGTGGCACAATGGCCTTCAAAACTCCAACCAACTTACCTAATAGAAAACAGCTAAATCTTAACTCTTAATTTCTCCTAAACCAAATCCTAAATTTTCTTTTTACCCCTATCATTTTCTTTCTCTTTTCACCATTTAAAAGATCTCTTATCTGACCTATCAAATTTTCACCAACACAGTAATAAATTCACTGAAAAAGTAAATGAATAGGATAGATCACCTTTTTCATAAATTATATGAAGAGATGACAGAAGTAGTACTACTTCTCTAAACACTCATCTCATGAACCTCAACCATTCTTTTTTGTCTTTTTTTCTAATACTATCAATGTTATCAGTACCTCCTCACTCAAACAATCTTCCATCCATAACTCTCTTTTTCATCTGATAAAAAATGGGGAATATTTTGTTTCTCACTCTTCTTCTTCTACTCTGTATTAGTCCAACAAAAGCTGCATTTGGTGTTGGTGTTGGTTTTGGTGGTGGTGGTGGTGGTTTTGGTGTTGGTATGGGAGGTGGTGGTGGAGGTGGTGGAGGAGGAGGTATTTGGGTTGGTGGAGGAATGACAAACCCAAGTCCTAATCCAAATCAAAACCCAAGTCAAGACCCATCAGTATCTTCAAATCCAACAATGAAATCAGCTTATACAGCTCTTCAAACATGGAAATCTGCAATCACAGATGACCCACTTGGGATCTTAAAGACATGGGTTGGTTCAAATGTTTGTTCATATAAAGGCATTTTCTGTTCAAATGATGATGATGGTGGTGATAATCAACAAATCATTTCTTCATCATCAAGTAGTCTTGTTGTTGCAGGAATTGATCTTAATCATGCTAATCTTCAAGGTTCTTTAGTAAGAGAACTCTCTTTCTTATCTGATCTCTCTCTCTTACATCTAAATAGTAACAGATTTACTGGCTCAATTCCTTACTCTTTCAGAGATCTTTATTCTCTTACTGAATTAGATCTTAGTAATAACCAATTTTCAGGTCCTTTTCCACAACTAATTCTTCAATTACCAAATCTTGTTTATTTAGACCTTAGATTCAATTCTTTCTCAGGACCCATTCCAGATAATCTTTTCAACAAAAATCTTGATGCAATTTTCATCAATAATAATCAATTTGATGGTCAAATTCCTCAAAATTTGGGTAACTCACCAGCTTCTGTGATAAACCTAGCAAATAATAAATTCAGTGGAAACATTCCAACTAGTTTTGGGTACATGGGTTCTTCATTAAGGGAAATATTGTTCTTGAATAATCAATTAACTGGTTGTATTCCAGAAGGAGTTGGATTATTAACAGATATGGAAGTTCTTGATTTAAGCTTCAATTCATTAAATGGGCATTTACCAAATTCAATGTCTTGTTTAGAAGATATTGAAGTATTGAATTTTGCTCATAACAAATTCTCTGGGGTTTTACCTGATCTTGTTTGTTCTTTAAAAAGTTTACTGAATCTAACTGTATCTTTCAATTTCTTTTCTGGGTTTAGTCAAGAATGTAACAAGTTATTTTACAGTAATATTGGATTTGATTTCTCTGGGAATTGTATTCCAGGAAGAGATTTTCAAAGACCTGAACCAGAGTGTGAGTTTATACCAAGTGGGTTGAATTGTATGAGGATTCCATTAACAAGGCCATTGATGTGTCATTCATCAATTCAACAAACTCTAGAGAGTTCTCCTCCTTCAAGTTCTTCTTCATCATCATCTTCTCCATGAAAGGGTAGTCAGAATGACAGTGATGAGAGACATAAGAGGAGAGAGAAAAACAGAGGGCAAGGGAGTTAGAGAGGGAGAAAGTAACATTGATTGGATGTGAACATTTATACAGGATTATTGGTCATATCCAGTGAGAGAACTCAGAGCAGTTATGATTTAGAGCTGCCCCCATTTATTTCTGTCTAGCAGTACACCAAGATCCTCTTTTCATTACTATTATTTCAGAGTCTAGTATTTATGGGAAAGTGACCAAAAAATGCTAAAAAGCAATGGTTCTATATATAAATGTTTATGATCTTAGGGTTTATTTTTTGTAATTGTGCTCTTTCACATTATGGTTATGCAGAGAGGCACACAAGGCCGACGTTAGCAATATTAATACTAGAATTGTTGTAGTTAAACGACTTATTAACGTTTTTCTCTTGTGAAACAAGTTGTAACCTTCTATTCTAAGGAACGAGCATGGGTCGATAGCCTTTAGACTGAACTCAAAATCTAGCAGAACCTCAGCAAACATAGATGGGTTACACCGTTTTTTGTTCAGACCACCCATAATATAATAAATAAATGGATTGGTTAATGACTTATGCACCACATCGGTCGCATAGATACCTACGGAGTTTGTCGCTTATCCTCCTCTGTTTTACTCTACTAGGAAGAAACACTTGAACTTCCAAATGTTTATATCTACCGGTTGACAGAGATACATATAACTATATTATGAATATATGTATTGATTTAGACATATGGTAACAACTGAATTTTCAGTGCTATACAGTACATGGAACGCTTAGATGTACTACAAGTTGTTGACCCGTTGGATCTCAGAGTGGACGACTTGTCAGTTGATTATTCATACGGTTTTTTTTTATGAGGCCCCATTATATTATATATACGGGTTTTTTGGACAAGTTCATTTAGTTCTTGTAATGCAGTTTAGACTCCATTTGGTATCCCATGACTTTTTTGCTTTTACATATTAATGTTTTTATTCAAGTACTATCACATGAACCGATTCATAACTCTGCCACGTGATTTGGCGAAGTAGGGAGCGGATATTGATAACTTTAACCATGGCAACATATATTCACACAAAAAATTGCCACACTCGGGAATACTAACTAGAAATTGGTTTGTTACTTAAACAAAAGAACACCGATACACAAACATTCATAGATAATATATAGAGATCTGAAGAATAGACCCTTCATGTCTTATTTCTATTTTGGTTCTATGTACACTAAAACTATACAACGAACGAAGTGGTAAACTTACGTTTAACAAGCACGAATTTCAGGCAACCGGGCAGCAACTCCAGAGCAACCTGCAGAAACTTTCAACAATGCAAAAAGGCAAGATAACCTTGTTATCATTGGTTTCCCTTTCAACCCCTTGTGAACAACAGCCAACTGCTTCTTACTATCATCGGAAGAGCTTTTGTACCCTTCAAGATCTGCATTTGTTATTAAAACTTCATCTCCAGAGGAATAGCTTCTCGGCAAATCTAATCGGAGCTTTCCGTATTCTTGAACTGCCTGCATCGATGTATAGTCAAGAGTATGAGAGCGGATAAATCTCTCTTTTTATTTATTGCTCAAGAGTAGAAGTTTTAAAAGCATTTTAAGTACTATTTCCACATCACTACTTGCTTAACAGCACTCTACAAGTATAGTTGGGTAACTAGATTGTATCTAGGCTTGTCAACATCTGGTGGCAAATCTTAATGTGATCTCAATTTGCTTATCCAACTGAATACTAATTTGAACAAAAAATATGTTTATCCTTGTATTTCAAATTTTGAATAAACCCAAAAAAATTCCAACCAAGATATCAGTCTATCCATTCAGATAAGCATCCCTTGATATGCCTAATTTCAACTCATCAATTCGATAAAAATGTGAATCCATGAAAATTTGCGTGAGTTCCAAGTGCGAAGTACTGTACAATTCGAACTTCACAAGAAATTTGTTTTGGAATAACAATTGTGCAACAATTAATTTCTTTATTTAGTTTATTTTTATTTTTTCACAGCTCGATAATGAACTTTTTCACAATTGATTTCGTACATCACAGGACATGTCTAAGAACAATAAGCGAGAGCAAGATTGACCATGAACAAAGAAAAGAGAGGCACTTTCACGTACCTTCCACTGTGATGGAGCCAAGAGTACTCGAGGTCTTCTGGACCTCACGTACTCCAGAGCAGCATAAGGTGTCATATGTTTGTAGTGCACCTACAATATATGAGCAGACATACAAAGGTGCTTTTAATACAAATTCACTAAATAAATGAAGAAAGGAGTTAAAAGAAATATCAAAGAAGCTAACATTACCTAAATCTTATGACTATAGTACACCACTATATAAATGACATTCATTAATACAAAAGGTGACACTCCAAGGAGTAGAAAAGACATGCACGCAGAGAGAGAGAAATATAGAGCTTACCAGATAGCAAAGGACAATGGTGGTGCTCCTACCTCGCCCCGCTTTACAGTGAACATATGTAGTTTTTCCACATGTTGCATTCTCTGTGTAAGCAAGGTAAACAAATTTAAATAAGGAATTCTTTGGGAACAAAAGTTGACAAATAATATTACTTGGAAAATGATTAGTTAGAGTTTGACTCATGATGTGGGACTCATTCCTACAATTCAATGCTTACTTATTTTATACTGAATGCCATTGATTTTGGATCTGTGGAGCGAAAGAGTACTCATTTACCCAAACTCAAAGTACAAATAGCATTTCCCATTTACTGTTTAAAGCCATCATTTAATAAATTAAACGTTGTCTAAACATCGGGAGTTTAGAAACATAACTGTATTGTTTTAATATGTTTTACGTCAGAGGAGGTTCAAATCAAGGAATAAAATTTCGGTTTAGGTGGAAATTTCGGTCAGTCCAGAAATGGAAATATTTCGTAGAATATTTTGGTTAGTGTGGAAATTTTACAATTCCATGGAAATGATAGATATACGATGCAATTGTATATAACAAGACTATTAAACCAAAATGAAGCATAAATTAAGTATATAATAGATTAACAAAATCTATTAGTTTGAGGGGGATTAACAATTACAGAGTTACGTTCTGAGGTAAATTGAATAACTTCTTGACAATAACACCCAAAAAATAACATTCTAATTGATAATAGTTGATAGTTAATAAGCTTTGTTAGTTTGAGAATATACCGTCACTTACACAGTTATATCAGGGTCGTTACTAAGATAAAATCAATTTAGGCAGTTAAGTCAAGGGGCACATCAATCAAATAAATTCAAAAGCATTAACAACATAACATAAAAATCAAGAGATATCTATGAGACATGAAGAAGAAAAAGATGAAGCCAGAGACACGTTTTTGGTTTTAGTTTCTCTGGGTTTTTTGCTAGCTTTGCATTATATCAGTCGAAATTTCCACCATGTCCGTGAAAATTATGCAGGAAATAGTTGTAAGTGTGGTTTCGCAAATTTCCACCGAAATTTCATTCCTTGGTTCAAATGATCCCAGTAGCTTGCTTGAATGCAAGTCGATAAGAACTTTGGCATTTTCTTTTACTTGCAGAAAATATCATACTCCAACCAGTAAAAATCTGGATCCAAATTGAACCAGAAAGACTAGAGATAACAACTTCCTTCATAATCTTACTAGAAAACGTTGCACAGTTGAATAATTTTACTAGAAATGGGCATATCATAGGAATAAAGGTTCACTGAAGTCATTATTCACACAAATTCAAATAGATTCACTCACGGTGAATGAAGTCCACAGCTCGGCTAATGTCCAGAAATGAAGGGGCAAAGAGGTAGTCTCTCGTGGGAATTACCAGATGATCGATTCCATAAGACTGAAAACAGTAGAAAGATTCATCAACAATAGAGAAAATGGAATGTCATGTCATTCTCATTGAATGCAGAGCAACTGCAGTAGTTAAAAGATTACTCTAAAACAACTTTTCCTCGTAAATTATCACATGTAAGTTTTTATTTATTATTTGAAAATTTTGATACAAACAATAAGCCTTGTTTACCCATTTATAATATAAATTAATTACTAATCTTTAGTTTAAATCCGTTTGATAAGTAAATTACAAAAACAAAAAATATTTTTCATTTTCTTCAGTTAATGCATAGAGCCAGTTGGTTCCGTCTATACACCTTAGGAGAACCAGAACCTAAACTATTGTAACTACAATTAACTGAGAAAAAGTTACAAAAGGTCAGTATCCGTTTCTATGTTTCTGAGGGTCAAGACAAAGAGGTGAATGATCCATATTATAATGTGTTAAATAAAGAGCAAATGTTTATGTTCTCAAGTCCTCTAATAGAACAACCAAGGTTTACTCCGATGTAGCATGGATTAAAACTTCACTTGCATCTAGGTCATAATGGTTTATTCCGTTGTAGCATGGATTCTCCTATTTAGTATTTTATTTTCCCATGCCAGTTACTCGATTACTGGCTTGACATCGGTGTCACGTCAGTTGTATAGTGTGAGATTTACATGTACATCTTGTATGTACATGCAGAAAGTGTGTTAGATTCAAAGGATGCCACTTGAAGCTAACGTCTTTGTCACTATGTGTATAAAGTTAACATTGATCTAAAAAGTAAAAGTTACATACTAATATGAAAGACCTAATGGATTAAGGGGTACAATGGACAAGTATAAGAATGTATCTTCAAGTAGCTTATCTCTACTCACCATACCCTGACTTCGTAATGGTGTCGAACATCAATACAACAATACCTATACAGGTGTTGACATACATAAGAATTACCAGATGTATTCATATTGTCCTTTCTGCCACTTAAATTCATCTAACAAGTAACAACTACCTTAACTGATTTCCGCTATTAGAATGTTAACAAAGATTCAAAAGTAACAACTAACAATGAAATACCCATTACAAACTTTGTAATCGAAGTGTCTTCTTTCGACAGAAGGAAAAAAGCATTCAGGATACTCACATAGTACAGGGATGATGGAACCAGTGTCTCATAAGGTTCATTAAGCGTAATGACACCCCCAACTCCAAGCTGCTTCAACTCGGGAACATGTTTAGGAAATGGAACAGCGCCCAACAACAGAAACTGAAAACGAACCCAATAACACGATGAATTTGAAGTTTCTATCACTAGAAAAAAACACTTGATCATTAAAAATATCACCACAAATACAGTACAATCGTAAAATTAGGTATTAGGTTTGTTTAGATTGATGTTCTTAAAGGTCTAACCATAAACATATTGAACATTTAATCAAAAGTTTGAAGTGAAATACAAACCTGATCAACTTTATCCCACCAGTGAAATTCAGCTTCAACCTTGTTCCGGAAAACGTTATACAGAAGAGTAGGATAGAAAAGAACCCTAGCTCCAGCTCCAACTAAAGCTCTCTTAGCATCAACTCGAACAATTTTTCTTTTAGAAAGGTAATTTTCTCCATTATATTTCTCTACATCATCTAACTCCTTGACTTTCATCTTGAACATATATTTTCCCCCAAATAGAAACCAAATTCAAAACCCTAAATTCAGATCAATAATTCCCTTTCTAAAACCAACCCAGATAATAAAATCACGCACTAGATCAATCAAAGCATAGAGAATCAACTGGATTCCAACAATAAAGAACTGCGCCAAATAAAACCCTAGAAAAGAAATTACACATTCCCATCACAAATCTGAATCAAATCTAATAAAAATTACCTCAATCGAAAGCTTGAGTGGAGATCTATCTGTTTTTTATAGCAAGAATAAGCGATCGCGAGTAACTAAGCTTCAAGAGAAATGAATTTGAGTGGAGTTATCTCTCTTTATTAAAGTTCAGACTGTTCTAGTTGGAGAACTTTGAATAGAATTATTTGTTCATTATAGTTGGAATTATTTGTGACTAAATTTTAATGTGTTATTGGTGTACCAAAATTCTATCATCCGAGACTTCTGTGCCGTTGGATATTTATTTATTTATTGCTTAGTGCGTTAATGAATGGCAGTTAGAATTCAACAACAAGAAAAGAAAAGATGAATGGCAGTTAGGTCGGTCGGGCGACCGCAGAATCACTCCTTCAGGCCATTCGGGCACTTAAACTAAGGTGCTGTTTGTTTTTTCTTTTTTTCAGATCTGAAATCTGAATTGGTCGCCAATTCAGATTTCAGATGTTTGTTTTTTTATTTACTAAAATCTGAAATTTTGTCTGAATGAATTAGAGGTCTGAATTGGCTGAATAAAAGCCAATTATTTTCAGACTTTAAAACAAGTCTGAAAGGTAAGCCTAATGTCTGAATTATGTTTAGTGACATTTTTAACCCTGTGATTTTAAAAAATCCATCCCCAATTTTAAGAATTTCACCACTACCACCACCGGCTAAATCCACCACCACCACCGGCTAAATCCACCACCACCACCACCGGCTAAATCCACCACCACCGGCTTAATCCACCACCACCACCAAGATCAAAACCACCACGAAAACCACCACCACCAAGATCAAAACCACCACGAAAACCACCACCACCAAGATCAAAACCACCACGAAAACCACCACCACCACCACCAAAAGCAAAACAACCAGACCACTAAAAGCAAAACAACCGGACCACCATCACCACCACCGGCAAAACAACCACTTCCGAAAGCAAAACAACCACCTTCAAAAGTAAACACAACCACCTCCAAAAGCGAAGCAACCGGACCACCGCCACAAGACCAGACTACTCCACCACCAACAGACTACACCAGCGCCACCACCACAGACTAGACAACACCTCCATCAAAACCAGTCAAGCCGCCACCACCACAAACACCCACGACCACCACCAAACACCCATGACCACCACCAAAGACCAGTGAAAGAGCAGGTCTTTTCTTAAGTAGAGAGAAATTGGTGACGGCCTTTTGTTAGATAGAGAGAGAGAAATCGATGAGGGTCTTCGATGAGAGAGAGGAAGTGGGAGAGGACTCCGGCGACTGTGAGGGAGAGGAAGTGGGAGAGGGAGATCTGATTTTTCTCTCAAAATCAAAACAGCTTGGAGAGAAACCCTAATTTTAGGGTTTTTATACCCCTCTTCTTATCTTACCAAGACCTTGGGACAAACTGACATTTTATTAATTTACCAGGGATATATAAGTCTAAGTCTTATTCAGATCTAACATTTCAGATTTGAAAAACAAACATCTAATTCGCATTCAGATTCATTCATTTTCAGATTCAGCCATTTCAGTTCAGCAAATTCAGATTCAGCCATTTCAGATTCAGACACAAATGAAAAAACAAACAGCACCTAAGTCGGTCATATTGAGTTGGTGGGCTTTTGGAGGCTCAACCAATAAGGCGATGGGCCTCATGTCAAGAACTAAAACCCAATTGTAGAAAACAATATGGCCATGTTTGGCGTACAGGAATAGGAATCAGATTACTGTAGTTTAATGTTTGGTTAGACCAGGAATGAAATTTGATTCCTGCCATATTCCTAATTAGGTGTTTGGTTCGTACAGGAATAAGAATGTAAATATTTGTAAAAGTTCATTTTTATCCTTACTTGAACTACATAAAATACACATCAACTTTGTTGTATATTAAAATCAGTGTTATTTATTCAAATTCGTAAATATAAAATAATAATAAGACACATCAAAGGATTAGAATTTTAAACTAATAAATTTATCTAAAATAAGATTATGTTCGTAAACCTACATAGAAATTTATCTAAAATTAAATTTTGTTCATGAACCTAAATAGTACTTATTAATATCAAATTCTAAAAAAATATTAAGGGCTTACTTTTTCCAAGTAGCCTACGAACCCAATATATACGACATTCAGGTGGCAGTGCAAAGAAAAGAGCAGCTTTCGAAAAGTCACTATTAAGGATATCAGCCGCTTCTAACATTTGGTCATAATCCAATTCGTCTAGTAACTTAGGTAGCTCGGCTACCACTTTGGTTGCAGTTTCATTTTCTTGGTTATGAGTAAGAGCTACAACCATCTTATCCATATATTTCATCGTTCCTTCAACAATTTTTTCAATCGAACTAGCAATATTTCCCAAACTTGTTACAAATTCATTTGACTTCCGGAAACGTTTCCTCTTGTTAGAGTTTGAGGTTCTTGTTGCTGGAGCTGGACTAGGATTAGGGGTTTCTTCCTCATTAGCAAATGATGCTTCATAATCACATTCCCTATTGATTACACCATCAACACCATCAACGAAGGAATCATTTTCATTTGCATCAATTTGTTCCTCCTCGTCTGCTGGTGCCCTCGCATCCTTTCCGTTTGCCATCTCTTTCAAAAATATATCTGCCAAAGCATCATAATGTGGGAAAGGCTTACTTCTAAGCCCCTTGGCCGATGGGTGAGTCTGAAAAAAAAAATATTTAAGTGATAAATAAAGAACTCAACCTGCACAATAAATCCCATCAGAATAATAATAAATGACAATAGTAGACTTGCCTTAACCCATTCATCGAAAATACTTTTTTCGCATATAACCATTTTTTCTTCCTCGCTCCATGTAAATCCGCTGGCGTTTGAAATAATATCTGAGATAGCTGCTGTCTGTTTTTTTAATATTTTGATTCGTGATTCAATGTGAGGCACCCCTTTAATATTGCATCCTGGTAATTTTTCTTCCATCATTTTTTCTAGTTGAGAAAGATATCCTGATCGGAAACCAATTTTCGCCTTCCAATGTCCACCAACAACAATTTCTACCAAACATTCGATCAATTTGTCATCTTCTTTAGGTAGCCATAAATGTTTTGTTGGTTTAGAGCGAGATTGTAAATCAGTAGGAGGTGTCATCTGGATGTATAAGAAACAAGTATATCACAGATAATTAAAATAAATAACCAACATTAATGAATAAACTTGCAACAAAAATAAGATTATTATAAATATTAATATTCAATGTAATTGAAAAAAGAAATTAACTCGTTTTTATCTAATATGAAAATTTTCAAGATAATAATAAGGCATGAGATTAAGTGTTCCTAGATGTCTGCCACTCATTGAACATTTTGGATGCTAATTCGTCCCTCCATGTAGACCATTGTCCTGAAGAATCGATATACGATATTGGATCACCGTGTGGTTGTGCATAATTTAACATATGTTGGTCTAATGTTTCTTCTAATGGATCTACTGACATTTCTTGACGTATGAGATTGTGCAAGAGGCAACAAGTCGTTATTATCCGATTATGCGTCTTAACAGGATAAAATGAAGGACTTCTCAAGATGGCCCATCTAAGCTAGTAAACCAAAACATCTTTCGATCACATTCCGCGCACTTGAATGTTTCATGTTAAAAAACTCTGCAGGAGTGGTAGGTGTGTGTCCTTCCCGCCATTCATTTAAATGGTAGCGTTGACCTCTATACGGGGCAAGAAATCCTTCACTATTTGGATATCCAGCATCAACGAGGTAGTAACAACCTAATAAAAAAATGACAAGTTATAATTTTCATTCAAGGTGGGACAAAAGACACAAGAATAATCACTGAAACCATATGGTTATACCATGAGGAACTTTCAACCCGTTTCTCCTAAGTAAGGCGGCCCTTAGAACTCGAGAATCCGCTGCTGATCCCTCCCAACCAGCCAAAATGTAAATGAATTGCATATCTTGAGAACACACTCCTAATACGTTGGTAGCAATATCACTCTTTCGTGTACGATATCGAGGTTTGTCATTTTCTGGCACATTAATTCTTATGTATGTACCATCTAGAGCTCCCAAATAATTCTACATCAAATTTAATTACTTATTAGGTTAAGATGTATTTCTAACTTAATCTAACCTAAAAAGTTTATTACTGAAAACATAGATAAGATGTATACCTTGAACAATTTCCATTTTGCATCAGTTGAATTCTCAAAGACAGCTTGCGGTTTTTTCAGCAAAACTGATTGCAACCGAATTACGCCATTTAACACATTATTGAAACATCTACTAATTGTTTCTCCGGAACGATAAAACCTTATTTTTATAGTTCTATTCTTCACATGGTGGGCAAGTATATGCAAAAATATCGCGACCATCTCCTCCACACAAACCTCATTTGTGTCATACACTTTACCAATAGTGCGCAACATTTTACACAAAATTGTAAAAGTTTTCCTGTCCATCCGAAATTGTTCTCTGCATACTAAATCACTATCCCAAACCATTCTCTGCATATTCTCTCTACGTAATTTATTCGTAAAAGTCGATGATGACTTTAGTATGTAAGACCTATAATAGTGTTCGACTTGTGTGACGACCATTGCTGACAATAACGTCAACATATTTAATAATAACCTCAAATTATCTAAAATAATCAAGATTTTTCGTTTTCGCAAGGTGGTTAGACGAGCCATAACTGCATATAAAGACATCTTCTGTTCATAAGAATAAGATCACTGACAATTTGTTTCGTTGCATCTAATTTAATTACATGCACCAATAATTACAAAACAAAACTATAAACCAGAAAAGAATGAATGCTATATAGATTTGACTAAATACCAAAAGTATCAATTGTTACATCTAATTTAATTACATGTTTTCAACAAAAAAAATAAATTAATTACATGTTGATGTTGGTATAAAGGTATTTATTTTTGTTAAAATTGTATGGAGGTTAGTAGTTATAAAATTAATGATTACAGTACCTAGGTCAAATCTCCAAAAAAAAAACGGCAGTGCCTACTTTTCAACAAAAAAAACCTATATGCCTAGTTCATGTTATTGATTATTATATTGATAAATATTGATTTAGCTACCTACTTTTTCAACAAAAAGAAACCTAGAGGCTACCATTCAACATAAATTAATGATTATAATTCCTTGGGTTTGGTGTTATTTCAACAATTTCAATTTGTATCCTACAGCAATGGGGTTCCTAACATGATAGATTTCATCAAGAATAAAAACAAAAAGCACGAGCTTACCTGTGAACAATGGGATTTTTTTGCTATGACGAGAGAGAGAGGGACTTCGGGTAATACAATAAAAAACCCTAACTTACTAATTTATATGACATCTAACTTTAGGATAGGTAATTTCAATATTTTTTAAGGATATATTTGTCCACAAATTTTGGTACATGTGATTCCGGGGGAATGGGAATCACAAACCCACCTCCCCCTGGGTTTACTATTACCCCTTTTTGTGGGAATCGCATTCCCGAGCCCACACCATTCCCACAAGCCAAACAATAGTCCGGAATGTGATTCCCGGGAATCACATTCCATTCCCACGCCACTCCCGCGCGCCAAACATGGCCTAGGTTTTTAGTCTTTTATGTAATATACTTGAAGTAGTCCTGTTTTGAAGATTTAAAGACTAAGAGGTGGATTGAGACATTCCAAGACATTTCAGGATTGTGAAATGTCTAGGGCATTCAAATCCAGACATTTGAGAATCCTGAAATATCTGAGGCATTCAAATCCAAGCATTTGAAAGTCCTGAGATGTCCGAGGCATTCAAATCTAGACATTTACAAGTCCCCGAATGTCTGTGGCATTCAATTATAGACAAAATGTCCGCGGACTTTGGTAGACTTCATAGTTTGATGGATTTTGTGAAGGATTTGAGACAAATTTGGAGCCCAAAATGTCTTTACAGAAACAAAGGACATTTAGAGTCCATCATGTGATTAAATAATAACAATAATAATAATAATATTAAAATAACAAATGTCTACCAAATGTCCATCAGTGTCCACAAATATTCACAGATGTCTACGAAAGTCGAAAAAATATATTTTGAAATGTTAGTAGAAATATATGATTTCATGTGATGAAACAATAATAACATATTAAAATAATAAATATCAACCAAATGTCCATCAATGTCTGTAGATATTTAGAGATGTCTACGAAAGTCGAAAAATATATTTTTGATTAGTACAAATATAATATGCATTACACATTTTGTCAATGGATTCAAGATCTTGAAATGTCCCCGGACATTTGTCTATCGATCAATGATGGGCCTAAAATTAGGTCTTTTCCCGCAAGTATACGGGGTCAAGTTATAGTATTTTAGTAAATCGGGAAATCGTCCCAAGGGATAAGTAGGCAACTTCAGATATTGAATGCGGGTTTAGCCCAATAATCAAAATGTCAATAGCTAACTTAGACTAACACACACACACACCCCACTCATAAATTTGATTTGATTTGCAAGAAATAAGAAAACAAAAAGAACTAACTAAACTATCTAAGTGAGAGGTAAGAGGATATCTAAGGTTATAAAATCCACCGCATAATTTCACTTTATAAAACAAGCACTTAATTACTTAAATCTCTTTTGTATTTACTCGGGATCCAATATAATGAACTATTTGGATTCCGGATGATGTTCTAGATAAAACGATTTATAATTACTAATTCTAATTGTCTTCCTTATAGATGGTTCGGATTGCTTAACTATTATCCATCATCTAAAAAGCATACTCCATCTAACAACTTAACGAAAGTATGAAATATCTAATTATGAGGCATGAGTAATAGAAAGAGAATCCAATCCATATAGATAAACAATTAATAGACATTAAAGCACATCAAAGGATTTAATTAATCAAGAACAAGTATTATAAAGATCCAAAATGGGTTTCATTCACAACCTTAGATTGCTAAATTAACTATACATGGAATCTAGAGTGACATTCATTGACATTGTAAAATAAATGAAAATACTAAGAAATTAATGGAAAGAAATCACCAAGAATGTTCAAAATCCATATTCCCATGTATCTCCATTTTATCCAAGATTTGCTCCATTTGTGTTCAAGAATTGTACTCCAAGAAATCCAAGTAATAGCTATTTTATTGCCACCCAAATAAGAAAAAGAAAGAAAAAGAAGAAATTAGATCTAGAAAGAAGTTGGAAAGAAGAGATGAAGAGGGTAAAGATGATAGAAGAATATGGAAGAAAGAAGGAGAAGACTATTAATGGAAGAAAGAATAGTAGTAGAGAAGAAGATGGAAAAAGAATGAAAAAGAAATGGATTTAGTAGTAGAGAAGAAAGATTAGGTAAGAGGAAGTGGTATGGGAATAGAGAAGAAGGGAGATAGAGAAGAGGGATATTGAGAGGGTTTGCAAGTCTAGGTTTTAATGGAGGAGAAAGGGATTTATTTATAGGTGGGTTTTGGTTTTGGTTGGGTTAAATGGTAAAAAGTGGGAAAATGGGGGTTAGTTTTGGAATTTTATGGGTTAAAAGCACAATCTGGTCGGCGGCTAGGGTTTGGTTGGGGTTTCGGATGATTTGGTGTACCCGGTTATAAGATA
Source organism: Eschscholzia californica (assembly GCF_041429995.1). Lineage (NCBI taxonomy): Eukaryota > Viridiplantae > Streptophyta > Magnoliopsida > Ranunculales > Papaveraceae > Eschscholzia > Eschscholzia californica. Next base: position 24,323,838 of record NW_028238461.1, read on the forward strand.
GTAGGGTGAGACGGAGCAGCAACTGTCGGATTCTAGAGCACGCGGATCTGGACGAGCGGGAAGTTGACACGCGTCCGGGAGCACGGAGTTTAAGCGGCTTCGTGTGCACGAAATAAACAATAAAAGGACGGGATGCACAGGAGCCGCACGATCTGAAGAACGCGGTAGCGGACGACCAAGATTAAAATGTGGGATCTGGTGCACGGAATTAAGTTGCGACGGGCTACACGGGAATGGAATAAAGGACGGACGCACATCAGTCGTAGATCTTGAAAACGCGGGAAGTTGCGGCTGCGATTAAAACGCGAGCAAGGGACTACCGAACTAAAATGAAACGAGGTACATTGGATCATGCTCGATGGCCACACTTCGCTGCTTAGCGCGAACACGGGATTTAGATGCTCCGACCTCCGAACTACGACACGTGTCCCTAAGCATACCGCGGGCCAGAAACTTGCCCGACATTGTACCGAATGCTGACCAAATGTTGACCTGACTTTGACCTTGGTTTATTCCTTCGTCCGGACTCCGATTTGACTTCCGTTTTCTCCTACGGACTCGTCTCGACCTCTACTTTTCAACCACGCACTGACCTTGGCCAATTTTCCAGAATGTCCTTGACTCCAAATGACCAAAATACCCTTCATGCGTATTTTCCTCGTTTTTAACCGTTTTTCACATCTAACTCCGCAAAAGACACCTAATCAAGAAAACCAACCATTTTATTATAATAAAGACTCGAAACCGACTAAGTTGGCTAAATTAAACGACTTAGATGGGACATTTTCATGACCCATCAATCAAATGTCTTGAAATGTCTATGAAGACATTTTGTCTATAACGAATCACCTGAAATGTCTTGAAATGTCTACGGGACATTTTGTCTGAAAGTCCCAATCCACTACCTCCCCCCCCCCTTAAAAAGATCTGTAACCGCATTAATCCCTTCTCAGTTTTTCTCTCTCAAAACTAAATCGGCCTTTCTCTCTCTCCCATACTAAACCGTCTTATCCTTCACTGAAAACCGATACCTTTCTCTCAGACAACAACTTTGTTCTGGTGAAAAGGTGTAAAAAAGAGTGTTTTAGGAGACTGGGTGCATTTACGACTCCAGCCTCACTATCAGAGTTCTATAGCTGTTTAGAAGTCCCTTTAGCCCTCACCTTTGATTTTTTAGTCCTTCTAGTTTTTCGAAAGGATTGAGGTAGTAGCTTACAAGCTCGATTTACCACTCTCAGCTCAAATACATAATGTATTTCATCTTTCCAACTTAAGCCCAAGTTTGGTACCATAACGTGCCACAAATTTCTCTTGCTCAAGTTACAGATGAAGGTATTTTGGATCCTAAACCTTCTCGAATATTGCATAGACGGTTAGTCCGCAAGGATGGGCTACATATTACTGAAACATTGGTCTAGTGGGAAGGAGCTTCAGAAGACGAAGCCACATGGGAGCGACTTCTTGGTATGAAACGCCGATTTCCAGATCTTAACCTTGGGGCAAGGTTAATTTCGAGTAGAAGGAGTTGATAAATGCATAACAAAGTTGTTACTAAGTCTTTTAACAATGCAGTAATTATTCTGTTTTCAGACCAGTATTTCTTATTTGAATAAGTCAAAGTAGTTAGTTGTTTCAGTCCAGGTGATTCTTGTTTGAATGACTGAAAGTACTTTGTTGTTTTTTATACTTCTTTGTGTCTAAGAGCTAATGGTTAAATGAAGGTGATCTCTTTTACTATAAAAGATAACCATATCAATAAAAGAAAAGTTCGATCAACTTATTCATAAGCTTGTTCAGGAGGTTGCTACCTTTGCAGTAGCTTTATCTTTAATTTTTTGTTGTAGTATTAGTTTCTTTAAAGTCTGATTAATTAGTGAAAGTAATCGAATGAACATATCACATTATTCTCTTCATATTTCGCTTCTCTCTCATATTTTCCTTAAATCCCTCCTTAATTCTCACTTCACCAATTAATTCTTTCTCCAAGTAACTTACTATACATTAATAAAATTCACGAATCAAAATATGATCTTTTGTCGAGAATGTATGTTCTTCTCAAGAGTAAAAGAGAGATGTGAAGGCACGTTTCACGTAATTGTCTCTGATCTAACAAGTTTCTTCAATAATTTTTCCATAATAGCTTTTGTACGAAGTTAAAGTTATATAAAAGAAATAAATTGTGTTAGAGTCAATTAGTATATCTTTTAAAAAAAATTCTAAATAGTTTTATAGTTATTATTTTTCGATTTTAATCTGGAGTCATTTTTTTAAAGATTTTCAATATAAAATTTACTAAATAACATTAATAAAACAGTTTTTGTGTTGTTTGCCAATTTTATTAAGAAAAGGTGTTGTCTAGTTAATAGTTTTGTGGAGTAAAAATACCATTGTCTTTAGCAATTGTCAAATATTTATCCCCCATAAGTGTCCGCAGTTCGATTTGGCCCCTAGAGTCGAAAAACTTAAATTTTTTGGAAATACCCTTAAGGCCCAAATAAAATTACAACAAACATCTTAAAACATATATTTCCACCTCATCCCTCGTTCTCTCTTCCATTTCATCACTTCTCACATCCACTTCAACTTAGAAAGGAAAAAAACAAACATTTTATTTTGTTTCTCTCTCCTTCTTTTTCCACCTTCCTTCTTCTCCCTTTTTTTGTCTCTTCCTATTTTCATTCTCATATTTTCCTCTCTACTCTCAGTCCCTCTCTCTCACTCCAGCGAAGGGGAGGAGTTCCTTGGACAGAAAGGTCTAGTTTTCAGACGAAGCTAAATTTGGATTTGTCTGGTACTTTGAAGGTCTAGTTTCAAATCAGAGCTCGTTCCAAAACGAAACTAGATATAGTTTAAAAATGAAACCAAATCTGGTTTTTTGACGAGTCGAGTTGCTTGATCCCAAAGAAGAGCTGCATATTAAAGCCTTGAATTGTTCCGAAATCCAAAATATGAATCTGACTCGAAGAAGTTGTTGGTATGAAATAGCTTGATTTCTGTGTCAAGTATCCGAAATCCAGAATAGCGCAAACATCATTCAAAGTTTTATAAGAAAGGTAATATCTTATTTAAAAAATCGAAATCTGAAATTAATCTACAGTAAAGAACTTGAGGGAAGTAATAAACGACTAATTCAGTTGGTTCGCCTTTTTCAGAAATTGATTCTCGAACATTGGTTTAGTAATTTAATAGCTTGATTTGGACCAGGATTATGAAATTCTAGCAAAATCTAGAAGTGATTTTACAAGCGGGGAAATGGATTCAACTTTAGATGATTATATAGAAACCAATTTTAACTTGAGATGAATGAATAAAAATGGATTAACTTCAAATGGTTGAATAGAAATAGATTCACTATGGATTTCGTTTCAAAACGAGATCTAGTTTGTGAATTAACCTTTGTTGCGAAGGGTTTCGTCCTCTTCGTCGGAGAGAAGAAAGAGGGTGTGGAGAGAAGAAGCAAAAATAAAAAGAAACTAAAAAATTATTTGGGTTGAAGGTCGCTGGATGGAGGTTGCCGCTCCATCCGGCGTTCGTTTGTCGTAGAAGAAGGATGAGGTTCGAGAAGAATAAAGGGAGATTTGCTGTTTGGACCCCCTTTCATATAATTGACTTGCTGTTTGGACTCCCTTTTTCCAGTGTTGCACTCTGGACTCCCTTTTTTAAACAAAGAGTTAAATATAACTGTTCAAGTGGGGAAAATACTATTTTACCGGCCCTCTACTTAACCTAACCCAACCCAACCTAAGTATCCATGAGTTAACTAAACCCACAAATTAACCCACAAGTAGTTATTACCCTCTTCTGGTAGCACAGTTATTGTGATGGGTTGAGCCACCACTTATGGTGGTGGTGGTGATCATCACAGTGCTAACAACTTGATTAATCTCATGATTTAATTAATCTCACTAATCAAACCCACATTTGCTTAAAAAAATCAAACCCACATTTATACTCAAATAAATCTGTGTAATCCTAGTTGGGGCTGAGGTTCCTCCCCCATGTGTGAGAACGAGAAGGATGGATTGCCAGGAAGTTGTTGGTGGTGGTTTCATAGTTAAATCATAAGGAAGTTGTTGGTGGTAGTTTCATAGTTAAATCATAACCAGGAGTTAAATAGGATGATGGTGAGGCAATGACCAACCTCTTTCTCTCTCTAGTTTCTCTCTCTAGAGATGAAAGGAGTGTGTGATGAGGACAATTACCAACTTCTTTCTCTCCCTCTCTAGTTTCTCTCTCTAGAGATCAGAGGAGCGTTTCAAAGAAACCGAGTAACCAGGATCGTGTAGAATGGACCGAGATGGATTGATTAGATTTCGCAAAATCACTGCGGTACAACGGGTGAACTTACAAAATGCTTTTTTCAATACTAGATTTGTGTGGTGGAATTCAACTTTTTTTTTTGCTTATGAATCTGTTGTTGAGTTTTTGATTTCACGCACCTAAGTTCTTGATTAGCACAAAAATAATCTAATATTTCTAATCTCACATAATCTAATATTTGTTTTGTTTTTTGTTTGGATTAGGGTTTGTGAGGGAGAAGATGAGTTAAAGATAGAAGAAGAAGAAGATGATGAGTTAAATAACTAGGGAGTCTAAAATGCAATATTGATTATAAGGGTAAATTAGGAATTATTTAAATTATAACTTTAGAGACGGAATATACCCCGATGATTCCGTCTAAAGGGAGTCCAAAGTGCAACACTGGAAAAAGGGAGTCCAAACAGCAAGTCAATTATATGAAAGGGGGTCCAAACAGCAAATCTCACAGGAATAAATGAAGTGGTGGTGAGAAGTGAAATGAAAGAAAAAATACGAGATGAGATGGATATAGATGTGTTAAGATTTGCTTAAGTTTAACTTTATTTTGTCCGTGAGGGTATTTTCTGAAAATTTGAAAAAAAATATAGTAAATCTTTGGGGACCGAATTAAACTGCAAGACACACATGGGACACAAAATAGTGAGTTAATCATGATTTTGGGGTCTAAACGGAATTAATATTCAAGAAAAAATGGGTGAGAGGTCCAAAAACAAGGCCCTATTAGTACAAATAGTCCACTCATCTCCCAAAATGAATAAAAGCTCAAAAACAAATTATAAACCCACATCTAACCAAAAACGGATCCCAATGCACTAAATCCCATCTCTAGGGAGAAATTTTTTTTCTTCTTCCAACTTTACCCCTTTATACATATAATTTTGTACACAATTTTCAGAAATATGGTACATTATTCAGATAATGTGGTACATTATTAAGATAGTTTGTACACTTTTTAAAATGTATGTTCTAATTGTTTAATGATTTACAATATGTACATTTTTAAGAATGTGTAAGGAATGATAATACAATGTATTTTCTGCAAGCTTCTTTTATATTTTAACCATTATTGTCGCATTGTATTAGTTGGATCATACATTACATACAGTGTATACTTTATTTGTATTTTATAATTTAACCATTACTCTAACATTGCCTAACTTCTACCTTACATTGCTCATCATGTTTTTCAAACATTACTTATGATTTTTCATGCATTTTTCAGAATTATTGTACATTATTCACATAGTTTGTACAATATACCAGATACAATTACACACTTAAAAATGCATTGTACAAACTACCAGATACAATATACCAACAATGAATTAGAAAGCATTACATCTAAGACTCATACAAAGTCAAGTTCGTAACCTAATTTTTCAGATGTTAAGAACATAAAACCGTAGACTAAAATGGAATACACATTTAAAAATGCATTGTACAAACTGTCATATATTATATACAAATTACCAGATGTATTATACAAGCTACCAGATGCATTACACAAACTACCGGATGTATAAAATCTGTTGACTGGGGGTATTTTAGGCATTTTAAGAAAAGGACTAAAAAACTTAATCCAATATTCAATTGATTGAGGAAACGGACGGAAGCTTTTTCAAGAAGCTTGGGTTTTTTAGGAGAGAGAGACTCTCCTTTTTTCCCCAAACCAAAACCTACAACTGCTATCTTCTACTGCAAATCCAACACGATCTCGCCATTAAATCTCACATGCAAACACAGATATCAAACACCAACTACCACATATAAACATCCACCCACGAAATTACATGATCAGCCAATCACAGATATGCATAAAGGCTTGATTTCATCTAATTATACCCACAATCAATAACCCTAGAAGAGTAGCAGCATAGACATCTCCAATCAATCAGAGAAGAAGAAGATAAGCAAGGAAGGCTCAAGAGATGATGTAAATAACCACTAAAGAGAATCACCCAGCTATCCTCTTCAGATCTAAATATTTCGGCCAGAGGAAAGTCTTTCTGAATCTTAACTCTTTTATTTTTATCGTCTTTTCATCTCTTTCTACTTCCGTTGAATCTATACGAACCATAGATTTGTTGTTTACAGATCTGGTTATTGCACTTCTTGTACCAGTAGAGACCATTCATCTCATCTAGGTATCAATTTGTAGTCTTTTTATTACAACCTATTACACCCTTATCTTGACTGTTATCAATTTGGATTCTTTACCTTCAACCTATTAACACCAAATCTTGCCTCTTAGATACTCATTTAATCGGAATAGGATGTCTTTTTTATTTCCTTTGTTGATGATTAGCTTTGTATCGTTAGAGGGCGATCTTAGAGCCCAACATATGGTGGTTTTTTTCATCCCTTTCATGGTAACCGATGAACTAACCCTAGGTGCACACATCTATTCGACCACAACTGAATATAATTTCAACCCTCGATCTCATCCTGTCGTCTTCCATTACTGCACCCAAATAGCTTTCACCTCCTGGAATCATATTAGATTTATGTGGATCCATCGACTGACTTTGTGGATCATGAGTTCATAACGTTTATCTTATAAGAGGTTCAATATAAGTATTAACTTACCTTTTGATCCTGGACGACACCATACTTTGCATTTTAATCTCCATACTCGTCGTGAAGACTATGTTACCTATCTTCCAGCTCACGTTTTGATGAGTACTTGTGTATTTGGTGATATCATAGGTGTAACTCTGAATCCAAGTTCTGTAACATGTTCACTTCCACCATTTTACGCAATTTTATTGTGTACTTATGTCGGATTAGCAGGGTACTCATACTCGGGCTATGACGGCGATCCCATTTCCCAGGTGTCTGAACTATTTCTACATTGTAGATTTCGATCGGATATGGTCTCTGTACATGGAGAATACTGACGGGATACCTCGGAATCATCCTATGATTCCATCTTGCAGACACCCTCGTTTCTTCCGGAAATGTTGGGTGTATGCTTAATAATCCATCTTAAGTGTTACAAGAAGTTAGATTCGAGCTTCATCTTAATAGATACCAGACGAACTCACAAGTTTAAATGTTGTATCTTACTCAAGAAGAGCTGCCAGCCTTGCAAGCTACAGAATGAAGACTGCTCTACAAACAGAAGTTATAATTTGCACTTCTTCAGTTCTGATATTTTGTTGTATTTCTTTAATTATTGTATTTATGTTTTTCTTCTTAGTTTATTGTAAAGAGTTCTTAAGAGCATCTCCAATGGGACACTCTAATAAACACTCTAAACATCTAGTTGTCAAGTGTCAAATAAAGATTCTCTTTCCTAGTGTCAATATAGAGAAACTCTACATTTGTTTGGTCTCCAATGGAGATCTCTAAAATCTCTTACTTAATACACATGTCCCTCTTCAATTCAATAGATAAAAAGTAGTTGAAAAGCAAAGTTTTCTATTGGTTGAAATAATAAAGTAACACTTAGAGAGTCTCAAGTAGACACTCTCATTTTAGAGTTTCTCTCTCTAGACACTCTATAATAAATGTGTCCAACTCATAATAGAGTGTGTAACAAAATGTTCCATTGGAGATGATTTTTTAACAAAAACTCCAAAAAGTCATATGTGACACTCTAAGTGTTAGAGATTGAGTGTCCCATTGGAGATGCTCTAATATTAATGTATTCCCTTTCCACCAAAAAAAGAAAAAGAAAAATTGAGGAAACGGACTCGAGGAGCAATTATTCAATCTGGTGAAACGCGTAGTTCGAGAATATATTCGTTTATCTTTTAAGGCCCAGACTTCGCTGTTCTGACATTGCTGTCTCTCTCTCTCTCTCTCTCTCCCTAGATTTTCCAGAAAACAACCGTAGGCACCTAACCTTCATCTTCTCACAATACAAAAAACACTAGTGAGAGAAAGTTCCAGAGAAAAGAAAAAATCAATCAAAAATGTCTTGGCAAACTTACGTCGATGAACATCTGATGTGTGAAATCGAAGGGAATTTTCTTACTTCTGCCGCCATCATCGGTCATGATGGAAGCATCTGGGCTCAAAGTGCTAACTTCCCTCAGGTTTTGTGCTCTCTTCTTTAGTTCAGATTCCGATCTGAAAAATAATACTGGATCTTTTTTATTTGTGTATTAGTTTGATATCTCGATTGAGTCGATCTGAAAGGCAATCAGTGTTTTGGTAGTGATGTTTATATTTGATCATTTAAATGAATAAGTTTTTAAATCTTACTAAATTGATCTTGATTTGACATTATCTGGATGTTTAGGTTTTGTTAAATTGAGATATTTATCCAGTGATTGTTATATTTTCAAGATTTTGACAAGGTGTTGATTATTGGATTTTTGAAGTCTAGGTGGATCTAATTTAGTAGGTTTTATGGATTAAAAAGAAAAGAAAAGGAAGAGTCCTAATTCAATGAGCTCAACCTCATAGGGGGATTATGAGCTTGAGCTCAAGGACCGTTGATCTAAGACAAAATAAGTATGTGTGTACTCCTAATAAAGAGGTAAAAGTATGACTTAGTGTTTATTGCTTTTACCTAGTTATTTGGAGTACATCTATATATCTTTTTGTCCTAAATTGATTTAACATGATCATCGGTCCGTTAGCTCAAGCTTATAATTCCCCGTATAAGCTTGAGCTCATTAAATCAGGGCTCAATAATGAATACCTTATTTACCTATCAAAAGAATAAACGATTTAATACCTACTCTTTAAATTATAATTATTTCGATCGATGTCCAAAATCATTTGGCTTAATGAATGGACACCCACTCCGCGTATTCGATTCCCATGGATATGGAAATACATTATTTATTGAACTTGGACATAAGTAAGATTGATTTAGGAATAAATGGCTCTCATGCCTCTTAGGGTGATCTTTAGGGTCTTTATATGGCCTTTAGGGCTCAAGATGTCTTTGAGATGGTAGTTATTGAGCTTATTCAATTCATGATGTAACATGTTCATCATGTATCTATGCCATGTAATGATGTAATGACTCTTGAGTCTATATAAAAAAAATTATTATGATCGATTGTTTTCTTTTTCTGGAAATGGAACTCCAAAAGTCATTACATTCATTACATGACATGGATACATCATGAATACTTAATATGAAGATACATCATGAATTGAATAAGCTTTATTCTTGCTATCAACAAAGACATCTTGGGCCAAAAAAGCCATATAAAGACCTTTAAGATCATCCAATTCCTACATTTACTTTATTCATACCCTTTTAACACAAGTCAATAAATAATGGATTTTCACCTCCGCCGAATATTGGACCTATGAACTCAGGGTTTTGTATTAGATGCAAAACAAACTAGCCAAGCACTTGTTGGTATGATCGATGTGTTACGTGCAGTATGATAGGATGCAGTTTAAGGCAAAAGCGTAAGGCACCCTATAGCTAGGTACAAGACGAGGGTAGTAGCTAAGACAATAATGATCTCAAAGAACAGTCGACGCCAAGTTATTATAACGTTGATCAATCACTATGTTCAAATGCAATTTCATTATTAGATTTATCACACTCTTTTGTGTTTAACTATTTCTTGAAGCAAATTATTTATCTTCTTTTCTCGCCTGCGTCCACCTCCCCCTTTCCTAACTCTTGCTGTTTTATTACCATATGGCATATTTGGTTTAAAAGAAACCATAACGCATTAATGTTTTACTCGAATGTAATGACTTTGCCCTGCCTTAAGGCTTGCTTCGGGTGCTTGTCTAACTGCACCTTTACTACGTTATATTGAAGACTGATCCAATTTTCTTTTGTAGGTTGCTTGATTCATTAGTTGTGTTTCTTTTTAGATGTACATATTTGCAACGATGGATCTTTGTTTTCTAATTATCTGTTGGGGGGATGACTCGTATTCATTTTTATTATTGTTTGTTGTTTTATGTGTTATTCATGAACCTTTCAATTATTTTTCGGTGTTTGTTTGTTCATTTCGACTATGATGATGGTGATATAGATAAAACCGGAAGAAGTAAGTGGCATCATGAAGGACTTTGACGAACCCGGTTCACTTGCACCAACCGGCTTATATCTCGGTGGGGCGAAGTATATGGTGATTCAAGGAGAGCCAGGAGTTGTCATTCGAGGGAAGAAGGTGAGGACTTCATATCTCACTCACCCTTCTTAAATTAGCTATTTATGAAACAATGATGATATTAGATTTTTAGACTCTTCAATTAAGTTTTTATTAGGTATGATAAATATCTCGGTTCCACCCAAAAGAAAAATATTTCAGCTAGTGTAGAAGTAATGACTAATTACAGAAGATATGGAAAGAAATATTAATAAATTTGGGATTAAAGTCTTCCATGATCGTTTTTTCAGGGCTCTGGTGGCGTTACAATTAAGAAAACCAACATGGCTTTGATCGTCGGGATTTATGATGAACCTATGACTCCTGGTCAATGCAACATGATTGTCGAAAGGCTCGGTGATTACCTCATTGAGCAAAGCTATTAATTCCTATTGTCTCTGTTGTGGCTCTTCAATATGGTTGTTATCAGTGAATGATATTGCATGATTCTCAAGTAATGAGGAGGAAGTCTGTGTGTGAAAGATATGGAGTTTGATGCTTGATTATAAGATATATCTTTATATTAATGTGTGCATCTCTGTTCAGTATTTGTTTACTTCATTTCGGTAATCCCCCAGCCTGTGAGGGGTTGTGATGATTTGCTATAGACATACATGCTATGTTAGCTGTGAATCTTGACGACGAGGTTCTTCTGCACCATCTCTCTCTCTCTCTAGTGTGTGTTATGCCACAGGTTTCTCACTGAAAGTTACATCGCCCTATAACTTCTTGTAGATGGTTGATTGTAGGTTAGATATGCTTTTGAAGACTGAAATTTACTTGACCTCTTTAGGTTGGGGCATTTTTATTTACCTTCCTTGTAGTCAATTCTTTTTTCTTTTCCAAGTTGACATAGTATTAGAGCTTTGGCCAATTTTCGGCTGCTACCAAAAACAGAACAAGACCTTAACTAGAATAAAAATGGTGAAAACTTAGCTACTAAAAAACAAGGTGTCAAAACAAAGAATAATTGCTTATTTTCATTTGGGTCAAGTTCTTCAAGAAAACCACTTTAACTATCAAGATTGGAAGAGATGTGCTAAAGGAATCATTTTTAACACCTCAAGTAGGGCAACCACTACCAACTTGACTATGTTGTTAGGATGAATGAAACAATTTCAGGTCAAATTATTCATCTTCTCACTATTTGGATGTTACATCCATGTCTTCTACTAATCCATAGAGAAAAAGCAATACGCAATATCAAATCAAATAAGAAATACTTATATGCTCGAGCATCTGAGTAATAATGATCAATGGTTTTGATATACGAAACGGTTCTACCCGAACGATGAATTGATCGATACATGGCATACTATTAGCCCTACACAAACATAACCCAAAATTAGGCATATAGTAACACTGTCTTTTACCATGTGCTTTTCTTTAGTGTTCTTAATGAACAAAGTCTCCCTGCAACTTCTTGCGGCTGAACTCCCCGAAGATGAGACTCTTTGGAACTAGACTTCTTTTTGTTAAGCCCAGACTGCGAAGAAAAAGAGAAAACACACACAAGACAATCTGCGTATCAGTGTAGAAGTAGTACATTTCGCTCCCGAGGAAGGTGCAGTAGCAGCTGTGACGTTAGTTGGCACTTTCATGTTCCTGCCACAACAAAAGTTCTTCAATAAAGACGACCGAAACAAACAACTAAAACAATAATAAGAATTAGAACAGAACAGGAACACAAGTTGTAAGATTTAAACATACCCGATTGTCATGTATAAGCAGTTATCATAACCTGCACGTAAATAAAAAACATATATCGTTAAAAATTATCCCGGAACCCTTAAATATTTCATAGAGAAAATGTAGATTAGCAACACTCAAGTGACAACGAACATCTGGCAAGAGTGTCTGAGTAACAGTCGTGGCTATCAGAAACGGCAAAATACTGAAACGAGTATCTATGTCACATAAAATTACCCGAGACCTTGTAAAAGAAAATAACCCAAAGCAATTCGAGAAGGATTTTCTTCTCGATAGTTTACCAAAAATCATCTCAAGCTTTAACCTAATCAGATACTTCACTTTACATTTTCTCGTTAATCACGAAGGCATGTTTCTAAATCTCAAACTAAATCTCAAATAGGGCTCTTAATTATCAGGGCCAGTCCTTGTCCTGGTTAGCATTAACCAAGTCACTATCAAGCATATAGTGTAGAATAAAGTATAGATATAAAAACATTACTTGGGTTTTTTGTAGTTTTCACTCCTGCACCTCCAAAACCGCAAGCAATGTCAGTAGCTCCATTTTGCTGATAATAGTTGTTGAACGCATAAGACGCATGAGAAAGTAGAGAATCCGGCTGATAACAAGGTTGGCTAGGTTGAATAGCCGAACAATCCACATTTCCAGAGCTACAAGCCCAATCTAAAGCACTTTGTAAGTCCAACTCCGAAGCAGTAGATGAAGCAATACACCACGATGTTCCATTAGAACTCGTCACGTTTGCTCCTGTATTCACATTAACTGGCGCTTTTCCAGTCATATCAAGGTTATAAACACTTGTCTGATCTGGATAAAACAAACCCCAATTCCTCTCAGATGCCAATCCGGGTTTCCTGTTCTCATTGAACAACGAAAAAATATATACGTCCATTTCCTCTCCGGGCTTAGCTGGTGTTCCCGTATCATTGATGACATGACGAATCAAGTTACTGTTGTAGGTTTGAGCATTATCAGGAGTTGCAGCTGTTTCTTTAGGAGATCCTTTTGAAGGCCACCCTGTCTCAGTAATCATGATTTTTATCGTCCTGAAATGTAAAGCCATTAACGCAAAATAAAGAGCATCTATTTGGGCATCGAGCATGTTTGTATAAATAAGCCCAGTGTTTGGATCAATAACTTCTGAGGAAGATTCGAATAATGCGTAGTCTAGGGATACGTTAGTAGCCGAATCTCTGTAAGCATAGTAAGGATAAATATCGACCATGAATGGGGACTGGTTCTCTGCAAGAAATTCTAACATGGGTTTCAAGAAGTAGGCATGACTACTATTAAAAGCTCCAGCAGACGGGGGAAAAGATCGAGACAAAACCCCAAGTGAATGGGTACTCGATATTTTAATCTTTCTATGAAGTCCGGCTTTTCTTAGAGCTGTATGAACATTTTTCATGGCAGGAACAACAAGAGCAGAAATATTGCCGGAGCTTTCAGTTACTTCGGCACCTACAGTTATATACGTAATCTTTGTAGCAGGGTAGTAAGGCAAAATTTGGTTCTTTAACCATGTATCGGCATTGGACTGAAACTGAGAGAAGGGCAATAAATCTGAATTCGGAATTCCAATCATAAGTTCTACTCCCGTGTTAGCGAAGGCCTTGAGAACTTGAATATTGGTGTCGTAAATTCTTAGGTATTTGATGTTGTGAAGTTTAACAAGCTCTGCTACTTTATCAGGGGTTGGAAGATCATCGGCATTTCTTCCATAGCAAACTCCTATTGTGCTTCCTCTGCAAAAATCTGAAACAAATTTATCATTAAATATCCATTTTGCATAAATTTATTAATTTCTTGATACTGAAAAACATCACAATTTATATCCTAAAGTTGTCTCAAGGTGCTACTTATGTGTCAGTCGAAATGAAGCAATATAATGTGACATTCCGAGATTTTGAAGAACGATGCATGCTTATCAAATGTGCTACTCAAGCAATTCCATGGGAAAGCGTTTGGTATAGCTAACTGAACTTTTTTGCCCTGATATAGTCAATTTGGCTTTGAATAAGATTGACACTGATGGAATCATAGAGTAGAAACCTCTCTAGATGCATTTGACCTATCATTGTTCGTTCAAAGTCTACCGATTCGAAGAATGTTTGGCACATCAAAGAAACACACACACACACACACGCACGCACATGCACACATATAGAAAGAGATTCGTGCAAAATATGGGTTGCAATCATGATTCAACTATGACTGATTCAAGAACCCTCTTAACTCTTTATCCAAGCTTAGGGCAGCATTAACACCAGAAGACAGAGTTAAACCCACAAATAAAACCAGTTCAGAATACATTATGTCATGTCAAATGTGTAAATAATAAAGATATTGATGAACATTACTTAGTGATCACCTATCAAAAACCTTAAAGTCAATGATCATGAAATTTCAATAGATACATAACATTTTCTGCATACCAAATCTTTCTTTATAGATTCATATTCATACACATGGTAACAAAGTTTGATGTCTATCTGGAAAATCAAAACCTAACTCTGTTTAATTTCAAGCAACCCAAATGGGTTTTAAACCAAAAACAATAAAAATAAACTCAAAAAATAAACAGATATAGTTAAGATCAAAAAAAGAAACCACAAACATCTGAAAACAAAAGTACAGATACAAGAGACAAGATTGAAAATAAACAAAACCCACATCTCAAAATCTAAAAAGAAAAGGCAAAAGAAAGAAATGGAGCTAAATAACAATGGCATTTGAGAGAGAGATACCTGTAAAGAACAAGAGAAGAATCCCCACATAGATCAATCCAGAACCTTTCACCATAGCTACTTCAAAAAAAAAAACTTCACTTTTCTCTAAAATCTTTGAGAGTTTCTTCCACTCTTTTAGTTCAGTACTGATTTATGGTTCTAATAAGTAATCTTGAGGAGGAGCTCAAGATAGTGAGAGAGAGAGAGAGAGTGGAACTGTACGGATGTCTTTGTTGGAGTTGCCTACTACCTACACTCACAGAGTCACAGTCTACTCACTAGTCTACAGTGTTGAGAAACCGGACTTGAGAGTGTTTTATTAAATTGGGTTTAATAAAAATGTCCCGATTTTCCCTACTGATTTATTAAATTTTGGTTAGTACTTCCAACCAAACACACTACAAATATACTCTCTCTTGATATCCTCACAAAAACAAGATTTAAAAATTGGGAAGGTTAGAGACAAAGATATGCTAAACGCCATCACCAACGGTAAAGAACAACAAAGAGAAAAAGGTAAGGAGAAGGATTCTCCTTGTTTTTTGTGTTTGGAGTTGAACCCTTTGGTTCTTGGCCGATTGCCCCTTTATCTCTTTGGGCTAAAGGCAGCGACTTCGAAAAATAAAAAGAAAATCTCCGAAGATTTTTCATTATGTCCTAAAGTCATGGCCTAGACTGAATAAGAATTTGTTTAAAAGCTCGTAGTCTTCTTGAAAATTTAGGGGGTAGTGGAGCAGGACTTTCACAAACTTTCATAGACAAAATGTCCCATAGACATTTCAAGACATTTCGGATGACTTATTATAGACAACATGTGTTCATAGACATTTTCAAGACATTGAGAGTTTGTAGACAAAATGTCTTTATAGACATTTCAAGACATTTGATCCATAGACAAAATATCCTGGGGACATTTTAAGATCTTGAGTCCATTGACAAAATGTGTAATGCATATTATATTTGTGCTAATCAAAAATATATTTTTCGACTTTTGTAGACATCTGTGAATATTTGTGGACATTGATGGACATTTAGTAGACATTTATTATTTTATTATTATTATTATTATTATTATTATTATTATTATTCTTTAATCACATGAAATAATATATTTATACTAACATTTCAAAAATATATTTTTCGACTTTCGTAGACATCTGTGAATATTTGTGGACATTGATGGACATTTGGTAGATATTTATTATTTTAATATTATTATTATTTTTTAATTACATGAAATAATATATTTATACTAACATTTCAAAAATATATTTTTCGACTTTCGTAGACATCTGTGAATATTTGTCCACATTGATGGACATTTGGTAGACATTTATTATTTTAATATTATTATTATTTTTTAATCACATGAAATAATATATTTATACTAACATTTCAAAAATATATTTTTCGACTTTCGTAGACATCTGTGAATATTTGTGGACATTGGTGGACATTTGGTAGACATTTATTATTTTAATATTATTATTATCGTTTAATCACATGAAATAATATATTTAATATTATTGTTTAATCACAAAAAATATATACTAACATTTCAAATACATATTTTTTTCAACTTTCGTAGACATCTGTGAATATTTGTGGACATTTGGTAGACATTTATTATTTTAATATTATTATTATTATTGTTTAATCACATGAAATAATATATTTATACTTAACATTTCGAACATATATTTTTCGACTTTCATAGACATCTGTGAGTATTTGTGGACATTGGTGGACATTTGGTAGACATTTATTATTTTAATATTATTATTGTTTTTTGATCACATGATGGACTTCAAATGTCTCTTGTTTTTTGAAAGACATTTTGGCTTCCAAATGTGTCCCAAATCCTTCACAAAATCCATCAAACTATGAAATCCACCAAAGTCTGGGACATTTTGGAAGCCAATCGAATGTCTCGGACTTTCATTGACTCTCAAATGTCTGAATTTGAATGCCTCAGACTTTCGTGGACTCTCAAATGTCTGGATTTGAATGCCTCGGACTTTCGCGGACTCTCAAATGTCCACGAAAGTCCCAATCCAATACCCCCCCCCCCTAGATAATTTAGAGATACCTCCTAACAACTAATGTTTAATTAGCGATATCTCTTTTCTTAATTAGATATTAGTGAAATCTTTGTTTTTTTGCAGTTAAAAGTACGAAAATAGCACTACACTTGATAAATGTTCTTTTTTACCTCTCATGTCACTACGACCGACATAACACTTTAATTTCGGCCTTCCGATGAATTCTTTTATCTAATTTGTAAGTTCAATCAATAATTTTTTTCTAACTGTTTAATTTTTAGTTCAATTCATAGTTTTAGTTTGTATTTGTATTTTTTGAATGTATACGAGTTATAACTAATAGAAAGAACAACAAATATCAAAAATTAATAGAAAGAACAACAAATATCAAAAGGTCTTCTTCAAATTGGTTACACATGGTAACATCAATTTTCATGTAATACAAAGAAGAGAAGATTGAAATTTGTTCTTACAATTGTGCGATTTTTATTTTGAATTTCTGCGATTATTAAATCTTTGATAAATATTATTGGTAAAGTAAAAAAAAAAAGATGGATAAATGAAAAAAATAAGTATGAGAAATGAATATTCGTCGGCAAAGGATAACATCAAAGAAATATGAGAGATCAAAGAAAAAAGATAGGTAAAACAATAAGGATGAGGGTATTTTCGTACTTTTAAGTGCGAAATAGGGGGTTTCACTAATAACTATATACACATAATTTTTTTTTTTAAAAATACTAATAGAAGGACTCAAACTCATGTCCTCATGGTTACAACCGCACTTTAACCACTAAGCCAAGGACTTCTTTGTGTTAAATTAATACACCACAACATATATATATATATTATATAACCTATATATATAATTCTTTTTTACTATTACTAGTTATATTTTTTTTCGAGAGGATCCATCGAGTGCGGCCGCACCCTCTCGTACCCCATGGATTCGTCCCTAGCTCCCATGAATTATCTGGGCTCCAATGGTGGCCTTTCGAATCATGACTTTTGAGTTATTCCTTTCATTTTTTCTTTCTCATTAACTATGACATTAAAATCCAAATGAATTGTATTCATCTTTACTTTCTTCCACGTTACCTCCTCTCTACTTTCAATTTGTAACTAAAACTTCTCCCTTCCCCTCTCACTATTTTCTCTTGCAAATCAGTCTCTTTAATCTCCTTAACAAAAAAAATCTCTTTGATCTTTTCATTTGTTTTGTTACAAAAATGAATATACAAAATTTCTCTCTTGTTTGCAAATGTAAATAGTATTTGTTTATCCCGTTATTTTGGAATGTTTGGGAATTGAAATCTCTTCTTATTGGTTTTGTTTCAGATATAGTACTAAATTTTCTTCCTATGCATCTATGTTGTTCGATGTTTCAACAAAAAAAAAATCTATGTTGTTCGACCGAATTCCTAATATGATCATCTTTATCGTCCATTCTTATATTTAGTAGTCAATTTATTTAATAATAAATATGTATATCAATGACATTTTAGCTTGCTATTGTGCTATTGTTTCTTTTTTTTTTGAGATAATATTTTCCTGTCATTTTTGTTTTAAACGCGTAAAAGTGCTCAACGAAATTATTTGTGCCTTATGCACGGGTTATACCTAGTATAAGTATAATTGATAATCTCTTGCATTCGTAGTGACTTTTCATTAGGGGGGGGGGGGGGGGTAATTGACGATCAATCATCGATCACTTTCCTCCGAAATTTATTTCCGAATTTAGTTGTCGGAAATGATTTAGTAAAATCCTCGACTAGCTGAGTCACTCAGGTAAAAGAACCGTCTAGATCGTAGTTAATCTTTAGAAAACATTATTTTGTGCATGTAGCACTTCGGGTTTATTATTGTGATAGTGGTGGTGTAACATCCACAGTTCTTTCCATATGTTATCCATTAACAAAATGTTTAGATTGCTTCAGGATTTAGTTCCATGAGATTGGGTCCGTCAAGATTCATCAGTCTTGACCTCATCGCCGGTTGATTTTCTCGTTTATCATCTTCAGTACCACTAGTGAACCTCGGTCTAATTTCTTCCCTATTTCTCAGTATTCGGCTTTTATGGAGTCGTCTAGCTTGAAGAAGATCTTTTGCCTGCCTTTGAATATCTTCAGGCCATTCATCAGAATTATCATCTTGTATATTGGATCAAGTTCACATTTCTTCAAATAATTCCCTCAAGTCCACTGACAAAATTTGTTTGGTTTTTCATATGTTACCTATTCCATGCTCTTTCTAGGATCGGTTAATTTTATTGTTTACTCAGTTTGAAGAGGTTTTCAAATAATTTGTACCCAAGTTGTAGAATATTTTCCTTATTTATGTGCATTTTCCTCTATGATTTCTCGAAGAAACCCTAAGTTTGTGCTAAGTTTTTCTACCGCGTTCGTAGTTCCACTAGAATTCCATGTATTTGAATGTTAAAATTAGTTTGATTGAAAGTGTAATTCCTTGGTAATTCGTTCTCACAACACTTCTCCATTAGAAGGAGATCATCTTGTATATCATCAAGGAAGTTCCATGAAATTCCTTGATGATGATGTTTCCTAATGGTTTCCACATACACAGTCATTAACATCTCCTTGAAGGTGAGTAAACTGTAAGCTTTTCCAGGGATTAGTTTGACAACCAAACATCTTCTCCAATCATCTCTAGAATTTTTGTCTTAGGCTTTACCAGTAACTTTATCTTGTTTATTCTTTCGCATTAGATTGTCCATAAAAACAACTAATGCTTCATATATATACTCTTTCCCCTCCACCCTTTTCTTGTTGCATGTCTTGTGTTTCAGGGTGATAATGCTATCTTGGCATTATAGTTTGCTTCTTGGAAAAAAAAGGAATAAGACACATTTTATAAGAGTTATTATCTTTCGACCTTCAAAATTCACTTTGTTTAGCTTGAGGACGTATTTTGCATAAACTGCGAAAAGAAGAAACTACACACGGAGTTTTATTCATAATAAATTTAAAACGAGACAAAGAGGGATGGACCAAATTAACACCTATGGCATAAACCAAAAGAAGAAATTAATCTAGGCTCCGTGTGGAATTTTCGTCAGTTGGTCCTGAAAAATACATAAAGTGGAATTGAAAGTCACATCACAATTTAAAGGTTTAGAAATAACTGATATTAAACTGAATTCGGAATGTGAAGGGTGTTATATAGAATAATTGAACAAACTAATTAGGTGGGGCAACACTGTATTTGGAAAAGCGAGTGAGAAAACTAAAATTACGTTTGTTCCCCCCCCCCCCCCCAGTCCCCTTCAAGTTAGGTAGAACTTGACGCCAATTAGACGAAGAACACCTTCTTCTTTAGACTAGATAGATAGTTGGGAACTATTCTCTCTTTTTCTCTAACTTGATGTTGTAAAGATAGAAATATCTTTGAAAATTTTCCTTACCTATTTTTGTTCTAATGAGGCCTTTATATAGAATTCCTAAAGTCAGAGTTCAACCCTAATTAGGTTTTTTAATTGCCATGGAATCAGATTTTAGGATTTCACCATAACATAAACTTCTATTTCTTATGGTGGTGGGCGGCCGACCACCCTATGCCCTAATAGGCTAGGTATGGTCGGCCATATTAGTACGGCCGACCATGGCGGCCGACCCACTGAGGGGTTTTAAGTCCCCGATCTAAAACCCTTTATGGCATGGACTCCGTACTATCTTTGCCTTAGCCTTTGCCTGGCCTTCTGGACATATCTATGGATCTAATCCATAGTTTTTATGTCTCATCCCTCTAGTCATATCTTCTGATCAAATCGAAACTCTTTGGTGTAGCCCGATGTAGGATCCGGACAAAGTTAACTGCGAATCACTCAGTGATTCGGCGATCGTAATTGGTTTCTAGCTAAACATTACGATCCCTAAATTGTCCGGACTTTGAAGATCTTTTCACTAATTGTCTTATCCGACAAATTGCTCGCATTTCCACTTTAGTCGACAAAAATTTCCTTTCGTAAGTTCACGAGGTAGTTGTATGGATCAGTGGAGAGGCTCATAGCAACCGATATGGTGGGTCCTTAGCTGACGACTGCGGCATTGATCGTTGGTTCACGATGTTTTGGTGGATAACCATGAATTTTGTAACATTGTGTTCTTACTATTCCCATTTGCAATGATCACAGAATGACTGAGTCATCTTAGCCCGAGGGGCGTCATCTCGGTCTAGCCGAGAGGAGATGACGGTTGAATAACGTGTTACGGCTAAAGCGGTCGATTCCATTGGAGAGGGTTCGAGAAAAATTTGTTTGACCTCTCTTGCTTCACTAAACTATGGATACATTGACTGTTGGAAATGGATCCATCCAAAGTATTTGACTTCTAATAGCGGAGAAGCAACTATGAAGCCATTGTGAAATTCCATAGCAAGATCTTAATTTGTTCGGTCAACGACAGATTCACCGTGACCACAAACACATGGTTCATGAGAGGTAAGAGATTTCAGTTCATCTTGAAGAGACTTCAAGTGAGTAAAATAAGAAGAGATGCCAGAGTCTTCTTGTTTGAGGTTAGTAATTGCTCTTTTAAGTTGAAAAACTTTAGGGGCATTAGTTTGCTAGAACGATCATGAAGATCAACCCAAATTTCAATGCATTCATCATAAAGGATGATAAATATGTCAGGAAAGACAAAATTAAGGATCCGACTACCAACTAAATCATTACAATGTTCCCATGACCGAATTTTAGAAGCAGCAATAGGTTTTAGGAAAGAACCATTGACGTCAAAACCAAATTTTTCTTTGGCTCTTAAAATCATCTTCATTTCTCTAGACCAAGAGACATAGTTATCTTCGATTAAAAGAGGGGTAATGTGAATAGTTGTTGGAGAATCAGAATGATGAACATCATACGATTCAAGAATTGGAGAATAAGCAGAAATAGAGGGTTGTTCACCTAAAGAACCCATGTATTAATCGAGAAGGAAAAAAATTAAGCTCTTATACCATATGAATTTTAGTCGAGATGAGTAAAGATAGAGAGAGAGAGAGAGAGAGAGAGAGAGAGAGAGAGAGAGAGTGCAGCCGAGAGAGGGTGTGGTATTAAAGATAATATAGACTCTTGTCTTGAGTAAATTTATGTTACAAGTATTTATAGACTAAGGTACAAAAATATAGACATAAAAATCTTACAAACAACTAAATATAAGAAAATATATTTGTAATTATCATAATGGGTGAAGGACTTATCATAATAATTTGATGTGCATCCCGAGTTCGATTGAGTTTCTACTAAGAACATGACGAAATGCAGTTGCACCTCCAGGGAATCCTTGCCCAACATATGTAAATAGTTTGGGTCAACATTCGGACCGTAAAAGTTCTCTTCTTACAAGAGCAGTAGATCCATGGCCAAGAGTAGATGATGGGAGAGAGAAAAATCAGTTTGTAACCTGTAAAATAAAATAAAATTATATAAATTTTATTATTACATCTAACTGAAAATGTAACAGGAACAAACTAATATACAGTACACTGGCAAAAGAGACAAGAACATAATATTGTAGCAGGAATGGAAGAATGTACACTACACTTGAGGGCAAAGGTGTATCTATCGCGCTAAATAGAAAAAAAAATTGTAGAATAATGGAAGGAAACTTTAAGATGTTAGGTGTAACTTTCTATTCACCCTACATCTCAATATTCCCAGACAAAAGAGGTGAAGTAAAAATGATGTCGGGAACTAAACAATGTATAGTAAATGTTTCTGTACACATTACATTTCAATATTGTCCGAGAAAGAAGGTAGCGTATAAAATTCACAAGCACAGGTAATAGGATCTTGAAATTGTAGCCGAAACGGAAGACTGTACAATATACTTAACAACGTAAACGTATATCTGTGACGCTAAATTATTTAGCACTCAACAAAAGAATATAACAAAAACTAGTACAATAATCGAGAAACTTTAAGATGTCAAATAAAACATTCTATGCACTCAACAAAAGAATATTCCCAGAACAAAGATGCAAAGTGAAAAATGTTACCGAGAACTTGACAATGTATGGGAAATAATATTTTGGGTTATTTTCTTATTAGTCCCCAAAAGTGTGACCAATTTCCCGCGTAGCCCCCTAAAGTAGCGAAACTACCGAGATGACCCCCTTTTGTACTTTTCTATGCATGGACTAAAAAATAAACTTTAGCCTTTCCAATATTACTTTTTTAGTCTTTTTCTTTTCCTATTTTTTATTTTAGTCCATCTTTTTCTCTCTTCTCACTTTCATCTTCATCTTTATTTTATCTTTTTCCTCTCTTTAAGAAGACTTCACTGATGGACGTATTCAGTATTCTTGAGATTTTTTTTTCTTTAAAAACATATTTTCTAATCATCTTCTTCTTTCTTCTAACACTCCCACTTTTCTTTCTCTCTCAACGACGGAGGGTCTTAAAAATTGTAAAAATAGATTTATTCACAAAATGGCTTCTTGAACAACAACCTCATCTTCTTCAAACCAAAACTTTTTTCTCTGAAGAAACAAATTAATTCTCTAGTAACCCAGATCTATGTAGGAAAAATTCTAACAAACCTCGGTAAGATTTCAACATCTTCTTCAACTTCATCTTCTTCAATTCCACAAAATATTTAACCGAAGACGTAGAAATTAGTCGTGTGAAATTCCTAGAGATTTAACCGGAACTGAGATTGTAGCCATGATTTTCTTTTCTATTAAATTGAGGGAGAAAGTGAGCCAATGTATAGAAAAACACAAAATGGAGCCATCTCAGCATTTTCACTACTTTAGGGGGCCACGTGGGAAATGATCAACACTTTTGGGTCCCAATCGTAAATAACCCTAATAGTTTACACCATACATTTCAATATATTTCCACACAAAAACTGTACGGCGCAACAATTACTATACCGATTCAATTCTTGTGGAATTATTGCGGTTGATGATCTAGCAATATATGAAGAACGCAGACTGAAGAACTTACGCTACAACCTGCATAAACAAAGGAAAATAAAATATTTTACTAAACAACCAAAACAAGAACAAATACATATGGCACTATAATAGTGTATTTCACCATATTGGAGTACTTCAAATACTGTTCCCCGAGAGTTCAGTTCCACCCATGGACTCTTCGGAAAAGAAATCCTCTACTACTTGACTGGGATGACATTTCTTCTGTATCCATTTTGCAGGAGAAATAGCAAAAATACAGGATATGAAACAGTATTCAGTAAACTGTTTGAAGAGAGAAATTTTGAAGATAATAGTAAAAGCTGATCGAGTTAAAGATAACTATGTATCTAGCGGACATAAAATATTGAAAAGGAAAATATTTGGAATAAATCCAGACATTCCATTAACAAAATAACTTTTGGTAAATCTGTTTTTGTAAAGGAATATTCAACATCTTTAAGAGGATTACGGTTCTGTGAAAAGAATATTCATCTTCTTAAAACGATATCATTGAAGACAAGAAGATAAGTTTAAAAATATTCAAAGCACTGACTTGAAAAAAGAAGAACAGACAAAGAATCCAAGTATGTTGAAGATCCTTTGGCAAAGTACCTTTGCCATATAAATATAGTAAGAAAGATTTCAAAAAAACAAAACGGCGGGACTAAAATTTTCGACCAATTTGGTAGAAAAATGGCGCTAATTCCTCAATCTTTAGAGAGCAAGAGAGCATGAAGATAAGATCTTTTCCTTGTAGAGGAAGAAAGAATAGGCAAATATCAGATTTTGGCTGCAAATTGGAAAGAAAAATCTAAGTGGAAAGATTTCCTTCTCATGATTGGATCCTCATTTAATGTAAAATCACCATCAGTCTAAAAAATTAAGGAAATTTCCTTCTCATGATTGGATCCTCATTTAATGCAAATTCACCATCAGTCTGAAAAATTAAGGAGTTGAGGCTCAATATACCGTCCAAGGACTAGTAGAAAAAAGATTAAAAGGGAAAAAAATAGGGTTTTTTGAACTTACCCCCTCAAAACTAATTAGTAATTGAGTTTACCACCTTCAGTAATTAGTAATTGAGCTCACCCCCTTGAATTTTGTATTTTTAGCAAAACTACCAATGGCATGTTTGGCATGAGATGATAAAATCACAAATTACAACCAAAATCAATCTTTACTAATTTTATTACCGACTAAATCAAACAATAAAAGTAAAGTGGAACAACTACGAGGAATCATATCGAATGATAATTGTTCTTGATAGTCACATTTATTTCACGTACGCCAAACACAACCTTTGTGTTTTTGTCAAAAATAACAAATCTAAGGGGGGTAAACTCAATTACTCATTATTGAGGGGGATAAACTCAATTACCAATTAGTGATGAGGGGGTAAGTTCAAAAAACCCCAAAAAAATATGTTGTTTCTGACATATCGAACTTTCCTCTCATTTTGGGTTTTGGGCCGGGGAACTTTATTAACCGCCCAAAATTTGGGCCTCCAACTCATTTTGGGGGGAAAAAGGATTCTAACAATATTTCCTACTTAAGAAAAAAAAAAGAAATAAGACACATTTTATAGAAGTTAAACTATGTCCATAACAAAATTTACTAATAATGATGTTTTCAAATCTAAACAGATTACATCCAACTCAAAATTTAAACTTAGAGCCAAGTAAGTGATTGAATCAAGAAGATATTTTATAATTAAGAGAAAAGAATTTATAAAACGTTTCTAACCTAATAAAAGAGATCCCAGAGGGCACAAAAGACCTCTTTTTTTTTTTTGGTGATTGCTTGAAGGAGATTTCTCTAGGAAAAAAAAAATGGGGATTCCATCTGAAAAACAGAGAGTTCAAAACTCCAACCAATGTATTCTAGGTACTCCTCTTCCTCCTCCTCATCTATTATTTTTCATCTTTATTTTATCATTCATGTATGATTTAAAGATTTTAGGACATAAATATTAAAATCCATTTTAATTGCAACAAAAATAGGTTATTTATGTGAATCCCTCTTTGATAGGCTTGTAACATGTTACACTACTTTCTACTAAGTTACATGAAGTTCGACCGCCTAGTGGTGAAGTTCTTGGTCTTCTAGCGAAAATCACTTTTTGAAAAAATAAAAAACAAATTGGTAACCAAGATCTAAACCATTTTATTTTATTTTATTTATTTGTATTTTTTTTATTATTTCATATGTTTTTATTCTATATTTTTTTTTACAGAAGCAGCAATTGAAGGATTGAAGGCATCTATTGTGACATCCGTTTTTACGGCCGTGCCCACGGTATTAAAATTTATTATTATTGTTATTATTATTATTGTTAATATTATTATTATTCAGGACGCAATGCCACCTGAATTCCCCTTTGTTTTGTTATATTTCAGATACTGATTTTAATTGTGTAGGTATTAATCAATCATTTGTCACTATAATTTAAATTTCAGCTGCTTGCTGTTCGTATGGTACCTTGGGCAAAGACTAACATAAACTATACTGGTCAAGCACTTATCATATCCGGAGGTAAATTCCAATCGCCATAAATTAGGCCAAAGCTAGTAATTTTTTTTAACTAGTCTTAAAATTTTAATCGAATTAACATTTTATTTTACTTTACTATTAGGTAAACTTAAGAGTTTTTTTTTTTTTTTGCATCTTTATCTAACTCATGGAGTGGCATCTTAAAAATTAAATCTCCATCTCAAATGCATTAGTCAAAGGAATTATGTTTGACAATCTTTATTTTGTTATAAAGAACACATTACTTCTCGTATGGTCTTCAGATTTTTTTTTTACCAGTTTCCTGTCTGATGTCGCATAAGTTTGTAGTCGTCTAACAACAAACCCATGTAATAAGTAGATAAATTCTTATAATTCTGCCCTCACAGTATGTGGGTGATTTTTTTCCCGTACTTTGCTTGAAATGTTAAGGTCCAGTGGCACATGAAATCATAGACGCTAAATTCTTGTTTTGATAAACAGTGAAAATCAAGTATTAGTCTCACTAGAAAAAACTCACATATGCTTTCATTTTTTTGATAAACAGCGGCCATTGCAGCATTCTTCATTACTGCTGATAAAACTATCTTGGATTGTGCAAGGAGAAACACACAGTACGAAAAAACAACTTAATCGTATTGCTTTCTTATCGAGCTTCTCCGACTTCTCTCCGTCCTTTCTATAGGGCACACCTTCATTTTCCTTGTGTGGACCAGTATTTTGCATTTAAACAGAAAGAGGTGACAAATTGACAATGTGGTGTTTTCATTTTTATTGAAATAGGTGTTTTCTTTTTTGTTGAACAAAGAAAAACCTGATTCAAGAAAAAAATTGGCTCGAGTAACATATCAACGTGTTTGTCTTTTTGCGATTCTATGCTGTCTCTTGACTTGTTTAAATTCGTATTATATTAGGCTTGAAATAAGTTGAATCAAGACACTATTATCTGAAATAATTGTGGAGCCTCCAACTGAAAAAAAGCAGACTCATACACCTCAAGTTTATATTTGCCCCACTCACATACGTTAGATTTAGAAAAGAAAAACATGAACGACACCTTAACGCATAGTTTAGTTTTTAAACAATGGGATTTATGACCTTTCAATTTTGATAACAAAAACTCTGTTGTATTTTCGTTTCAAGAAAATTGAGTTGTTAGTAAAAACATTCTTTCATCTCCTGGTCGGGAGCGACAGTTTCTTTTGAGACCTTAGCCTAGTCCACTGGCCCAATCTTGGATTTCATGCGCTGAGAGATACAAAATATAATTCAACAAACAAGTGGTGTTAGATTTTTATTATGGGAAAATGACTATTTGAGTTTAGAAAGATATCAATATAATCAAAAACACCTACATAATTTTCTATTAACTAAAAGTTATTAAATTATTACTAGTAATGATACATGAAGTTTAGAAAAATATAAGTATTTACTAATAAGGTCGTTTTTCATATTTTGTATTCCATAAATACCCTCATCTAATAGAGTCAGTTTCTCTCTCAAGGAACATTTAGGGTTTCTTTTGCTTCTTCTGATCTTCTCCCATTCTTGTTCGTCTTCTTCGTCTACTTTCAATCTTCTTCTTCCTCTTAAATTCTTCTAATCGTATTATTGATTACAATTTATGGTTTCTTATATTCAGATCCCGATTTTAGAAATCTTGTTGAGAATCTCTTGCCACGATTGCTGGCTTGAAAAATTCACAAACCCTAGAATCCTCTACAAAGTTCATTGAGTTCGGATTGAATTTCATTTTCACACGAAGAGAAAGAGAGAGTCTTCAACACAAATCTGTCATCAATTCGATTCTGGTAACTTTTCCTGTGATGCTGTAAGTTCTTTCCTTTAATTTGGACCTTTTTTCAATTTGGGTAGTTCTTATTTTATCCTTCTGTTGTGTTTGTTGTTTGAATTTTGACATTTGAAGTTCTAGGTTTTGGGAGAGATCTGAAAATTACTTAGTACAAACAATGCTTGTTTTAGGATCATAAGAGAAGTTCGAAACCGAAAAACCTAACCTTTTTTTAGTATTCTTTAGAGCTAGTTTGGGTTTTGATCCAACTTATTTAGGTTTTAATTCTTCACGCATTTGAATTTTGTAATTAGGAATTGCTTGATACCACAATTGAAATTGATGATATCTGGATATTTCTTCCTACCGCCATTAATGTGAAACCTTAAGAAGTTTGGGCTCATCGAGTTCCAATTTTCATTTAGATGATAAATGTAGTATCCTAGTGATGAACTGATGGAATGTAATTTCCTAAATCATTTTTAAATACGGATAACGACATTATGTAAGAAATTTTGCTTCACTGATAACCATCTTATTGTCTTACTAATGAACTTACCCAATCACTTTTGGATTAACTAGCAGAGTTTTAGCCAGTCTCGGTTAGAGATTTGGCCTGAACAACCCATATTGCGGATAACTTTACGAGACAATTTTAATTTAGTTTGAACAAACTACTAACACTAAGTGAGAGATTTAGTGCAACTTTATGTTGGGTTCCCTGTTCCCATTGATCTTCCTTATCAGGTATGTCACCGATTAGTAGTAATGGTCATAACTCACCATCACCACCATCAACTTTATGTTGGGTTTGTAAATTTTATCCATGTTTGTGCAGGCATCTTTCAATGTTGCAATAACTGCAACAACAACATCAAGATTTTTATGGGTTTCTTTTTGTGTTTTTCAGATTTAGGTCGTAAAGTAATGTACTTTGATAACAGAAACAATATGGAAGCAGAACCAGGAAGATGTAGAAGAGCTGAAGAACAGATGGGAAAAGATGGAGGTGTTCTAAAGATGTTGTTCCAAATCAAACGTACGGTGAGAAACATATGCATAGAGGAAAAAATCGTTCAAGAAAGCCTGTGGAAATCACTACTTCTCAAGTTGATTCAACCACAAACCTTTCAATTTCATTCCCTCGCCAACTTTCCACCACCACCACTACCTCTGCCACCACCTCCACCAACCCAACTATCAACACCAACTTGGGTTGTTATCCAAAAAGTGTTCTTCAAAATGGTGGGACTAGTATCAGCAAAGAACCATCTATATAACTTTTTATTTTATTATTCAGAAGTGAGTGATCACTTTTGAGTTCATTTTATCTTTTTCCTAAAGGATTTTTTTAACAGTGGGATTTTTTAGTTGAACAGTTAAGTGAGTTATGGGATTTTGCTTCAAAGAGATGAGACAGGAATTGTTGGTGTTGTTTGTTGGGGAGAAAATTTGTAGGGCTCCACTTTTGATCTCTACAGTTTAGAAAGTGTGAGAGAAATGATAGATTTCTTTGCAAGTCTTTTGAGATAGGGAGAGTCAAGAATGTGAGAGTTGTTGATGGACTTACCATATATGCATTTGTATTTGGATTATTTCTATGTGAGGTTGTTTGTAATTTTTAAAGCTTTTTATATCTCGTATGTTATTTTTTTTACCGATGCTTATGCAGTCATTTTCTATGTTGCAATAACTGCAACAACAACATCACTTTCATCTCTTGGATCGTATTTCATTGACATTATCTGGCCCAAGTCGCCCATCAATTTGAGAAAAGAAGCCACACTTGAGATCCTATTTTAGCTAGCTAGTTGATGAACAACTTAAGGAGAGTTAACGAAGTGTTTAAGTTTGAAATATCATATTTAGAAGTTAGGTAGGTTTAGTAGTTGACTTGAATTACAACATGATATGTGATTACATAGCTTTTTCAGTGTTTGTGAACCTTTTAATGTTGCTTTACAATTAGGTTAATATTTTGTTGGAGATTATTTATTTTAGTGAGCAAAGTTGCATTCTGCTTGTTATTTGATCAATCATGAGCGAAAACGACTCGTTTGGGATACACAAGTAAGCATGAGGTACGAATAGATTTTGAAGGGTTGATCATAAAGTCGACGACACTATTTATCCACGAGTTCTATATGTTGAATGATGAAATCAATTCCAAACTCAAGATTTCGTAGATACATGCTCTTAGTTTCTATTCTCGATTTGCAAATCGAGTTTGCAATATATGCAACTAAAGAT
Organism: Eschscholzia californica; assembly: GCF_041429995.1. NCBI lineage: Eukaryota > Viridiplantae > Streptophyta > Magnoliopsida > Ranunculales > Papaveraceae > Eschscholzia > Eschscholzia californica. Next base: position 24,354,206 of record NW_028238461.1, read on the forward strand.
TATATTCTAGAAAGCTTGCAAATCATGTTTGCAAGCTATATTTTGCAAACACATGTTTGCAGTTTACATTATGCAAACACATGTTTGCAGATCAAATTGTTGCAAACACGTTTGCAGAACAGATTACTGCAAACACGTTTGTAGAACAGATTGTTGCAAACACGTTTGCATAACAGATTGTTGCAAACACGTTTGCAGAAAAACGCGAAGGAAAAAAAACGCCGTTTTTTTCTGGGTTTTTTTTTTTGAAAAAAAGTATTGAAATTGGATCTTGTTAGAAAGCTAATGAAAAATCATTTCTAAATATATAATTTTTATAGAAATCCGACATCTCAAACAAAAGTTATATCCATTTAAAGTTCAAAGAAAAATAAAAGAATTTAGTTACACAAAATGACAAAAGAGGGTATTTTAGTATTTGCACACTTTTTGACCTTAATAATAATTTTCAAATGTTTTGTGCTTTTCTACTCATTTTCAATATTATTTTGACTTTTCTAGAAATTATCCCTTTTATTATTATATACTTACCTTTGCTTGTTTGACAATTATTTACATGATTTCACTTAAATACACCGTGATTACTATTGTTTTACTCTGTTGATTTCTATTTCAAGAGGATGGGAAATAATAGGAAAGTGTTCGGTGTTATAGGATGATGGGCACCACCTTTAAGGTTGGTAGTGATACTATCCGTCTCATAACATTTCACATTTGGAACATGATGTTGATTTATAAAGTGAGCCATAATGCATTAGAATTATGAATTATCATTAGTGTTAACTAGTAGAAATCTAAAAGTCAAGGCGTTAGTGCGACGTAAGTTGAGAAATCTTAGTCGTAATGTCGTTAGAGCATCTCCAATGCAAAACTCTAAGCGTCATGCATCATCAGTGATGATACATAACATGGTCACCCGTTGACCGTCGTCAATAAATCAAGAAAAGACCAAAAGCCCAACGGATCAACCTGTCTTAAGGCAACGGGATCGCTGACCCCGAAGAAGTCTGCCACCTAAGTCCAGAATCGGCAGGTCGGCAAGATCATCTAAAGAGCTCCAATCTTGTCCTTCCTTAAATATAACCAGGTCTGCCCTAGGATCCGCGAGAAGGGCTGGGGGGGGGTCCGCGTAAGTCGATGCCTTAAGCCCTGAACATGGGAGGGCAGAAGCGCGCTACACGCTTACCGACTTAATCTGAATCTTCTCAAAGATCTCAGTTTGCCAAGAGCTTAAGTATTAAGTAACTTAGGCTTCAAGAGTCTCAAAGGAGGAAACATCTCCTAGAGAATCTATCAACTCGGCAGGATATCTACGAAGGATCCTTGAGCATAGGAACTTCTTAATATCCAGGATATCTCCCAACTACCGAAGAGTAGTCTTAATTTTGAACGGTGGATCTAAACCGCTTGATCCACACCGTCTATCAACAGTCGGTCCAAAGCAAACTATAAAAGGGCATCACATCACCTTCAACAAGGTACGTGAAGGAGATGTCCTTCGACCAGAGATGCAATGCGAGCAATTTGTCGGATAAGACAATTGATGAAGAAGATCATCAAGTCCGGATGATTTAGGGATCGTAGTGTTTAGCCAAAAATCAACTACGATCGTTGAATCATGAGGCCATTCGCGGCTAACTTCGTCTGGATTCTACATCGGGTTACACCAAAGAGTGTCGACTAGATCTAAAGATATGACTAGAGGGATGAGACATATAAACGTTGGTTAGACCCATAAATATGTCCAAAACGTCTAAAGAAAGTCAAAGCAAAGATAGTACAAAAGCCCGAATAAAGGGGTATTTGGGCGGGGCACTTAAAAAGGGATTTAAGGCCCATTAATAGGGACGGCCATGCTTGGATGACCATAATAACAGGGCCGGCCAGATCTGCCCTATTAGAGCGTAGTCTGGCCGGCCAAAGTAAGGAAGAAAGAGAAATAGAAATAGAAAGTAGTTTTTAATTTTGAAAAAAATCCTTATTCTACTTCTATTTTGGCTTTTGGAAAACCTGATTAGGGTAGGACTCTAACGTAGGGATTTTATATAAGGCCCTCATTATATTTGAATAAGGTGTGGAGAATTCTCAAAGAGATTTCTAGCTTTACAACATCAAGTAGAGAAAGAAAGAAAGAGAGAATTAATTCCAACTATCTATTAGTCTAAAGAACAAGGTGTTCTTCGTCTACTACCATTAAAATTCTAGCTAACTCAAAGGTGGGAGATCAAGTTGATAACCGAGTGTCTCAAGTAGAGGAACAATAATTGGAGCTCTTGGTCTTCTTATTAAACCGTATTAGTTCGTGGGATATTTAGCGATTAAGGTAATTTTTAAACTAACTTAGTTCATTATTTGCTTATGCATGAGATCCTGGGGATACTAGTGTTAGACATTAGATGTCTCAGATTCCACTTAGAACACTAGGAGACACCATAACCCAACAGTATGTTCCACAAGGATCAATTAATACTCAACATTTTAACTACAAAGGGCAATCTGACTGTCTTGAGTGTCAAAGAAGTTGCCGACTCTTTGCAGGTTTCCCCCCAGGTTCTCAGGAGTAGGAGCATGACCGAAAATCAAAAGAGTAAAATCATTCATTCAGATGTGATCCAGCATAAAGTTTCATAATTCCTGACTGATAACCAGATTGACAATTATTTACATCAACAATCAGCACACATGAACTACAAGAATACAAAAGAGAAAGGACTTCTAAGTCATCTACTCCTAAGTTTCTCTACTTTCGACTAAGGAATGGGTCATCAAAATGTGGCCCTTCATGATCCAAAAAATGGTGATCAGTTGACTAAGGTCAATGACTCAAGAGAAGACTGAAAGCCTGTAGGTCAACCTAGAGGTTGAATCCGAAGGAGGTCTGCCACTCAAGCCCAGAATTGGGGGGTCGTGACACGATTGTCTTCAGCGCCTTAAGCCCTATCCTGACTTAGATACAACTAGGTATGCCCTAGGATTTACGAGAAGGCTAGGGAAGTCCATGTAAGCATGGTCGATACCTTAATTCTAAAACTTGGGAAGGTAGAAGCGTGCCTAACACTTACCGATTGGATCCCAAATCCAATCAAAGATCTCAGTCGATGAGAAGCTTAAGTATTTAAATAACTTGGGCTTAAAGAGTCTTCCAAGGAGGAAACATCTTCTAAAGAATCGTCAGAACTCGAAAAGATATTTTATGAAAGATACTTAATTAGAGGAACTCTTAAATATCAAAGATATGGGATAATCTCAAACGGAAACCCAATATCTTTTAACTACGAAATAGTTGTTTAAACCTAACATGGTAGATCTCAACCGCTTCAATCACACCGCCTAACAATAGTTGGTCAAAGCCGCCTACAAAAGGTCATCAACTCACCTCGAAGCAGGTATGAACTCCACGGTTCATTCAATACTAAATTCTTTTAACTACAAGGACAATCTGATTGTCTTGAGCGTCAGAGAGGTTTCCGAGCTCCTTGCATGTGTTTCCCCCTCAGGTTCAAAGGAACAGGGGCTCCTCCCCTTCGCCGGATCTTTAGAGAAAAAGATAGAGTAGAGAGTGAAGAAATAAGAAAGAAGGGAGAAGAAAAAGAAGAAGGAAGAACAAGAAAGAGAAAGCAAAAGAAGGACAGAGAGAAAGAAAAGAAAAAATAAAAAAAAATTAAGTTTGAAGGTCGCAAGAAAATTTAGCCGCCCGACAACTTTCACCGGAAAAGATGATGAGGTGTCGAGAAACATGAAGTGGAGGAGAGAGGTGATGAAATGGAGGAGAGAGAGTGAGACATGAGGTGTCTTAATGTTTCTAAATTATTTTAAAATGAATTCCATTTTGGCCTCCAAGTTAGTTGTTAAAAAGTTGTAACAATTTGGGAACTACTGATATCTAAAAAGGGGTCAATTTTGAATTACAAAATCGTTTTTATATGAAAGCTAATTTTGACAACCAAATAATTAACCAGTAAAGTTAACTGACGGAGTTAACAAAAGAAAACTAAATTTAAGACGAAAAATAAAGGGAAAAAAACTAGTCACAAAATTTCTTTGGACTATTTTCTCAGAATCGTCTTCTAATATCTTTTTCGGTTTAAAAAATAAGAAAGTGAACAAGCTACTGACTTGTCGAGTTTAAAAAAGAAAACAAACTGAAGAATCACTTGATTGGGAAATCGACTAAGGACCAACGAGGGCTATCTCCAAACCCAAATCATTTCCGAATAACTCAATCAGATTGTTCGATTCAGACTACGAGTTATGAACACAAGTTTCATGTTTAAACCTCACATTATGTGCAAGGAAAATGTAGAAAGTTTCGACATACAAATCTTTTTCTTGTGAAACGTGTGGGCCACATTCTTAAAACTTGCTTCGAGCAGAAATGTTTCCGGGGAAGATGGTGGAAAACAAAATAAATGAAACCAAACGCACCTTAACGTCGCCGGTCGGGTATTGCCGGCGACGGCCGGCGACATCATCATCTTCTCTCTCCCCTTTCTCTCTTTCTCTCTCCTCCTCTTTCTCTCTCTCTCTCTCTCTCTCTCTCTCTCTCCCTCTATTCTGTTTCTCTTTCTTCTCTTTTTCTCTTTCTTCTCTTTTTCTCTTTCTTCTCTCTTTCTCTCTCCATCTCCGGCGAAGGGGCTCCTCCCTTTCGCCGGAGAAGATTGAAATCACCGGAGATGGTGGTGGTAGGTGAAAGGAAGAAGAAGCTGAAAAAGATTTGGTTGTTTGGAGGAAATAAAAAAGTCGATTTTTTTTTATCTCCACCTAAAACTTCAAACCCCGAAAAATTTCTTTATTTCTCCGTAACACCGACCTTTTGTCCGTGGAAGAGTGAAAAAAGGAACGAAGTCCGGATGGAATACGGGAGTAGGGTGATACCCAAGTGGCCAAGTTAGAATTTGTTACAGATTTTGAGTTTGGGAAGTCCCTCCTAGTGCCACCGTGAAATATTGGGACCAAGCAAGTCGGCTGTAGTTTGGGCCCTTTCAATAATGAGTCATGGCCCTTTTAATAACCAATGGCCTTTAAAAAGAATTTAATGTACAGTTTTACTTAAACATAAAGTTCTTTTGGGCTCCAAAATTTGTGGCCCAAATCAAGTCCAACTTCTGCGAGAGGAGTTGAAGCATGGGAGGCCCATGCCTTCCTCCTTGAAGTTGATCTGGCCATACATTTTTAGTTTTCTTAATTGGTGAAAGAAATTTTTCTAATGGTATGCCTCCTGGAATTTTTGGTACTTTCAACATTATGATTGTGTTCCCGGTTGAGCACATCCTCGTGCACCCATTTAAAATCTGAGGTCCAGTTGGTATTCGACAGTTCACTATTTAGTGTTAAGTATGATTCTTCGGCAACCACCAATTTAAGAAGGTAATTGATTCATTCAAGAAGAAGAAACTGACAATATCGTAGGTGTTCATGATTATTTTGGCCTATCAATATCCCAATATGCTAATTTCAAAAATTTTTGCTCCTCACATTTTTCTCGAAGCGGCTATGAAATGTTTTACGGTACTATGACTCTTCTCATATCCCACAGTCTACTGTAAAAACATCCAACGAAGTCGATCTGCTGTATTAAATAAATTTCAAACCGTGGACCAACTAATGACATCGGCAATGAATTTTTTTGTCAACACGTGCTATAGCACATTCTTTATCCATAAGATCGCGAATATATTATTTAGATTTTATAAAAATAAAGTGTAAAAGTAGGTCTAAAAAGGTGAGGTGTCCCAGGGTGTCTTAATCTGTGGGCCGAACATAATAGATAGAGACAGTCACCACTGACTACCCATAGGATTGGGATAAGAATGAGTGGCTCAAAATAAGGGTTTATCATTTTATGGTGGGAATTTCCACTGCCCATCGTTTTCTAATGTCTAATAGTTAGTTTTTCTCCTCCTTATCTTTCTCTCTTTTGATTTCTTCTAATTTCTGTCTCACTAACTAGTACTTTCTTAACAATTTCTTAATCATCTATGACACAACAATAAATTTGGATGATTATTTCGTCATATCCCATACTCGTTTACCTATTTCTAATTAAAAATAATTTTATTTCGTCAACTATAAATAAAGTTAAACATATTGATGGAAACACATAAGGTAAACCATCTTATTTATTATTACCCAATTATTTCTATTATAGATCTATACTTACGATTTAATAATTGATTTTTTTTAAGTGCATGTGCTGCCAAGGTTAAGCTTGAAAGTGTTGACATAAACTCTAAAATCTTGGAGGTTCCAAGTTCGATTTCCAGAAGAAGTGGAATCCATTGTTTATTGAACTTGATTTATTAAAGGTATAAATAATGTAGTAAATTTGTCGGGTTTTAGGCATTTTTCTTCTTGTTGTTAGGCTTTAGGCCACTTTCATTGATGATTGAACTTAGACGGTTATCATGCTTATCACATCTTTCATATGTATCAATGCCTTGTAACAACTATCGTAAATCGTAGTCAATTTCTTAAAAAAAAAAATAAATAATAATGATCTTCCAATCTTTTAAAAAATGTAACAAAATGCCACAAAAAGAGAAAAAATATATAAAATAATGGGAGGTAGAATTATTTTTGATCTATTTCCTAGTTTAAATGACAAATTCCATCGGGTAACATAGAATTCTCCTCTATTGCGTAAATTAACAAAGGATACCACTTATAATAGTTCAGAAACGGTATAACCTGTGCCCACTAGGTACGGACATGCAATTCTACCAAATATGTTGGTTGAGATACGTATATTGAGGGATATATCCTTCGACCAATGGTGCAATGCGAGCAATTTGTAGGATAGGACAATTGATGAAGAAGATCATCAAGTACGGACGATTTAGGGATCTTAATGTTTAGCTAGAAACCAACTATGATCGTCGAATCATAGGATGATTCGCAGCTAACTTCGTCTGGATCTTACATCGCGTTACACAAAAGAGTATCGACTTAATTGGAAGATATGACTAGAGGAATGAGACATACAAATTTGAGTTAGACCCATAAATATGTACAAAATGCCTAAGAAAGCTAAGGCAAAGATAGTACAAAGGCCGGAACAAAAAGGGAATTTTGGGCCGCGCTTAAAGCCCATTAGTGGGCCGGCCAAGGCATGGCCGACCACACTAGCAGGGCCGTCCAAATCTAGCCCTTTGAGGGCATAGGGTGGCCGACCAAGAGAGAGAGAGAGAGAGAGAGAGAGAAATAGAAACTAGTTTTTATTTTCTTAAAATCCTTATTTGCTTCTATTTTGGCTTTTAGGAAACCTAATTAGGGTTGGAATCTAACTTTAGGGATTCTATATAAGACCTCATTAGAACATAATTAGGTGTGGAAAATTCTCAAAGAGATTTCTGACTCTACAACATCAAGTTGAGAAAGAAAGAGAGAATAGTTCACAACTATCTATCTAGTTTAAAGAAGAAGGTGTTCTTCATCTAACCGCCATAAGTTTCTAGCAAACTTGAAGGTGGGAAATCATGTTGATTACTCGGGTCTCTCAAGTAGAGGAGTTACAATTAGAGCTCTTGGTCTTCTTATATTCAACCGAATAGTTCGTGAGATTTAGTGATTAAGGTAATCTCTAAACTCCTTAGTTTCATCTTTAGCTTATGCATGAGATCATGGGGATACTAGTGTTAGACATTAGATGTCTGAGATTCCACTTAGAACACTAGGATACACCATAACCCAACATATATGAGAGAAGATTTAACTTTAGTCCATTAAGACAACACACTAGAAAAAAAATCAGTTTTAGTTTCAACACAATTCAATTTACAAACTCAGAAATAAACTTATAAAAAATGAGTAGCACAGAGTAAACTCTAATTGAAGTTCAAAAATGACAGCTACGATATGAAAATAGTGTTAAAATAATAAGTTCAAACATCTAAACATTTCAAATTACAATATAGAACTCTTCTGGATCTCGTTTTGTCGCTTCAAAAACTATAACCGTATAATCTTTTGGAAGAAATTATTTCATTTATATAAATATATTGCTTGACTTTCATGTGACAAACCTTCCCTGATTCCTTCCACAACCATCTTGGTACGATATTCGCCTCTGTAAATATATTTGTGAAGATATTAAATTTTTGAACTTTCCTCAGATAGACTCTGAACCCCATTGAGTACTTTTACAGGAGGTTTTTTCTTTAATAAATTCATTAAGTAATCGTTCGAATAAACACTAAGTTGAGATGATGAGTAAGCGAACCTAATCACAAACGCACGACTCAGTAAGCTTGTTTGTTTGAACAAACTATTATCTTACAGTTTGTTCGAACAAAACCCAATCACAAATCAAGAATATCTTAAAAAAGAAAAATGCAAGATTCAGTAACTTCAATCTAATGAGCAAGATGAACAACAACAAATATTAAGCAAGATAAGCGACCAATCAATAACAACATTAACAAATAGAAAGGAAGAAACATGCTTCTTCTTTTCTTTGGTAGCGACACTGCCAATCGAATATCATCTTCTTTTTAAGATGTGAGTATTACGGTTGTATGTTAGTCTGATATTCGACTTTTGGGCCCTATCCACAAGCCAATTCGGAGGATTCGATTTCTAGAAAATTCAATCCGAGCCAATCAGCTCATGGTTTGGTTTGGTTATTGAACCAAACTATACCTAAAAGGCTTGGTTCACTTGGAAAACCGGACCAGAGGGTTAAACTTCAACAAGAACAAAATTTCAACTTAAAAACATTTTACACCTTTACTTCAACCCGGTTGAAAATTATTTCGTGAAAAGGGGAGGGAAATTTTTTTTGAAGAAGATTAGCGAAGGTACGAGGATTGAAGAGCTCTAGACTTGCCGACTTGAAGGTGCAGAACTATTTAGTCGTGACTCACGGAGACTCGAGAAGAAAGATAAGGAAAGATGAACTAATGTTGAAGAAGAAAATAAAGGAAAAACAATATAAGATAAAAAAAAAATAAGAAGATGGGCAACAAACGTGAGGAAGAAGAACACGAATGATTGAAAAGAGGAGGGAAAAACTAGGGGTTGTTTAAATCTCCACCATCCATCATATATTATTTTCATATATAATACATAAAAGACATCAATACATGGGTTGGTTTGTTCGGTTATCCATCAAACAAATTAATGCACCGAACCAAACCCCCTTAGTGATGGCCTTTTAATATCCGAGCTGATCCCTGTAACCCTTGGTTCGGTCCCCAAACTGCCCAAATCGTATTGATAACGTGTAATAGGATGACGCAGACCAACCTTTTGAACAGCTAGTGATATTGTTCGCTTTGACACTTCCGGACCTCTCGATTTAAAAGACCTCACTAGGGAAGAGTGCTTAACCTCGTAATAGGAGCACCAGACTCCGTCTCACTATTAACGTGAGATTACGTTACAACAATTTAGTCTTTACAAGTATTCCAACTTAAATAGTAACAATTAAATATTTGTTGTTTCTTAAGCTATTATAAATATTATTTTATTTCAAATAGCTAAAAGCCCTGTCACATTTACTAGCTTCTCTATTGACCCTGTAATACCAATTTACACCATACTTTCGGTTTCAACTCTTGTTTTTTCTTTTTTTTTGTTAAACTATAAATATATTAAAACACTAGATCAGAATCTCATTACAGTACATATTTAGAAGAAAATACGGAATACAGTTCCACTTTTTAACTCTTTCCTTTCGACGCGCCCATTTAGCTAACTTGTCTGCTTGTATATTTTGCTCTCTCTTGATGTATTGGAATTTAACTTGGTGTACCTCCTTCTTTACTTTCTTGATTTGGCGAATGTAAGCTTGTGATTGCCACTGAACCTGATGTTTAGGGTTGTTCAAATGCTCGATAAGGTTAATATTGTCGCTTTCGATGATGATCTGCATGTAGTTGTTTTCCTTAGCCCAGATAATGCCGTTGAGAATAGCTAACGCTTCTCCTTCCTCACTGTTTCTTGCTCTGCCACAATTCACGCTCGCTCCCATGAATTTAGACCTGTAATCATGAACAATCAGACTAGTACCTATTTTTTGAGCTACATTTGTAAACGATGCATCGACATTGATTTTCACAAAGGGTTGAATCGGAGGTTGCCATTTCAAAATGACTTTTTTATCAGGATGTTCTTTACTTTCATTTATTTGCGGGAACGATTTTATTGATTCTATTACCTTGTTAACATCATACTTGGTTTGTTGGAAGCAGTGATCACATCTCATTTTCCATATAAACCATAATATAGTAATAAACTGCGCATTGCCAATATTGCAATTGGTGTAATCCTGATTCTGCCACGACATGATCCACTCAGCAACTGAGGAGATTTTTTCAGAAATGATATTAAAGTGAAACCATATTTTCTTTGCTATAGGACAGTGTAACAGCGCATGTTCAATTGTTTCGATTTCTGTGCAATTAGGGCAGTTCTTTATGTTACCGATGTATTTACCTATACGATGCCTGACCGGCAGGGCTTTTGTGCATATTTTCCATATGAATAGCTTAATTCTAGGAATAGTGGGTAACGACCAAATAAAATTCCAGTTTATCTCTCCCCCGGGAGGCGGATGATTTACGGAGGTAAGGTGCCTGTACATGGATTTGACCGTAAAGTTTCCTGATTTCGTGAGATTCCATTTCATCTTATCTGTTCCCTCCTGCTGAATCGGAATAGCTTTTATAAGATTACAGATATTTTCCGGGAAGGTTTGCCTAAGGATGAGCTCATTCCAGTTGTTATTGCTAATAAGCTCGGACACTTTGTTTATCGTAGCATTATTAGAGTTTTGCAGCTGTTGAGCTTCTCCAGGAATCCAATTATCTTTCCAAATGTTTATTTGCTCTCCAGTGTGGACTTCCCAAATAATATGATTATTCATGAGATCATACTGCCTTTTCAGATTCTTTCAAATCCAGGAGTGATGAGGTTTTACCGGACCAGGGTGATTAGATTGATGGAAATATTTAGCTTTGAGGAATTTCACCCATATCGCATCTGAATCAGTCTTTAGGCGCCACGCCAACTTACTCAGGAGGGCTTGATTATCCAGGTCTGGATGATGAATACCTAAGCCTCCCAGCTTTTTCGGCTGACAAATATCTGACCAAGCTCTGGTACAAATACCTTTAGATTTTCCCCACCAGAAGGACTTCTGAGAAGTCGCTATGCGTTTACTTATACTCTTAGGAAGAGCAAAGCATTGCATCTGATATCGGGGAATGGCTGCTGCAACGGCGGAAATAACTACCGTACGCCCAGCCTGAGAGAGGAACGCATGATTCCATTTAGATAATTTATTGTCTATTTGCTCTAGAATAGAGTTAAAAACTGCAGTTTTCTTCGGTCCTATGAATAACTGAGCTCCTAGGTATTTCTCTGAAGTCGAGGCATATTTGACTTTCAAAGTCTTCATAATGATGCGTTTGAATTTCGGGTGAGAATTTTTGGAATAAAAGATATTAGATTTGCTGTAGTTTATCATCTGGCCTGACGCCGAGCAGAATGTGGATAGGATGGCTTTAAGGTTATGGACATTCTCGATCGAATTTTTACCAAATATGATGCAATCATCAGCAAACAGAAGGTGAGAAATCGTCAGGGCATTGTTTTTTGTAGGGAAACCTAAGAACCTCCCTTCACCTAAATCAGCAGAGAGCATCCGGCTGAGCCCCTCCATAGCGATCGTAAAAAGAAAAGGGGAAAGTGGGTCTCCTTGCCTTATTCCTCGCGTAGGAAGAAAGGTAGGCCCTGGGTGACCATTAATGAGAACCGCCATAGTGGCCGTGGACATACAGTTATATATCATCTTTCTCCAATGGTCCGAGAAACCTAACCTCTCCATAATATTAATAAGAAAAGACCACTCGATTCTATCGTAGGCTTTAGACATATCAAGTTTCAGCCCGAAGAAGCCTCCGGCTCCTTTCATATGTTTAAACGAATGGATGAGTTCCTGACCCATAATGATGTTATCCGAAATTTGTCTACCGGGAATATAAGCTGCTTGAAAAGGGGAAATGATGTCGCTGAGATGCACTTTAAGTCTCTCCGCTAGAATTTTTGTGATGATTTTGTAGGTGGTATTGAGAAGACTAATCGGTCTGTAATCCGCTGGACTTTGAGGAACTGCTGTTTTCGGGATGAGACAAATATGAGTGTGGTTGGTTTCTGGGGGTAGTTCCGCTGTCTGGAAAAAAGTCTGCACCACCTTATAAATATCTTTGTTGACTGTGTCCCAGTTAGTTTGGAAAAAGAAAGGCGGGTAACCGTCTGGTCCCGGTGCAGCATCTTTTTTCAACCATTGGATGGCCATATCAATTTCCGATTTATCCGGGACTGATGTCATGTCATGATTTTGGGTCGGTGTAATTATTGGATGGAAAAGATTGAGGATACTGGGGGAGCTGATGCAATTTGATGAAGTGTTGATGCTGAGAAGGTGATTGGTTATGATGTTAGTGACTTCCTCCATGTCATCCTGCCATTCGCCATTATGATCTTTGATAGCTAAGATTCTATTGCTTCGGTTTCTGTGAATAGCCTGAGAATGAAAGTATTTTGTGTTTTTATCCCCTAGTTCGATAAAATTATTACGCGATTTCTCTTTCCATAGACTTTCCTGCTGTCTATAGAGATCCTCAAGACGATAGTTCAAATTGATTCTCTCCTTTCCATTGATATGTTTATTTTGGAGGGCCTCCACTGTTCTATTAATCTGCGTATCAAGGTTACCGAAAACCTCCTTATTCCATTTTGATAGGTGTTTGCCTAATTGAGACAAATTGGGTTGAATCATGTTAGGACTAGTGTCACCGAGATGCTTCCATTTGTTGGCTATGAACTCATGGCAGTCAGGGTGTGACATCCACGTCCTAATGAATTTGAAAGGCTTAGGTTTTTGCTTGGAATTTTTAATTGAGCTCAACCAAATAGGATTATGATCGGAACCACTCGTATCTAGGTGGGTAAGACTAGAGTCTGGATAAGATTTCAGCCACTGATCATTTACTAATGCTCTATCCAGTCTCTCTTGAATGAGCTTACCATCCAGCTGTCGATTGGACCAGGTGTATGGGTTGCCCTTATAGCCTATATCTACTAGACCTAGCGTCTGAATGATCTTTTGAATTTTTGGGAGGTGAGAGTTAGAAGTCTCAATCCCCCCACTTTTTTCCCGAGAATCGAGAATGCTGTTGAGATCTCCTATAACTGCCCAAGGAAAGTTAGTGTTAATACTCAGTTCAATTAGCGTTTTCCATGGCTTCATTTTATTCTTTGCGTATGGACAGCCATAGAAGCCAGTAATGTAGGAAACCGAGTTAAGGGCATCTTTAATCTCCGCGTGAATAATATTTGCGTTAGACTGCAAAATTTTCACGTTGATGTGATGCTTCCAGAATAAGGCTAGACCTCCAGCTTTGTTACTCGGCTCTACGAAGTGACTAGCGTAAGTTTTCCGGATGGGAATGTGTTTATTAATGTTTTGGGATCTATTTTTGGTTTCCGACAAAAAGATGATATCCGGATTTTTGATCTTAATTAAGTTAAGGAGATGCTTTTTCGAGATGTATGTGGATGTACCTCTTATGTTCCAGCTAAGACAAGAGATACAGTTAACGGGTATGGATGGAATAGCCATAATGATTACTTACCAGTAACCGAGACCGTCACTTCTCGGGAGAACCAACGAAAACCTAAGCTAACGGCAAAACCCCAATGACTCGACTCTCATCAAAAGGAAAAAAGCAAAGAAATAAAGGAGAAAAACAAAACGAAAAGCCTAAAATCTAAAATATCTACAGGACACGACTGAAAACCAAAGGCCCTAGCACAGACCTAAGGGGCTGATAGAACTGGTTTTGGTAGAGAGAGGCGTAGGAGAGGTTTCAACTCTTGTTTCACTTATTTTATCTGTATCTTCATAAAAAAAAAAAAAATAGGAAAATAAAATAAATGGGCAAAGCCACATCTCCAAGATCCATATTAGGGTTGTCAAAATAATTAACTCATTTAGAGATTGTGGGGCCATTATTCTCTTTATCTATAATGAAAGGAAGATTTGGCTTGTTTAAGGGCAAAGGTGGTGATGAGTCAGATCCGGATACCATCAAGTTCTTTTTATTTTAGTCCTTATCCTCTATCTCTATCAATATGGGAAGAACAAGTAAATAATTCAAATTTCAAAATCTCTTCATATGATAACATTAAATTCCCCACATATAATATTATCAAAATAACAGTTTCTATTAATAAAATATTATATATATTATTAATTTATTCAACTTTAGTAGTTTTTTTTGGTAGACTTGTCTCCCACTCTATCCATATCTATATATATATGTTCCCTAATAAAATCCTAAGGCATATGTGCATTAGAAAATATATCAAGAGAACTTCTTCTAAGACCAAGCAAACTTATAAGCTTCATTGTTCTTCCTATTCATGATTTTTGATCATCAAACAATGGGTGAAAGGAAAATGGAAAATTTTTATGATCCTATTTCGACAATAATAGGTCCTTATTCAAATAATAAATGGCAACTTGCCATGGTCAATGAGGATGATAATTATATTAGTGATTCAATATCTAATAGATCTTCTTCGATCGAAAGTTCGTCTACCTCAATTTCATCTTCGTCTTCATCATTCGATTTAGAAGAGGATGCATCTTCTTCACCGAATTCGTCATTGGTTGATGGGCCTTTATATGAATTGTCCGATCTAATGGCAAATCTCCCCATCAAGTGAGTTTTATTCTTTTCTTCTTATAATTTTATTTATATAATGTTTGGGTTTAAGACTAATAAATATTTTTTCTTATAAATTTGGTATTTTAGGAGAGGGCTTTCTAAGCATTTTGAAGGCAAGTCCCAATCATTTACTTCATTGTCTAATGTGAAATCCATAGAAGATTTAGCAAAAACAAGAGGAAACCACAATTTTAGGAGGAAGCCAATGAGGAAGACAAGCAAGAGCTATGGAGGTTGTTTAGATATCAATAGTAAGATCATATCAAAATCAAAGAAGTCCTCCTTTTCTTCTTCTTCTTCTTCTTCATCATCAAGAAGTGGTTCTTTTGCATCTTTACTTGGAAAGAAAGTTGGCTCTCAGACTAGGTAGCATAACATTTGGCTACCATCATCAATCCACCAATTTTTCCTTTTTCTAGTTACAATTTCAATTTGATTGAGAAATTAACTACATGAAATTAGAGGTTTTTGTAAAAAACAATTATTATGAAATTCTATTTTATACTTCCTCAGTCAAATTATCTCAAATTTAGATTGATGGAATCTTTTTATTGGGTGAAAATGTTATATATTTTTGAAGTTTACCACCAAATGCAAGTATCTAGTTGTCAATATATAGTTATTTCAACAAAAAAAAAATAGTTGTCTATATATAGTGGGCTAGTGGGACTAAAAGCAATCTATTTAGGAAAAAGAAGATTGGTCTAAATGACTGATATTAAAGTTCATTACCTTGCAATATTTACATGATATACTTGATTGAATCATAAGAAAAATTAAGCAATATGAGTATATGTTTATGTGTAGATGTGGGTTGATTAGGTTAAGTTTGGACCTTAATATAGATCTAAATTTAGGTTAAATACAATCTTTTTTTGGATGGAAATTGGTTTGATTATATAGCACTTTTCGCTAAGTTGTGCGCACCACCATTCGATACATATCGAAATCCAGTTGAAGTTGAATATAGCTTTGCAGATTCATTCGAAATCTCAGAAAATAAATTCTTAATCCTCTTCCATCGAACTGGCTCATTCTTTTTCTCACAAGCTTCCATCACACTAGTTGCATGTCCCTCCATTACCATTGGTATTATGTTTGATCGAATTGCTAGTCGTATTCTGAGTAAGACTGCTTTGGCTTCGTGATATGTGCCTTTGGCTTCGTGATATGTGTCTTCAATTGTCTTCACTAACCAACTTTAAAGAAACTCAGAATATAACAGAGAATTGAAGATAAAAAACTACTTCGAGGATAGCAACCTCCTAAACAAGTTTTCGGATAAATTGATCGTGTTCTCCTTTATTGATTATGATTCTCTTTTATAGCAGAAGAGATCGCCTCCAGTCAAACACTAGTTCCTAGATACAAGGAAAAATAGAAACAACTAACTACTTTGACGAATTTAAACAACAACACTTGGACTGAAACAACTTAGTACTTTCACTTATTCAAATAAGAAATACTAGACTAAAATAGAACAGAAAGACTAGTAAATTACTTTATTAGGCACGTATCAATGCCTCCTGCTCGAAATTAACCTTGTCCCCAAGCTTAAGATCTGGAAATCGACGCTTCATATCCAGAAGTCGCTCCCATGTGGCATCATCTGCTGAAATTCCTTCCTACTGAAACAAAATTTCAGTAATATCTCGCCTACTTGGGCTTAAGTTGGGAAACATGAATTACATTATGTATTTGGGCTAAGCATGGCAAGTCGAGCTTGTAAGCTACTATCCCAATCCTTTGCAAAACTTGGAAAGGACCAAAAGATCTGGGTGAGAGCTTAAGGGAAATCCGAAAAGCTATAGAACTCTGACGGTAAGGCTGAAGTCTTAAATACATTAATTCTCCTACTTCATGGTACGTTATGACCTCTTCTGACCAGCAAAGAATTTCATTCGATTTTGGGCTTCAAGTAGATTCTAACGTAGCAATTTAAGAATTAAATCATGATCTCGTAGTTGCTCATCCAATAGAGGTAAATTACTAGAGTCGTCAACATAAGAAAGTAATGTTGGTGATTTATAGTCGTAAACAACTTCAAATGGAGAGAACCATGTAGAAGAATTAACATTTGTATTGTGCCAATACTCTTCCAATGCAAGGAACTTAAACCATTCTTTAGGTTTGAGGCTAGCATAACATCGAAGATACGATTTAAGACAATGGTTAGCTACTTCCGTTTGACCATCAGATTGAGGGTGATATGCAGAACTTAAACTCAAGCTAGTCCTTTTTAATTTCAAACATTGTTGCCAAAATTCACTAAGGAATATTCATTTTCTATCACTCACAATAGTTTTTGGCATGTCATGGTATTTAAAAACATAATCAGAGAAAGTATGAGCAACCGACTTTGTTGTGGAAGGTGGATGAAGCATTAATGAGACCGAGAGGCATCGCTAAAAATTCGTAGTGACCATCATGTGTTCTGGATGAAAATTTTCACTATTTTCATTCATGATTTTTTTTATGCTACACAAATGAACAAAATTTTTGTTACTATAAACAAAATTGCAATTCTTTTATACTAATGAACAAAAATTTCAATTCCTTCCAACATGAGTTATAACTAAAATTATAACAAAAAACAATTAGTTATATAAGAAGATGAGCATTTATAACCAAAGGAAAGAAATAGACAAAATGGAATTGTGATCTTGGAACTGAAAATGCAGAGATTTTTCGGTGCAACGAACGAAATTACAGAGATTTTACAAAGGTTCCAACTGAAATTATAACCAAAACAAATAAATCAATTCAGAAGATGAGAAATAACTCTTACCTTTCCTTTTTTGTATTCTTCATTGCAATTTTGATACTTGAGCAGTAATCAGTGTTAAAACCCTAAAAATCTATGGAGAAATCAAGCAATAACAAGAGGCCTTCTATGGAGATGAGTGTTGTGTTAATCATATAGGGTTAGGGTTTCCATATTTATCTCTCTCTTTGATCGAACAACATCTCTATCTCTCTCTTTGATCGAACAATATCTCTATCTCTCGTGATCGAACAACGTCTATATCTCTCTCTTTGATCGAACTGAATTTTAGGAGTTTCTCTCTCTTGGATCAAACAGAGTTTTAGGGGGTTTCTCTCTCTCTTTGTCCGAACTGAGTTTTAGTAGAGCGACCACCGTTTAATTTTGAGATATTTTGAAAAATAGTGTTCGTCTCTCCATATCATAAAAGGAATTATCTCCTAATGCACTCTGCCTTTATTAAACATTGCTCTTTCTGTACTAAATATCTAAGGTATATCTCATCTCTAATTAGTTCATCATTGCGATCTGCATGAGACCCTAGGCTAGTATAATGTGATAAATGAGATCTATCAAATTTCACATCTTAGAGCATCTCCGATGTAAGACTCAAACTCTAAATCTTAGAGTGCCACATGGGATTTTTTTAGAGTTTCTCTTCAAAATCCGTCTCTAATGCAACACTTAACTTGGATCTCTAAAATGAGGTGTCGGTAGTTATTTTAGAGATCCTCAAGAGGACACTCTAAAGTTCCACATAGGCAAATCAATTAATTTTACACTAAAATATAGGTTTTTAGAGTTTCTCTTGATTGTTGTATTGGAGAAGACTTTTCAATAGAGTATCTCTAAATAGCCAAATAGGAAAGAGGTCATTCAGAGATTCATTTTTCGTACTTGACACATAAAATTTTTAAAGTTTCTCTTAAGTCTCTCATTGGAGATGCTCTTAGGCTGGAATGTAAACTCAGGACTGATATAGGTACACGAAGATATTCAAATTGCCATAGCTCGGTCATTCAAATGAGGAAAGTAATATGCTTCTTATTTAGCCTGAATTGTCAACTTTTCTATTTGAGGTGTGATTCATTGAGCTCGAGCTCATACAGTGAAGTATGAGCTCGAGCTGGTAGCCGTTGGATTCATTAGAAATCAAGGAGCAAATCTTTACCATCAAGGGTACCGAAGCCATAAAAGTTTGGGTTATCTCTCAAATGGCCCCCAACTTTGTGACCAGCTTCCTGCCTGGCCCCCTACTTTAGCAATAATTCTCATATGACCCCTTTTTTCCGTTATCTTTAACGGTCCGTTACTCTCTCTCCTCCATCTCATTTTCTCTCTCTGCCAAGTCACCTATCACGCCACACAATCATCTTCTCCGGCGTAAGTCGCCGGCCGGCCAAATTTCCGGCCGGGGACCTTCAATTTTTTTTTTTTTTAATTATCTCTCTCTCTAAATTTTTTTTTTTAATTTCCTCTTCATCTCTCTCTAAACTCCGGCGAAGGGGGCTTCCCTTCGCCGGAGGTCTGTTCATCACGAACAGCAGATCTGTTCGTGATGAACAGACCTCCGGCGAAGGGAAACCCCCTTCGGCGGAGTTTAGAGAGAGATGTGAGAGGAAATAAAAAAAATAAATTTTTTTTTTAGAGAGAGAGAGAATAAAAAAAAATTGAAGGTCGCCGGCTGGAAATTTGGCCGGCCGGCGACTTATGGCAGAGAAGATGATGATGTGGCGTGATAGGTGACTTGGCAGAGAGAGAAAATGAGATGGAGGAGAGAGGGTAACGGACCGTTAAAGATAACAGAAAAAGGGGGTCATATGGGAATTATTGCTAAAGTAGGAGGCCAGGCAGGAAGCTGATCATAAAGTTGGGGGCCATTTGAGAAATAACCCTAAAAGTTTTTTGACAGCTAGCAATGGCAAGTAGTTTTTTTTTTGTTGAATTACATGGCAAGTAGTTGGAATGGGAAAGTTAATTACATGTAAATAGACCTTATAGAAATAGTTATTTACACAAAATGGCCTCCTCTTGAAATTAACTCAGAAGTCCTCTCTTTGGGCAATTTGCCACCATGACCACGGTCACCATCTTCATCTTCACCTGTTCTCTTTGAATCAGGTCAGAAATTGCAAAAATTGTCATAGCTCTAAAATTCCTAATGAAGTAGTCGGAAAAGCTGATAATTGGTAATGGAGTAACATAAACAATTAAACATGATTCATCAAAAGTAGTTCCACTAATCTTCGTTCCATAAACATGATCAAGATTAAACTCATTGTAAGGAGTAACATTAGCTTCCATAATCCATCACGAATCACCCATTCATAATATCAGGATCAACTCTACTGTAGAATCCAACATTAATGGCAATACTACCTCCAAGAATTCTTCCTCTTTTATTTGGGACACCATCTTCAGATGTTGTTATTGTAACTTACACAAAAATAGTCTGCCTATACTAATCAATTGGACTTAAAGCCACAAAATACTAAAAAAACGTAAAGTCCAACAAATTTATTATTTATACCTTTAATAATTTAAATTCAATAAGAACGGTTCCACTTTTTTTGAAAGTTGAACCTCTGACTTTTGAAATTTTAGAATTTATGTCAACACTACCAATTACATCGACAACCAAATATCGACGACAAACATTGTTGTTAGATTACATATTCGATAAACCCAACACAATATTTTGACAACTTGATGAGTGATATAGTTGAGGTATTGGTAAGTGTCTATCTACTTTTTTTTTTTTTGATGAAATAAGTGTCTATCTACTTGGAAAAGTGAGGTGGACAAAGACATCAATCTTGTGACAGAGGGAAAGAATTAGGTTTAATGGGCGTACCTATTATTCATTCTGTAGGCAGAACTAGGGCTGGGAAAACGGTCCGAGACCCCGGGGTCCGGCCCGGACCGTTAGAGCCCGCTGCCCGTAGCCACTCCGAGCCGGGCTAACCCGGCCCGATGAATCAGGCTTATTGGGCCGGGCTCGGTCATAACCTCTAATCCGAGTCCCGGCCCGTTATACCCGTCCGTTACCCGAGCCCGATGAAGTCCGCCCGAAAAGCCCGTCCGCTACCCGAGCCCGAGAACCCGCGACCTGCGTGGAATTAGATCCAACGGCTGAGATAGGGTATCTCTTAAATTAGAGATCAACCGTTGGATCTAAACCCATCCCTTCATCTCTTATAAAACCCCTTCATCTCAAACACAAACCCTAATCCCTCTCACTATCTCTGCGCCTCTCTCTCTCTCTCTCTGCGCCTCTCCCTCTCTCTGCGCCTCTCCCTCTCTAACTCAAACAGAAACTTCACTTAACCCTAACTTCACTTAACCCCTTCATCTCAAATGTTGAAGTTCTTGATGGTGATCTTCTCGGGCAAGCAGTAGTTCTTGATTATGTTTGGTGGGAAAAACCCTATTTTGGGTTGTTTTGGGTTGTTTTGGGTTGTTGAAGCAAATTCGAGTTTGGTGGAAAAACCCTAACTTTGGGTTGTTGAAGCAAATCAGGGTTTGGTGGAAATGCCCTAATTTGGGTTGTTGATGATTTGTGCAAGTTCGAGTGGGTCTGTAGTTTTTTTTTATTCCTTTTATTTACTTGCTTTCTTTCATTGTTCATAAAATTAGAAAGGGTTTGGATTTTTTTTTTGGAAATCGAATTTAAGATCTTTTGTTTAAGCTCAATAATGGCGAAATGGGTATAGAGGGAAGAGGGCGATTTTGTTGTTGCTGGAGTTGTGATTGTTGATGATGATACAAGACTTGTTGATGATGTCTGTGTTGGAACTTGAAAAATTAGGGTTTTACTTGTTGATGATGTCTGTGTTGTGATTGTTGATGATGATACAAGACTTGTTGATGATGTCTGTGTTGGAACTTGAAAAATTAGGGTTTTACTTGTTGATGATGTCTGTGTTGTGATTGTTGATGATGTTTTTTTTACCCTCACTATTAAAGAGAATTGTTTATTGAAAACTTAAAAAATTAGGGTTTTTTTTTAGTTGTAAATGAATTGTGAAAGAATTTGGAACTTAGGGTTTTACTTGTTTTATTTTACTAAATTTTTTTACTGAAATTACCCGAGCCCGTCCGGCCCGCGTCCGATGTAGCCCGCTCGGGCAGTCGGGCTCGGACGGGCTACGGGCACTGATATTGGGACTTCTGTCCGGCCCGATCCGCCCGACTCCCTATCGCGGGCTCGGCTTATCCGAGCCCGATCCGCCCGAGTCCGGCTCATAGTTGCCCGAACCCGTCCGAACCCGCCCGATTCCCACCCCTAGGCAGAACGGAAGACAATCGTCACAAAAGTGCGGGGGATAAGGATGGAAGACCCATAGCCGAGGATTTTGCAGTGGAGAATCCACAATACCACTTCTCAATATTTTTTTAATGTCTAAATTCACATTTCTTATCCTCTTTTTCTTCTTATCTTTTCGCTTTTAAACACCAACTTGGATTTCTATGGTTTTAACAGAAAGGAACAAAAATATTGCATTTGTATGTCCACACTTGGGACCAAACACATCAATCATAAATTGAAAACTCATTTTCTCATTCTTATGTGTGCTTAAAGAAATAGTAGGTAAAAACAAGAAATTTGAGATGAACGCTGGTCCAAGATAGAATTTAGGTATAATATTATATTGAGCGATGCAAGTTTACGTGTCCGATATATAAAAAAAAAGTTTACATGTAAACTTTGATTAAGGTGTCGTTTGGCAACACTATAATAAGTAATTTTTTGCTTATTTAAGTAGAAAAGTAAAAAAGTTAGTTTATTAACGTGAAAATTTCTGACTTCACTTAAGTTAAAATCTGACTTCCTTTTGAAGTTAAAATTTTTAGCTTTTGACTTTAAAGTAAAGTAACTTATGTACAACACATACATAAATTTTACTTGACGAATTCTTTTTCTTCGTTTACCTCCACTCCACCACCACAACTAAACTTCTACCATTTCATTGTACCTCCACCACCACCTCAACACAGAGCCGTGTCTTAGGAAGGGCGACCAGGGCAAACACCCAGGGCCCCCCATCATAGTGGGGCCCAGTCCTCATGATTCCTATATATTATGTAGGTTAGTTTTCTATTCTCCTCCTGCCTTTGTACATGTGGCGTCAAAAGGAGACTTTTATTCTTTTACCCCCATCAGTCAAGGTAATTTCTAACCAACTTTGTTAGTTTCCTATTCAATTACTAATTTTTTTCTCTCTAACAGACTAACAATTAATAGGGATTTCGCATATGTAATTAACATATCATCTAATTGTCAACAATTGGTAACCAAAGTGGTTCCAAGGTGTTGACATAAACTCCAGAAATTCCTGGAGGTCCCAGGTTCGAATCCCAGAGAAGATGAAATCTTTGGTTATTTGAATTGGGGTTATTAGGGTGTAAATAATGTTGTTGGGCTTTAGGCCATGTCTTGTTGGGCTATAGGCCCGGTTCTGTTAGTGTTTGAGTGGGCGGTTATCGAGCTTATCACATCTATGATGTATCTAGTGCCAAATGTAACGACATACGTAGATCGTAGTCGACTTCCAAAAAAAAAAAAAAAAAAAAACATATCATCTAATTAACGGCTAAATAGGAATTTCACATATCTAATCAACACATCATCTACCAAATCAACTTATTTTCTTGTTTAAAATATTTCATTTTTTAAGGTTGATTTAAGATTATATTCTTAGATATTTATAGGATTTAATCAATATACATTGTTAATTAATTACTAAATTATTTGTTATTTTTTTCAAGTCCGGATTATTTTGAGTTTTGTTTTTATTTTACGTATAATTTTTTTTTATATATTTTGTTTATACACCAATCCAAAATTCGCCCCCGGACCCCCAATTTCTCAGACACGGCTCTGCCTCAACAACAATTGTACCTCCACCACCACCATACCTCAACCACCATACCTCAACCTCAACCACCACCTTCGCACCTCCACCTCCACCACCACCACCACGATACCTCCATCACTAACACCACTACCATGCACCTCCACCACACCACACCTCAACTACAACTACCTTCGTACCTCCGCCACCACCGCCACCACCACCACCACCGTACCTCCATCACTACCACCCACATATTTTATTAACCATCATCACCACTATACCACCACCACCACCACCGTATCTCAACCACCACACTACCATCCTATCTCAACCACCACACCACCACCACCATACTTTCACCATCACCATCATCATACCTCCACCACTACCATCACCATAGCTCTACCACCACCACTGCCACCATCATTCCTCTCTGACCACCATCATACCTCAACCACCAACAAACACCATAACCATACCTTTAAGGCACCGCCACCACCACTACCACAAATATCACCACCACTTCGTATACAAGAGTAATCGTGGAAATAATATTATATTTTTTTTTTTGAACCATTGGAAACATATCCATTCATAAGTGATAAAATCACGATTTACATGGACGATAATTGTTAATTCTCTCCTATGAAAACTTCACGAGAGTTGCATACCTTTAAATGCACAAGTGCCTCATGAAGGGAAAGAAATTGGACTAGGCACAGACACAAAGGATCCTAAAGATCCGAGAAAAGAACCCCCGAAGGATTGACAAAAGGACCCTAAAGATCCGACTAAAAAGACCCTGAAGGCCGACTAAAGAAAATAAAGAAAATACCAATACTAAGACAAATATAAAAAGAAAGAACCGCCGATGCTATCATCCGGAAGATTGCTTTCAACACCGGAAAACCGCCTTCATCGCCGGAAAACCGCCGCCATCACCGGATAACCGCCGCCACCACAGAAAAACCACCGACACTGCAAACACCCACCGTCCCGACGAAGAGGCCACTTTGTGTCATCACAAAACCGCCATCTTCTCTTACCAGTAACATGCCCCCACCATCACCACAATACACCATGAAAACCCTCCACCTCTACCATTAGTCACAATCCCATTCTTCACCACCACACCACCCCCACACCACCACACTACCACCATCACTCAACAGTCAACACCCCTCAGAATCCACGCCACCACCACCACACCTACTTAAAAAACCAACAAGTCTTGTCCAAAAACCAGTTGCACCACCACCACATCACCCCCATCATCAAACCAACACCATCACTAAACTCCACCGCATAAACCACATCACCACCACATCCCACCGCATATTATGGAAATAATATTATATTGAGCGATGTAAGTTTACATGTCCGATATATAAAAAATAAGTTTACATGTACACTTTGATTACGTGTGTATCTCTCTACAGGAGAGACCATAATTTGAATCTCATTCACGAGACATCACCAATAGTGATGGGTTGGAGTAATGTGCACCGTGACCGTGCCTGTCGCACCACACGAGCTCCTTTCTCTTTACATATACATGGACGTTTTTAAAGTGTCAGGTTTATCTCTACATATCGACATGTTTCTTTTTCCTTTAGTAACTGATAATATTTTGAATATCAGTGGAAAAATATATAGAGCCAAACTGTCTCCTTGTCGGATGCCGCGAAAAGTTTTAAACGACTATGTAGCCTGTCCATTAAACAGTACAGAAAGTAGATTAGAGGTAACACACCACCTCATCCGTCATCTCTATCTCCATCCAAAACTTCTGAAAGAGAAGATCAATTGTTCGCAACCTCACATGATCAAAAGCCTTCTCCGCATCAACTGTACACATACCAAACCAGGAGAACCATGTGTCTTTTTCGAATCAATATTTAAACATGGCAGTTTAGAAGTAAAAAACTTGGTGAAATCTGATTTCTAGTGACTAAGATATTGAAATAGAGAACCTATCATGGATACTATTGTTAAGTTGAGTTTGAGCTAAAATTGAAGTCCCTTGGTAAAATGACAAGTAAACTTGACAACGCCATATCTTATGGAGCCAGTGGTATACCGAAGACCCAGACTCAAGGCAGATTGCTCGCGTAGCGCTCCAGCTGATTAACTTAGACAGAACCGAAGACCCACCAACCAGCTGGGCAAAAAGGCACGCCACGTCACGTCAGCAATTTACCTACGGTCTCCATTGCTCTATCATATTTTATACCTTTTGGATTTGGATAAGTACGTTTTTTTTAAGTACTTATCCGTCTATAATTTATACAAAAAAGTAAAAGAGAGCTAATAACCTAAATCTACAAGATCCTATAGTTGGGAATCTTGGGATAGTGAATCCCCTTTCTTTATTAAGTATTAGGAAAAGAAATCTAATTTGCACTTTGTAGGGCAAAGGTGGTGATGACTAGGATCTGAATTTTTTTATATTCTTTTTCTTAGATCTAATCCTCCACCCATACCCATACTACTATTTGTTGTCAATGTAGTATTAAAATCAAATAGTAAAATCGGAAATTAACTGAGCAATAAAACAGTAGGTTTAAGGAAGATAACTTATCTTTTCGCAGAGCTTAATTAAACAATAGGTGAACCAATCTGAGATAATGAACCTGCAAGTAGACAGTAGAACAATAATGGTGGAACAGAGGCACGAGTTAGACTCGCTATCTTGAAGACTTTAAACGCCCCTGCTACCGTCGTTTCTGGTATTGCTTTTACAGTATGTAAGCGTAGTCCCCTAGGATTGAACTATTCCTTATCAGAAATTGAAGAAGCAAACTTCAATTCTAATATCCTGATCTTGACAAAACTAAAACAGAGAGAAGAGTAAAAGCTGAGAGAGAGCTAGAAGACGATTTAGTTTTTCTTTTTTGTGTTTTTGCTGATGGGAGTTATCCCTATTTATAGAGTGGGAAACCAGATCAGAGGTCAGAGGAAAATACGTACTGGACTACTTCCACTAGCCAGTAGAGGGAAGAAAAAGTTAGAAAAAAATACGGGTCCGGGGTCAAGGGGCCACACCCCTCACACCCAACTTTCTCATTATAAACACAAGCTTGTTTTTCTCTTTGAAAGATGTGGAACAAAACATTTAGTTTGAAAGTTTCCATTTCTATATTAGTAAGGAGGATGAAAGTGTTCTCCACTTTATTCTATAAGGGTTGTAAGTACAAAATGTATTTTGTTTGATTGTGGATAAAAGTAGTTCCCTAAAAAAAGCTCACTTTAGGTCATTTTATTTCAAAATAAAAACTAAATATCATATTTTATTCAAACATAACTAACACTATTTACTACTTAAGAATGCTAATATGAAATTCTTGAAATAAACCCAAACAAGCTTCTCACCCTTTACTTTTGATGAAGGGACGAAATTTCGATTTTGGTGAAATTTTAGTCGATCCAAATGTAGAAACGTTTCGGTTAGTGCGGAAATTTTACAAATCTGCAAAAATTATCTAAATATGATGCTATTATATATAACAAGACACTTTAACCTTTATTAAGCATAAAAAAGATGTCATTGCAATCACAGAGTGAGAAAGTAATGCCCAAAATATAACATTTTTACTGTTAGTGAATTCATGGATATAACATTTTTACTGATAATAACGCCCATTAAGCTATTGAGATACAAGGCATCCTCTGCTTCTACAAAGAAAAAGGAATCCTGAAAGTGAATTTGTTTTTCCTGTTTTTGGGCTAACTAAGATGAAAATTTAATAATTTGAACATCACGAGTGAAAAGAAATGTTATCATCTTCATCTTAGTTTAATTCATGGATGTATGTAATCAGAGAAAAGTATTACAGTTTCTTGTAGGAGTATTAATCTTCAAATGTGATGCTTATTGTACGACTTGTATTAATTTTCTCTAACAGTTTTTCATTTAAGCGAAAAGAGAAGAAGCATTTTTCCGCTCTTTCAATAATGATACACAGTAAAGTACAACAAGAAGGAATCATATACAAAAAAGAAAGCGGAATAGTAAGAAAACTGGGACTAATATTGAGTTATAGGGGCACTCTACTTATCTGCAAGTGCCGAACGTTCATAGTGCATATCGGTATATGGCCTCAGCTACACCATCCTCTTCGTTGCTCAAACCAATTACGTCTGCAATGGCTTTTGCCTTCTCTGATCCATTACTTAGAGCAACTCCTAAAGAAGCTAGCTCAAGCATCTCAATGTCATTATCCCCGTCTCCAATAGACATTACCTATAATAAAAAAACGAATGATTGAAGGAGGTAAAGTTTGTCATCTAGACACAACTTTAGGGGAGACGTAAATTGAAACCTAGAAAAGGTAAGAATGATTTCAGTAACAGAAGGAGTTCTAAGAGAAGAAGATATCAAGAAATGGCGTGTAGATTCACTCTACAAATAACATAGCCATATCTAGTGTATCATAAGGGTTTTTCGCTTGCTATCAATTCATACGAAATGGCTAAAAAGAGATTTGTTTGTTTATTCTCTGCCTTTTCAAATTCTGAATAGAGATTGGTCTGGATCTCCTGCCGGAATTTCCAGAAGTGTGGTAGACCGAAAACCAAAAATAATGGTATTCACAACAAACAATATAGTGGAATTCAGTTAATATAGATTGATCTAAAATCTTACTCAATTCCAACATAACAGGCCAAGGAATAAGCATTTTAGCGTAATATAGAAAACTGATTCCTTTCAATGGATAGATCTGACCGAAAAACTTTTCATCCATACCTCTTCTGCGGTGATACCAAAATGATCCAGTAACATTCTTACTCCACTTCCTTTTGAAGTTCCGGTTGGAGCAATTTCAAGCATATTTTCCATAGCTTGGAAAAACTTAGCATGCCCATTCGTTCTTTCCAACCAATGGGGAAGCAATGTAGTAGATATCGAGTCCGGAGTGTCAAAGAATAACAGCTTCTGTAAATGGACAAGACTCATGAATCAAACAGCTAATCATGATAAAGAGTCTAAAGACGGTATAAAAGCACAGTGATCACTAATATTACTATTATTCTAGAGCATAAACAAAACAAAATCTTAGAACTTGACAAAATTATGTGAAAGAATTAGAGAAGAGATAAGGTATTGACTTCGAAAATAAGCTCTGTTAGAACTCAAGAACTCTCAAGTATACAATTTTGCTACTAATACAAGGTTAGAGACACATCTTACGTAAAATACCCGAGTAAAGTAAAAGTTCGA
The DNA here is from genome assembly GCF_041429995.1 of Eschscholzia californica. Lineage (NCBI taxonomy): Eukaryota > Viridiplantae > Streptophyta > Magnoliopsida > Ranunculales > Papaveraceae > Eschscholzia > Eschscholzia californica. Next base: position 24,382,784 of record NW_028238461.1, read on the forward strand.
GTTAAACTTTCGGAGTTGTTTTCTCATGCTTGTATCTTTTGCATCTTTAGGAAAACTACTTGCTTTGCCCATAAATCCATATACTCTTTTCTCATGATAGTAGACTTAGCTCTAAATATTAGTCACCCTCGAACAATATGATACCTGAATGTCACCAGCGGCTAAAAGTTGGTCAACAGAAGGTATGACTTCAGCCTGCAAAGGAACTCCGAGATTCAGACGATTTCAAATTTGAGAAACAATGGCAAATGGTGACAAAAGATTTTCTACAAAAAAAAGAGAGAAACATAACCGCTTTAAAGTACCTTTGGCTCATGGTATACAAGATGAAGTGAATCGATTGAAGGGTGTTCAAATAATGTTAAGCAGCGGTCTTGTCCAAATGCTGCAAGAGGAAGTTTGTGCTCCAGAGAGTACATAAAGGCCTGTAAAAGCAAATCTCAATGACCATACTTTATCTAAAATAAAAAGCTTCAATCTTCAAAGAAGGAAGAATCTACGGAACTGTTTAACTAAGTCCATCGAAGCAATTCACAAGTTCTTGACCTTAGCAAAACTGAATTGTTGAAGAATATGGCTAATACTTGATAAGAGTGAAGTTACTTTGGATATTGAGTTCCTTCTATGATAAGTCGTTAGCTTAATGGTTGGCAATTCAATATGCCGCATACATGCAATAGAATACTGAGGATCGGAATGAAACAGTTTTTAACATATAAAACCCAGTAATTAGACTGGAACAGAAATATTACCTCTCTACAAATATTTGAGTCTAAGTTGCTTCTCGAAATTTCACGACCTTGTATACCGTATACAAGTAATCCCTGAAATTAGGTACCTATTCTCCATTAAAACCCAGAAATCTGTATATATGAGTTCGTTCTTTGAGAAGAAAACGTTACGGTCGAGAAAGATTCGAATAGATTCAAACCTGCAAGAAGACCCCGGGTGAAAACTCCGAAACAATGCCGTCTTTTCCATCTAAACCTACAGCCTTCAGAGAAGTTATAGCAGAAGGACGAGCCTGTTCGACATTCGACACACACGAAAAATATTCAGCGGCATTTGTTTGCCTACACTAGAAAACAACTGCTGAATAACGGAAATGCATCTACATATATATAATATTATTCATATATGTACAAGATACATATATATCTATAATTAGAAAAGAGTTATCATGGTTCGCTGTTTCGAAAAGAAAATTAAATTTATTAGTCTGACCTTTCCAGTGGCTATCACCACCTTCACACCCCTTGACATTGCCTCTCCCAGAGCTTCTGCTGTTGCTGAAGTAATCTCACCTCTGCTGTTCAGCAGAGTTCCTACATTTCGAGAAGAAAAAAAGTCATACTTATAAAGAAAAACTAAACCATCTAAATTCCTATATATGGGATACACACTCTCGTGGAAATCATTATCTGGAACAAATCAATAGGAACACGCATTTGCTTTACCATATGGGCAGACTGCCATCAGAAATTGCCAACCGTACAACAGTTGAAGCAGAGAGAAGTATCTCGATAAACAGATGTGTGTTGTGCATGGAGAAAGAGGAAACAGTGAACCATTTTCTAATTCACTGCAGAATTGTCAACGAAGTATGGAAATAGTTCATAAATCAGTAGGTATAGATTGGCGCGCCTCGAGGAATCTGGGGGAAGCAATAGAGCAATAAAACAAACTAAAGAAACCAAAGTAAGAAAATGAGACGGGAACCTAATCTCTATGGCCATCATTGAGACCATCTGGAAAGAGAGGAACAGCAGAATCTTCAAGAAAAAGACCAAGACTTGGAAACCATATTTGAAGACACCACGAGCTCTCTATACCATTGGACTAGAACTCATAACTTTTTTTTTTTGAAACTTTGAATTAATATATTGAAACGAAAAAAAAACTAGAACTCATAACTTTTTTTTTTAAACTTCGAATTAATATATTGAAACGATAAAAAAACTAGAACTCATAACTAGGCTAAACACAAACTGCATACAAACCTTATTTGTAATTGAGAGGTGTTAAACGTAATATTTAGCCTCATATAGGAAAATGTGTAACTTCCTGTGGGAGGGCTCTAAAGAACAAAAGTGAATGCACTGCAGCCTGGAATCTCATTTCCACAAGCAAGCAAAAAGGAGGGTTGGGAATCAACTGAATAAACCCCTGCTAACTAAATGGCTGTAGAGGTTTGATCAAGAGAAATAGGCTCTCTGGAGAGAATTATCAAAGAGAAGTATGGGGAAAATCAGACTGAATGGGCAGTAAATTCCAAAAGTCAAGCATACGGATGCAGTTTGTGTAAAGGAATTCAATCCAACAGCACCCAATTTCGGCAACTTACAAGATGGGAATTAGGAAATGGGGAAGCCATAAGGTTCTGGACCAACAACTGGATAGGGCACATCCCTCTTAAGGAAAGATTTCTAGAGTTATTCAATCTATCTCTAGACAAAACAGCAACAGTGAGCACACTCATAAACAGAGCATTACAAGTCTGGGAAGTAAACACTAGGAGAAATCTTAACGATGGGGAGATTCAGTCATATGCTGAGATAATGGAAACTCTTCAAGATGTAAGGCTACCCAGAGCAATAAGACGAGGGTATGGAGGTCAAATGTTCAAGACAAACTAAGTGCAAGCAAGTGCTACAACCTGTTAGAGCAAGATACGCAGATTCTAGACCCAATCCACATCAAAATTCTCTGGAGGAGAGCAATACCACCTAGGGTCGGATTTCTAGGATGGGCCATGTTACTCAAAAGAATCCCAACTGTAGACACTTCGCAAAGGAAAGGTTTCTTACTTGCTAACAGGTGTATCCTATGCAAAGCATAGGAGGAAAGTATAAATCATCTATTTCTAAATTGCCATGTAGCAAGCAATATATGGAGCTACTTTGTAATCTCATTAAAGAGCCAATGGTGCAGACCAAACACCATAACTCAAATGTTAGAACAATGGCATGGCCTCTACAAAAAGAAGAATAGAAAAAAAAAAAATGTAGGATCTGGTTCCAATAGCAATCATATGGAACTTATGGAAGGATGCACACAATATGATTTTCAAGGAAATGAACTTAGCTAGCAATCTGGATGTAGAAGACGTTAAAAGAACTATTTACTCTTGGACAAAGAATATAGATGCTTTCAGGCATACATCTTATGTAGACATAATTGTAAACTGGGAGGCGTGGATATCTTGAGAAATCCATGACCTAACCAACTCCTTTTTGTATATATTTTTTCATTTTAATATATTAATTCAAAGTTTCAAAAAAAAGCCTCATATAGCCTTTCTATAAATAGTTTTCTTCAATATATTAATTCAATTTTCGAAAATGAAAAACTCAGACAAGATTGAGACTTACCATCCAAATCACAGAAAATGTAGCTGAATTTTGGTTGACAAAATTCCAAATTCCTTTCTTTCTTCCTCTCTCTTAATAGTTTACCTGTAAATTACAAACTTTGAATTCCTTTATTCACTATAGCAAGGATAGATATACATGAAATTTGAGGCTCGAAATGTAAATCAGAATAGGGTGCCGTTACCATCGGAGGCGTCAGATTGCAAACTTCTGTTAGTAACCCTATCATATGAACACTGAATTAAACCTTTTCCTTTCCATCCAAGGCATTCCAATAGAAGTTCTTCCTCCTTATGCATCTCTGCTTCAGCCCCGTCACTTATTTCATGATCGAATCCCAAAAGATGCAGCAGTCCATGAACCTATAGAGTAACACAATTATGGTTATTGGCTTAAATGAAGATATTTAACCAAAAGTTAAATCTGTGAAACTATACACAGCAGGTAAGTACTAGTACTCTTTCCTTCTCATTTTCTCCTGTACAAAATTTCTGGTTGTACTCAGCCCAGAATAGCCCTTTCTCTAATTATTAGAGATCAACAACTTTGCTGCCTAACATCAAACGTTCATTCGGATAGAACCGAGATAGAAGTAAAGTGGGTTAAGTCGAGGCAATAATAATTATCTTTCCTTTTGACATTTTACACCCCTGTTATAGTACAAACAATTGGGTGTATGTCACCCACGATTCCACGACTTCCTTTCAAGGTTGTGATAGTACTTCACAGTTCTGAAAGTGGGTTAACCTTCGTAAGTAATATGAACTCTTTGCATTCTTCTGACTTGACCTTCTTGGCTCCTAACTTGATTCTAGATAACTCCTGACCTGGTTTCGAGATTACCCCTAACTTCGGTTTTGTCTTATAGGCATAATCGGATGCTCTAAACTCCAAGTTAAAGATTGAATAAAATGTTCTTCATTCTACAATCTAAATACACTAGAGTACTCTTGATTCTAAATTCTAGACATACAAGAAAACTCTTGATTTTAGATTCTAAACATACTAGAATGCGTTCAATTTCATGCTTTTGATTCCATGTTTTGAATTACGGCTTATATTCCAAATACACATGGAATGCTTAAGTAATCAGAAGGGAAGGAGAGATTGAATGGAATGAGAAAATGGAGTGATCTTGGGTCCTATTTATAGGTTTCGAATGGGTATAACACAGAGAGGTGCATATGTTGGCTACGAGGAGTTAGGGTTTTTGTTGGGAGTAATTTGTGACCTCGAAAAGCAAAGGACTGTAAGATCTGGAGAAAGCAAAGGATCAAGGTCTTGAAAAGTGGCGGTAGCAATTAGGACTGTTAGATTTGGAGAAAACTCGTTGAATGCACACAATTTGTTAGATCTATGGGCAATACATAAGTGTCTTCAAAAGCAAAGGATCAGGGTCTGTGAGTCTGTCTGATCGCGCGCTTCGGGGCTTTCTAAAGGGTTGCCCTAACGCAAGCTGTTCGATCTCTAGTTTCGGGAGGAACTCAATCCGTCCAATCTGGACATTACTTGATTGCGATTTGCACCCCCAAATTAACTGTCGTTCTTTGCAAATCGGTCCCCAACTTAAACGGAACTCAGTTAACTTGAACCGACTTTCGTCCAAACTACAAACTTGATTATATCTTATTCATCCAAAATGGGATTTAAATGATTTTTGGCTCTAACTTTAAGATCTCGACGAGATGAACACATTGGCGTGATCCGTTTTTCAGTTCGATGAGTCCGGCCGAGCCAAAATTTGCAATGATTTCAGCAAACTGTATTTACAAGGTCAGTGTTAAGGCATAAGATTCTCTACCCGTAAACCTCTCAAAACAATTTTTCCAGGGATTCTGAAGACTACTTACAATTATAATTCTGTAATCTTCTCCCAACATAAGAGAGTGCTACAAGTAATATTAGGCTGAAGGCTCTTATATGCAGGTACTTAGTCCCGTGTAGTAGATACACGTTCCAGACCAGACTATATGGCAGTATCGTGACCTACGAGCTGTTGCAACGGTAAATAAAGCTAGAAAGTGGAAACTTTATAATGTTGTAGTAGTCTCGCTTGTATAACATATATCTACGCAGCAACACTCACCTCGCATCAAGCTCATGAGTTTAGAACTATAGTTTCCTCTATGTTGATTCCGAATAAGTGTTGTTTTGATGCTCAACATGTCGAACTGAACATGGATATCATGGTTAACTTGGATAGAAACTAGTTACTATTCCTGCATTGGAGAGGTAGAAGCAAAATATTTAGTTTGCAAGGTTGTGTATGCTTTCCATGATGGCCCTTTAGCTATCCCAATTTTGGCCTCTTGGCCCTTTCTATAAGGCCTTTCTATATTAATAATAAAGATCTAAGATGTGCAGATCTTATCCGAGAATGTGTTACAGGATTTTTAAGAATATGCAATTAATGATAAGGCAGAGTATATATTGCTGACAAACCATAAGAATACGAATTTCATCGAGAAGTGTATGTCCTCTCTCCTCTGCTTGTCTTGAAGCCGTCTCAACAGAAATAACGACATCACCCATCATAAGCTGCAAAAGTAGGTAAGATGTCTACAATAATGTTCACGGAAATAAACAGCAATTAAGAGAGATGTTCCAGTTGAAAGATTTTTTTCCCTTACAACTGGCAGCTTAAGTTGAGGAATATGTTGCGACATGGAGAGAACATCAGTAGCACAGTCCTCATCCCTCCATTCTTTGTTAAGTTCCCGAATAAAATCATCATTGCAAAGAAGTAGCGATAATTCAGCACTTTCAAACTCATCAATCTGGTCTATAGCAGTATCTCTTGTTTTATAATCTGAATCTTTTAGACCATTCAATGCTAGTGTCATTGCCAGGGGAACATTTTGACGTAGGGTTTCTGCAATATCCTGCACCAATAAACCATCTGATTTGTAAGGTATATGGAAGAGAAAGAGTACAGCATGACCAAATCCGAACTTAAAAAGTTATAGTACAGAAATCGGAGATTCTGAATAAGTGATCAATATGTTATAACCTCTTTGAAGTAAATGCCATTATACCAGATTCTAATCCCATCCAAAATATATTTTTTTTGGAAGTATGAATGAATATATATTATTCAAAGAACTTTGTTTCAATTACAAAGATAAAGTAGCTTAAGAAGGCAGTTCAGGTTGCTCGTGTCCAGCAATACCCTATAGTCATACACAATAATATGTGTTTCTTTCCATCTCAGAACACAAATAGATTCCGAAGAAAAGGTAATCAGAGGGGAAAATAGTTCCCCTAGTTTTTCCAATATTTTGAAAGATATTTATTAACTCATCTTCATTATCACCATCAACAAGCACATCTTCGAGGGACTCTCAACGCATCTCCCCTAGCCTCACAACGGAATCATCTACATGTGTATGTTTAGGATTTATGTCTCACTTCTAATACACACCATACTTGTGACCTTAAGAAAAATCGAGATTGGACACGAATGTTAGAGTGAATGTATACTTTAACACTATGAATGAATGAATATGTGCTTTAATTTCTTTCAGCCGATGAGTTAGTAACTAGTTGCCTGATACCTACAAAATAAAAGAACAAAATAATAATTATAACTATTATTATTATATGAGTAATAACATAACAAATTGTTATAATAGTAACAATTTTACCTTGTTTGCCACTTCTGCAAGCTCTGAATTTCTGAGACATTTGTTGACCACCAATCAATAGCATTCACGGAACAATCTTGACTCTTTTTTCTTCTAATATTATTTTCAAATGCTTCCATGACTCCCATTATCACTTGCTTGCCTTGATTTGGACTCTTCGTAGTAGTACCCCCTGGTGCAGGTGTAGCAAAATATCAAAGATCATAATATCGTGGTATAAAAGCAAATCCAAGCCAGCGTATTGGAATATTCGGTTTTTCCCATCTTTCAACCTCTATTTATTCGATCCGGGGGTACTTGTCTGCATGTTTTACATGTTTCATAATATCCTTTATTTCACCAACTATACAATCCATCCTTTCATAAATTGCACCCATTTTTTGCCTTCTCCGCAACAAACTTTGATTAGAAAACACATCGGCTCGGTCAAGCTTATTATATTTTCCACATCATCCCAAAATCCATCAATATTAGTAGTTTGTGTAACTAATGCTCCTAACTTTCTTGTGTGACCATCTCCACTTTTTCACCAAATCTTTCCATGTTTTAACAACAACATTGGTTGCAAGAACCTCTCTACAGTCAACAAGTCGCTTTAACAATATATAGTGTGATGCAAATGTAGTCTTTGCTACCTTTAGAAGCTCTAGTTTCGAATGAGCTCCAAATATGGCTAAAACATGTGTGTGGTTAATAAAGTATTTAACAATATTTTTTCCTCTTCTATAAGTATTTTTAGACCAGTCAAATGCTTTTGCCATATCTTTGAGAAAAAGGTTTGAGGTATGAACTACATGAGGATACCAAAAAAATATGTTTGTATACCTTTTCAGTTTCCTTACCGATAAGTTCACAATTCCCTGCATTGTCTATCACTAATTATAAAGCGTTTGAAGATCCTACCTCTTCAATCGCATTAAGCAAAAAATTGGAAATTGCTAAACCTATTTTTTCAACCCTTTCCAAATCTTGAGCATACAAGAAAATGACACCTGGACTATTTAGTGCAATGACATTGATTAGAGGTTGATCTTTAATATTAGTCCAACCATCTAAAACAATGATAACTCCATGTGCCTTTGACAAGTGCCATATCTTTCTCATTATTTGTTTTCCACTCATTTAATAAAGTAGTTATTGCTTTTTCATAAGATGGAGCTTTGTAACCTTTAGGTGCTCTATGAATCGTTGTAGCCATCTCACGAAACTGAGGATTTCTCAAGACATTAACCCTTGTGGCCTTGTCCCCTTCATCAGTTTTATATCAACTATATCCATAATTCTGAATGCATCTTCAAGAAGACCACCTGATAACGATTGTTTTGGTTTTGTTAGTATAGAGTTTTTTAAGTAAGGAAGAAGTTTATACTTTTTCTGCTTCGTACACTCTTTGACGCACTTTTTCGTATTGATCTCTTCATCAATGCATCATACCGCTTAATTCTAACTTTCTTTCGAGTTGGAGCACAAAAAAGAAATGGTAATAGATACGTGTATATGATCTAGTGAAATTACCTTTGCAAGACCAACTCTTTGACCCTCTAGGATTTTTTTCATTGACAAATACCACCAAGAATTACTTTGTCAAGCAACGGGTTAGATTGTTTGAATGAAAAACTGATTAATTGGGAAGTTTCCCAGTACAATAAAGTAGCTTTCTGGATGCTTATTTATTAATTTAGGAAACTTCTCACTACTTTCACGTGTCCCAATAAAAACAAAGTTGACTAAAATATATTTATTTATTACTTAAAAATCTTAATGAGTTGTACATTTATAAAATCTAACCGGATGCTTTCCTTAGGATCCAACGGTTAAAGGTCCAATCATCTATGTTATGTCAGCGTATGTGTTCCTCTAATCATTATATCAAATTTAATTTTGCATTCTCATGATGTAATTATAGCCATGTAAGATGTAAGAATAACCATCAGAATAGCTTTTACAAATGTACAGCTCATTAGCATTTTTATGGAATAAATAAATATGTTTTTGTCAACTTTTCTTTTATTAGGACACGTGAAAGTAGTGGGGAGTTTCCCAAATTAATGAATAGGAAAAGTAAAAGTTAATTTATTGTATTTGGAAACTTAAATCCAAATAATACTAAAAAAAAATTTTGACTTCCTACCATTTTATTGCCTAACCGATTTTTTTTCAAATTCTAACAGTATTTTATTTAATTAGGGTTAGTATTCTACGCAAATAGTAAAACTCTATTGTATTTGGTTATTTTACCAAACATCTAATAATATTTTATTTTATTGGGGTTAATTTTCTATACGAATAGTAATATTAATTAAATAAGTTGGACCTTTTTTTATTTCCATTCAACCTAATTCTTTCAAATTTTTGCTTTTTCATGAATCTTTATAAATAGGCTCTGATATAAATATTAGTATTCTACAACAAATTTTATTGATAACGTCAATATTAATAAAAAATCAAATCTTCAAAATATTTTCATAAAGGTGGCACTTCGAAAAAAAATGATAGTGAAGTTGTATCATCTCACACGCATAATGTTGATCAAGAAAGGTATTGACAATATTCATAATTTCGATGAAGAATCTGATGAAGATGAAATTTAAGGGAATGATAATAATACTAATTCAGGTTCGAAAAATAAATTCATTAGACAATTTCGCCTGACCAAAAATGATTTGATGTCCAATTGCTTAACAAAGTAATCCTTGGTGGTACTAAACAATTAAAAAATCCTAGAGGGTCAAAGAGTTGGTCTTGCAATCATTGCAAAGGTAACTTCACTTGATCATATACACGTACCTATTCCCATTTTCTTTTGTGCTCCAACTGGAAAGAAAGTTAGAATTAAATGGTATGACGCATTGATAACGAATAGAGATCAATACGAAAAAGTGCGTCAAAGAGTGTATTAAGCAGAAAAAGTAGGAATTTCTTCCTCACTTAAAAAACTTTATACTAACAAAACCAAAACAGTCGTTATCAGGTGGTCCTCTTGAAGATGCATTCAGAATTAAGAATATAGATATAGTTGATATAAAACTGATGAAGGGGTTGTCTGCAAATAGAAATCCTTTTAATGTCTTGAGAAATCCTCAGTTCCATGAGATGGTTACAACGATTAATAGTGCACCTAGAGGTTACAAAGCTTCGTCTTATGAAAAAACAATAACTACTTTATTAAATGAGTGGAAAACAAATAATGAGAAAGATATGACACTTGTCAAGCCACGTGGTTTTCTCAAGGAGTTATCATTGTTTCAGATGGTTGGACTAATATTAAACATCAACCTTTAATCAATATCATTGCAGTAAATAGTTCAGGTGTCATTTTCTTGTATGCTAAAGATTTTGAAAGGGTGGAAAAGATAGGTTTAGCAATTTCCAATTTTTTACTTAAAGCGATTGAAGAGGTAGGATCTTCAAATGCTTTACAAGTAGTGGTAGACAATGCAGGGAATTCTAAACTTATCGGTAAGGAACCTGAAAGGGCATACAAACATATTTTTTGGTCTCTATATGTAGTTCATACTTCAAACCTTATTTTCAAAGATATGGCAAAGCATTTGACTGGTTTACAGATACTTATAGTCTTATAAAAGAGGAAAAAATATTGTTAAATACTTTACTAACCACACACATGTTTTAGCCATATTTGGAGTTCATTCAAAACTAGAGTTTCTAAAGGTAGCAAAGACTACATTTGCATCACACTATATATTGTTAAAGCGACTTGTTGATTGTAGAGAGACTCTTGCATCCAATGTTGTTGTTAAAACATGGAAAGATTTGGTAAAAAGTGGAGATGGTCACACAAGAAAGTTAGGAGCATTAGTTACAGAAACTACTAATAGTGATGGATTTTGGGATGATGCGGAAAATATAATAAGCTTCACGAAGCCGATGATTTTTCTAATCAAACTTTGTTGCGGAGAAGGCAAAAAATGGGTGCAATTTATGAAAGGATGGATTGTATGCTTGTTGGAATAAAAGATATTATGAAAGATGTAAAACATGCAGACAAGTACCTCTGAATCGAAAAAAATAGAGCATGAAAGATCTGAAAAATCGAATATTCCAATGCGCTGGATTGGATTTGCTTTTATACCACGAAATTATGATATTTGATATCTTGCTACACCTACACCGTGGTACTACTAGGAAAAGTCCAAATCAAGGCAAGGAAGAGATGAAGAGAGTAATGGAAGCATTTGAAAAATATTAGAAGATAAAAATGAGTCAAGATTGTTCTATGAACAATATACAACATTCCACTCGAGAAATGGTATGTACGCTACGGCAGCGGCCAAATTGATGTTGTAACCATGGATGGTATTGATTGGAGGTCAACACATGGCTCAGAACCTCCTAAAAGTGGGCAATTGCACTCTAAGTTATTGATTTCGAGTGTTGCACTGCAGATGCTCTTGTCATTGTAAAAGAACTAAAAGTGTTATTTTCTTCTTAGTGATGGAAAATATTATCCTTCTGGTACACAACTAATTTCTAAGCTTGAAAGGAAAAATCATTAATTCTTGATAGAAAAGATATTAAAAAGAAGACTTACAAGAATCTCAGGAGCCTCGGGTAAGCCTTGTTCAATAGAAATACTCACATTGAGCTTCAAGTTTTTTTTCTTCTTATTTGGCTTACGGCTAATTTTTCTAAATCCTCTCTGATTCGCAAAAATCCCTCTTTTTTTAGGGTTTTTATCTTCTTCGCGCGAAATTTGAATTTGCTGACGGAAAATCGAAGAACTTGGAGAGAAAGAATTGAGGAAACCAGGAGAGGGGACATGAGAGTGAAAGTGGAAAGGGGTTTGATTATTAGGAGAAGATTTGGAGGGGAGGGAGAAAGCGCTGGTAAATATTTGCGCCATTGCAGATTGATGAGGACGATAGGAGTGAGAGGATGCAGTTCGTCAGGAACCCCACTCGCGGGAATAAAGGCCGCACCACCGAACCCGCTCGCGGGAAGGAACCCACACGCAGGTACCCGTGGCCGCCATGCTCAACGGGGCTGTTGCCCCATAACGGGCATTACCGACTCGTACCGATTGGAGAATCGGGTGGGTTCTAGTATGAACCTTCCGCCGCCAGAGCCCAGACTAATTATGCTCAACTAGGTGTCGTGTGTTTAATGACTTCTACTTGGGCTTAATGGGTTATTGCTTATTTTTTAGGGTCTCTTTTCCTTAATGCCTTCTACTCGGGCTTCTTATTAAGCATGCATTGGGTTATCGTCTGTTTCTTCCGAGCACTATCGGGTTGCCCAACTTACCAGCACGATGTTTGAGCCCGCTTAATCAAATTGGCATGGGTTGGGGGGGGGGGGGGGGGGGGGGGGGGGGGGGATGGCGGACTAAGTGTGGTGTATCGCCCGCCAATCTCGGCCATGTAACGGTCACCATGCTACGTTCCCCATGGCCACTCCGCCCCGACTCTTTATGCCCGCACTCGGCCTTCCGACCCGATTCCTACCCCTACCGTGCATTCGTACAGGCTTATCTGGGATCGGGTCGGGTAACATGAAAGCCTACTCTTCCATCAGATTAAATCGGTCACCCTCAAGTTTCTCTAGTCCATGAGGGTTATTGGGTGAGATATTTATCAATTTCGAAGCACCCATTATCCGGCCAAGTCCGTCGTACGTTTATGTCACTCAGATATCAGGTGGTTTAGAGTTCGGGCAAAACCCACAACATCCAAAATCAATGTCTTGTGACCTTAAATTGAGGAAAGAGTGTCAAATGTTTTTTTGCCAACAACCCTTGGCTCAAGTGGTAAGAGGTAAGTCTTCCAACTTAAAGGTCAAGGGTTCGAGGCACACGCTTACCAATTAAAAAAAAAAGAGTGTCAAATTTGAAAACAATGGTAAAAAAATAACACACACCAAATCTCTTCATATAAATAACAATTAAAAAGAGAGAAAAAAAAAAAAACAATTTTTAGTTTGTGTCCTAGTTTTTCTCTTTTCCAATTTCTTGATCTACCGCGGGTGAGCTTTTTCTTTGACTAATCACTATTTTACCTTCATCAATTATGATATCAATAAGTTTGTATGATTCATTTTAAGGACTTTGTCTTGTTTTTCAGACTTTTTTTTCCTCTCTAGAGATCTTTCATTAATTTTTCTCATATTTGATTGTGTTTTCGCTTGAAGTCTTTTAGTAGTAGAGAAAATATTATCATGATTTTGTTTTAAACAAATATTCATTAATGTTGAATATATCACGAAAGATTATATTCTTGGTGGTTAGATACACCTTCTCCCATATGGGACTAGACTCACACGCTCCCTCTCGGGGGGGGATGGCGGACTAAGTGTGGTGTATCGCCCGCCAATCTCGGCCATGTAACGGTCACCATGCTACGTTCCCCATGGCCACTCCGCCCCGACTCTTTATGCCCGCACTCGGCCTTCCGACCCGATTCCTACCCCTACCGTGCATTCGTACAGGCTTATCTGGGATCGGGTCGGGTAACATGAAAGCCTACTCTTCCATCAGATTAAATCGGTCACCCTCAAGTTTCTCTAGTCCATGAGGGTTATTGGGTGAGATATTTATCAATTTCGAAGCACCCATTATCCGGCCAAGTCCGTCGTACGTTTATGTCACTCAGATATCAGGTGGTTTAGAGTTCGGGCAAAACCCACAACATCCAAAATCAATGTCTTGTGACCTTAAATTGAGGAAAGAGTGTCAAATGTTTTTTTGCCAACAACCCTTGGCTCAAGTGGTAAGAGGTAAGTCTTCCAACTTAAAGGTCAAGGGTTCGAGGCACACGCTTACCAATTCAAAAAAAAAGAGTGTCAAATTTGAAAACAATGGTAAAAAAATAACACACACCAAATCTCTTCATATAAATAACAATTAAAAAGAGAGAAAAAAAAAACAATTTTTAGTTTGTGTCCTAGTTTTTCTCTTTTCCAATTTCTTGATCTACCGCGGGTGAGCTTTTTCTTTGACTAATCACTATTTTACCTTCATCAATTATGATATCAATAAGTTTGTATGATTCATTTTAAGGATTTTGTCTTGTTTTTCAGACTTTTTTTTCCTCTCTAGAGATCTTTCATTAATTTTTCTCATATTTGATTGTGTTTTCGCTTGAAGTCTTTTAGTAGTAGAGAAAATATTATCATGATTTTGTTTTAAACAAATATTCATTAATGTTGAATATATCACGAAAGATTATATTCTTGGTGGTTAGATACACCTTCTCCCATATGGGACTAGACTCACACGCTCCCTCTCGTGTGGCGTTCTTTGAACCTAACACGTTTTTTTTCTTTTTCGGGTGACGTGGAACACGTGTGGCTAGATACCATGTTAAGTTTGTGGTCATCCAACTCAAAACCAGTTGACAATGAGTGGAAATGACCTAGACATTATATTCTTCGTTGTTAGATACCCTTCTCCCATGTGGAACTATTCTCACAAAAAAGACTCAAATTTAGAAAATGAAATAAATCTCTGAGAAAGCATAAATAAAAAAAATCTACAATATCAAATCCACCATCAACCAACATTCACAGTCAAAAAAATAATATTAGAACTCATACATGTCTATGGCGATACCTTTGAAGTTGGTGAAACCAATCCCCCAACTTTTGGAACATAAAGCATTGAAAATCCTATAAATATCAAGCCCATAATCTGCTTCACTTGAATAATATGTTAGATAATCTTAAGTTGTTAATTTACTGGACTTGCCGAAGTACGTCTTGCATATTAAGATAATAATAAAAAATTTGATATTAAAATTCAAATAGTTATGTTTGTTGGAGAAATTCAACATATGTGGGCTCACATGTGTAAAGGTGTATGTATGGCTATCTTAAAGTAGGGTCAAGTCAAATGGTGATCTAATACGGCTAACTATTGACCAAAGGTAGTAAAGTGTCATGGAATAGACGTGTAGAGACCATTAAGTGATTTCTATTTTGATGGGGAATAAAATTAGAAATAAAAGTCTATAAATAAGGGTTATGGTCCCTGAAGGATATATCCGTTCGGTCTGAAGGAGATGTCCTTCTGAAGCAGTGTCCTTCGACCAAGGTAACAATGCGATCAATTTGTCAGCTAGGATAACGATGATTTAATGATGAAGATCATCCAGTCCGGTCCAATTAGGGGTCGTAATGCTTTACTAGAAGCCGCTTACGATCGTCGAATCACTTCGGTAATTCGCAGCTAAAATAGACCGGATCCTACAGCGGGTTACACATAAGAGAGGTAACTTAATCGGAGAGAGATTTGGCTAGTGGTAGTTGAGTCATAGATGAATATGATCCAGTCTAAAGATGCTCAAAAGATAGAAAGAATCGGGCTTCAAAGAGAAGTCCGAAAAGGCTAAAAGCACACCTTTTGGCCCGGAAAGGGAATCCCTTTAAGGGATCCCCTTGGCCGGCCAAGGGAGCTAAGTGGGCCGGCCAGAACAAGCCCATAAGGGGCTGTTATGGCCGGCCATAGCAAGTAGAAACCCTAATTAGGGTTTTTCCCTCAAAAGAGTTTAAAAGAGAAATAAACTCCTTTTGTGCTTATCTTTTCTGAAGGGCTTTTTAGGATTCCTTATTTTAGTAGGACTCTACTAAAGTAATGTCTATATAAAGCCCCATTATGAGTTCAGAAAATGTGTGGAATTTTCTCTAACATAATCAATTCTCTCACACATAAAGGAGAGAAAAGATAAAAGAGAAAAAGCTCTCATTTTATCTTTCTAGTCAAGAAGATAGGTTCTTCTCAACCTTCCATTAAAGTTCTAGGGGAGATTTGTTGTTTGGACCCCCTTTCTTATAATTGAATTGCTGTTTGGACTCCCTTTTTCCAATGTTGCACTTTGGACTCCCTTTTTGTTAAATATAACATTTTGAAAGTACATGAGAGAAATAAATACTATTTTGCCCTCTACTAACCTAACCCACTCTTTCTTTCTTTCTCTCACTAGAATTGAAAATTGAATACCAACAAACAAATCATGGATTTAGGTTATCTTTTGGTGGGGGTAGTTGTTGTTACATTGGAAGAAGAGAAGCCACTTGTGATGGAGGCTCGGATGAAGATCCTCTTCACCTCACTTTGTCACACTCATGTTTACTTCTCAGAAGCCAAGGTTTTTATTTCATTTGTAGAGAGAGAAAGAGATGATCAGTAATTGAATTAGTTATTTTTTTCTGTGATCAGTAGTCTTATAAATCTCATGTTAACAAAACAACTAACTCTTCTCCAAATTTTAGAGGGTCAACCCCCATGAAGCAGGAGGGTAAAAAATTAAATCATCAAAACCCATAGTTCATTATAGGAAAATAACCAAAATCTGATCCTAATTCTGATATTTTTTTTTCCAAAACTTGATGGGTTGTTTATGATTGTTGAGAGTGGTGGTGAAGGATTAACAGAAGTTGAACAAGGAGATCATGTTGTTTCCGTATTTATAGGAGAATGTAAGGAATGTCGCCATTATAACTCAGAGTATGAACAGAAAATTTTGGGTGAACATTAACCATGAGGTATGAACCGATTTGACGAAGATTATATGTGGGAATTGTGAATGTATCTCCCATGGTAAACTTTTAAAACAAGTGTAATGAGAATGAGATGGTTTATCATACTTATATTGAACCCCAAGTTTAGAGAGAGAAACTGAGGCATTAGAGAAATTTTCTTTGGACCACTTTTTTTTTTTTCTTTTGATGAGAGGAACATCGCATTACCAAAACCAAGAGTACAAAGAACAACCAAGAAACTAAAGCAAATCAGAAATAAACGTAGGTACAGAATTCCACACATATCTGCAAGCATTCCTTCTTCCCCATATGGCAAGCGCGTCTGCAGGAGTATTGCATTCTCTAGGAATAAACGTGAAGATGATGCCCTCGAATTTATCTATAAGGATCTTTACTTGTTGCATAATCTTTACTGCTTGCCAGTGGAGTCCGACACTGTGACCGTTGATAAAATTTATCAAAGATTGATTATCGCTTTCTATATGAGCGTGAGTGATATCCAATTGTAATGCCCATTGGATACTGTAGAGGATGGCTAGGCTTTCACATTCTTCCGCATTTTGGCATCGCACCGAGTCCGCTGCTGCTATAATGAAGGTGGACTCTTCATCTCTGATGATACATCCAATACCGGCCGGATCTGTAAAGTTGGTAAAAGAGGCGTCGACGTTCAGCTTTAAGTATGGTGTCGATGGAGGTCTCCACGTGCGTTGCTTAGTGTTCTTCCTGCTTTTGTTAGTGGTAATCGTCTCAATCTTGAGAGGGGTGATAGTAGCATTATTAATTCTGTCAATAATTTGTCTCGGGTTTTGTTTGTTTGCATTAAAACAGTTTTCACAACGAGCTTTCCATATAAACCAAAGGATTTTGGCATATTGATTAGTGATTTCCTCGTTTAGGTCTTTCCACTGTTGAATCCATTGATCAGTAGATCTAATTTGATCTGTTCTAACCTGAAAATGAAACCAGATTGCTTTTGCAAACGTGCAGTGAAGCATAGCATGATCTAAAGTTTCATTTTCATCACAGTTAATGCAAGAGTATGAGTTTCCAATGAATTTGCCTATTTTAGCTTTCACAGGTAAGCTATTAGTACAACACTTCCATAGAAATAGTTTAACTCGAGGGATAGTATTCATGTTCCATATAAAGAACCAGTCGGTTTGATCCTGCATTTGATTCGTGCTTTCTGTTCTCAAATAATTATACATAGATTTTATGGAATAGTTACCTGATTTTGTTAACGTCCACGTCGGTTTATCCTCTTGATTATTCTGAATATTAATGCTCAGTATTGCTCTGCAAACCTCATTATTAAAGCATTGCTGTAAAATCTGAAAATTCCAACTGTTATTAGTAATAAGCTGCGAAACCCAATTAAGGTTAGACCCACTTTGGTTGGTTATTGGAGGGGGGTGTTTCGGGATCCAAAAATCCTTCCAAATGTTAATATTATCACCTTTATTGATGTCCCAGAAAATCAGACTATCCATATGATTGTATTGCTTTGTAATCGATTTCCAGAGCCAGGAATGATTGGCTTTCGGAGGAGTGGGCTTATGAGTTTTGGGATAGTACTTACTTTTGAGGACGCGAACCCATATGGCATTAGGATTATTGATCATGCGCCAGTTGATCTTGTTAAGGAAGGCCTGATTATCCAGAAGAGGGAGGCGAAGCCCAAGACCACCCATCTTCTTAGGTTTGCAAATAGTTGACCAGTTGATAGTATGGAAAGTTTTGGATTTTCTCCACCAGAAAGTCCTTTGGATGGACTCAATGCTGTTACATATGCCTTTCGGGATGGCAAAGCACTGCATTTGGTATCGGGGAACGGCCGCTGCGATAGTCGAAATGACTACCGAGCGACTAGCTTGAGAGAGGAGGTTAGTTTGCCATTTGGCAAGCTTGTTTTTAATTTGGGTGAGAAGAGATTGGAAGGCCGAGTTTTTGTTTCTGTCGATGAAGAGCTTAGTGCCAATGTATTTGTCGCCGGTCGAGGATTGATGAACTTTAAGCTCCCGAATAATCATACGCTTGAATTTTGGGTGCGAGTTTTTAGAGAAGAAGATATTGGATTTAGAGTAGTTAATCATCTGACCCGACGCGTCGCTGAATTCTTTCAAAATGTTCTTGAGATTGTGGATATTATCAAGGGAATTTTGACCAAAGATAAGGCAGTCATCGGCAAAAAGAAGATGAGTGATGGTAAGATCTGAATTAACAATAGGGAAGCCGATAAAGGGGTTTTGGCTAGTCTGCTTAACAAGAAGACGGCTAAGACCTTCCATGGCGATCGCAAAGAGGAAAGGCGAAAGATGGTCACCCTGTCTAATCCCCCGACTAATATTGAAAGTTAAACCGGGGCGTCCGTTTATCAGGACCGCCATGGAGCTAGTGTTGAGACAAGTACTAATGAGCTTAATCCAACTAGGGGAGAATCCCAGCATAAGCATAACTTTCTCCAGATACTGCCACTCAATGCGATCAAAAGCTTGGGACATATCGAGTTTATGGCCGAAATAGCTTTTCGCTCCTTTAATTTTCTTATAGGAGTGAATTAGCTCTTGGCTTATTATGATATTGTCCGTGATTTGCCTACCAGGAACGTAAGCGGCTTGGAAGGGGGATATGATGTCTGTGAGAGTGGGTTTGAGCCTGTTAGCCAGAATTTTAGTAATGATTTTATAGGTAGTATTGAGACGGCTTATAGGTCTATAATCTGCCGGAATTTGGGGTGTTTTAGTTTTGGGGATAAGGCAGATGTGAGTATGATTAGACATCGTAGGGAGAGTGGCTTCTCTGAAGAAGAGGGAAACCATCTGGATGAGATCATCTTTGACAGTATCCCAGTTGGCTTGGTAGAATAAGGGGGGATACCCATCCGGGCCAGGAGCTGCTCCAGGTTTTCAGAGAGAAAGTGGCTTTTCGGATTTCCTCTAGCTCAGGAATGGAGGTTAATATCTCATTTTAGGATTGGGAGATCTGCGGGTTGAAACACTCAATGAGATTGTTAGATAAAGTGGAGCCCACTGAAGAGGAGATATTTTGAAGGTGATTAGCAAAGACAGTGGCAATCTCCGCTTCATCATTGGTCCACGAGTTATCATCCAGTTTGATGGAATGAATTTGATTTTTACGATTTCTCGTGGTGGCTTTAGCATGGAAGTAATGAGTGTTTCTATCACCTAAGTTGATGTTGGCTATTCTCGATTTTTCTTTCCACAGGCTCTCTTGCTGGAGGAGGAGGGTTTCGATCTGGGTGAAGATGGCCTTGAAACTATCAACATCATTAATGGATTGTAGTTGCTGAGTAAGGCTCTTGATGTTAGTGTCAATGTGGCCAAAGACCTCTTTATTCCATTTTGACAGTTTAATAGCCAGGGAGTTAAGTTTGGTTTGGATTGGAGAGGGGAAGGTAATCCAATTATTTTTGATGAATTGAGCACAAGTTGGATGGGACATCCACGTACGAATGAATTTGAACGGTTTACTGCCTAGGGGAGAGTTGGGTTTGGTAGAGAGAAAAATGGGGTGATGATCAGAACCAAGAGTCGGAAGATGGGTGAGTTTAGAGTGGGGGTAAGTGGTAAGCCAATTGTAATTCACTAACGCACGATCTAATCTCTCTTGGATAAGATTACCACTAAATTGTTTGTTAGACCAGGTGTAGGGGTTGCCCACAAATCCAATGTCCTGAAGACCCATAGCATTAATAGTGTGCTTATTGTGGATAATTGAGTTCTGAGAAACCTCTTTGCCACCTAGTTTTTCAGACTGGTCAAAAATGCAGTTCAAGTCACCTATTACAAGCCAGGGGGTATGAGGAGCAGGGGCTTGTTGGGCCAAGATATTCCAAGGTTTCATTTTATCTTTACTGTATGGGCTTCCGTAGAAGCCCGTTATATGGAAAAAGTTCTCCTTGACCGTGTGTGTACCTAGCACATGAATCATATTATGGTCAGAGTAGATAATCTTAATGTCAAATTGGGGAGACCAGTATAGTGCAAGCCCACCTGCTTTATTAATAGGGTCTATCACATACTTCTCATAAGTGCTAGCCAGATTAAGCAATTTGTCAAGATTTGTGTTAAGGCATTTGGTCTCAGACAGGAAAAGAAAGTCCGGGTGATTCTCTTTAATGAGTCTGATGAGGTGTTTACGATTCGCAAAATTACCACAACCACGGACGTTCCAGGCAAGTACAGAGATGTCCATGAATAGCAAGGATTCAAGTAACACAAAGACACTAGTACACACAATAAACACTGAACAGGAAAAAGACCAAACCGTGGCATCAACGAAAAAACCAAACAGTGAAGACAAGAAACAAAAAACACTAAATAAGGGAAAAACTAGAAACTAATAGACATCAGAAAATCAGGAGAGATGTGGTTGAATATATAAGAAAGAGAGGGATGATGAGATATAATATGAATATAAAGGGACTTAGCATACAAGACTAGTAAGAGAAGATTAACTAGTAATAACATACGGGTCTAGATGATGTGAACTTCTCCCAGCCCTATATGACACAAAACTAACATAGGGATCTAGATGATGTGAACTTCTCCTAGCCCTAAACACCAAAACTAAGAAACCTCATATATCACCACTAAGAAATTTAACATGCAAGATATAGAAATATAAGATCAGAAATGAATGATAAGGATAAAAACTAAGTACTATGATTCCTATGCGCAAATTAATATAAGGACTCTAAATAGAACAGAACCAAGAACTAGAGAGATAAGCTGAGGGAACTCCCTGATGTCTTTAGTTACAAGATGAAAAACCGACATCGAAGCAACGAAAAGGACAAGTAAGATTTGAAGGAAAAAAAAGATCATACAACAAAACATCTAAAAATTTCAGCCAAGCTAAAGATCTAGAGAAACCAATCAACCACACCCTAAAGCAGTCAACCAAATAGTCTCCCAAAAGAGAGCCACCAAGAAACTAAACAGGCTCCTAGAAGTAGTAGATCAACCAAGTCAAGAAGACATGCATGCACAATAAAATTACTGTAGGAATAAAATTGAATTAAAGGGTTAGGAGATTACTTCCCTGATAGACGAGGTGAGATGGTACTTCAGTGCTTCTTGCTGGATCCGTTATAGATTGGTTGTTGTCTCATGTGTCCTGATCCTGATTAGTATAACCCAGCTGATGAGAGATGTTAGGAGGTGGAAATGGTGTTGAGGATGGAATACACCAAAGAGGTTTATTGCTGGATCGGGCTTAAGTGTTTCCGATTTCAGATTTGGTTTTCTGAGATTAGGGTTTTATTGATAGTGAGAGAAAGGTATTTGCATGTGATAGTAAGAAATTAAAAGTTTATTCTCCAGAGGAATAAAGATGAGAAATGATTTGGGTTTGTAGGATGAATTGGGGTAGGTTTGGAGAGATTTAGGTTAGATTTGGACTGGTTTGGTGTTCAAGGAGAAAGGAAGAAAGGGAAAAAAACGTGTTGATAAACATGACGTCACTTTGGACCCTCTCTCTCCTAAAAAACCTCCGGTCTTCTTTGGACCACTTACTTGAGTTAAATAAATTAAGGAGTCCAAATGGCAATATTGATTATGTAAGGGTAAAGTCGAAATTTTTTTAAGTATAACTTTATTGACCGAATATTCTTAGAATATTCCGTTAAAAGGGAGTCCAAACAGCAAGTCAATTATAGGAAAGGGGGTCCAAACAGCAAATCTCCCAAGTTCTAGTATACATTAAGGAAGGGAGATCAAGTTATACTACTCGGTATCTCAAGTAGAGGAGCGACAATTGGAGCTCTGGATCTTCTCACGCGATTGGAAAGGTTCGAGGGAAAAACTGCGATAAAGGTTAGTTTTTCCAATTCTAGTTCTTAATAGTTCATGTATAGATCCTGGACATAACTTAGTGTTAAACATTAGATGTTTAAGTTTCTGCTATCAACACTAGTTAGGGTATTAGATACAAATAAAACCCAACAGTGGCATCACGAGCCGATTGCATGAACGAACTGTGACTAGACGAATTAGATTTGAACTTGAATGATCAAATGTTTATGATTAGTTTAAATTAGATTTGAACCTAATCGGATAGAAATTGAAAGAGTTTCAATGCATAAAACTATAAAATCTTCGATTTTTGAAAATAGTTTTCAAAAAGGGGGATAAAAGTTGATGGATTTTGGATAAAAGTTATCAAAAACTGCTATTTTTGATCATGAATGACCAAAAGCAACAGGTAGAACCAGAAAACAGGAGGTTTAGGAAGAAGAAGACAAGAGTTTAGAATTTTCTAAACTCCTGTCCGGACAGAGACATAGTCGCGGCCACAAGACGCGTCCTGGACGTGCACTGGACGCGTCCAGAACGCGCTCCTGGCGCGACCTGGATGCGACTTAGTCGCGTCCTGTCCTCTCAGATTCCCAATCCGAGAAGAACTCGAACGAGGATCGCAGAAGATCCGCGTCCGAGCCTCATCAGGTTGCGTCTAAGACGCGACCGACAAGGCCTCCTAGACGCGTCTTGGACGCATCTGGGAATAGACCGGCCTAGGGCCGGACTTCTCGGACTCATAGTCCGAGAAGTTTTAGGATCGGACCAGACGCGTCTTGGACGCGTTTGGAGCACCAGGACGCGTCCTTGGCCTGAGGACGTGTCTGGCCTAGGGCCAAGACGCGTCCGGACCAATGGGTCTGACACGTTTGGAACGTGCCGGTCCGGTCGGGCCAAGTGCTAGGGCTACACCCGAGACTTATCACGGGGCAACCCAGGCTAGTCAAAGGGACATTGACTAAGTTTGACTTGGGTCTTTCGAGTATGACTCGGGCCTTATTCCGAATAAAAGATCTTGGCCTTTCTTCTTCCAGGTTTAGCAAATTTTCCGATTATGACCCGGACTATCCGAGGTCCAAACGGAGTTTTTCCTTGAATCGACTTTAGAAATCATTAAGGAAGAAACATAACATGCCAATAGTTCACTTTTACGGAAAATTAACATAGAAACATGCTAGACATAGAGTTGTCACAATTTCCCACGAGTAGAAAACCTAGAAACGAATCTAGGATACATACTTTCTTTTATATTTTGTATTTAGATATATGTGTATGATTGCGTAGAATAGTATTACCTTTAGATAAGTAATCGACTCTTGTTTCTAAGCACATAGGAGTATGTGCCCGAATAATACTTAGAGTATAGGATCATTGAATCCATTGATGAACCGAACGATGAGATCATGGTTCAAGTGGGAGTATTCAATGGATGTTCATGGACGTAAATCCAAACGAACTATAGGCGAACAAGAGATAACCTAAAAGATAAGATCTTTTAGGGGTATACTAGGAGCTGATTAGTTCCTTACGCAATAACACATAAACTTTACGTAATAACTCATGAAAGGTTATGCCAGAATTCACAGTAACGCTAACTTGATAAATTACGTAAAAGTCCCAAAAGAATTTTGAGTAAAGCCTACCCAGATTAAGACACCTACTGCGCCCTTGTTCATCGATGGTGGGTCTGCCTCCGAAGGTTGCCATCTTTTACCTCGGGACAGTACATGTAGACCTATGAAGAGGTCTATACATCTAAATGGTTATTCTCAACGAGTCAGCAAAAGGGTTTTGGATTTCGAGGCGAAGGATGATCTTAACACCGAAGTGTAAGATTCATCAACCAAGAGTCATAAGAATATGATCAATAAGAGTTTACTCACCCAGGACGACGAAGTTGGGGCAGTGCCCTAGTACGCTTAACTTAGAAGGAATGGGATCTTGGAATCATATTATTCAAACGGGGACGGTTTTCATTGGATAATATGGTAAAAACTCTTTTACAAATATTGAATGTAGTACTCCGCAAAATTCTTTTTCTGTTTCATAGTGTATAGAGATGGCTAGTAAGATTAGTTAAGATTTTCTTATATTCATCTTTTCAAAAAGAAGAAATGGATCTGAATAACCTTCTAGATTGGGAGAAGGACTTGAGATTTGGTCTCAAGACTTCGAACGAAGAAAGCGTAGAAGAGAAACCAGTAAGTGACCAGGAAATGACTGTCTATGTTATAGAGGTAAATTTGGCAGATATGGCTGATTCCCCCTCATGGGTATTTAATATCGGATGTGGAGCCCACATAATATCAGTTTTAGATGGACTAAAGGGAATACGATATCTGACAAAGAGTGAAATGGTTCTACGAGTTGCTAACAAGGAAAGAGTTGCTGCCGTAGCCGTGGGAACCTATAATCTCAGTTTAGACACTGGATTAATATTAGTATTACATAATTGCTATTATGTACCAACTATTTCAAGGAACATCATCTCTGTGTCCGTAGTGGACAAAGAAGGATATCATCTAGTAATAAAGAACAAACGTTGTTCTCTATACAAAGGTGAGATGCTCTATACCAGTGCCAAACTTTGTAACGGTCTTTATGTTACGAACATGGAAGACAAAATCCTGAACATAGACACAAAACGGCTTCGTACTCATGATTCGAACCAAGGATATCTCTGACATTGTCGTTTACGCCACATGAACTTGAAACGTATGCAGAAGCTTCATGCAAATGTACTTCTGGGTTCATGTGATTTAGATTCATATGACACATGCGAGTCATGTTTAATGGGTAAAATGACACGTTCACCTTTCAAAGGAATAGGTGATCGGGTTAGTGAACCACTAGGACTGATACATACAGATGTATGCGGACCTATGAGTACACTAGCAAGAGGTAATTTTGGATACTTCATCACGTTTACTGACGACTTCACTAGATATGGTTACATATATCTAATGAAGCATAAGTCAGAATCGTTTGAATTGTTCAAACAATTTCAAAATGAAGTAGAGAATCAACTTGACAAGAAAATAAAAGCCATTCGATCAGATTGAGGTGGTGAATATTTGAGTCAAGAGTTTGAGGATCATCTTAAAAGTTGTGGAATAGTGTCCCAACTCACTCCACCAAGAACACCTCAGGTGAACGGTGTATCTGAAAGGAGAAATCAAACCCTGTTAGACATGGTCCGATTAATGATGAACTTAGTCGGTCTTCCAACAACTTTCTGGGGTTATGCTCTCGAAACGGCTGCTTTCACACTAAACCGAGCTCCGTCAAAAGCTGCGGAAAAGACTCCATATGAGTTATGGTTTGGAAAACCTCCAAAGCTATCTTTTCTTAAAGTCTGGGGTTGCGATGTTTATGTAAAACGTTTACAAGGAGATAAACTAGCACCTAAATCAGACAAATGTCTCTTTGTGGGATATCCAAAAGAGACAAGAGGATATTACTTCTACAACCCATCAGAGAATAAAGTGTTTGTTGCTCGTGATGGTGTCTTCCTTGAAAAGGAGTTCCTTTCCAAGAAGACAAGTGGGATAAATATAGAAATCAAAGAAATTCGATCTGAGCAACAAACTGACAATGGTATAACACCACTGCCAATAGTCGTGATTCCCCACTATTCTGAGCCAATAGTAAGGGAAGCAGAGGTAAGAGATGGTAGATCTCACTGAGCCTCCCGCGCAAAGCGAATTAGATTTGCAGGAGAACCCTCAAGAAGTTGAGAGTGTCTCACCCGTTATTGTTCAAGCCCCGCGTAGGTCATAAAGGCTAATTGAATTATCTCAAAGAACAGACATGCTGTTAAATAATGAACCTAGCACCCACAAAGAAGCTATGACGAGCCCAAACTCCGAAAAATGGCTAGGAGCCATGAAATCCGAAATGGAATCCATGTCTGAGAATCAAGTTTGGAACTTGGTGAATTTGCCCGATGGAGTAACCCCCATAGGATGCAAATGGACTTTTAAAATGAAAACAGACAAGGATGGAAACGTTAGCATTTTCAAAGCTAGACTTGTGGCAGAAGGTTACAAACAAGTTCATGGTATAGACTATGATGAAACCTTTTCCCCTGTCGCAATGCTTAAATCCATAAGGATTATTCTAGCAATTGCCGCTCATTATGATTATGAGATTTGGCCAATGGATGTCAAAACCGCCTTCCTAAATGGAGATTTGGAAGAGGATGTGTACATGACACAACCTAAAGGTTTTGAAGACACCAAAAATGCTGGAAAGGTTTGCAAGCTTCAAAGATCCATTTATGGACTGGAGCAGGCAAGTAAGAGTTGAAATCTTCGTTTCGACGAGAGAATCAAAGAGTTTGGTTTTTTGAAGAACGAAGAAGAATCTTGTGTATACAAGAAGGTTAGTGGGAGCGACCTATTTTTCTTGGTCCTGTATGTAGATGACATACTGCTCATTGGAAACAACATTCTCATGCTAGAATCCGTAAAGGTATGGCTAAGAAAGTGTTTCTCAATGAAAGGCCTTGGAGATGCAGAATATATATTGGGCATCAAGATCTATAGAGATAGATCGAGAAGGATGATTGGACTCAGTCAAGAAACTTATATAGATAAGATTCTTGGAAGATTCCAAATGAAAGGCTCTAAGAGAGGTTTTCTACCCATGACACATGGTACAGTGCTTAGCAAGACTCAAAGTCCTCAAAACTCAGATGAGCAAGCACACATGAATAAGGTACCTTATGCCTCGGCTATAGGATCTATCATGTACGCCATGATCTGCACTCGACCGGACGTCTCATATGCCTTAAGTGTAGTCGTTACCAATATAATCCAGGAGAAGCACATGGATCGCAACCAAAAATATCCTGAAGTACTTGAGAAGAACTAAGGATTATTTCTTGGTGTATGGCGGAAAGGAGGAACTAATCGTGGAAGGCCATGTGGATGCGAGCTTCCAGACAGACAGAGATGATTACCGATCATAATCCGGTTATGTCTATTGTCTAAACGAAGGAGCAGTGAGATGGAAGAGCTCAAAACAGAGCACTGTAGCATATTCTACCACAGAAGCTGAATACTTAGCCACTTCAGAAGCAGCAAAGGAAGGAGTTTGGATAAATAAGTTCATCATGAAACTTGGTGTCGTTCCTAGCGTTCAGAAAGGAATAACTCTATATTGTGACAACAATGGAGCTATCGCCCAAGCTAAGGAACCAAGATCACACCAAAAGTCCAAACACATCCAAAGGAAGTACCACATGATAAGGGAGATCACAGAGCGCAAAGATGTGGCCATTTGCAAAGTTCACACAGATCAAAACATATCAGATCCTCTAACTAAACCACTACCTCAACCCAAACATGAGAGTCATATGAGGGGCATTGGTATAAAGCGCATCGGAGAATGACTTTAGTGAGTAATTAGATTAATAAAAGAGTTTTATGTAATTAATTACCTACATTAAATATATGAAATAAATTAATTATTTCGTCGTTTAAATAAAGGTTTAGCTTTTAAAACGGTAGTCCAAAAATGATGAGGCATTCTAAGTAAGGATTGTCAGATACGTGATCTGATGAATGAAACCCTACTAAGTGAATTTAGAATATACTTGTCATAAAAGTTCATAATCCAGGTCGTTGAAATGGACAACAACGACTCAAGAAGACTAGCATTTGAGATTGACCAATAGCGCAGTTTCATGGGCTATGAGAATTGGGAGTTCTAGTCAATTACATGGGTGTATGATTGGAAATATACACTGGACAAACCCAACAAAGAGAGTTGTTCCATGAGTAGTGAAATACGTCATGAACTCTTTTAGGCAAAATTGAGAAGATTCCTTAAAACATGAGTACTCCACTCATCTTATGTAAGGATTGTCAAACTTTGGTACCGCCAAACGCTGCGCCATGAAAGGAGGTTATAAAAGCGGAGTTACTAGGAATGGCATGGTAGACATACAGTCAAGTGGGAGTACAAGACTGGATTATGTCCTCCTAACAAGGTTAGGATTAGTATCTCCGGGCCACTTGAGGAGAAGCAACTGAAAATGTGTGACCACACTCGAATGGATCGAAACAATCATTCGCTAGGTCAGTTGTTCTCCAGATCAAGAAAGTCTGAATGGTATGACGTATCAGATGAGGTACAACGAGACATGGGAATCAAACATTGCACTTGTTCTAAGGACAAGTGGGAGACTGAAGGATATATCTGTTCGGTCTGAAGGAGATGTCCTTCTGAAGGGGTGTCCTTCGACCAAGGTAACAATGCGATTAATTTGTTAGCTAGGATAACGATGAACTAATCATGAAGATCATCCAGTCCGGTCCAATTAGGGGTCGTAATGCTTTACTAGAAGCTTCTTACGATCGTCGAATCACTTCGGTAATTCGAAGCTAAAATAAACCGGATCTTACAACGAGTTACACATAAGAGAGGTAACTTGATCGGAGAGAGATTTGACTAGTGGGAGCTGAGTTATAGATGGATATGATCCAGTCTAAAGATGCTCAAAAGATAGAAAGAATCGGGCTTCAAAGAGAAGTCCGAAAAGGCTAAAAACACACCTTTTGGCCCGGAAAGGAAAGCCCTTGGCCGGCCAAGGGAGCTAAGTGGACCGGTCAGAACAAGCCCATAAGGGGTTGTTATGGCTGGCCATAGCAAGTAGAAACCCTAATTAGGGTTTTTCCCTCAAAAGAGTTTAAAAGAGAAATAAACTTCTTTTGTGCTTATCTTTTCGGAAGAGACTTTTTAGGATTCCTTATTTAAGTAGGACTCTACTAAAGTAATGCCTATATAAAGCCCCATTATGAGTTCAGAAAAGGTGTGAAATATTCTTTGACATAATCAATTCTCTCACACATAAAGGAGAAAAAAGATAAAAAAGAAAAAGCTCTCATTCTATCTTTCTAGTCAAGAAGAAAGGTTCTTCTCAACCTTCCATTAAAGTTCTGGTAAACATTAAGGAAGGGAGATCAAGTTATACTATTTGGTGTCTCAAGTAGAGGAGCGACAATTAGAGCTCCGGATCTTCTCACGCGATTGGAAAGGTTCGAGGGAAAAACTGCGATAAAGGTTAGTTTTTCAAATTTTAGTTCTTAATAGTTCATGTATAGATCCTAGACATAACTTAGTGTTAAACATTAGATGTTTGAGATTCCGCTATCAACACTAGTTAGGGTATTAGATACACATAAAACCCAACAGTCCCCATTTGGAGGCTTCTTCTCAAGCTCTCTAATTTGTGTGACATCCCTTCATCACAAAGAGAAATTTCAAGGGGGGAAGAACCAAATTGAAGATCATATCAACCCCGTAAAGCCATTGACATAAAGCTAGGGACCAAAAGGTATGCTTCCACTTCAACTTTTCTATCATCTCTTTGAATCTAATGGAGCTATGTATATATGTTCATGTATAATATTTTGTTTGATCATAATCGGATTAGAACCATGATTAGATTATGACTATACGGTCAAATTTTTCCAACAATTGATATCCGAGCCACTCTAATTTAAAGGTTAATTGAGATATTTTATGAGTTTCTAGCATGTGATTTGTCTTATGAACAAAAAATTTAGATTTTTAATTTGTTAAAGAATTTGGAATTATCTTGATTTCCCTAAAAATTAAGTTCGGTTAGTTTTAAGGCTTGATAATTTTTTATTGAACCAATTTAATTTAGTTTATCACGACATATAATATTTATATAAATAATTTTGATGTGGTTCCATTTGATTATTTGAACCTTTCACAATCAAAAACTTTGAAATAAAATTGAATTTGTTTTAGTCAATATGGATCAACATGAGTTGAAATGAATTTGGTTCAGATGAAACGCGAAGTGACATGGGAATCAAGCATTGCACTTATTCTAAGTACAAATGGGAGTCCGAAGGAGATGTCCTTCGACCAAGGATGGAATGCGAGCAAGTTGTCGGATATGACGATTGACGAGAAGATCATCAAGTCCGGATGATTTAGGGATCGTAATGTTTAGCTACAAACCAACTACGTTCATCGAATCACGAAAGCGATTCGCGGCTAACTTCGT
Organism: Eschscholzia californica; assembly: GCF_041429995.1. Taxonomy (NCBI): domain Eukaryota; kingdom Viridiplantae; phylum Streptophyta; class Magnoliopsida; order Ranunculales; family Papaveraceae; genus Eschscholzia; species Eschscholzia californica. The sequence goes on from NW_028238461.1 coordinate 24,413,163, forward strand.
TCGGATCCTAGAACGGGTTACACAAAGAGTGTCAACTTGATCGAAAGATATGGCTAGAGAGATTGGACGTATATACATGGATGATGCCCATAGAGATATGTCCAAAGGCCTAAAGAAGTTTAGGCGAAGATAGTACGAAAGGCCCGAAAGAAGAGATTTTGGGCCGAGGCACCAAAAGGGATATTTGGGCCCAAGAGAGTGGCGACCAAAGGGATATGGACAGACACAAGGAGCCGACCAGATCAGGCCATAAACCCTAAGGGTGGGGCGGCCGAAACAAAAGGAATAGAGAAATTAGAAACTAGTTTCTAAATTTCACTATTTCCTTGATCTTATTCAAAATGGTCTTTTGAGAATCTAATTAGGGTTGGACTCTAATGAGAACTCTATATAAGGACCCTTAGGCCATGTTTGGCGCGCGGAAATGGAATGTGATTCCCAGGAATCACGTTCGCGTACGCGTAACGTGATCCTTAGGAATCAGATTACTGTAGTTTGATGTTTGGTTTGATCAGGAATGGGAATTTGATTCCTGACATATTCCTAATTAGGTGTTTGGTTCGTATAGGAATAGGAATGTAAATATTTGTAAAAGTTTACCTTTACCCTTACTTAAACTACATAAAATACATATCAACTTTTTTTTGCATAAAATATACACATCAACTTTTTTGTTTTGCATAAAATATACACATCAATTTTTTTTACATAAAATATACACACCAACTTTGTTATATATTAAAATCAACATTATTTTTTCAAATTCGTAGATATGAATTAATAACACGATACATCAAAGGGTTAAAATTTGAAGATAATAAATAAATGTCTTAATAAAAATTTATCTAAAATTAAATTTTGTTCATAAACCTAAATAAAAATTTATCTAATATTAAATTTTGTTCATAAACATAAATAGTACTTATTAATACCAGATCCTACAAAAAAATAAAATTGGTAATTCAATATTTTGTTAAGGATATATTTGTCAATAAATATTAATATATGTGATTCCGGGGAAACGGGAATCACAAACCCACCTTCTCCTTGGGTTTGCTATTACCCTTTTTTGTGGGAATCACATTCCTGGGCCCACACCATTCCCGCGAGCCAAACAATGATCTGGAATGTGATTCCCGGGAATCACATTCCATTCCCACGCCATTCCTGCGCGCCAAACATGGCCTTAGGGTATTAATAAGGTGTGAAATTTCTCATAAAGCTTTCTTGCTCTACCACATCAAGTAGAGAAAAGAAAGTGAGCTAATTCCCATAACTATCTATCTAGTCAATGAAGAAGGAGTTCTTCATCTAACCACATTGTTATTCTAGCTAATAAACAAGGTGGGAGATCAAGGTGATTACTCGGTGTCCCAAATAGAGGAGCTACAATTGAAGCTCTTGGTCTTCTCAATAGCGATTGGAAAGGTTCGGGGGTAAACTAGCGATAAAGGTATTTATGTGGTAGTTTTACTTAATTCATTATTATTGCTTATGCATGAGATCCTGGGATACTAGTGTTTGACATTAGATGTCAAGTTATCCGCGTACAACACTAGTAGAAGAGGTCATAACCCAACAAAAATATCTAAAATAATCTAAAATGAATCAACTTGATTTTGTAGATTCAGAATCTCCAACGATAGCGTCCAGTGAAGAAGAAGATTTTTGACTCCATTGCGTAATTAAATTTCGGGAATTTTGCTCAAATGCCCCGTTTTAGGGTGCCAAAATCAATTTTTGCCCCAAGTGAAAGAGTGTTTGCAAAAATGCCCCTTTTCTAGGTTTTCATATTTTTCTTTCCCAACTTACCCTCCTATATATAACATATCTAGAATTTCTAGATATATATCTTTAGTTTTTCCCCAAACCAGAGATAGAAACGAGTTTTTCTTCTCTCTCTCTTGAATCTGGATCGAAGCCCCACTTTTCTCAACCTAACGTCCATAATTTTGGGTCGAATGAATCTATGAGGTCGTAGTAACTCGATTGATTTCGTTTTCATGTGATCAAGTTACCCAAAGTTAGATCCATAAGGTTGAAAAGCTTCCATGCTCTCTCTCTCTCTACCCAGAAACCTACAAAGACTCATCTCCATTGTCTTGAAACAGGTATTTCATCTCTAAACCTACACAATGTTATATGTTTAAGTTTGATTTTGTGTTGTATCAATGGATTAAAGACTAGGTTTGACTATTTACATAATTTATGGTTTATACTATAAAAAATTTAGGGTTTTTGATTTTGTGTTTTATTCTGTGTTTGATATTGAATGAAAGTATGAAAATGATATTAGACGTAAGTAGGTTTGATTTTGGTCGGAATCCAATTGAAATTTTGGTTTATTATTCAAATCGGTCATACCGTGTCGAATTTATATCTACACATTCGACACGACCGAACCGATTATACATCCAGTAAGTTTACCCACCTACTGATACCACAATCGATGTGGACATGTCGTTATGTAGTTATAACATACGACACGACCATGTCGATTTTGTGGATATAACATCATTCATCAGAGTACTGTAAGTGTATGTCCAAATTATATGTTTCATGTTGACATGGTCATCTATCTAATTGTGGTTAAGGTTTCGTACATCTATTTACATGTGTATTTTGTTTTTTTGTTTTGGAGGAATTTCTTTCTTTTTGTGAGATGGGATATCTTAATATATGGTTATTCCACGGGGGTGATTGGAGAAATGTGGATAAAAAGAAAAAAGAGTATGTTGGCGGGCAACAAGGTGGGATTGTTTTACAGGAAGGTGCGACCCTTACTGTTCTTCGTGAAGTTGTTAGCTCAGAAGTTGGTGTAAATTTGGATATCGAATCAATGACTCTAAGTTTCCAGGTTCCCGGTATTTCCGAATTTGGTGCACCCATGGAAATACGTACCGATAAAGATCTCAAATTTTATTGGTCAGTTGCAAAATCTCACTTCCTTAGATGTCTACCTCTATATGCGACGATTTAAAAAAGTTCAACAATAAAAGCCAGTGCAACACCATCAGTAAGTTTTGTACCTGATACTTTTTGCGAGAGAGGATCTTCATGGGCTCGTGATCTTTTTTATTTTGATTTGAATAGTTATCCAAGTACCCCAGGGAACACCCCAATTAAAGACGAAATAACTCAGGTCGATGATATGAATTTTTTTCCCACACCTGAACTTAAAGAAGATATTGTCCGCACCGATAATGTTATTCGGCCAGAAAGTAAGGGGAAGGAGAAATTGAGAAGAAACTTCATCCGTAATGATAAAGATATTCGTCATAGCGAAGTTAAGGGCAATGAAATTCCGGTAATTAAAGATGAATATATAGTTGATAAATTGTTCGGAAATTTGAGAGTATTCGGATGATGAGCTGGGTGGTGTAGGGAATGATTCATCGTCAGATGAAGTGGAAATAGTTGATGAAAGTTTTTTGGGTGAAGGTCATTATATATTTGAGAAAGTTGAAGGAGATGATTGCAAAGACAATCATGTTTCTAATGAATCGAAGTTTCTAGAGCAACATAAGTTCATTGGTTGTGCGGAGATAGGGAATTTGCCTGAAATGTGTGGTGTAGACGAAAAAAGCAGTGGGTATGACACTGATTGTTATTCTGTAAAGTGGAATGATGTTTTTGAAAGTAAACAAGAATTAAAGAGAAAGTTGAGTGTGTGGGCTATCAATACAAAATTTGAATATAAGGTGAAGAAGTCGGATAAAAATCGCTTTGTTGCATCCTTTGTTGATGAGGATTGTAAGTGGTACCTACGTGCAACTACCATAGGTCAATCTGGTTGCTTCCAGGTTGTGAAGTTAAATAATACCCACAGTTGTAGTGTCATTAGCAATCTCCACAGGGTGCATAGACAAGCCACTTCCAAAGTGATTGGTGAGCTGATCAAAGATAAGTTTGTTGGTGTGAAAAGAATTTATACACCAGACGACATAATAGTTGATATCCAACAACAAATGGGTGTTTCACTATCATATAATGTAGCATGGCGGTCAAGAGAGCATGCTCGCAATTTGTTGAGGGGTGTTTTTGATGATTCTTATGCGATCTTGGAACGGTACTCGAAAGAACTTATTCGTCTAAATCCAGGTACTGTGTGTTGTATTGAGAAAGATAGTTTGAACCACTTCAAATTTTATTTCATGGCTTTGGGATGTAGCATAAGGGGATTTCTGCGTGGCATCAGGTCTGTGGTTGCTGTAGACGGGACATTCCTAAAAGCAAAGTACCTTGGTGTTTTGCTTGTATGTGCTGGGATCGATGGAAACAACAATATTTACCCACTTGCATTTGGCATTGTTGATTCTGAAAATGACATGGCGTGGCATTGGTTCATGTATCAGCTTCGAAAAAGTATCGGTAATGTGGAAGACCTAGTGATAGTTTCTGATCACCACAAGAGTATTGAGAAAGCCGTGATCGACGTGTTCCCCGGTGCGATGCACGGAATTTGTAATTATCATCTTAATATGAATGTGAAGGAAAAATTCGGGCATGAAAATTTTAGTTCGTTGTTATTTAGAGCATGCAAAGCCTACAAAGTTGAAGAATTTTTTTTTCAGTTGGATATTGCATTTCCTCGCATTGCTCGTTACTTGTGTGAAGCTGGGATTGAACGATGGGCACGTGCTCACGCTAGTAAGAAACGATATGACATGACGACATCAAACATTGCCGATAGTTTGAATAGCTGGATGAAAGAGGCAAGAGAACTTCTTGTTACATATGTTATTAAGTTCCTTAGAAGTACACTACAAGACTGGTTTTTAGACGTCGTGAACAAACAACTTCTAACGACACGATCCTTACGGAATGGGCATCAGATTTGGTGGATAAAAGGAAGTTGAGGGCCGAGCATTTAAGAATTTACCAATTTGCGGTGAACAGTTCGAGGTAGGATATCCTCTTCATCGTGAGGTTGTGGATATGAAAAATAAGACGTGAACTTGTCGTGTGTTCGATTTTCAACAACTCCCATGTGTGCATGCTCTAGCTGTTTGCAAGTACAGATGTTTGGATGTTTTCCATCTTTGTTCAAGGTATTACCATCTCGAAACAGTCAAAGATGTCTATGAAGACTCGATTTTACCAATGACATCGTCATCCGCATGGTCGTCTTCAGGCGCTGCGTCTACCTCAAATATTAAGCCTCCCACTACACGTCGTCAAGGAGGAAGACCTAAGAAGGCGCGAACAAAGTCTCGAGGCGAAGTCTTACCCAAGAGACAGGTGAAATGTGGGCGGTGTGGTCAGTTAGGACATAATCGTAAGATATGTAGAAATAACGAACCCGTTCCTACTTTTTGCAAAACTCTTCCCAAATGATTGTTTGATGATGTTATGATTGTTTGATGACATTATGTTTAGATTGTACAATTATAAGTATGTTTTAAATGATTATTTGTTAAATGATAAATTAACAAGGCATTGTAACTTCATGTAGTGTAAATCGGTTCAGGTATGTCGATTTTTCTTTGATTTTCGATGGTTCAATGTCGTTTTGTACCGAGCATATACGACATCGTCTAACCGATATTAGTTCCAGTAACATATGAAAAATTATCGTTACGAATCGGTTATTGCATGTCGTTTAATTCAAGGAAAATTCGATGGCATCTCACCGATTTTAGCAACTGCGATTTCTTATGTATTCCATTTACCAAATGCTATACCCTAGGGTTTATGATTTGGATATTTGTTTATGTGACATACATTCTTATTACAATGACACCATAGAGTGTAGGGTTTAGCTACTTGTGTAAGTTGATACCCATGCTTATAACCATACTATACGGTATAGACTTTCCATTGTATAGTCACATCCTTTGACCATAATAGTGTTTAGGGTTGAGGTATGGTGTACTGTAAAGTAGTGTACTTCTGCGTGGTCATTTCATGTCACCATAACCCAAAAAATCAGGCTAGAAATTGTAGATAAATTAAGTATGGTACTTGATATGTCTCATCCTTGACCATAGTACAACACTTGAATAAGTTCCCAATATAAATGGGTTCATATGAAGAGTAGATAAACAACAACCCAAATAACAATTTGAGTTTCAAAAGTTTGTTTCCAACTCCAAGAGCATTTGAAGATGGATAGAAGTAACAACAACTCACAAGAAAATGTTGGTAATCGTCGAAACATAATCACACCACGCATGAGAGCTCGTCTCTACAATGAACACGAACAATGGGAACTTCTACGGGCTGAATGTTACAGGGAGTGTATAAGAGTCCCTGCATTCCGAGATTACTATTTAGATCCCACATTTCGTCAATACGAAAAAGCGCTTCAGCGCCTAAGAGATGGAGTAGCAAGAATGAGACTTCATTTACAGAGGCGTAGGTTGTTTCTTTCTGGAGAACACTAGTCCCCCTAAGTTCTCCATTTGTTATCCGAACACAAGGTAGGCCATACACCGACGTTGTCCGGATTAATCTAGACGGTATAGAAGGTTACACTGTGGGTTCGGACAATGAGGACAATCCAAACCTAGCGTCTGACTCATCTTCCGAACCGGAGGTTTGAATGTGGGTTAGTTTAGATTTAATATCGCAATTATTTTGTTTACGTATTATGAAAATGTTGTTGTTTGCTTACTGATCGGCTCATCAATGTCCGATCGTTTTGTTGTTATGTAAGTCGACAATGCCCGAACGATTAGAAATATTAATATCATTAACTAGATATTTTATTACTCTTGAAAAGTTGCTCATACATAAAATCCACCATGGATAAATTTTTCAACTAAGCATCAATCATTTCTCCACATTTGTTACACAAAAACATCTCCTTTTCGAAACAATAGCGATATGTTTTGCGAGAGCACTTTGACCCTTTGTGGATGCTGCTACAATCTTGTGTATCACTAGAAGAAGCTTCTTCATGAAAACTCCTGCAACCAGTCAGTATCTTTCCCATAAACCGAGGACATTTGCGTAGATCATGTCCACATTCGTAGCACAAACAACAATATTTATTCTGAAATTGACAAACATAGACAAATTATTAAGTTGGCTAAGAAATTAGAAACCCCCCAATACCATAAAAAGAACTTACATCCTCCTCCATCTTAATTGCATCAGATAACCATTCGAATGCATTACATGAATTGTTCTTACATAAAAGGAAGTGACACTTTCCTCTAACATCACCAGTATACATTAACGACATGAACCTTGGCCAACCGTAACCACATCCTACACGATGCCATCGACATTCGAAAAGCACATGCCCTTGCTTTTTACATGCTATACAAACATTTGCGTTAACGTTTGCCATCTTCCGTGTAGGTAGTTTAACCAATACAAGACTGATCATGAAAATTTCTATATATGTATAGAAAACGTAGCTTGCTCAACAAGTCATTTCATTTATAACATAGGGTTACATTGCTTTATGACTTTGCTGCAAAAGTCATTTAATAGTTGCAGTGTGTAGTTAGTAGATGTGACAACACAACTTTTCTAATCCACACACTGCAATACATTTATGAATTAAATGATAGATACTTAACGTAAACGACAAATTATTGTTTCTTTTAACATTTCGAACTTTGAATCTGTTTCATGATATCATCATGTTTTGAAACCACATCTGTTTCTAGATCAAATTCTTCACAGTTTCGACAGCTGGCGTATTTTTCCGGTTTTCCACTCATAGACATGACACAAATATCCATCCAACCACTACACAACGGGTTAACACATGGATGCCCGGACCAAGGACATTCAGTATAAGCATGATTATCTTCCTTACAATAGTAACAACAACTTTCCTTTTTTGATTTTGAAACTTTTAACTCCATAGCATCATCTAACCATTGAAAATAATCACACCCATCAATTTGGCATTTCAAATATTTTCTACGTCGTGACGGACCACTTTCAAACCGAAGTAATTTTGCAATACCGATACACCCACTATTTGGACATTTTGAATATATCCAAGGACATTTTAATGCGGTATGCTTGGGAAGGTCACATAGTTGACATACAATGTTGGAAGACGAGGATGCTATATAAGATTAAAGAATGATTTTGTAGGTAACGAGAGTGAGAGTAATCTTATTTGTGGACATTGAACCTGTTTTATAATGGTTTCATCAAAAAATGACTGTTGGGCAACGGTCGTTTATTTTTTTAAAAAATCAAAACATAGTATAGCCAAATCAAAAAATCATAAAAATGACCGTTAGACATCATAAGGTAAAATCGGTTGTTCTATGTCGGTATATTACATTGAATTTCGGTTCGATGCAGCCGAAAATGACAACAGTAAGGTATAAGACATCACGAGGTAAAATTGATCATTCTATGTCGGTATACTTACTCAAATTTCGGTACGATGCAACCGAAAATGACAACAGTAAGGTCTTAGACATCACGAGGTAAAATCGATCTTTCTATGTCGTTGTACTTGATCACATTTCGGTACGATTCCATCGAAAAGGACAACAGTAAGGTCTTAGACATCACGAGGTAAAATCGGTCATTCTATGTCGTTGTACTTGATCACATTTCGGTACGATTCCACCGAAAAGTACAACAGTAAGGTATAAGACATCACGAGGTAAAATCGGTTGTTCTATGTCGTTATGTTAGTTTAAATGTCGGTACGATGCAACCGAAAATGACAACAGTAAGGTCTTCGACATCACGAGGTAAAATCGGTCATTCTATGTCGTTGTACTTGATCACATTTCGGTACGATTCCACCGAAAAGGACAACAGTAAGGTATAAGACATCAGGAGGTAAAATCGGTTGTTCTATGTCGTTATGTTAGTTGAAATGTCGGTGCGATGCAACCGAAAATGACAACAGTAAGGTATTCCTGCAAGTTCATAAGTCAAAGACAAAAAAGCATATAAACCCATAAAGATTGAAACGTTGTCTTCAAACAAAAACAAATTGTATTAAACAAGGAAATTAAACACATCCATATTCGAATAGTAGTAGTTCAAACAAAATACATTTTGAAACAAAAGAAAATAAATCCATCCACATTCAAACATTTATTTCTTCTTAGCAGTTTTTTTTTGGACCACCTTTTTCCCTCCCACTACCCTTGTCGTTGTCCTCCTTGGCGGCGTAACCGCTTCATCCGGGACAATTGGCGCTTCAGGCAGAACTTGGTCATCTAATGTCATTTGAAATACTTTCATGTGCGAATCCCCCTGATAGACCTTGAAAGTAGCCATGACATTTCTAATTGCCTCTCTCTGAAAAAAATAATCGAAGACAAATGTAGTAAATAAATGACAATTAGAAATAACAAATTTAAAATATACTTGCATAGTGTAAGTTTAGTAAACTCACGTAGTATTCGATGGACCCAACTTTGTTTTCGGCTTGGGTACTCGTCCTTTCTTCCGGGTTCTGCACCTTCGGGTGAGATACATGGTTGAACCAATTGATGTAATCATCTCCGCTAGTTTATCCTCAGCCAAAATGTGATTGCGGTAGTTCTGCCAATACCAATTGAAGTCACCATAATCCTTTTCATCAGACCTCTTCTTCTTGGTCAGTCTTATGGGATCGCTTGGTATTGTTTGGATAATTCCAAACTGCCAAAGTATCCTTTCGAGTAGATATGGTTCAGCTATGTGTTCAAAAACGATACATCCAGTGAAGAATGCACAGTTTGGAATTATAGACCGACCACCATCGATAGCTTTGTATGGGTCCCAAATAACCTATATAACAAAAAACACCCATTGAATGTATTGAACTAGTCATTGCAAAATTAAAAAATAATCGAATTTATTTTACCTCTCGATCCTGGAGGTCGTCTAGTTTTTCACGATATAAAACCAAACGACCCTTTGGGTTCGCGGAAACAGAATGTGAAGCCCACTTACACATCAAGGGCATGCCATCGATAGGCCTGTACTCCGGGTTGAGAACGGACTGACCAACATCAAAGTGGTCGTATATCCATGCCTATAAGAATGATAAACATATTTTCAAACTTAAGCTTTACATACAAAGTCCTAGACGAGTAGATATCATAAAATCAAATTGAAAATTACTTGGAGTAGTGGAAGATAACCAGCTATTTATCCTCCCTTCGTCGAGGCATGACCAAGCTGTTAGAATAGATATGCCAGACATGCCGAGCCCCATGAATATTTGGGGACTTCAGATAGGTGCATCAAGTACCGGAGATAGTACGGGGGTACTTTGGTACCGCTCTTGTCACAAAAAAGTGTAGACCCCATCAGGTGTAGTAGGTACCCTCTGACAGCTATGTCCTTTCTCTGGGCTGAGTCCTCATCTTTGCTACCACCACAGACCAATTGAACCCAAGACATTCTGACATTCTTACACTTGGTCTCTTGCAATTCAGCCTCAACGTCTTCATCTGTGACCCCTAATCCTTCCTTTAGAAGAACGACGTCATCAAACTCCCTCTTTTCCATTGTCATGGAATTCCCTTCAATCGGGAGTCTCGTTATCTTTTACACGTCTTCTAGAATGATTGTCATTTCCCCGAAGGGTAAATGAAATGTGTTTGTGTCTGGTTGCCATCTCTCACTAAAAGCCGTGATGATTACATGGTCTAGCTTCTGATATGAGTGTCGAGCTATTTGCATGAGTCCACTTTACTCGACGCGATTACGAACATCAATGCATTCTTTGTTTAGGTCCCAGACATGATTTTTCTTCTCCGTATCATTACTTTGCACGTGGGGCCCCAATTTGTGTGCAAGAAGCGTGGTTGTGCAACCGCAATAAACGACGTTCCTATACAACAATATAGTTTATATTATACACATTTCTCACCCTAAACCAAATGAAATAAATAAGCTATGTGTTCAACACACCAAGTTAGGTAATTTGTTACCTTCCCGTCCCAAATGCCTCTCGCTATGTGGTCCCCGTAATTTACGAGAAGCTTTATATCGACCGGACCTCCGGGAAAAGGACTTTCGTGTGGAGCCCTTTTTTGTTTCTTTGATTGTTTACTTCCTTCTCCCGTACCTTTTCGGGCGTCTTCTTTCCTTTTTCGCACGCTCGTGGTGGGACGAATACGGGGTGCCATGACTTTACATAGTTGAAGAAAGTATTTATAAGACATAGTTGATGCAAACAAATAGTAGTAGTTCAATACGACTGGAATATGTCGAACCCCTTTACATAAAAACCGACAAATTACTTAACATAATTGAAATAGAACCTAACCTAAGTCTATTAAGAGTAACCATAACAAATTTGATGATTTCAATATTCAAGTGTAGTAAATTTCGATTAAATTTCACCATTCAAACAGAAATAGAACCTAACCTAAGTCTATTAAGAGTAACCATAACAAATTTAATGAGAACAATATTCAAGTGTAGTAAAATTCGATTAAACTTCACCATTCAAACATAAATAAAACCTAACCTAAGTCTATTAAGAGTAACCATAACAAATCAAAAAATCAAAAAAATCACACAAACTGTTGGTTTTAGGGTTTACCTTTAAATTTTTGGATTATTAATCTCTTCACAAATCCAAACAAAAACGATTCTTAACCTTGCTTTGATTGTCACCTAAATCGACCACAAGCAACACAAACGAACTGTGCCAACTTATGTATGTAGAGGAGCAAGATAAATCGGCTGACAAACCCAACTATTGATGTCTTTTCAATTTTCTAGAGTGAGAAATATTGAGTAGAACATGAAACGGTATGGGGGAGAGAAAGGTTCAGTACATGAGAAGATTGATGAAGGTGAAGAGAGGAGAAGGGTTTTTTGCAGAAAAGATTGGTTTAGGGTTAAAACTGAATATGAGTTTAGGTTTTTAGAGTTTGGGGATTTTGTATTTTAAGAGAAGAGAAGTTTGGGGATTTTTTAGAGAAGAAGTAGAGAGGGAGAAGTTGATATGTTTTTTTTGGAGGGAAATAATTCTGGAGGGTTAAAGGCCCCCGACCAAATTACGGTAGGCACACTCGGATTAGAGGGTCATCTCACAATTTGTGGTTCAACCGGCGTTTGCTAACGGCGTTGGCTAACAAACAAATAACGGTAACCAATCGTTTCTATCTTTACGTAATGGCTAACGGCCTTGGGTCAATAAATTATGTCAGTTATAGCATTTAGTTACAAAATAATTTTGACGAATTTCAATAAAATAAACGTACTCCATGAATCAAAGTAGATGTCGTTTCAATGAAATAACATACATAATTATACTTTTTAGGGGATTCTAATATTCGTAATAAAACATTGGGATCCCAAATATTAATCTGAATCACTCTCCTTGGACGTTCGTCTTTAGGCTCGACTCGCGGACATATATTATGATCGTGTCCAACCTCATCGCAAACAGGGCATGGTGTTTCAGCCACCTCCTGAATAAATTGAACATACTTTTTATGTTACATTTGGAATAAATTTTATATATACATATAACCACAATCGTAACCTAATAAACTAACCTTTGACAAACGATCGATATAGTCTGAAACTCAGTCAAAATAGTTGCACTTCTTGCAGTGAAGATAACCACCTCTTCCACCAACTCCGTCTGCATAACTCAAGCTTAGATAATCATGACAATCGTTCAAACAATAACACCTACTCCATCCACACTCGCTCATGGAATGCCCGGAACGATTACAAACCAAAAAAAAAATACGACAATGAACCAGACATCTTTACTCAATGGGAACGCTCGAGCAACAAGGTATATTTATAATCTCTTACTGATACTCTACAACAGCCTCTCCATGCCACAACACTTTTATAGGGGAGGGTTCAATAAGACACTTTGGGTTGAGCGGACAAGGCTACATTTGCAGGGTTGACTGGACAAGACAACTTTTGCAGACTTGAGGGGACAAGACATAGTGTCTGCTTTGATTAAACAAGACATACACCTTGGGTTGAGAGGAAAAAGACACGCATCCGGAGTTGAACGGTCGAAATGACCACATTTAACCTGTTGGAAATCTCAAAAAGTGTGTTAGTTTTAGGGTTTACCATCAAATTTGGGATTTTAGATCTCTTGCTTTAAGACAGACTGGGTTGAGCGAACATGACACCTTTTCCAGAGTTGAGCGGACAATACAACTTTTCCAGGGTTGAAGAGACAAGTCATAGTGACTGGGTTGATTTAACAAGACAGACACCCTGAGTTGAGGGGACAAGACACACATCCGGAGTAGAACGGTCAACATGACATTTTTGGGTCATGTCTAAATTACATATTTCTCAACAATTTAATATAAAGTTACATAGTTAATTAATTGGACACGCATTTAATATAAAGTTACATAGTTAAATAATTGGACACGCAATCTCTGACGGAACTTGATGATATCAGACTCGGTCCAATTAGAATGTTCTCCGCCCTTCGTAAAACATTCAATATACTTCAAAACGTACAACCCACGATCACTGCTACAAAAAATGAACAAACAAAATATTATTTCTAAACTATTTACAAAGGAAACACTGTGTGCTTTGAAAGGACGAAACTAAACATATTACTAGCTCACCTGTTGTGCTGTTGAGGTATGTTGGCTTTACTCGTCACTACCCACGCTTTTCTAGATGATCCATCACTTACCACCTAGGGCATAATACGACCAAGGAATGAAGAATGTCGTGTTATTGGACGGTTCCCACTTAAAGAATCATATATAGTTATTTTTTTCTTAACTATGTCAACGACAGCAAGTACCCAGTGGTTACTATTAACAAACAAAGACATATACGCTATTTGAACTTCCTTCCAAGGCTTTGTCACAACGGGTTGTGAACCTGACACATATTTGTGATGCATGTTTGAACCCTTAAGAGGGTCAGTCTTAAAATTGCTTCGTCCCGCACATCTTCACAAATGATGCTACAAGTTTATATGAAATCATACTCTTAGTCCTAAGACCCTTTGACTGAAAAGTAAAATACAATAAAGACGGTAAAGTGTAGAAACACTTACCGAAAAAAGGCAATCACCAGTGGTCCATTCCGACCCGTACCTCTCTGGGTTGCAATCTTTGCGTTGCCTGAAGTAGTGGAGCACAACATCTATATGCTATTGTCCAAAGATAATGTAATAAGTGGCGTTACACTATCGATATGTTATGTCCTCACAACACAAATAAAATGATTTCATATGGCCAAGTAGTGGAGCACACCTCGTTATTTAGCCACTTTCCCTTCATCCACAAATCTCTAAACCATTTTGGCTCGACAATATTTTGACCAAGATTAACTGGAACTCTCGACCTATATAATAGAAATAAATGTTCATTAAATGAATTTCATATGACAAAATATTAGACGACGATAAAGACGATATGAAATGTAGTGAGACTTACACTCTTTTCTTCCAATTAACGATCCAGTTAAATAACCCGACAAAATCCTTGGGGGTGCACTTTTGCAATTCATGATATGAATTTATCTCCCCTCTACGTCTTTTCAACCTTTTTTGACCATCGTTAAAGTCATATTGTTCGAGGACCTTCTGAACTGCCTCAACCTTACGGTCTGCAACTGCATCTATATCATCGTCTGATACCGCAAATACATTGCTAAAGGTTAAGTACATGCTTTTCTCTGAATCCTCTGAATTCTCTGAATTCTCTGAATTCTCTGGATTCTCTGAATTCTCTCGCACCTCTTTGCTAGCCTCATGCACACTCTCCCCGGACTCGTCTTTGTTAGCTTCCTTAACCACAAAAAAGTTTAATCATACAATGCTACTAAAAACAAAATGAAATAAAGATACAAGTTAATTAATCAACTATTTACCTCCATCACGTCGTCGGCTACAAAATCACTCGGTTCCCTCTCTTCTTTCAGCAAGCTAGACGCACCATCACCCTTTTCTACATGTGTAGTGACTCTTGAAATATAGGTAGCCAATTTAATTTGAAGTTCTTCGATTGTGTCATCTCTCTGACGAAGTGTCTCCCTAAGCTGAGAGACAACCCCATTAAGCCTTTGTATTTGGTCATCCCTAGAACGGATTGCGTCTCTAAGTTCATTGAGAATCACATCCACCCTATCTATTTTTTCCTTGGCTTCAACTGCATCTTCAACTTCAACTTCCTTACCTAACTCAGTATCGTCAGGTGAAAAAAGACCAACAACAACCTTCAAAAACAACAAAACTATAATCATTAACTATACGGAAAACAATATAACACATTAATTAATGAAATCATATCGTTAAAAACTTACATCAGCTGCAACAAATTTTTTGCGCATATTTTCATACTCAATTTTCCCTTTACTCTTCCATCGTAAAATACGAGGATATAAGACAAAAGATTTTCTTTCCGCATATTCATTCGCAATAGAAGGGAGGCATTCATATACCCATACCTACAATTAAATATAACAAATAAATTAACAATCATAAATGGTACAGGAAAGATATATGATAAATGGAAAACTTAAATGGGAAATATTGGAATACCAGGAATGTAAATGGAAAACCATTCAGATTGTATCTCAACTGACTACCTTCTTTCTTGTTTTTTATACCGCGACCAATACATTTCTGAAGGCTCCCTATAGTTCTCTTGAACACTTTAGGACCATACGCGTACTTGTTGAACAAACTCAAGTCTTCAACCAACTCTAAATCATCCCGGTCAACAAATAACTTCTTCGAATCCTTCCCCAACAAAAAGAAGTCTAAACATAGAAGCAAGCAAAGTTTGACCTTATGAACATCATCCTCGCATGTACCAATACACGTTTCCAACATATCCTTGCTGACTTTTTTTATCTTTAGCAAAGTATGCATCGTGCAAAGAAATATCATTTTCTATCTCGTCCATTTGTGGTGGCAACTCTTCGTTCCGGAGACGCTGTAAGTTGTTAAGCCCTGATATGATGGAGAACTCCGTGATAGAAAATTTCAACTCTTTACCACCAATGTAAAATTTCATTGACTCCCCGTCGTTCAGGAATGATTGCGGATAACACTCCCGCAACAACATGTTGTGGACAGCCACCCCACACCATGTTAGGTCCGTCATTTCAAGAAAATGACCAAAACATGTCTTCCGAAACATACCGAGCTGCCTTTCGTTCAATTTTCTTTTTATAAATGAAATAATTTCAACCTTAGATAAACAGGTAATCCCTGCTTTGCAATCAATGTTTGTCTCAAGTTGTGGCTCCTTTGCCTACAAAAAAAAAACATAAATGTTTAAACATGTGTGGAAAGGCAAGGAAATGTCAAATTTAACCAACACAACTAACCGATAAGTGACAACCGAAACAAACTAAAGGATAACGACATGGGTTAATCGATTTTAAATCCAGAACCTTGTGATGTAGAGGAATTGGCCGAGAAATACATGGATGAGATCGAAGCAGCCAAATACAAGGGTGACAGACTAAAACGGCCAAAATTGAAGGTACGGGTGTCAGAATTGGACGAAATTTTGAGGGATGGTGCGAAATAGCATTCCGGTCATTCGTTGTCGCTTCGCCACACAGGCCTACTTTGAGGGGAAAATTCCATCGTTTAGGGCCTCAAAACGGACTTTTACTAGTTTCTTTTTCTATTTTTGGTAATTGTTTTCAGTTTAGGATTACTACTATTCCAGTATTTTATTTTTTTGGAGTTTCTATTGGAGTTTGACAAAGATTAGGAAACCTTAAGTCTATATAATGAGGGCTTAGAAGTTGTTTTAGTTATTCATTCAATCAATAAAATTCAGTATTTTAGTATTCTTGTTATCAATTTCGGTTCAATAGTTTTTAGACGGAGTTCTAAGACTTTTATCAGTTTTTCCACTGCGTCACCTTGGGTAACCTACTGGAGTTACATTCGATTGCAACATGTCGAAATTTTATAACATAATCGACATTTGTAAATCGATTATAGCTACAAATCCTTGGGTACCTATTGGATTTACAATCGATGCGTCTGTATCGAAATTTACTGAACACTAACGACACGATTCAATCGAAATTTATTGAACACTAACGACACGATTCAATCGAAATATTCATCAATCTATTATGTTACCTACTGGAGTTTTGATCGGTTCTCATATGTCGATATTTTATAAAACAAGTCGACTTCTGTCAATCGACCTATTCAGGAAGCAATATTTTAACACTCGATTAAAAAACATTGATAATAGAAAGCATGAAACAACATTAATAAAATATAATCTAAAAAACAACTTTTTATATATATATATATATATATATATACCATGTTCATCAGGAAATATAACATTATAATCATTTGCTAGATCGAAAAATAAACACAGAATAAGCTTTCTTCTCTTCACTTAGTTCTTCAACCTTCTTCCCTTTACTTGTACCAACAGGGTCTTGCAACTCGGCCTTTGCTTCATCAAGCCACTGGAAGCCAGGAAGGAAACTTGGGAAAATGACAAGCAAGGTACTTCCTTATTTCACCATTCATCACGGTATTACACAACATCGTGAGGCTAGTACATCCCTCAATTTTACAAGGAATATAAATCCATGGACAAGAAGGAGAAGAATGACCACTTTCTTCGCATAACTGACATTTGACACCTAAAGTTCCCGATATAGTTCCTCCTAGTACAAGCTTATCAACACGGTTACGCTTGTTTGAACCAACAGATGAAGAAGAAGACGACGATGAAGAAACCATGATTGATGAAAAAATTGATGAAGAAGAAGTGGGAAATGAAGAAGATATGAAATCGAAATTTATAGAAGTAAATGCATTGGAATCAAGAAGAGAAGGAGGAAAAGTCTAGGTACATTGGAACTCTTCTGCAATGAATGGAGTCATATTTTCAAGATTTGATTGAAAAATACAATGAATGACTTTTGACTATTACTGTCGATCTATTCGTGTTGATCCAATTAAAACTATTTGGACATAACCCAATACCTACTGGAGCTTAATTCGGTTCGATCGTGTCGAGTTTTATTGACATGATTCGAACAGGTACAACCGAAAGCAATTGAAAATCAAAATACAAATCAAAATCAATTATCATTCATGCTTTCATTCAATATCAAACACACAATCCAACACACAATCAAACAGACATTGATACACACAATAAAACACATAATAAAACACAAATTCAAAAAACCTAAATTGTTTATAGTATAAACCCTAAATTATGTAAATAATCAAACCTTAGTCATCAATCAATTGATACAATACAAAATCAAACATAAACATATCACATTGTGAAGATTTATAGAAGAAACACCTGTTTCAAATTGAATGAGATGAGTCTTTATAGATTTCGGACTAGAGAGAGAGAGTGGAAGCTTTTCAAGCTTGTGATTCAAACCTTAGGTATGTTAAAGAGATGAAAATGGTATAAACCGACTAGCTTCGAGTGATGGATTGATTGGAGCAACAAATTTGGACGTTAGGTTGAGAGGAATCGACTGATTACTGAGATTCAAGAGGAGAGAGATGAAGAATTAGGGATGCTTTCGTTTCTATCTCTGGTTTGGGGAAAAAATAAAGATATCTAAAAATTCTAAATATGTTATATATAGGAGGGTAAGTTAGGAAACAAAAATCTGAAAACCTAGAAAAGGGTTATTTTTGCAAAAACTCTTTGAGGTGGGGCAAAATTGATTTTGGCACCCGGAATTTGGGCATTTGAGCAAAATCCCCTTAAATTTCTCCCTCTTCATCACAACTACAAAGCTTCTACTGAAATGCCCATGATATACTCGGCAGACTCCTCAAATGCAGTTACGTATATAGCACCAGTGGAGTATTGTAGTTTTAACAACAGAATATACCTATAGTTGCAATCAACAAATGCCTTATCACATTTGGTGCAATGCCATTGGCAGTCTTCATTCATAATAACCTTTTTGTTGCACTGACGTGTCTCGTCCATTAGGGGACAAGCCGTATAAGTAAAGTTTTCAGCTTTGACTGATGATATCGTGGCACTGACAGTGATGAAGTCAGGTTTTTCAGATGTTCGAAGTTGATCGTCTTTGATTTGGCATATAAATGTACGACATTTATTCATCATTCCCTGTGGATCCTTGGATAGGGAGATGGAATTGACATTGCTTCCCATTGTGCTAAACCATTTTTTTTATTTCACCGGCCTCTGGAATGTCTGGTTCCACGAATAATTGACTCGATGGGAGCATCTCTACTGATTTTCCATTAAAATCTGAAACCCTTACCGACTGAACAGATAAAATAGGAAACACTCCAGTTTCGACCATAAGATGAATCTCTCGTCCCTCCTCATTGCAAAATTTACCTCATTGAGTTAGGTCCAAAATATAGCTAGACTTATCCCTTACTTGAAGTGTTCTTTTTTGTGTTTGAGTACCATCTTTTTCCGTTATAGGCGTAGTAACATTTATTGAGGAGACCATCCCAATTATGCCAACAAATGAATTGGGTTGCATGGTTTTAATGTCACTGATGGATACGAACTGGAAATGATGCTGAGGTATACACGTCTCATCCTCTAGTCACTTTTGAATTCTAGAATACTTTTCTAGATACAACTTGGAATCATTTTTCCAGTAATTGAAAGACTGCGAGGCTGGTTTCAACACTCCATTAGAAATCAAATACACGCTGCCAGCCTCAATGTCGTCGTAGAATTTATCGACTACATCGTTAAAACATGGTACATGCAGTTCCCCACATTCAGAATCAAGGATATCGAATGAAAATAATTTTCCTTGTCCCCTGGCATTACTGTACGTTTGGAGGGGACTTTTTGTTGTCACCCGGGCCTTCACTGTCCACCTTTTCGGGTTAGGAGTTAGAGACCTAATAAGTAATACCTTTGATGGAGTTCCTTTAGTAACAATGTTTGACTCTTGGCTTTGATCTGACACACATTTCCTCTTCATTGTCTACACAACATGTTCCAATATTAATGATGATAAAGATCTAACATGGAAATGGAGAACCACCCATAATAGACTATATCAACACTTTGCTATTAGGGGAGAGTTGGTTACTAATCAAGTCTATTGTGGACATAATGTATAGTTTGTAATATATTACTATTACAATGTTACTGGTGGATCACATATTGAAAGTGAATAAACGTATTTGTGCGTTAAGTGGATTATTTGGAAGGGGAAAAAGTTAGAACATGGAAACTAACAGTACTATCGTTGTATAATTTGTAATAGATTGTTATCACAATGTTATCGTTAGATCACATACTGTAAGTGAATTTAGGGTGATTCTAATGAAGTGTATTTATGTGTGTGAGGATGAGAAAGAGGGATCAGCCTCACCTCAACCTTGATGTGTTATTCGATGAATGAGCTGGATGTTGTAAAAAGATGCCCCCAACTATATCACCTTTGTTTTTCCTGCAGAATACTGCAATTAACTAAGAAAACACAGTTAGTGATTTGTACTTATGGATGTCGAATACCGTACCGAACAAAAACATTTATTATACATAGCATGACATATGGTATTTTGTGAGCGAAGGCCACCATGTTTTTGTTGTTTCTCCTTGTGGGGGTGATAACCAACCATCCGATAAGATATTTTGTTAGGAACAAATTTGACAACATCACGCCGTGACAATACCAACAATGCCTAAGTTGTTTGGTAAAATATAATAACGTTAAGGGTAACACAATTATATAAAAAACTACCAACTCCATATATAATTACGGGATACCATATGTCATATATAGCGACACTACCAATAACTAAGAAGTGAAAATAATTTCCAGAGACCAACCACCCTTTATTTAATTAATTAAGCTAACATACAAAAATATAACAGTTTCATTTATTCACGACTCTAGAAAACAGAGGTATTCTCAAACTGTGTTGTTCGGATTGAAGAACGGTAAAAACGTTATCATCATTTTGATGGCGAAAGGGGCGCGAAAGAGTATGTAAGTTTACAGGTCTTCACATTTTGACTCAGCATAGTGTACTTTCATTGGTATTTTTTTACAGCATACGACCATGTACGTCATGCTCACCCCCTTGAATGTTCGGATATCATGAGATGGTGTATGACATCTGGCACAAGGTGCCAACGAAAGTATTCATAGGTTGGTGGTGGGCGTGGACGTTGTGGTGGAGATGAAGGGTCGTTCACCGACGATGAAGATGAGGACGACACTGTAGGGGAGGACGGTCTATTAATGGACGATCATGACACAACATGATAATGGTGAGGATGGGCGATTAACACACTATAAAGAATCGAATTGCTTTTCAACTTCAAATGTTTTCCACTTTTTGTGGGACGTGTTGTCTTCTTTTGCGGTAAATGGTAACATGTTTGAAACATTTTTTCCTCTTTTGAAAGCATTGTAAGAGGGTTAAAAAATAAGTTGTTGGAGACGTCCAAAAAAGCGAAACCTCTACATGGAAGATACAAAAGGGTTGTAAGAAAAAGATAGTAGGGTAGTTTTACAAATTTACAATTGAGAAACCCAAATAATATAAGAAGATGGGATGAAAAACAACACTTTAGCAACTAAGTGATTTAATTTCCATAATAAACATGTTTCATTAGTCAAGACAATCTACATGCTACTATTTAGGAACAAAATAAATCAGCCAAAGACTCAAATTCCTATGGAACTTACCGGTAGTAGTAATGAAGTCAGATGAGAACCTTAACAGGGAACTAATAAATTCATGTATAACTCATAGCTGTCGAAAACAATATAACATATATAGTTTCTAATCATTAAACCAAAACTCTAAAACAAATGCTATGTAATATCTATTAGCTCCGAAAATATGAATTATCTTCAGGTGCCCTGCACTCATGCAAGGTGTTTATGACGTTTTTAATGCTAAAATGCTTTATCATATTAAAGAGTAGTTAGACTGCCGATTAGCTTCTCCATCTAGTTATTATTGCCCTCTGGCCTGCTTGCAACTAATAAACTACAGGAAGGAGTTTGCAGGGTTTGATTGGGTTTTGAGGCTCAAAGTTATGCTCCAGCTACAAGGACCAATATTTTCCTTACTAAGGAAAGTCACCTGAAGCCTCAAATTTCTTTTGAAAACATTGAAAGCACTTGACTAAGAAAGTTCAAACATACACTATTGAACATGACACTATAAACCATGTCAAACAGCTTTGATAAACATATGGCAGCTCATCTAATGAGACCCAATAGCTCATATAATATGAGGACACTATTTGCAGAGTTCTGTTACCATTAATGGGTGACCAAAGAGATTTTCTATTGACACAAACTCAAATTTCTTTTGAAAACATTAAAAGCACTTGCTTACTAAAGTTCAAATGCACACTATTGAAAACTTAACGCTATAAACCATGTCAAACAACTCTGATAAACATCTGGTAGCTTATCTAATGAGACCCAATAGCCCATATAATGAGAGGATACTATTTGTAGAGTTATGTTACCATTAATGGGTGACTAAAGAGATTTTATATTGACACAGTAATCCTGGAATATTTTACTCGTATGGTTCAGAATCACCAAAATAAAACACCAAGGTCGGAAAAGATAACATTTTTTCAATTTCTCAAAGCATACTACAGATAGAAGGTACTTTGAGCATCACTTTGTGTTCCGGAAAATCCAATCACAAAAAACCTATTTTTCACAGTCTTCTATTAGTTTGGTTTTCTAGATTATTAGTTTGAGTTTTCAATCAGAAAAGAATTCATAATCCAACCCACCTTATCCTGTTGTTGTCCAAATACACCCATTCTACTTTTTTGTTTGTTGAAACCACCCATGCTACTTTACAAGTGAATACTCTCCAAAGACCATATATATTTCAACCGAATGGAATAATTTGGTGTGCGAAAAGTGTAAAAATCATTATATTTTTAAACGCAATGCGCTAAAATAACTGGAGTTCAGAATACTGGAAGTAAAATTTCCAAGCAGAAGTCAAAAGGGTTAAAAATTGTCCACATTCAAGATACCAACTTGAATCTTTCTCTATTTAAATATTTGTCTCATATCTCTACTAGGGTATAACCCGTGCCCTAGGGCACGGACAATTGTATCAATTGAATTTGACGAATTTTAACCTAGTGTTTTTAGATGTGCCACATAGTATTGCTCTAGCCGCTCTCCCCAAACATGTCACCTGATTTTTCATATTTATTATTGCTATATTCTAGATATCATAACGTTTCGGTATTCTACTTGTTGTTTATTTTCTTTTGTTTCATTTTTTCTTGTTTTATTGAGAGAGAGATATCTCAGTTTCTTTGTTTAATCCTTGCAATTTTTTTTGTTTCTTTTTTTTTTTAAATTAGTTACTATTTTATTTCTAAGGACACCAAAATTATAGTCGCTAAGGATCTTATAAGAATTATAACTGAATGATTGAACTATCGGATGAAGATTCTGTCTTGCCAAAAAGAATTGGGGTTGTTCCTTCTTTACCAATCAAAAACTTAAAATTCCAAGTTCATTATAGAGTAACTCTGAGTTTGGTTGGAAGATAAGTTACAAAAAGTGTAATAGGTGTTGACGGAATTAGATGGATTTTTATGCCTTATTCTTCACCTGTTTGAACCAGTGCATAATTTAAGGAGGTGGCTGGACATGGGCTGATCTGGTACGATCACCACCATCGATGAACTCAAGCTCATATATTACCCCATGAGCTCAAGCTCATTCAATCACGGCTCATGTTGATATCTAATTATGTATGATAATTTAACTTTATAAATTTATCAAATCAAGCTTTCCTTTAGAATTCATATTATACAGACACCCTTTCCAAACTTGCCGAACTTGATTCAATACCAGGTCAAAATCATGAATGAGAAGCATTCATTTATATCATCAATTCGAGTACCAACTTGCCAAACTTGATTCAATACTTTCCCATAACTTCCTGGTAAAACAATATAGTTGCATAAATCCTAATAAACGTAGTAAAATACTCATATTTTGAATTCAAAACATCAAAATCAATCTTCCCTTGTTGAATAATCTCACATGAACTAACATTCTAAGTTTTTACAGTTATTAATCCATCTGGTTGTCTAAAAGCAATTAGAGATTGAGCTCCTACTCTTCCAATAGATGTTGAGCTAGGGTTAGTAATGATTTATTTGATGAATTATAAGTCCAATTAAGGTAAGAATTCAATCTGGGTAGATAAGAACAATGTTGATATACTCTCTTTTCTGAAAATGTTTGAGATGAACATGTTAGTGAAGAAGATGAAGAAACTGAGATCTGGGCATGTTGAAAAAGAATGAATGAGATGAGATCGGTAAAGTTGCAGAGATTCGAAAACCTTTGACAAATAGACACCATTGTTGGTTCTTTCTCTCTCTCTACCCAGTTTCTTTTGGTTGCAGAATAAAGTGGGGGTATTTATTTGGAGATTTGGAATTTTCATTCTAATGTAGTGGGGGTTGGTTAATTTCCTCCAATTCATTGTATAAAATCTTTAATCTTTTGCCGAGTTTACGTTTTCTAAGATTTTAGGGTTATTTCCCAAATGGCCCCCAACTTTGTGACCAGCTTCCTGCTTGGCCCCCTACTTTAGCAATAATTCTTGTATGGCCCCCTTTTTTCGTTATCTTTAACATTCCGTTACTCTCTCTCCTCCATCTCATTTTCTCTCTCTGCCAAGTCACCTATCACGCCATATCATCATCTTCTCCAGCAGGGGTCGCCGGCCGGCCAAATTTCCGGCCGGCAACCTTCAAATTTTTTTTTCTCTCTCTTCTCTACAAAATTTTTTTTTTTTTTTTTTAAAGTTCTCTCCTATCTCTCTCTAAACTCCGACGAAGGGGGTTTCCCTTCGCCGGAGGATCTGTTCGTCACGAACAGACCAGATCTGTTCGTCACGAACAGACCAGATCTGTTCGTGACGAACAGATCCTCCGGCGAAGGGAACCCCCCTTCGTCGGAGTTTAGAGAGAGAGAGAGGAGAGAATTTTTTAAAAGAATTTTTTTTATTTTATTTAGAGAGAAGAGAGAGAAAAAAAAATTTAAAGTTCGCCGGCCGGAAATTTGGCCGGCCGGCGACCCCTACTGGAGAAGATGATGATATGGCGTGATAGGTGACTTGGCAGAGAGAGAAAATGAGATGGATGAGAGAGAGTAACGGAATGTTAAAGATAACGGAAAAAGGGGGCCATACAGGAATTATTGCTAAAGTAGGGGGGTCAGGCAGGAAGCTGGTCACAAAGTTGGGGGCCATTTGGGAAATAACCCTAGATTGTAATGAAGAAAAGAAGAGAATAAAATTGCTATTTAACCATCCTCTTAAAAAGAATGAATAGCCACGAAAATATCTACAAGATTTGATAAAGATATTGTGTTTTGATTTCATATTTTAAGGAAAAAAACGAAAAATATTGATGCTATTACAAGAGATATTTTGACAATTTTGAGATATTCGATTTCCGCACTTATATATTTGTATTTTGTAGAAGGACATTGAAGAAGGACTATAATTTAAATTTCGAAAGACTTTTAGACAATATCTTATATTAAAAAAATATGTTTGTCCCAATCAACGTTTTTCCTTCTGTTTTATTATATGGATATATCATTCTTTGAACAGTTGGAAAAAATAATGGAAATTCTAAAACAACAATACTGTACTAAATTTGAGCACCTAACATGTACAATAATCCTTTCAGGATTTATATAAAGAGACAACCATGCACACAAGCAGGTTGTGTTGGGGTCTAGGATTGATTTGTTAAAAATCGACTCATCCATGAAAAAATATCTAACTCAGATTAACTTCATAATGCATGGTTGCTCCACTATGGGACCTTATTGAAACTATACTTCAGTTGTAAAAACTAACAGGTTGATGAAATCTATTATATAAAACTTACTTCTAAAGAGACAACCATGCACACCAACAAATTAACTTCCTAATGTACGGTTGTTTATTGAACCACTTTGGGACCTTGCTCCACTTTGGGACCTATACTTCAGTTGTAAGAAAGTCATGAAGATAACATTTTGCTAGTGGCTAAGGTAACCTATAATATGAGAATAGTTAAAACTAATTGTTGGACTAATAATTAAAGACATGAAGAGAACTCACCATGTTTGATAGTTTCCTGAGACAATTAACAATCAATAACATAAACTTATTTCTCAAAAACACTTTTGGGATTTATAACAGAAACTTATTTGTCAAAATCACTTTTGGGATTTATGTCAAACAGGTTGTGTGCATCTAAAAGGTTGTGTTGGTACTTAATAACAATAACAGAAACTTACCGGCTGGATGATCAGTGAGACTCTGAACGTAGAAATCACCACCTTATCTATGTACAAAATCCAGAAAAATTGAAAATTCAGTAAAGAAATTCAAACAACTACAGAACTTAGATAACCAATAACTGAATAAAAAAACTCAATAGAACTCACCATGTGTAGAGAACTTAGAAAACCAATAGCTGAATGATGAAATCATCAGCTTTTCAGAGTTTTATAGTGGATTTCACCATCTTCAATGGTGAAATCATGGGATTAATCATTATTTCTGGCTTTAGGAACAGTTATTTTTAAAGTTAAGAGATTTTACGTCAGGAATTGGCTGAAATCGATGAAGAGAATTGAACTGAATTGTCTCATGGATATTTGAGAATATTTCGAAGATATAACGGTGAAAATTGAACTGAAATTGTTCCTAACGGGATATTTGAGAATATTTGAAAGATCAATAGAGTTGTAACGGAAGTTTGACGGTGAGAATTGAAGTGAAATTGTTCCTAACGTGCTATTGAGAAAATTTTGAGAATTGAAGTGAACTTGTTCGTAACGGGGCTATTGAGAAAATTTGGAAGATCAATACATTAGTAAGGGTTATTTCCCTAATAGCCCCTAACTTTGTGACCAGCTTCCTGCCTAGTCCCTGACTTTAGCAAATATTCGCATATGGCCACTTTTCTGCCGTTAACGTCACAAGACCGTGAAATTCACTTTTTCTTTACCCAAAGTACCCTTACGTGTTTAGGCATGCCTGACAACCCTGCGCACGTCAAATCCCCACATTAAATGTTCAGACATCATCAAGAGGGATGTTCCCCAGGCCCGTTTTTTCTTGGAACGACAATTAAGTAACCTCCTCGCCTTCCCACCCAGCAAAGTACAAGAGTTAAATTTTAACTTTCTTCTCTGGTTCATTCTCCCTCTCTCTAACTCTTCTCTTTGTAAAACTCTGCTTCATTCATCAAACTTTATTCTTCTTCTTCTGATCTGTGTTTCCCCTAAAATCTTCCATGGACGACAACTATCATCGTCGTTATCCTATAGAAGATGTGATCGATGTTCATGTTCACTATGGTGGTTATTTTCCCGAAGGCACCGATTGGAATCATATTCATTACACAGAGTACATCGATGGAGATGTAGTCATATTTCAAGACATTGATGTCCCTCTAACGAAGGAGTGGACGCTCGTGAAGTTCCTTGACGCCGCATGCAAAGGGTTTAAGTTGCCTCCGGGAACTCATCTGCTCTCTTTGTGGGCAATTGTTCAAAGCAAGTCCTTCATTGGTATGGTTTTAAACGGTGACATCTTAAACTTTTGCTTTCTACAGGCTAGAACTTTCAGAAAGGAAGATGGATATCTCCATTTTTTCCTTGTGGTTGAATCTCCAGAAGTTCCCCCACCACCACCAGTTCTATACCTTGAATGGCATAACCCCCCTAAAAAGAAGAGGTTCAAGTCGAAGGGTGGCTTTGGGTTGAGGGAAAGAATTTTCGCAAAAGGGTTGAGGTTACTCGAAGAACGAAGGAATGGCAAAAGGATAATGTTGACCAGAGGAGCAGTAAAACGAAGACCTAATTTGATTATTATTGATTCGGATGACGAGATTGAACAAAAAGGAGGTGATGTTGTTAGCGGCTGATGGGCCTAGAAATTTTCCTAAATAGGTCACCACCCGCAAGTATACGGGTGTCAAGTAATAGTTCCGGTAAGACCGGTTCGTTCCTCAGAGACTAAGTCAATCTTATTCTGACTCCTATAACTAATTTGGATTTTCTTCAGATTTTGATTTTCTTGCAATTTAAACAATAATACTAACAAAGACAAATAATAATGGTAAATGATTTTATGGGAGAAGTAGCCTAGGGTTTTGAATCCGTTACGATCAAACACAAATATTCACTCAAATCTTATTTTTTTCTTGTCTCACCTCAATTGATTCTCTACGATTCTAACTATTGCCTATCAACTATCAAGTATTCGTCATTAAAGAATCTAACCTAAATATGACGAATCAAGATGTACGAAGTATAGGTAATGAAAGATTCAAACACAATTTCAACATTCGCCTATTAACTAAAAAGCATTAGTCATTAAAGATATACCTAAACATGACTAATCAAATCAGAAATATAAACGAAGAAGAAGTTATGAATAATTTCGAAAATTTATCAATTGAATTTATCCTTCAAACTATTAAGATAATAAGTCAATATTCATGTAAAATGTTAACTTCATCGAACCCTAGACTAAAGGAACTTAGCTACTCATCGCTAAAGTGATCATAATCATGGTGGGATAAATGAGAAATAATAACATTAAAGAAAGAAAAAGAATCGGAGAAGAAAACACCTTTTTTCTCGCAAATTTCCCTCTGTGCAGCCAAACAGACCCTTAGGGAAAATAATTTTCTCGTCTTCCCGGAAACGATTTCCTGATGAGAAACTTATTTTCTTTCTCTGGTTTTTCTCTCTCTCTACTGTTTTCTCTTTCTTTCTCACTCTATCCTTTCTCTTCCTCTCTCTATAGCAATAATAAACTCTCTCTTTATGTCTCTAACCGAACAGTAAAGAAAAGGGAAGAAGAAGACAATTTCAATGGATTTTATAATAAATTCAATCTTTTTCTCTCTCTACAAAACAATATTTCTCTTTCTCTTCAAACTCTTTCAATCTAAACCCCTCTCTCTCACTAATAAAAGGAGAAAGAAGAAGAAGAAACAGAAACAGAAACAGAAACAGAAACAAAGTCTCTCCCTTTTTTTTTTCTCTCTCTAGGTCTCGGTTTTTCTTATCATGAGCTGCCTCTCTCTCTCTCTAAACTCTTTCTCTTTCTTTAGCCATGGAGGAGATGTTAATGGTGGTCGGTTCCCAAAACCCAGCTCGCCCCGGTTGATGAAAAACCCTCTGTATCTTATAGCCGAGAGCCTGTTTTCATCTTCTTTCCTTTTCTTCACTCTCCCTCTTTCCATTTTCTGGAGAAAGTTTCTTTAATTTCTCTAAATGTTGCCATCTTCAAGCTGATTACTTCCCTTCTCTGTCTCCTCCTCGATCTCTCGGTTCTGTTTAAAGAGAGAAAGAAAATCTCTTTTTCTCTCTCTACTGGTATAAGAAGAAAGTGAGAAGATGAGATGAGAGAATCTTTACTACCACCAATCGTGGGCTGGCATGTTGGCTGTCAAGTGAGAGTGAGTTGGTGCTTCACGGTTAGATGAAAAAGATGCAACGTGCTTCAGTGACTGTCGGATTTAAGAGACAAATCTTCAGCCGTCCGGATCTATCTTGCACGACTGAGAGGCACCCGAAGTATAGTGCTCTTGGTTGTACCGGATCATAATGCAAAGAAAACCCCGCGCGCCGTCCAGGTATACCCGAAGATGACCCGCATGGATTTGCAGTCGCGCGATCTCATTCCCCTCGCGCCACGTGTCTCCGACGGATCTTTGTTTCATTTCAGTCAACTGACTTTAACCAAAACTTTGACTTGGTCTTTCTTTCTCATTCGGACTCCGATTCAACTTCTGTCTTCGCCTACGGATTCCTCTTGGATTCTATTTTTCAACCGGGTACTAAAATTTCTAGAACAGCCAAATTTTCAGAATGACCAAAATGCCCTCAAGTGTGACTTTCTCCCGATTTTATCCGTTTTCCGCATTCAACTCTGTAAAAGACACCTGGACAAAAGAAACAAACAAATCGTCAGAGTAACCGCTCGAACTAGACTAACTAACCCGAGTTAAGAGATTCAGATGGGACATTTTCATGTCTCATCAGCGGCTCTAGTATGGGCCATGGAGTTAGTGATGATAGTGCGGTTGCTTCATGTGATGGAAGAGTTGGTGCTGGTGTGGGTTTGGAAAAAAATTCAGAAGTAGTCGAACATAGAAATGTTCAAATGAGAATTAGTGGTCCACAATCTTCAGGGAGATGAACGGGAGGTGATTCATCGTCGACATCAACAGACTCATCATCGACATCAACAGATTGGTCAGATTCAGATTCAGAAGTTAGGTAACCAGATATTAATCAGAATGAACAAGATTTTGGTGATCATACTAAAGTTAGGCAAACCGAAATTGATCAACCAGATATAGATTTTGGGGAGGACACAGAAATTAATCAAATGGAGGAAGATATAGGTGGCCATACTGAAGTTGATCAAATAGATGAAGATTTTGGGGGTCAAACGGGAATTGATCAAATGGATGAAGATTTTGGGGGTCAAACAGGAAACGATCAAATGGAGGAAGATTTAAGGGTACGAACATAATCAAACAAAGTAAAGGAAGATTTAGGGGGTCAAACAGGAAACGATCAAATGGAGGAAGATTTAGGGAGTCAAACAGGAATTGATCCAATTGAGGAAGAGATTGGGGTACGAACAGAATCAAACCAAGTGGAGGAAGATTTAGGGGGTCAAACCGCAAGAAGCCAAATGGAACAAGACGAAGGGGGCCAAACAGGAAATGAGACTGACTGGACTAACTTTGATTGGGATCAGTTTATGTGTACTGACGGCGATACATGGAAATCGATACTAAGACAGATGGTGGGGGAGAAAAGGTCATAGTAGAAGGAACTGAAGAAGGGGATAAGGATCATCCTATTGAAGAAGAGAGAAATAACTTAGATGAGAATGTTGATCCTGAAGAAGGTTATCAGAGTATGGATTCATCAGAAGACGAAGATGGAGATGATGAATACGACTCAAGATTCGATGAGTATTTAGATTTCGTTGAAGGGACTGAGAATATGTACATGGCAGAGGATGCAGGGATCGAAAGAGAAGTTCGGGAGCAACAACTGGTGGCAGGCATGATGTGGCCAACCATTCATGAGGCAAAATCATTCATCAGGTCATATGCCATCTCTCATCATTTCACAGTCAAACAAGTGAAGAATGAGACGAAGAGGTTGTATTATAAGTGTAAGGAACCGAGTTGTGAGTGGCATGTTTACATTGGTCTTATGAGTGATGGAAACACTTATAGGGTTGGGACAAATGTAATTTTGTGCATACTTGTGCCGCAGATACTGAAAATAAAAACCCAATTACCAATTCTCAGTGGATAGCACAGGGTCTGTTAGAGGAATTTATTCGAAACCAAGACATGACGGTTGATATTATAATGAAATGGGTAAGGAAAAATCATGGGGTTAATGTCACGTACAAAGTTGCCTGGAATGCTAAGAATATCATGTTGGAGAAGATTAACGGGAACTTTGAAGAAGGTTATCGTCTCGCACCAGAAATGGCAAGACAGATACTTCTATCTAACCGAGGTAGCGTTGCAACTGTTTCAAGGGATGACAACAATGGCAAATTCACAGGTATGTGTGTCTCTTTTAAATCTAGTATTGATGGGTTCTTGAGTGGGTGTAGACCAGTATTAGGTCTTGACGGTTGCTTTTTGAAGGGTAAATATGTTGGTGTATGCTTGTCTATCATGTCTCTTGATGCTTGTAATGGGCTTTTTCCAATAGCCATATACAATTGTCGAAATGAGTGTAAGGAAACCTGGACTAGGTTCCTTGAAACTGTTGGAGGTCATTTACAGAGGCACCCTCAGCCTCTTACCCTTATTTCAGATCGACAGAATGGTTTAGTTGATGCAGTAGACTCTGTATTTGGGCGTGGTAGGCATAGGTATTGTTTCAGACATATGTACAAAAATTTCAAGAGGGTCCACCCTGGTCTGCACTGATGCACCCGAAAAGGTTGCACACCCAAGCGGAGGTATCAAGTAGAAATCCGGCAAAGCCGGGATCGATCCAAGGATAGGAAGGTAGTTTGAATAACGAAGGAGTCTCGTTCGTCGGTCTAGGTATCACTAGCTAACTTAGACTAAGACGGAAAGGAAACAAAGATAAATAGGGGTTTTGATCGAATAAGCAATAAGAGAATAAAACAAGTAAACTAATCAAACGATAAAAGTAAACGGGCAAGAGAGATTCGAGAGAAGAGTTCGGAGGAACAAGAGTCGATTCGGGCAACAAATAAGTGAGAGAGGTGTCGAAGTCCGGGAATCCATAATCATAAACCTACGACTATGTGTATTACGATTTGATGTGTCGAGGTACAATCGATATTCGACTCCTAAAGTAGATGTCTCTAAGTACTATGTATATCCGGAGATCATACTTAGTCAAACAAACGTCTAAATCGGTTAATCCCGAGTCAACGAAAGTGTCGTCTAGTCGCCTAACTATGTGAAGTGCATGACAAGACACATGAAATTATGACTTAGACTACAATCGATATCGAATACTTCGTTTCGTCTATTAACTATGCGAAGTGCTTGACAAGACACATGAAAATACGATCAAAACGATAATCGAAATAAATGAACATCAATTTATAATCAAAACATCAAATCATATTAAACATAGTCACGAATTCATCACATTTCATCTCATATAATCGACAAACTAAAGTTAGCTAAACATGGTGATTGAATAAGAAATGGAAAGGAAATGGTGAGAGAATCCCCCTTTTTCGATGTGGTTCGAGGCTAAGATCGTCGGAAAATATGAGTTTTTAGTTGCAGCCGATCTCCCCTTAGCAATTTCTGGGTTCCCCATAGCGACCACCATCATCTTCTCCATTTAGAACACAACCTCCATTAAAGCTAACCCTAGCTTTCTCTCTCTAGAAGATTTCAAGTCCAAAACCAAATCAAATCACATGGGTAGCTAGCCAAGATGATGGGGAGTAAAAGCCCTAAGTTTTCCGGCCCAAATGATGGCCGGAAAACCTAGAAAAGTCCGGCCAAAATGATGAGGATTCCGGCCAACCCTAAGAACCATGGAATCCGACCAAGATGAAGGTTCGGCCAGCTCCAAGGTGCTGTCCCGAGCGCGTCCCATAGCCGTCCCGTGTCTTTGAGCTGTCCCGAGCATGAGCTTCCCATCCCGTGCTTGCTGGTCCCGGCTGGAGATGAAGATCGGACAGCAGCTGCTGTTCGGAGCATCCTTACGTGAAGATGCGGTTGCTGTCCCGTCCGAGCTGTGCACGTCCCGTGCTCCTGCCGGGCTGCTGCTCCATTACTCTCGTGTGCAGCAGTCCCGAGCTGCAGCTCGGGCTGCTGCTCGGCCGGCCAAGCTAGGTCGGCCTAGTGTTGGCCGGCCAAGCTTGGCCGGCTTCCTCCTTCTTCCTCTCTCTTTTTCTCTCTCTCTCAAGCCTTCAAACTCAAAGAACCCTAGAACTTGGTGATGAAGAACCAAACCCTCTTGCCTCTTTCTCCTCTCTCTTTTCCCAAGATAGAAGATGATGAATAGTGTCTCCTCCCCTTTGACCCCTCTTTCACACTTGTGTATACACAACCCTAGACTTAGTCAAACTTGACTAAGTCTTAGACCATTTGACTTGGACCAAAGAGAGGGTGCTCATAAGTTCTCTATTATTATCTTCCTCTTTGGGCTCTTGGGTTGGGCTTCTTTCTAAAACAAGGGAGTGCCTTCATCTTGTCTCTACATTTAAAACCAAGGGGGGTGCCTTCATAGAATCCTTGTTTCAAGACCGAACCTCGGCTTCTTTCATTCACAACTTCTCCGTCCGAACTCCGAATCGACTTCCGTTTTCACCGTCGGACTCGTCATTGACTTCACTTGTTGTTTGACTTCTGATTTTGACCAAAATGACCAAAATACCCCTGGTGCTCTTTTCTTCCCTTTTGCCGCATAAGATGAAAATGTGATAATTCGCTCTCTTTATTCCGAATTACACGCCAAACCCCAAATAAACTACCTAGCAATAAAAACACATAAATAATTAGAAATAAAACCCGAAAGGAACTAACTAATCAAAGTTAAGTGACCTAAATGTGGCATTTTCACGCCACATCATGCACCTTGAAGAGTTTGCTTGTAATGCAGCCAAATCATATACCAGGAGTGGGTTTGATAGGTGGATGTCTGTATTGGAGACAACCAGCTTAGTTGCAAAACAGTGGCTTATGAGAGAAGACCCGAGTACATGGGCAAGATCTCATTTTGATGTAGCTGCTAAGTGTATCACCAACAATTTCTCCGAGAGCTTCAACAGTCAAATATTGAAGTTGAGAGACAAACCTTTGTGCAAGATGATTGAAATGTATTGGATGATGGTCATGTCATCTTTTTATAACCGTAAGATGAAGGCTAAGGTATGGAAACAGGATGGATTAGTCCCAAAAGTGGAAAAAGTGTTGACAAAAAAGAAGGAGAGCATTAGGAACTACGTTGTATCACCATCCGACTCAAGTCTTTGGAATGTTTCTATTCCTAATGGAGCTAGGTGGCAAGTAGATCTGAACTTGAAGACTTGCACTTGTTGTGCATGGCAGATCTCAGGTTTGCCATGTGTGCATGCACTGGCTGTTATAGTGCCTAAGCGAGAAGATCTGACCAAGTAAGGTTTATCTTCCCTATTGGCCCCCTTTCCTTATGTTGAAGTTTTGAACAAAGTTTGAACTTATACTATGTTATCTTCTGTTCATATATAGGTATTGCATTCCTTTCTTCACTGTTGAAGCCTTCACCAAAACGTATGACCATCGAGTTGTCACAATTCCAGATGAATCAGTGTGGGAAGAGGTAAACTTTTCCTTTTTATCCCCTATTCCCATTTAGCCCCCTTTCCTATTTAACTCCCTTTCACAACTTATGCCTTATGTTCTTTTCCTGTTTCACCTGGTTGCAACCCCAATATGTTGTAAGACCTCCAGTACTTTCAAGACCACTAGGCCGACCTAGGAAAGAGAGAAGGAGAGATCGGGATGAAGATGGTCGTTACATCTGCACAACTTGTGGTAACAGAGGCCACAACAAGAAAAGTTGCAGAGGAGCCCCACCACCGAATGTAGGGCCATTATCTTTAGGAGGTCGAACTCAGAGTCAACAAGGAAGAGGTAGAGGCAGGAGAGTCGCTGGATGGGGTCAAGGAAGAGGAGGTGGAAGGAAAGGGAGAGGGGGCAATTCAGGAGGTCGAACTCAGAATCAGCAAGGAAATCAGCAAAGTGAGCAGACCCAGCAAGGAAGTCAGCAGTCTCAACAAGGAAGTCAGCACAGTCAGCAAACTCAGCAAGGAAGTCAACAGCAAAGTCAGGAGCAAAGTCAACAACAAAGTGGTATAGCCACTCAGCAAAGTGGGGTAGTAGGTCAGCAAAGTCAATCGCGGCCTTTCATTAGGCCAAGGTTAGTAATTCCTGGGAGGTCCGACACACCGCCCCTCTCCACCGAGCGAAGGGGTCGAGGAGGACGATGCACAACCTACTTCAGTATGAGCAGAGACCCGGGCGGCCTATGATAGCTTGTTAAAAGTCTTTTGATGTTGATTACTTTGGACTTAGTATTTTGGACATGGTGTTTTTACTTAGGGTTAAGTTGAACTTGGTATTTTGGATGTTTATGAATGCTGTTTTGAACTTGGTAATTTGATATGTTTAAGATTGTTGTTTACAACATTGTAACTTTGACCTCTTTTCTCATATGACCCACTTTTCCCATACGACCCCTCTTTTCCAATATGACCCCCCTTTTCCCATATGACCCCTTTCTATGTGAGACACTTACTCATATGTCGACTCCAACTAAGAGCAGATAGAACAAATATAGACAAAATTAAATGTCATTCATATTGAAATCTGTTACAAAGATTATAGGTTACATAACATTCTTCTTCATAAAATTCTTACACAACTCATCATAAGGAACTTCACTTGATACCATCTCACACTTTCCTTTGGATGCTTCAACCTTTTCAATCCATTCCGAGACCCAATCGAATTTGTTGCAAGTACCACAGGAAAAGAATTTTCTCTCATAGTTTTTAGTCGTAAGAGAAGTTCGGATCACCCTCTTACCTGTGCAATGTGATCTCGGACAAGGGGTATCGGACCATGGGCATGCCTTAGCCCAATGATCAAGCTGACCACAGTTGAAGCAGGGTTAGGCACATTTGAAGCACTTGAGGCATTTCTTGAAACCGATGAAGATTTTGAGATACTTGATCCTACTTCCTCCTTTGCCTCATCAAGCCACTGGAAGCTAGGGCATGTAATGAACTGGCAAGCTAGGTATTTTCGAACTTTACCTTCCCCGTTCCTCGCAGCAGAAACAGATTGAATGCCTATACATTTTGTAGCTTTGCATGGAGTGTAGATCCATGGACAATCTAACCCGTAATGTGTTTTTTCATCACAAATTTCACATATCTAGAGAGAGAAACGAAAAACCCGAGAAATTTAGAGGGGGGAAATTGGGGAAAATTGGGAAGAAATAGCCTAGAGAGAGATATCTTACCGTAATTGTGTTTAGATGTTCATCGCCACCACCCATGTCTTCGTTTTTTGATCTTCTCATGAAGTTAATGGTATGGAAGATGGAAAACAGAAGTAAATGGAGGAGAGAGATTTAAGATTGCTTTTGGAAAAGATGAAGAAATAAATAGAGGCGAGAAGGTTTAATCTTGTGTTGGAATTGACAAAAAGTAAATCTTCGAAACATTTAATGTGGGTATTTGACGTGCGCAAGGTTGTCAGGCACGCCTAAACACGGAAGGGTACTTTAGGTACAGAAAAAGTGAATTTCACGGTCTTGTGACGTTAACGGCAGAAAAGTGGCCATATGGGAATATTTGCTAAAGTCAGGGGCAATTAGGGAAATAATCCAACGACCATATTTTGATGGTCAGATTTAACAGTTCATTCTTTAACGCTGAGATTTGAGATGGACAGTCAGATTTGTCTCTAGGTTTGTGTTTTTTTTTTGTCCAAAATTTTGTCCCAGTCAGCACTCTTGATTCATATATATAAATAGATATACAAATATTTATATAATAGATATATATAAAAATAGATATATATATATATATAAATAAATAATATGTATATATATATATATATATAAATAATAGATATATATATATATATATATATATACACAAATATATATATATATACATATATATACACAAATATATATATATATACATATATATACACAAATATGTATATAAAAAACAGGAAGAAGACTATTTTAATGCCCCACCAATATATATAAATAGATATATATATATATATATATCTATTTATATATATATATATATAACAGGAGATGATCAGTTTAATGCCCCCACTAATATATATATATTTTTTAGTTTGATGCCAATTTGATAGGCTACCTTTTAAATGAGATGCAAATGTAACTCTAAAGCCCACTTTAGAGTTTCTCAATGATTTAGTTAATAACTGTAAGACATTAAAGAAACTTATTCTAGCCAACCCTGGTCTCCGTATGAAACGCTTAGATGGTTAGTTAATCTTAGTTTCAACTATTAGTTGAAATATGCCACCATAAGGCAAATTGCTTTGGGTTCAACCCATTATCGGACTCTTTTGATGTTGAAATGTTTATGAAACGCAAGTTCGAGTTCATTATACAACTGAAAGTCCCTAAAAAAAATCATAGGAAGCTCTTACAACAATATATATATATATTATATATATATATATATATATATATATATATATATAAGTAATATACACATATATATATGTATAAATAAATATACATATATAAATAAATATATATACATATATATAATTTAGTTGGTACAGAAATTTATATACATATATATACAAATATATATATATATATATATAAAAGGAAAAAAAAATTAGTAGTGGAGCATTAAATCATCAATTAAAGCTCACTTAGAGCATCCCGACGACACTGGAGACCAGTGCCTTCCCCACCCAACAACGCGGGAGATCACCAATGATCTCCGTGTCGTAAACCATGGGTCATTTTATATCTTTTATGGTCCTTTCTTTATTTTCTTATTTAGTTTTAGTTTTTTTTCTTTATTTTAAATCTTTTAGTGTTTTTTTTGTGTTTGATCCCGTAAAAATTTTAATTACTTAATTAAATTATAATAAAACTGAAAATTAAATATTTTACTAAAATATTCGAAAAAAACTAACTGGAATATTTTTGTTTATACCCTTAAGAACACATAATCGAAGTATTGTGATTATCAGCTCCATCGTTATCGATTTTGTAGTTCTGGTAAAATGCCGTAGTTTTAGTAAAATATCGTATTAGTTCCAATTTGTAGTTTTAGTAAAATATCATATTAGTTTTAAGGCCGCTGCTTTGGTGAATAAAGAAAATTCTCCGGGGAATAAATTCTCGAGGGAATCCAGATTGTTTTGAAAATTCTCCGGGGAATAAATTTTTATGGGGAATACAGAATACATTTTTTTTAAGTTCTCCTCCATATCATCTGTTCTCTCTGCCACTTCATCTTCTCGCCACCTCATCATCTTCTCCGGTGAAGGTCGCCGGCCGGCCAATTTTCCGGCCGGCGACCTTCAAAAAACAAATTTTTTTTTTTTCTCTCTCTTCCTCTCTCTCTTTCTAACACTCCGGCGAAGGCTCCCTTCACCGGAGTGTTAGAGAGAGAGAGAGGAAGAGAGAAAAAAAATTATGTTTGAAGGTCGCCGGCCGGAAAATTGGCCGGCCGGCGACCTTCGCCGGAGAAGAAGATGAGGTGGCGAGAAGATGAGGTGGTAGACAGAGGTGATGAGATGAAGGAGCCTTTTTCTATAGCATCTTCTAAAATTAGAAGCCCCTTAGCAATAAAAAAGAAACATAAAAGTCAATCTTATTTCACTAGTTTTAAGAAAGTCTTTATTCCCCGGAGAATTTTTTTTATTCTCCAAAGTCGCGGCCTAGTTTTAATTTGTAGTGTAAGTGTTGGAATTTCAATTAGTTGTTACGTAATCTTGTTTCATTTAAAAGTTGAGTGTTAAAATGATAAAAATAACATTTGGTGTGATGAATAGTGATTTGGTGGGAGTTTTAGTGTTTTGTCTTTGGGTTCAAAAATTTGGAAACACCAAAAACTTTGAGAAAAGATTCCTTTTTGGTGTTATTTTTTATGCCAACCATTGGGGATGGTCTTAATGTGGGGAGTCAGTAACCCCCACATTTGGGCGAGAAATCAATGGAGCGTTAGGAATCACCCTTACTTAAATGTGGGGTTACTAGTATTAAAGTGGAGTTTAGAGTAATTCTTTTATGACCCACTCTAAAGTGGTTACTAATTCTGGTATGTTTTTCAAGTCAGCTGACTTGTCAACTGGTTTGGCTCGATGAACCAGATATTGAGACAGATCTTGTTGAACGAGTCTGATAATGAGTTAGATCTGACTTGGATTCTTTATGAGAAAACTAATAATAAAAGGAAAGAAAACAAAGGAGGTTGTTTATTTAGTATACCCCAATTATAGTGAAGCATTTTGACAATTACTCATTTAATATAAGACGTCCAATAATCAAAATGATAGGCCTAAAATAGGTCCAATTACTCGTTTATTTAGTATACCCCAATGATAGGCCTAAAATAAGTCTATTACCGCAAGTATACGGGGTCAAGTTATAGTATATTAGTAAATTCGTGAATCGTCCCAAGGGATAGGTAGGCAACTTCGGATATTGACGGCGAGTTTAGTCCAATAATCAAAATGTCAATAACTAACTTAGACTAAAGCACACATACACACCCCACTTCATAAATTTGGTGATTGATTTGTAAGAAATAAGAAAACAAATAAAACTAAAAAAACTATCTAAGTGAGAGGTGAGAGAGATTCAGGAGAAGGGTCGCAAGAAGTCGGACAAGATTCGGGTGAAAGTCAAGTGAGAGAGATACTTTTGTTCACAAGATTGATAACGATTACTACTAATTATCTACTAGAATGGAAAGTTAATTAACTTCACCCACATACATTGACACTTGATGCACCCGAAAAGGTTGCACACCCAAGCGGAGGTATCAAGTAGTAACCGGTAAAACCGGAGTCGATCCAACGATAGGTTGGTAGTCCGGGTATCGGGAGAGTCTAGCCCACCGGTCTACGAGTCACTCACTATCTTAGACTAAAAGGAAAAGGAACAAAGATAGATGGGGGGTTTGTAGATGGAATAAGTAACTAGAGAAGAAAGCAAGTAAAACTAATTAAATAAACAAAGTAAACTGACAAGAGAGTTTCAAGAGAAGAGTTCGGAGGAAATAAGAGTCGGGAGACAACAAAAGTCGGGAGACAAATAAGTGAGCGAGGTGTCGAAGTCCGGAAATCCATGATAATAAATCTATAACTATGTACGGTCCAATCGAATGGATTGATGTAAATCTAGTCTCGATTCCTAAGGTGGACGTTCATAAGCACTACGTATGTCCGGAGATAATACTTAGTCAAACAAACTTCCTAAACGATTAAAACCGAATCATCGAAAATGTCGTCTAGTCGCCTAACTATGTGAAGTGCAATACAAGACACATGAAATTTGAATCTAGACTACGATCGATATCGATCACTTTGCCTAATCGATTAACTATGCGAAGTACTTGATAAGACACATGAAAAACGATTGAAACAAGTAGTCAAAATAAGAGAACATCAATTTATTATCAAAACATTAAATCATATCAAACATAATCACAAATTCATCACATTTCATCCATATAATCGACACACTTGATTTAGCTAAACATGGTGATAAGTAATAAATGAAAAGAAGATGATGAGAAATCCCCCTTTTTCGATGTAGTTCGAGGCTAGGTTCGTCGGAAAATATGAGTAGATAAGGTTCAGCTGATCTCCCCGTAGCAAATTTCTGGATTTCCCCTTAACAGTGCATAATGGGTGTCCCCGAGCAAAAATCAGATCTCCCCTTAGCAATCAGCATCATCTTCTTCATTTAAAACCCACCACCATTAAAGCTTCACCAAGCTTTCTCTCTCTAAGCAATTTTCAACCAAAATCAAATCAAACCATATGGGAAGCAAGATCAAGACATGGGGAGCAAAAGCCCTAAGGTTTCCGGCCAAGAAGGTGGCCGGAACCCTAGAAATAATCCGGCCAAAAACCTTCAAAATCCGGCCAAGAGAACATAGATCCGGCCAACATAGCTCCTGCCCGAGCCAAGAGCTGCTGTCCCGTGCAAGTGTGCGCGTCCCTAGTACCGTCCGAGCTGCAGCCGTGCACGTCCGAGCAGCCAAGAAAGCGTCCCGTTGACGCGTCCTTGCTGCTGCTGCTCGCGCCGGCGAGAGCTTCCCGTGGACGCGTCCGTGAAAACCGAGAAGCTGCTGCTACCCGGACAGCTGCTGTTCCGGCCGTGATGATGTAGCCTCCCGTGCACGCAACTTGCTGCTGTCCGTCCCGTGCTCAAGCAGTCCACAGCAGCCCGAGCTGCTGTTCCGGCCAAGCTTTGGCCGGCCTTAGTGCTGGCCG
The DNA here is from genome assembly GCF_041429995.1 of Eschscholzia californica. Taxonomy (NCBI): domain Eukaryota; kingdom Viridiplantae; phylum Streptophyta; class Magnoliopsida; order Ranunculales; family Papaveraceae; genus Eschscholzia; species Eschscholzia californica. The sequence goes on from NW_028238461.1 coordinate 24,454,622, forward strand.
GCCTAAGCTTGGCCGGCCCCCTTCACCTTCTTCTCTCTTTGCCTCTCCTCAAGCTCTCTTTCTAGCTCTCAAGAACAACAAAGAAACCCTAGAAGAAGCCCAAGGTTTTCTCTCTCTCTTGCTTGGTGGAGAAGATGATGAATAGTGTCCCAACTTGTGTTTACACAACCCTAGACTTAGTCAAACTTGACTAAGTCTTAGGCCATTTTGACTTGGACCAAAAAGGTGCCCATAGAATCTCTATTATTCTCTTTCTTTTTGGGCTCTTGGGTTGGGCTTCTTTCTAAAGCAAGGGAGTGCCTTCATCTTGTCTCTACATTTAGAACCAAGGGGGGTGCCTTCATAGAATCCTTGTTTCAAGACCGAACCTCGGCTTCTTTCATTCACAACTTCTCCGTCCGAACTCCGAATCGACTTCCGTTTTCACCGTCGGACTCGTCATTGACTTCACTTGTTGTTTGACTTCTGATTTTGACCAAAATGACAAAAATACCCCTGGTGCTCTTTTCTTCCCTTTTGTCGCATAAGATAAAAATGTGATAATTCGCTCTCTTTATTCCGAATTACACACCAAACCCCAAATAAACTACCTAGCAATGAAAACACATAAATAATTAGAAATAAAACTCGAAAAGAACTAACTCATCAAAGTTAAGTGACCTAAATGTGGCATTTTCACGCCACATCAACACTCCAAAGTATAATGCGTCCCAATAAGTATAGTCGATCACAAGTTACTATGCATCGACTATCTAGCTATGTACGCACTATCTAATTACATATCAATGAACTAATATGACATTCCAAAGTATACTGCATCACAATAAGTATAATCGATCACAAGTTACTATGCATCGACTATCAAGCTATGTACGCATTATCTAATTACGTGTCAATAGACGATTAAAATCGAAGCCTCTAATTTATAAAATTAGACGAAGTTTATTGAACTCGCATTTAAGAAATAATAAGTAATTCATCATAAATCAAATTATGCTTCACAAGTATTCGAATACAAGAGTTAGCTAAAATATTGAATGAACAATAAATGGAAAAGAAAATGATGAGAGAATCCCCCTTTTTCGATGTGGTTCGAGGCTAAGATCGTCAGAAAATATGAGTCTTTAGGGTGCAGCCGATCTCCCCTTAGCAAATTCTGGGTTCCCCATAACGACCATCATCATCTCCTCCATTTAGAACTCAACCTCCATTAAAGCTATACCCTAGTTTTCTCTCTCTATCAATCTTCAACCAAAATAAAATCAAACCACATGGGAAGCAAGCCAAGGATGAGGGGAACAAAAGCCCTAAGGTTTCCGGTCAAGAAAGTTGCCAGAATACACAAGAAAAACCGGCTAAAGAGATGAAGATTCCGGCCAAAACCCTAGGTGTATCCGGCAAGAAGCTGATGTCCCGGCAAGAAGCTGCTGTTCCATGCGAGTCTAAGGTACTGTCCCGTGCTGTTGAAGTCCCGAACAGCAGCTACAATGGAGTGTTCTTGCTGCTAGGACGTCCCGGAGCTTCTGTCCCGAGCCTAGTGCAGCCGTCTCGTGTACATCCTATGCCCGTCCCGTGCTAGATCGAGCCAGTAGCAGCTTCAATGAAGAATCCCGAGCTGTTAAAGACCCGGAGCTGCTGCTGCCGCGTTCTCTTGAGGTCCGCAACTTGGCCGGCCAAGCTTTGGTCGGCCAAAGCTTGGCCTAAACCTCCTCCCTCTTTTCCTCTCTTCCAAGCTCTAACCCTCTTTATGAAGAACAAAGAACCCTAAAAGCCTTGCCTCCTTTTTTTCTCTCTCTCCTCTTGCTTGGTTGATTGGGGAAGAAGATGAATAGTTCCCCTTGACCCTTTTCTCTAACTTGATTAAAACCCTAGACTTAGTCAAAGTTGACTAAATCTTTAGACCACAAATGGGTGCCCATAAAATCTTTACACATTTTTCTTCTCTTAGTATTTTTTGGGCTTGGACTTGGTTTTGGGCTTTGATTTATAAAGCAAGAGGGTGTCTCTAGCTTCTTCTTTACCATCTAACTTCAAGACAAGACTTCGGCTTCTTTCATTCACAACTTTCCCGTCCGAACTTCAAATTGATTTTCGTTTTCACCGTCGAACTCGTCATTACCTCCACTTGTAATTTGATTTGCTTGAAGTCATTTTCTCTTGTTTTGGGCACATGAAATGATAGTGATAATCCACTCATTTTATTCCGAGTCACACGATTGACTCCAAAATAGGTACCTAACAAGAAACACACATAAAATATTATTGATAGCACTCGAAAAACACTAGTTAGTCTAAGTTAGGCTCTCCAAATGTGACATTTTCGTGTCACATCAAGATCCCCAAACTTAAACTTTGCTAGTCCTCGAGCAAATAAAACAAAACAATAACCTAACTCACTTTCGGAGGCATCCCGGTTGCTTTTAGCGTATGCAACAAGCCTTTAAACCTCTAGGTTACCCCTAGAGGACGAGTATTGTCTCGTGAGGGTTTCCATAGATGACACCCACAAACATCATGATTTCAAATACACAAGGGTTCAACAACCACATCATAAATATGCATGGTTCATATAGTGAAGGGTTTAAGCATGTCAAAACATAATGAATCAAGTAAACAAGTTCATGTGAAAGCTAAAGATCTCTTCACTAATGGTCTTACCCTAAAATGCAAGTATCATACCATAATAAGCACATTTATGTTCCGAAGTCACAAAACCTTGATTTCCAAGTTAGTACATTTTGCCTCGACTTCGGCCTCACGGACATACACTCCAAATATGAAATCACTCAAGAATGGTTCGCTCGTATGTGTGAGTGTGATCACTTAACTTGAACTCAACAAATAAAAAGGGTGAGGTCAACATTTTGGAACGAATGATCTTCGAAAAGGAATTAGCCACTAAATAGAGTGGGGAAGCTCACTCGCCCTTCTCACCCATTCTACCCTCTAAAAATGCCTTCTAAAGTTTAGCGGATACTAGAGATGGATGACGATGGTGGATTCCCGAGAATTTTGACCTCTTCATTATGGTAGAACCTCTTAAGCATCTCAACTTTTGTTTCTTGCTTCGAATACTTATTCATGAACAAAAACACCAACACATATTTACAATCACATCACTCACACCAAAGAGCTAACACATGCTCAAACATACACAAAAATCACTTTTTTCACTTTTTTTTTTTCATATCACATTTTTTTTTTCTTTTTCTTTTCATAACACAAATACAATCAACCAAAACAAAATACAACACACACAACTCTATTCTTGCAATCAACTTTTCATTTCATGCTTGCTTTTGACATTCTTCATTCTTTTATCTCATGTCTTCATTCTCGGGATATAAGATGATGGATGGTGATGGAGTATCCGCTTTCCTCTAGTTGGCATTCTCATTGGGTTTCATGGACTACAAGGGCAAGGTTAATTCGCTATCCTAATGTCACTCCTAGTGGCTAAGGAAATTGAGCACACGAGATCAAATGAGCTCTTTTATAGGTTACGAGGTTGAGTAGCTCTTCATTCTACTCGGAGTTAGCGCGGAAGAGTACACTCGAATGACAATTTAGGCTTTGAGCTCTCACATGGGTTAAGTCTCCACTAATGACTACTTTAGGTCTCTTAGAAATGTTTCTTCTTCACTAAGATGTCACTCACATGGCACAACACAAACACTAAAAGACTCGACTTTCATGCAAAGGCCATTAGCAATCACAAAACTCATCAACTCGACACATATGCATCAAAATTCTTAAAACTATCACTAGAACCACATGCAAATCTACTCAAAATGTTCAAAATTTTCAAAATTTGGCTAATTTGAACCCTTTTGTCTTTGAAACCCATGGTCATGCATTGGTTATGGTCATATCCCGCATCCCCAAACTTAAAACTAACATTGTCCTCAATGTTCTAAGCATACACTCACCAAAAGATAAAGAGGCACATCAATCTAAAGAGAAGAGTGGAGAGATATTACCATAACCGAAGGAGATAAAAGATGATACTACCAAGGCTCATGTATAAAGAGGTTCCAAGTTGATGCCAAACTTGCGCCATCCCCAAACTTGGAACAAACCACGCCTTAGAAGTAAAACATATAAGAATTGCTCCTAGAATATCAACAAATATCATGAGAATGAATCACAAAAAAGACATGACCACATACAAATCTACCGCTAACGTGGGTATACACGATTTCATTGAGCTATGCAATTAGCCTTTGATTATCTTGATTTCACACAAGAACACGAGTTATGTCTCGTGGAGGGTTTCCAGAGATGATACCCACAAACATCAAGACCCATTAATCGGCCTAACGATCATAAAGCAAAAGACGGAAGATTTGGGGTCAACCCAAAGAAAACTATATACAAATAGTAATCGTCTCACAACTATGTACAAACCATAAAGTGCAAGTAAGACGATTGAAGAAAATAAGCCATCCCCAAACTTAGTGGATGCACGGTCCACTAAGTAAGCATAAATGCTATGGGCGACGACTAAGAAGTCGTCAAAAGGATCAACATATAAGTGAAGGGCTAAGAGGTCAGTCGAAGGCAAAAAGTCATCTGCAAGCTTAGTTGATAGAACATCCACTGAGTCCACAGACATTCTAGGAAAGTCGACTAAAATGTCCCAAAAGAGATCAACGACCGAGTCTGAGATCACGTGAAAGGTTGAACTGGACTTTAAGGGTAAGGCAATAGGCTTAGGGACCAAGTCAAGGTCCATGGTTTCCTTAGGTAAATGGTCCGACAAACTATCCAACATGTCTCTAGATACTATGTCATCGATGTCCACAAAGGCATCTAAAGCCTCATAGTCAGCCATAACATCATGTCTGGCATCTAAGACTGACTCCCTACAAGTGTCGAAAATCGAAAAGTTCAAAATAGTGTCATCCCCAAACTTGTTCATAGAGCCATCATCCTGAATCTCAAAGTCTAATGTAGTTCTATCATGATGAGATGACACATGGTGAGGAAACGAGACAACAAGGTTATTAGTTTGTTCAAGCTCTTGGGTCCTCTCAGTTGATTCGTCGACATTTAACTTAGTACTAGGGTTAGACGTATTACCATCGCCATCGGACCTAGTACCCTCTTGAGTTTGGGGTGGTAAAACCCCTTCCTCGTCGACTAATAACGGTGAAGCAATCATCTCTAATGGATGATTTAGAGACTCTAATTGATGATTTAGAGACTCAAACCTCTGATGTAACTCTTGTTGCATTTGAATCTGCGTTTGTTCAAATCGATCTTGTGTCTCTTCAAGTTGTAACATCATTTCAGTCAGACGACTCACAGACTCTAATTGAGATCTATCTTTAAGAGTCTCTTCATGATAAGGCTCACAAGTGTAATTAAATGAAGACTCTTGATAATAACTCCCACCGTACATACTAGGATCATACCTGCCTCTAAAATCATTGGTCTCAGAATAGTGTGGACTATAAGGTCTCTCATACATATTTAGTGTCGGACCATATCCATCACTAATTTGACCATCTCTATACATATGTCGGTATTCAGCTAGTGTCATACGAGATCGATCATGCTCCAATGGTCTATTCCCCTCTCTAATCGAAACATCCCTACACATCCGTTGGTATTCACCTAAGGTCATATCAGGTCGGTTAGTGCGGGGAATCCTCGAAACAAGCTCATCATCATCAACATCGAATGGCCAACCGTTATAAGAACGGGCCATGATCTCGTAGTATTCAAAGATGGTAACACACAATCACAAAATGGGAACTAACAATTATAGAACCAAACAATCGCACAAAAGTAAGAAGGAAGAGGCGATACTATCGACTTTTCGCTCTACTTCTCGATTCATTCCTTTCCTTCGCTCCTATGTCTCTTATGGCTATTTCCTTGAAATGGTACCTAAAAGAAAATACACTTAAGAAAAAAAGGAAAACAAATAAAGAAAAAATGTCTAAGTAAGAAATTAACACTAAACTAATGAACAAACAAACAAACGATATCCAAACTACTAAACCTATCCCCGGCAGCGGCGCCAAAAACTTGATAGGCCTAAAATAGGTCTATTCCCGCAAGTATACGGGGTCAAGTTATAGTATATTAGTAAATTCGTGAATCGTCCCAAGGGATAGGTAGGCAACTTCGGATATTGACGGCGAGTTTAGCCCAATAATCAAAATGTCAATAACTAACTTAGACTAAAGCACACACACATAACCCACTTCATAAATTTGGTGATTGATTTGTAAGAAATAAGAAAACAAATAAAACTAAATAAACTATCTAAGTGAGAGGTGAGAGAGATTCAGGAGAAGGGTCGCAAGAAGTCGGACAAGATTCAAGTGAAAGTCAAGTGAGAGAGATACTTTGGTTCACAAAATTGATAACGATTACTACTAATTATCTACTAGAATGGAAAGTTAATTAACTTCACCCACATACATTGACACTCCAAAGTATAATGCGTCACAATAAGTCTTTTTTTCAGTCAAGCAAACTTATTTTTCAGTCCTATTTTAGTCAAACAAGACTATTTTCAGTCGTACTCTTTGGATTTGTCCTACAGACTTTTACTTACAGTAAATTTATTTCATACAGTCATAGAGTTTAACTTCGGTCATACTTGTTTCACTAAATAGGACCAATCATACTAATTTAGTGGTCTTTGTGGACATTGCTTTCTGGATTATTTCAAGTAACAATTTTTGAAGAACTTGAAAAAGAGATATTAAAGACTTTTCTACTCTAAATTTAAACAACAGTTCACCGGTACATGCCTCGAATGAAAATGATCTAACATTTGAAACAACTAATTGAAGCAAAACGTCGCCAAAGTGACATCTTTTGTGTAGATTAGTTTTTAACAATGTTGGAGTCAGCTATTGATGGGCCTAAAAGGTTACCCTAAAAGGTTTATACCCGCAAGTATACGAGCGTCAAGTAGTAATAACCCGGTAAGACCGGGGTCGATCCGTAGAGACTTAGTCAAACTTATTCTAAAACTTAAAACTAGTAAGATTTTTCAAAGTAATTTGGTTTTGGTGATGAAACAATAAAATAACAATAATGGATGAAAATGAACTCAAATGGGGGAGAGGGCCTAGGGTTTTGAAATCCACCATATAACTCACTTTCAAACACACGAAATTAACTGATTAACTCTCTCGTTTTTTAACTCTGAATTTCAGATAATGAACTATCTTGATTCTGGGAGATGTTTTCGTTCAAAACCAATAACCAATACAAATATAACTGTTTTATTTCGAAAACATAAATCTCTAAACTACTATCTATCAATGAATAAGCATGAACCGTAAAAGGATTTAACATAAGCACGATGCATCAAATCTAAAAGCATAGATAGTGAAAAGATAACCGATTTAACAAATTACACTTTATCGGACAATCCAAAGAATTAGTCAATTAACACTATGCCTAAAAGATCAAGATTAAAACTATAAGTATGATGAATAGGAGAGAGAAAGGAGAAGAACTAAACTTTTCTCGTTGAATTTCCAGTTGTTAGCCAAACACTCCTTTAAGGAAAATACTTTTTCAGCAGTGTGGGAAAATAATTTCCAGCAGTAGTTGCAAGCCGAACGAGGTCTTCTTCTTAACTCTCTCTCTCTCTCTACTGTTCTGGTTTATAAAACAAAGATAAGAAGAAGATGATTCAATAAATACTCTGTGTTTTTCTTTTCTCGCTCAACAAATACCCTCTATCCCTTTCACAAAGATAAAAAGATAATGAAGAACAAGTTTGATGATCCTCTCTGTTTTTTACTCTCTCTTTATAGAATTAACAAATACAAGAGAAGAGAAGAAGAAATAGAGCTAGCAATCGTCATCTCTCTCTCTAACAAATCTATTATCTTCTCGATCGAATATCTTTCCTTTTCGGTAGAATCTTTATTTCCAACTCTTTAATCCAATCTATTTCTATAAATTTGCTATCCAGATCCTCCCAATCGAATATCTCTTTCTCTACTGTAATATTTCTTCCGTTTAATCTATTTTTCGCTCTCTCTAAATCAGAGAACAAAATCTTCTCTTCCGCCTTCGATCGAATCTGTTTAAGATCTCTTCAAGCTCTCAATATTTCTCTTTCTCTCTACATCTCAATTGAATGAAGGTAATTTCTCTTGATCTCTAAATCTTCCAAAAATATCTAGCAGCTTCAATTCCTTCTTTGTTTATACACTCTTTCTATTTATGTTAGGAGCATCTATCTTTCCTTTATAATCTCATCAAACCCCACTTTCCATCTTTCTGTTTCTACCCCACGTTATCTCTATCTAAAAGTTTCAAAATATTCAAGGGTGTTTCTAAAGGCACCAGGGCAAAAGGCTGTTACCATTCGTCTCAGTTAGCACCAGGCCCAACTGTTTTTTTCTCTATTAGCACCGTCTAACTATGTAGGCACCGGTCAAGTGGAGTTAACCATAACCCCTCCATCCAGCTCTCACAAAATCCAACCACAATGATGCCCTAAGACATACTAGACGGACTGGACCAGTCCGTCCGTTTTCATTAAGTCACGGATTAGCCAATCCGTTACTCTTCACATGCTCACGGATTGGCTGATCCCTTTCTCTTCTTCTTGTTCATCGATTGGTAAAACTATAGCTAAATCTGTTGGCATAACTGCAGCAACCACAATTGTAATTGCTAGGATTTTCTTCTTTTTACTTCAAGGATTTGTTCTTGCTAAAAATAAGAAGAAACCAATTTGGGTTTTAAGAGAGAAGGAATTGGTCCTACTGAAGATGATAAGAAAAATTTTAATGCAACTTTGAAAGGTTAAATTGTTGATGAAAATGGATTAGATGTTCTTTATTGGAGAAATCTTGAAGGTGGGCAATTAAGAAGTAGCTTCAAGAAAGAAGTTTTGTTAAAGATTAATGAACTTGAAAACGATAGAAGTTTTAATCATGGAAGAAGTCGTCGGATTAAGTCTAAACCAGTTCAAGAATTTACATTACTTCATTACATTACTTCATGATGTTTCTTCAGATTCGAGTTCATTCGATCGAATTAGACTTGATTCAGAGGATTCAAATGATCAAATTGTTTCCCATCACCACCTCAAATAGTGCCTATGGCGGTGAAGAAAAACCCATCACCACCACCTCCACCTCCAAAGTCTATGATGAAACCACCACCACCTCCACCATGAAAAAACACACCGGCCGAAGCTTATTCGTCTGAAGGAAGTTCATCTGGATCAGGAAAGGCAAAGTTGAAGCCATTACACTGGGATAAAGTCAAATAATATTCAACTTTTTCCAATCTGTTTTTTTTTTTCGATTGATTGTTCTTGATTGATCTTATCTTCTTCTTCATGTTTATGTTACAGGGTTGATGATAATTTAATGGAAGCTCTATTTGGTTATGTTGCAACCAATCAAAAACCCATAGAAACAAATTGAAAATGAAACACGGGTAATCTCAATTCTACTAGTCCTACTTAAATTTAAATTTTCATCCTTGATCCGCGAAAATCACAAAACATCGCTATCGTTCTTTGATCTCTCAATATATCTCGACAAGAGATCCTCGATTTTTTAATCCCAGATACCTTAGAAAAAATTTCAAAACTTCCTACAAAAGAAGAAGATAGAAGAAGTAAGTGATGGGCCTAAAAGGTTACCCTAAAAGGTCTCCACCCGCAAGTATACGGGCGTCAAGTAATAACCCGGTAAGACCGGGATCGATCCACGAAGATAGGAAGGTAATACGAATACCGAAAGAGTTTAACCCACCGGTTTAAGTGTCAGTCACTAACTCAGACTAAAAACGAAAAGATAATAAGTTGAGTTTTTGGATTTATTTTAAATAAATAAACAAAGAAAAACTAACTAGACTAAAAGGTGAGAGAAACTCAGGATAAGAGTCGAGCAAGAATGTAGTGAGAGGGATATTTCGATTCACACGATCGATAATGACTAATACGAATAATCTATGAGCATGAAAAGTTAGTTAACTTCACCCACTTACTTGGATTGGTCAACGAACTCTTTATATTACTCGAATTCTATAACATGAACGCTCTAGAATCCGGAAAGTGTCATCATTAAAAGCAATAAAGACTCTTTGTCACATCAAAACATGTTTCACGAGTATCCGACTACAAAGCTAGCTAGACATGGCGATACAATTAATAAACGGGAATAAAACAAAGAAAGACACGAGTTAAGGTGAGAATCTCCCTATTCCGATGAGGCGCGAGACTAAGATCGACGGGAAATATATGTATTGAAGTGCTGTCGATCTCCCTGTAAAAGAATGCAGGAGTCCCTTTAACAAAATATAATAGGTGTCCTCTTAACCAAACTTGACCTCCCCTTAACGACAGTGTCTTCTTCTTCCTTTCAAAAACAATTCACCATTAAAGCTATAACTAAGCTTTCTCTCACTAGAAATTTGAACACCAAAGCACAAGGAAACACAAGGGAAATTATCAAGTGAGTAACTCAAGCATAAACCCTAAAATTTCAGGCCAAAAAGATGGCCGGAATCACCACAAAACTGTCCGACCAGATCTGCAAAATCCGGCCAAGAAGTTGAAATCCGAGCTGCTCTGAGGTTCGGCCAAGCTTCCCGTGCTCCCGGTTAAGCTTCCCGTAAGCGTCCCGTGAATACCCGAGCTCTTCCCGTGGCTGCTGCTGTTCCCGTCTTTGAAGACACCCGAGCTGCAGCTGCTGTTCTTGAAGATGAAGACCCGAGCTGTTATAATGGAGGATTGAGGCAAAACCGAGCTGCTGTCCAAGTGGAAACCCGAGCTGCTGCTGTTGGAACCCTAGAAGCCTAATGTTGCTGTTTTCCCGGCCGGCCAAGCTTTGGCCGGCGGCTTCTCCTCCCTCTCTCTCTCTCTAGCTTTTTCTAAAATACCTAATGGAGCTCTCCCCAAAACCCTAACTCCTTGATCATTAAAACCAAAGTCAGACTTGTCAATTAGAAACTAGGACCACCTTCACTTGGTCCACTCAGTTTGACTTGGTCTTAAGTCTATTTTGATTTGGGCTTTTAAAGGGTGCTCATAAGATTTCCATTTTGTTCATTCTTCTTTGGGCTTTGGGCTTGCCTTTGAGTTTCATCTAGAACCACAGAGTGCCTTCATCATTTTCTCTACACATCTAATTCTCAGAAAAGATTAAAATATCCTCGGTTTCTTTCTTCCATAATTTTCCGGTCCGAACTCCGATTCGACTTCCGTTTTCGCCATCGGACTCACCATTGACTCAACTTGCCATTTAACCTCTGATTTTTCACCAAAATGACCAGAATACCCCTGGTGCTATTTCCTTACGGTTCCCACATGAGATGAAAATGTGACAAACGCTCCGTTTTATTCCGAATTAAGAGTCAAACTCCAAATGAGGTACCTACCAAGAAAAACTTATAAATAATTAGAAATAAAACACGAAAAGAACTAACTCATCAAAGTTAAAGTATCCAAATGTGGCATTTTAACGCCACATCAGTAAGCGAAGGTGAACATCACCCACATTAAAAACCGGTGCTTATAGAGATCTAGGGTTAATGACCATTGACCCGAGTTAATAAAATTTCCCGATGCTAACAACCTCTTGGTCCGGTGCCTTTAGAAGCAGCCAATATTCAAATGTGAAGATAAAGATTAGATAAAGATGGAAAGAAAGATTTGTATGGCTGGTGCTGACGTTGGCTCTTAATGGGTTGATATTGCGTAACCTGATGCAACTTAAGACGTTGTGACATACTTCAAGGTCAACGGATTTAAGAGATAGTTTTTCAACCATTAAATGTAGCTTGCACGATAGTGGTATCTTGCAATTGGTTACACCGGATCTGTCCCATCAATAATCCCGAATGTCATCCCACTTTGCCATAAGTCTTACCGAAATATTCAAATTTGCGCCACGTGTTAGAGAAAGACCCGATTTTTTACCCAAACATTGACCTAATATATTTTGCTCGTCTAGACTCCGATTTGACCTCCGTTTTCACCTACGGGCACGTCTTGGACTATACTTTTCAACCGAGTACTAAAATTTCCAAAATACCCTCATCTCTAAATGAGAAAAATGCCCTCAAGTGTGTCTTTCTCCCGATTTTATCCGTTTTCCGCGCTCAACACCTTAGAACACACCTGGATAAGAGAAACAAGTAATTTATCAGAGTAACTGCTCGAATTGGACTAACTAGCCCGAGTTAAGAGGTTCTGATGGGACATTTTCATGTCTCATCAGCTGTGTGCATGTAAACTCATGCAAATATTATACGGTCGAAAGGGAGTTTAATATTTGGCAGAATTACATAAGCACCTGTGGTGATAAATGTGTGATGATTATTAGGTTTCCATGTGAACAATGACTTTGTTCAAAGATAAATTTGTTGTTTGATAGGATTTATCGTCAACATTTGACTGCTACAACAAGGTACCACTTACAAATTAATATTACTGTCCAAAGACTTGATCTTAATGTTGTGCTCGGTATCTTGGATGTAACTCATACTTACTTAAAGTTTTCTGAAAAATCAATTTTATTATGTGAGCATATGTATGTATGTTTCGTTCTTTGTGAAGTTAAACTGTATGTAACTCTTACATCAGTAATTCCTGTCGAAAATTTTGTCGAGGTAACTACGGTCATTCATTATTTCCTTGCTAAAGTCAGAAAAGAGTATGAAAAGTATGATAAGGCGAAAAATGACCGTTTTCAGCTCACCTGACTTTTATAAGGCATAAAGGCAATAGAAAAATGAGGGAGTGTATCATGAAGATGTGTCATATAGCTTCAAAACTGAAGGCACCAAATCTCGAGTTCTATGAGGTCTTACTCGTACATTTGGTATTCAATACTCTTCCTGCACAATTTGGTCAATTTAATGTCAGCTATAACTGCAGAAAGAAAAGTGAACTCTTAATGAGCTCATTTCTAAATATGTGCAAGAAGAGGAAAGAGTGGAGCATGAGAATTATGAATATGCTCATCGGGCCAATACCTATAAGAGAAAGGGAAAAGAAGGAATGAAGGATATTAGAGTCATTACAAACGTAAAACAAACAAGTAAAAGTATTGACATAAGGTAAAATCCTTCACAAAAATGAACTAAAGGAGTTTTTCAAGCATTCAGAGTTCAGGACATGGTAAATTTTATAGTAAGGTGAATACACATTTAGAGCAGTTAATCTGAGGGGACTAAAAGTAGGTCTTATAAGTCGAACAAAAAGATAATTTGACTCTAGAAAGCGTGCAACTAATTTACTGTTCTCGTAAAAGATTTAGGGCTATAAAGTTTACGGTCCCACAAGAATGTCTATTTTTTAGAACTGCAATATTTTTTTAAGGATGTTGAGTTTGGGGGGAGAAATAAGGTTAGAGACATTGTCTTTGAGGAGGAATCAATTGTGATCCCTACAACTACTTCTAACAATGTACTAATTTTACTGTGTACGATTGTCAAAGAAGGAAATTTGGAACCCGTAGAAGACAATGTTGAACAACTCCCACTCGAATTGAGAAAATTGTTCCTAAAGAAAAAACTCAACAACCTCAAGAGGAAGTGCCATTAAGGAGATCCAACAGACAAAGGAGAAGTGTTATTTCAGATGATTACATAATATATCTCCAAGAACATGAGGGTGTTGGTGTTGGGTTTTACACCCTTCTACTAATGTTTATAGCGGATAACGACATCTAATGTCTAACATTAGCATCCCCAAGATCACATGCATAAGCCTATGATAATTATTAATTAAAACTAGAAAAATGAATACCTTATTCGCTAGTTTTCCCTCGAACCTTTCCAATTGCTTTTGAGAAGACCAAGAGCTTCAAACGCAGCTCCTTTACTTGGGACACGAGCTATCAACTTGATCTCCCACCTTGTTGTTAGCTAGAACTCCAATAGTGCTTGGAAAAAGAACACCTTTTTTCTTTGACTAGATAGATAGTTATGGGAATTAGCTCACTTTCTCCTCTCTACTTGATGTGGTAGAGTAAGAAAGCTTAGAGAGAAATTCCTCACCTTATGCTCTGCCCTAAGAGTGTTTATATGGAACTCTAATGAGAATACACCTCCTTAAAGGTTTCCTAAAACACCCTTTAGAATAAGATTTAGGGAAATTATCGAAAATAGCAACTATTGTTATTTTCTCAATTACCTAAGGAGGAGGTGTCCAAACACCATGAAAATTTTCAAATATATTTCTGTATATAGCAGAAATCTACCCTAAAAAATTCAGCCCAATCCGAGCACTAAAAGTGGCCGAATCGGCTTAGGCCCCAAAACCCTGTTTTTGGCCTTTTTGTACTATCTTTTCCTAATTCCTTTTTTAGGCCTATGAGATATGTTTATGGGACATTCCCATGATTATATCTCACTCCCACTAGTCATATCCTAGATCAAATTGACACTCTTGTGTGTAACCCGTTGTAGGATCTGGTTGAAGTTAGCCTCGAATTACTTCGTAATTCGACGATCGTAGTTGGTTTCTAGCTTAAACTCTACGATCCCTAAATCAACCGGACTTGATGATCTTCTTCATCAATTGTCCTATCCAACAAATTTGTCGCATTGCCACCTTGGTCGAAGGACATCTCCTTCAATACCTTCAGACTCCCACTTGGACTTAGAACAAGTGCAATGCTCGATCCCCATGTCACTTAGTATCCCATATGATACGTCACGTCATTCAGACTTTTTTGATCGCGAGTACAACTGTCAAAACAAATGATTACATTTTAATCCATTTTAGCACGGCAATGCATTTTCAGTTGCTACTCGTGAAGTGGCCCGAGGACAAAGTATCCTAATGTTATTAGGAGGACATAATCCATTTTTGCGCTCCCACTCAACTTCATGTCTATCCTGTCCTTCCCAGTATCCGTTTTTATAACCTCCTTTTACGGTGCGGCCTTTAACGGAACCAAAGTTAGACATTCCTTACATAAGATGAGCTGAACACTCATGTTTTGAGGAATCTCTTCAATCTTGTCTTTTAAGAAGTATTTGACGTTCATCAAATGTGATGTACTTCTCGTTAGAGGGTTATCCATTGTATAAACCTTTTACACACCCACGTAGTCGAATCGAATACACTATAATCTATCTAGAAAAGCATGGAATTGGTCCAAAACTTAGATAAGATAGGCTATTTACAAGAGGCTCTGACGCCACTGTTGGGTTTTACACCCTTCTACTAATGTTTATAGCGGATAACGACATCTAATGTCTAACATTAGCATCCCGAAGATCACATGCATAAGCCTATGATAATTATTAATTAAAACTAGAAAGATGAATACCTTATTCGCTAGTTTTCCCTTGAACCTTTCCAATTGCTTTTGAGAAGACCAAGAGCTTCAAACGTAGCTCCTCTACTCGGGACAGGAGCAATAAACTTGATCTCCCACCTTGTTGTTAGCTAGAACTCCAATAGTAGTTGGAAGAAGAACACCTTTCTTCTTTGACTAGATAGTTATGGGAATTAGCTCACTTTCTTCTCTCTACTTGATGTGGTAGAGTAAGAAAGCTTAGAGAGAAATTCCACACCTTATTCTCTACCCTAAAAGTGTTTATATAGAACCCTAATGAGAATACACCTCCTTAAAGGTTTCCTAAAACACCCTTTAGAATAAGATTTAGGGAAATTATTGAAAATAACAACTATTATTATTTTCTCAATTCCCTAAGGAGGAGGTGTCCAAACACCATAAAAATTTTCAGATATATTTCTGTATATATCAGAAATCTACCCTAAAAAATTCAGCCCAATCGGAGCACTAAAAGTGCCCGAATCGGCTTAGGCCCAAAAACCCTGTTTTTGGCCTTTTTGTACTATCTTTGCCTAATTCCTTTTTTAGGCCTATGAGATATGTTTATGGGACATTCCCATGATTATATCTCACTCCCACTAGTCATATCCTATATCAAATTGACACTCTTCTGTGTAACCCGTTGTAGGATCCGGTTGAAGTTAGCCTCGAATTACTTCGTAATTCGACGATCGTAATTGGTTTCTAGCTTAAACTCTACGATCCCTAAATCAACCGGACTTGATGATCTTCTTCATCAATCGTCCTATCCAACAAATTTTTCGCATTGCCACCTTGGTCGAAGGACATCTCCTTCAATAACTTCAGTTGGTGGATTGACGAAAGATGACCCAATCAACTTTCATCAAACCATGCAGGATTCTAACTCTAAAAAATGGATCAACGTCATTTATCAAGAGTACAAATAAATGCAACACAATCAAGTTTGGGATCTTGTCCTATTACCTAAAGGTAAGAAACCCATTGGTTGCAAATGGATTTTTAAACCACAAGGAATTCGAAAGGTAATGCAGAAAGATATAAGGCTCGTCTTGTGACGAAAGGCTTCACTCAAAATGAAGGCGTGTACTATAAAGAGACTTTTTCGTCAGTTTCATCGAAAGACTCTTTTAAGACTATTACGACACTTGTTGCACATTTTGATTTTGAGCTACATCAGATGAATGTCAAAACGGCATTTCCCATTGGAGACATTGATGATACAGTATATATGGTGTAACACGAAAACTATCCATTATCTCTCTAACTATTATGTTATCGACGTCCTTAAAGGAATTTGAAGCCTCATAATCAGTTATAACGCCTTCCATTCTAAATAACTCATCCAAATAATCATAAAATATTTTATTTTTACTCTGTCAAGAAGATTTAAAATCCTTCCAAATATCTTCTTCAATCACATTAAGATAAAGACGAGAGAGAGAGAAAAAAAATAGAAAGAAGAGTTGTCTTATTTTGGGGGCCAATCAACAACATTCACGAGCTAGTTGTCAAAACACGTTTAGATGCTTCGAGGTGTAGTTCAATAAGTTGCAACGCGCTTCAGATTGATCCACATGTAAAGGAAGCTTCTCTGGCCGTCCAATTTTAAGAACCCGGATCTTGATGGCACACGGACTCGGAAGCATAGAATAAAGTTGACTTCATCCCAATTTTTGTACCACACAATCCGAGAAGGTACCGGTCGTGATTCTCATGCATCACGGATCTTCGCCACGTGTTTCCGGACCCTCCTTGTTGACTTCTAGTCAACTGGTTTAGACCACAACTTTGACCCGCTCTATTTTGCTCATCTGGACTCCCATTTGACTTCCGCTTTCGCTGTTGGGTTCGTAATTGGCTCTACTGTTCTACCGAATATATATCTTAGTCAAATCACCAGACTCTACAAAAGACCTAAATGCCCTTCGTGTGGTTTTTCTTCTGTTTTTATCCTTTTGTCATGCTTGATTCCTTAAAAGATCACTGAGTAAGAGAAACAAACAACTTATCACAGTAAGGGCTTGATGAGACATGAAAATGTCCTATCTGAATCTCTTAACTTGGGCTAGTTAGACCATTTCGAGCTCTTACTCTGATGAATTATTTACCTCTCTTCCAGGTGTCCTCTATAGAATGGAGCGCCAAAAATACATAAATTCGAGAGAAAGACATACTAAGGGCGTTTTGGGCATTTGGTGATTATGGTAGTCTGGTAAATTGGCTAAGGTTGATGCTCTGATGGAAAGCAGAATTGAAGACAACCAACGACGAAAACGGGAGCCAATCGGAGTTCAGATGGGAGAATTATAGCTAGTCAAAGTTTGGGTTGAAAGCAAGTCAACTTAGAGCTGTCAAACGCACGTGGCGCGCAGAAGTGAAATAGATCTAACGGCTCAGGTTAGTAGCGGGATACATTCTGGCAAAGATGGACGATGCTCGGGATTGTCGCTGAAGAATGATTTTGTACATTACGCCCACAAGCTTTCGTACTCCTCGGGTAAATATGAAGAGAGATTGATGATCGATAAACTCGTCTCTTAATCCCGTGTTCCTGAAGCGCGGTACCGAATTTCTTAGCTGCTCCGCAACTCATGAGATCACTCTCTCTCCCATCTAATATGCTAAATGCAACCGGGATTCCTCCGAAAGTGAATTAGGTTTTACTTTATTGTTTTGCTATGTTTTTTTGTTTGCTCGAGGACTAGCAAATTCTAAGTTTGGGGATGTCTAATGTGGCGTGAAAATGCCACATTTGGATCACTTAACTTGGATGAGTTAGTTCGTTTCGAGTTTTATTTCTAACTATTTATGTGTTTTTTTGGTAGGTATCTTATTTGGAGTTTGATGCTTAAGTTGGAATAAAACGAAACATTTATCACATTTTCATCTCATGTGGAAGAGACCGGAAGGAAAGAACACTAGGGGTATTTTGGTAATTTTATCAAAATCAGAGGTTAAATGGCAAGTGGAGAGTCCGCGGTGAAAACAGAAGTCGAATCGGAGTGAGGACGGGAAAGTTATAGAAGAAAGAAACTGCGGGTCATTTTGGTCTTTTATGAAAATTAGAAGAGGTGGAGACAAAGTTAAAGGCACACCATTGTGTTCTAAATGAGAGGGAAAGCCTAACCAATGTGAAATATCCCAAAGAAGAAGAACAATGTGAAGTTTACGAGCACCCCACTTGATGGGCTCAAGTCAAAATCTTCTACTAAGAGAAAAAGAGGTTCGATTGATCTTCTACATTAGAGAAACTAGGGTTTGGAGAGTTTGATCAAGAGGGAGAAGGAGATGAGTTGCTGCCGGCCAAAGCTTGGCCGGCCAGCACGCTAGTCCGGCCAAGTCTAGGCCGGCACAGCGAACTCGGGACGGGACAGAAGCACAAAGTGATCTGTACAATAGCTCACGATTGAAAGAGCAACTCCATAGCTGCTCGAGATTGAACAGCAACACGGGATATCTGTCTCTTCACCAGCTCGGGATTTTTGGAGGCTCGGGACTTGAAGAAGCTCGACCGGAACGGGACTTCTGAGAAGCTGCAGCAACGCGCATAGCTCGGGACGACAACAACATCTAGAGATGGGAGAGCCTGGGACTTGCCCTCACCAGAAAAACAAGATCTGACCGGACTGTTTCGTGGTGATTTTGGCCAGTGTTTTGGCCGGAAAGTTTAGGGATTTTACTCCGTATATGATTGTCCTTCTTCCCATATGATTTGATTTTGCTTTGGTGCTGAAATCTTAGAAAGAGAAAGCTTGGTGAAGCTTAAGGGTGATTTTATTTGAGAGGAAGAAGAAGACTGACTGCTAAGGGGAACTCTGGTTTCACTGAGGGGACACCTAATCTGCACTGTTAAGGGGATATCAGGACATTTCTAAGGGGAGATCGGAAGCACATACATATTCATATTTTTCGACGATCCTAGCCTCGCGCCATCATCGAAAAAGGGGGATTTCAACCTTAACCCACGTCTTTCTTTATCGTCTTTACATTTATTATGTGTTCCGCCATGTTTAGCTAACTCTTGTATTTAGATACTCGTGAAACATGAATCGATATGTGATGAATGACTCATTGTTTGTTAAATGCTAGTTTGATTAACTTTGTCTAATTTTATGAACTAGAAGCCTTGATCTTAATCGTCCATTGACATATAGTTTGATAGTACGTGCTTAGTTTGATAATCGATGCTTAATGACTTTTGATTGATTATACTTAGTTTGACAAATTATACTTATTAGTGACATAATTTTTCATTGTCAACTCATTTGATAGTTTGTTATTAGTTTGATAGTCGATGCTTAGTAACTTTTGATAGATTATGCTTATTTTGACATATTATTCTTAGGATTGTCAATGTGGGTGAAGTTAGCTAAACTTTCATGATCTAGGTAATTAGTTATTGTCACTATCGATCTTGTGGATCGCAGTATCTTTCTCACTCCATTCTTGCTCGACTCTTCCCGAATCTCTCCCAAATCTCGTTTAGTTAGTTTTATTTGTTTATGTCAAATAAATCAAAAAAATCCAAATTTTCATCGTTTGTTTTAGTCTGAGATAGTGAGTGACACCTAGACCGGTGGGCTACTCTATCTCGATATTTGAATCACCTTCCTATCTTCGAGGATCGATCCCGGTCTTACCAGGTTATTACTTGGCGCCCGTATACTTGCGGGTGAAGACCTTTTAGGGTAACCTTTTAGGCCCATCAAGTTTTTGGCGCCGCTGCCGGGGACTAAGTTTTTAATTTGTTCTAATCTTGGAAAGTTTTATTTTTGGTAAGTTTCGATTTTCTGGCCACTTTGATTTGCTTCTCTATTTTTGGTGTGTAGGACATTAATGAGCGAAGGAGAAGGCGCAACAAGGAAAAGGAGTCGAAAATAAGAAATTTACATTTTTTATTTTATTTTTGGTGAGAGAGAGACTTTAGACTTTCTGGATTTTATTTTTTTGGATTGAAGTTTTGACCCTCATTTAAAGGGCGTAGTTGTAATCAAAACGAAAGAAGCCTCGGGTTCGAACACTTGAGGGAAGAGTGGCTCGGGTCGACTGCAAAGGTATCGTCGTCCCTCTTGAGCGGGAGGTAACTTTTCTTGATCACCCCACGAATCCCCTATTAGTGGGTACTTGTGTGTGTTTTGTGTGCCTAATTGATTTGACGAACTGTTTAGTTTAATCGTCTTTAGTAAGGGCAGAAACCCCATTACAAGATAGGAGTCGGATTTCATCACCAAACTCTTGCCCATTTAGGAAACAACGTTGTGGATCCCAAACCTCACTTAAATTAAAATCTAGTTTAGACTTTGGACTTAGGGTATCGAGCTCATAGGATCTTTGCAAACAAATCTAGAACCCGATTTTTATTTGGGCATTCCTAAAGGGAAAGTGTCATCCAATTCTTTAAAAAGGCTGCCTCAAGAAGAGGAAACATTGCCAAAGGTAGGACGTCTATTCAGCTTTCATAGCTGGCTGTCTCCTGGAGAATTGTTTGACTGTAGTACTTTGACAGAGTAACCCTCATAACAATCATAGTTCAAGTTTTGGTACGAAGTAGGAGTTGTCTAGACTTTTAAGTGAATTTAACCAACCTGACTGTCATATAGATTTTGTTTAGGCTGCTTGGTTGAGTCAACTTGATTGTGGTTGTTTTCCTTCTATCTACGATCTTCGTAGTGCTTCCTCAGTTTAAAAAAAATGACCAAAGAAAGGAATCAAGTTTCATTTTATAAGTGTCAGTTCTCATCTTGTGATCGTGCTTTGCCATCTTGAATACTTTAGATATCATGGCACGTTATTCTAACGGTTCGGCATACCATGTTGATGATGATGACCTTGATCTAAAGGGACCCATCACTACCCGGTCATATATGACCTTGAGAGAATACCAACAGCTGCGTAGAAACGAGTTTAACCTACCTGGTATGACTCTAAGAGATTATCAACGAGTTAATGAGGGGAATATGCAAGTTAAGCCTAACCGACCTGGTATGACCTTAGGAGAATACTAGCAGATGTGTAAAACGAGCCTAACCGACCTGGTATCACATTTGGAGATTATTAACGAATGTGTAGAGACGGTCCGATTAGTGAGTGGAGTAGACCAGAACCTGATCGATCTCATATGACTTTAGGAGAATACCGACAAATGTATAGAGATGGTCAAATTAGTGATGGATATGGTCCGACACCAAATATATATGAGAGACCTTATATTCCACACTATTCTGGGACCAATGACTTTAGAGGCAGGTACAATCCTAATATGTACGGTGATGGGCCTAGAAAGTTTCCTTTAATAGGTCTACACCCGCAAGTATACGGGCGTCAAGTGATAATTCCGGTAAGACCGGTTCGTTCCTCAGAGACTAGTTAAACTTATTCTAAAACAAGGAAGTAATGAGATTTTTCAAATGTTTTGTTTTTGGTGATAGAAATAATAAAATATTAAAACGATTAAAGGAAACGAACTCAAATGGGGGAAGGTGACCTAGGATTTTAGAATCCATCTTAACATGTATTAATGATGATCTAATCAAGCATATCTTCTTTATCACTCAAGTTTTGGTAACCGAATGTACCAAACCCCGGAAAATGTTCTAGTTAGAGTCGAATAACACTAAAGTCTAAACTCGAAGTTTTAAAATAAAAAGTCGCAACTATTAACTATCAATTTGTAAGCATGATTCATTAAAGAACTTAACCTAAACATGAGCCATCAAATCAAAAGCATAGCTAATGAAGAAATCTCCCTATGTCAACACAAAGAATTTAATATTATAACGATTAAGGCCTTTAAGATATTAAGCCATGAAAAGGATCATCACCAAAATATTTTCAGACTTCATCAAGAACCCTAAGTCAAAGAGAGTTAGCTAATCATGATCAAGTGTTGAAATAAATATGAAGAATAAGAGAGAATGGAAGAAAAACTAAGCTTTTTTTTCTCGCTGGAAATTGTTTTTCCTGCTGATTTTCCTGTCTGCAACCAAACGCGCCTTTAGGAAATCGATTTTCTCATCTTCTCGGAAACAATTTCTCTGTGGGAAAATAACTTTCCCACGAATTTTTCTCGTCTTCTCCACTGTTTTCTCTCTCTCCTCTACTGTTTTTTTCACTTCTTCTTTCTTTTTCAATCCGAAAAACTAACTAAATGGAAGAGAAAATGATATAAGATGATGAAACTTTAAATAACAATCTCTATTTCTCTCTTGATTTTTCTGTTTACACTTTCTCTCACTACAAATATATCTCCCTCTCTCTCTCTGTTTGAATCTCTCTTTCTCTCACAAAAACAAAGATTACAGAAAAGAAGTTGAAAATGGATGCTAGCTCTCTTGATTAGATGATGATAATGGTCGCCATGATTAGATGATCTCTTCTTCTCACTCTCTTTCTCTAATACCTCGTTTCAGCCCGAGAGTGGACTCCCCAAAACCGAGATACCTTCTTCTTGTTCTGTTTCTTGTTTTATAGATAGAAAGAAGAAATAAAACCGAATCCGTCCTTCCTTAATTGTTCAATCTCTCTATCTCTTGATCGAATCTCCTCAAATCACAGTAAGTATACTCTGTCCAACTATCTTCTGTCTCAATCGAAAATCTCTCTTTCCTTCTTTGTTCTCTCTCTAATATTTTCCAGCCAAAAAGATTAGAGAAAGCATTCTCCATATCTCATTTCCTTTCTACTTTCTACATAAAATATAGACGGAATCCATCTCTCTTTGTATTTCAAGAGATTGAAAAGATAAAAAGAATTCTCCTTTCTCTGTCTACTTTTATCTTCAAAATCTTCTATCCAAATATTCTTCAATTTCCTTCTCTGTTTATATATATGAGTGAGGAAGAAATCTCTTTGTTTCCATTTAAAAGTGAATGATTTCTTTCTCTTTCTGTTGGGATTTAAGGTTATTTCCAAAATAATAGGAGGGGATAAGATAAATAGATTTTGAATTAAATCTAAAGGAGGGAAATCCATAAATTAATTTGGGAGGTGATGGCACCTTCCCGTGAGTACTGTTGGTATTAGGGGCATGACTTTATGTAGCCGAGCCTACCGAGTTAAGTTGCAACGTTATAAGGACACCCGTCAGATCAACATGAAGGTTACCTTGTAGAAAATCATGTTCCCAGGAAAATCCAGAGTGCCTTCCTTACTGGCCCGAAGGTGTACCACTCGCATATCTTACCGTCAATCTCATGTTCAACGAACCCGCCACGTGTCGATGAAAGCTCCAAGTTGGTTAACCAATTTTACTCCCAACTTTGACCTGGTCTATTCTGCTCATCTGGACTCCGATTTGACTTCCGTTTTCGCCTTTGGGTTTGTCTTGGACTCCACTTCTCATCCGGATATCAACATTGGTCAAAATTACTAGAATATCAAAATGACCAAAATGCCCTTTTTGTGCGTGTTTCTCCCGTTTTTATCCATTTTTTGCACTAAACTCCGTAAAGACACCTGAGAAAGAGAAACAAGCAATTCATCAGAGTAACTCCTCGAAATGGACTAACTAACCCAGGTTATAAGATCCAGATGGGACATTTTCATGTCTCATCACACGGTGGGAGCCTTATTATGAGGAGACTCTCGAGGATAAATCCCAATCAGAGTCTAAGAGTCGTCTTAATGAGATTATGTCACAACTGAGAGGCACAGACTCAAACTGAGCAGGAGATTGAGTCTTTAAGACATCAATTACAGGTTATTAAGTCATAGTTATTCGCCGACGAAGAAGGGGTTTCACCACCCCAAACTCAAGAGGGTACTAGGTTCGATGACGAGGTTAATACGTCTAACCCTAGTACTAAGTTAAATGTCGATGAATTTACTGATAGTACCCTAGAGCCTAAACGGTCTGATGACCTTATTGTCTTGTTTCCTCCACCCTTATCGTCTCATCATGATAGGTATACATTAAACGTTGATGTTCAGGATGATGGCTCTATGAGCAAGTTTCGGGATGACACGATTCTGAACTTTCCGATATTTGACACTTGTAAGGAGTCAATCTTAGATGAAATGCTAAGAAGGCATGATATTATAACTGACTGCGGGGCTTCAGATGTGTTTGAGGACATTGATGACGTAAGAGACATGTTAGATAGTTTGTCAGACTGTTTACCTAAGGAAACCATGAACCTTGACTTGGTCCCCGAGCCTATCACCTTACCCTTAGAGTCTAGGTTGACCTTCCACATGGCCTCAAACTCGGTTGTTGATCCCTTTTGGGGCACTTCAGACGTCTCCTCAAGAACGTCTATGGACATAGTGGATATTCTATCCACTAAGCTTGCAGATGACTTTTTGCCTTCAACGGATATATTGGCCCTTCACTGTTATCCTTTTGATAACTTTCTAGTCCTTGGTCCTAGTATTTATACTTACTTAGTGGACTCTACATCCACTAAGTTTGGCGATTGCCCTTCTTCTTTGGTAGTCTCACATGCACTATCAACAATTCACGAAAATGTGAGACTATTGTTCACAAAAATATTTGCGTTTTGGGTGGACCCACAGATGTTTCGATTATTGGTTTACAGTTAGTCACGTATATGTAATCTAGTAGGTTAATTTTTTCTATTTTTTCGAGTCATCTGTTTTGTCTGGCTGAAGACGTTAAACTTAGCGCATTCTGGGAGGTAACCCACGCTTAGAATGTTTGAATCTGGTAATATCTTTCCCTGATCCTGTTTGCACGGTCTTCAGAATATTGAGGACAATGTTCGGTTAAAGTTTGGGGATAGGGGATTGAATTTTTTGCTAAGTCCTTATTTAAAAAATTTAAAAGGGTTCAAACTTTTAAAATTTTTTTGATTGAAAATGTGAGTCTAGTTGTTTTTTCTTGTTAATAGTTAGAGAGTCTAGTTGATCGAGCTATCCATTTGCTAAAGGTTTTTCCATAAATTTCGAGTCTTGGAGTTATTTGTGCACTAGCCACGCGAGTGTTAGATAGGTGAAAGAGTGGGCTTTTTTTAGAGAACTTGATTGATCATTAGTGTAGACTTAACCAATGTGAGATTCTGAGCCTTTCTTTTTGCTTTGAGTGATCTCTTCTGTGCTAACTCCGAGTAAAGTGAAGAGCTACTTAACCTCGTAATATTAAAAGAGCTCATTCGATCTCTTGAGTTTAAATTTCACAACCACTAGGGATGTCACTAGGGATGTCATCAAGAATGCAAACCTTCTCTTGTAGCCTGAGAAACTTGAAAGCAATGTCAACTAAAGGAAGATAGAAAATTTCATCCATCATTTAGAACCCTGATAATTAAGGACAATTCAGAATTAAGTTTTTCAAACGCTTTAAGATTTTTTTTCTTCTACTTATCTCCATGTGCACCTGGCAGTCCTTATTACAAAATAAAAAAGTAAACTAAAATTATTATAGCAAAATTAAAATTTTTCTCCCAAAATTCTGAAAAAAAGAGGAAAACATACAGGAGTTATTTGTGAGAATTGGAATGAAGTAAAAAAGAGCAGGAGATGTTTATGACTTTATGGGGGAAGTTAATTGGTAATAATTTCCTCAAACATTTTTTTTTTTAATTTCTTTTCTATCAAAAAAGGTGGATTCTTAGGGACATAAAGAAAAATCTCCAAGGAATAAAGACTTGGTCAAACAAGATTGACTCACGGGACATATTTCTTTTTAAGCCAAAAATTCACATCATTAATTTTAGCTCCCTAATCTTCATCTTCTCTCCCCTTCTATCTTCCCCTCTCTCCCTGCCATAGCTGCTGCGCTATCTCTCTACTGTTTCTTTATCGCTCACTCTCTCAATATCTCAATATCTATCGTTCTCTCACTATCTCTCTCTCACTGTGTCTCTCTTTTAGTGTTTATCTCTCTCTAAGACTTTTGCTATGGATCTTTTTCTCTCCTTATAGATCCCAAAAATTCGTTGTGTCATTGTGTATGAGAGGGAGAGAGATAGAGATGGACAGTGAGATAGAGAAACTTGTCACAAAGTAAGATTCATAAAACCAAGGATCCGTGATGTTCGCCTGGTAGGGCTATCCACAACTTTGTTCCCTCTCAGTTTCTCAGGCCACTAAACATCAACTCTAGAGAGTCCAAGTCATAAATCCAGCAAATATACATTACAAAAGGAAATAATATTGGGCAAAGACGTAAATAGAATTATAGTCTCTTGGTTATCAATCATGTATTCTAAAGACTTGTTGATGAAAAATTTGAAATTTTAGAGAAAACAAACAGTGTTAGGGAGAGAGGCAGTGAGAGACAGGAGAGGAAGAGAGAGGAGACATAAGGAGATGAATATTAAGAGGCAAAAACAAAAAAATTAATTGTTGGACTTAAAATGAATATTCCCCCCCCCCCCCCCCCGCCCGCCCACCCAAGTCAAACCTTGTGAACCGAAGTCTTTATGCTCTTCAGATTCTTTTTATGCCCAAAAGCCGCAGGCCAAAAAAGTTTATCACTAACTTTATTTTATTATTCAAAAGACATTACAAAATTAGTTTTTGCTCGTAAATTTCTTTTGTATTGTTTGTATATACATTAAATTGTACTTTTTCTTGTAACTATGTACTTTTGGAATTCAGCAACTTCACCACATTCGACGCCGTAGTTCGTGTATGTAGGATTTGTGTTATGCATCTCGTCATCCCTTTGTAGTTTGACTAAGATAATAAAATGTTGGAATATTATGTTTAACAGAATTGTTCGTTCCCATAATGCACATGGATACTAAAATCTGGCCTATTACATTTAATAGCATTCTCCGTTTCCTATGGACACGGGTTATATCTAGTGTATATCTATTATACAAAACAGATCAATATGACTACGACAAAATAAACTCACAGATGATGAGTGGATAACCACATAGATATATGACTTGGACAACCACTTCTCATTCAAATACAACCATCCATTTTTTTTCCACATTAAATATGAATGTCCATGTACACTTCATTTACCCTTCATTTATCTCATTCGGTTACCAAGTGTTGTTTTCCCTCTCATAACTTCATTATCTTTTTTTCCATGTACACTTTATTCAACTCATTCGTTTACCAAGTGTTCTTTTCTCTCTCATAATTTCATTATCTTTTTTGTATTGACCCTTTAGTATCTCATTTTGTTACCAAGTGTTTCCTTACCTATTAAAAAAAAATATGCTTTCCTTGCTCTCTCTCTCTCTCTCTCTCTCTCTCTCTCTCTTATAACTTCATTTATTTCGCAGTTAACTTTTGTTAAAAATTTATTTTTGTTTCTTTTCACTTTGAGTTGTTGTGATATGGGGTTTGTTTGACAATGCTAGTGAACAAGAAATGAGAAAAAGTGAAGTTATAGTTTGTAATAGCACCCCTTTATGAATTGATCATTTTGAGAATGGAGATGTTTTTCTATGCTTTGATAGGGAATGTTTGTTTGCTCAAATACTATGTGGCTAGAATCGTACAGTCCAATTTAAATTTATGTCTGTTACACCTACTGTGGAGTTTGGATTGTTTTTTCAAATAAGGTCGAAATTGATTGCATTTAATTGGACTTGGACCTATATGAAAAAGGCCGCTGATTTGGGGAAGAAAGAAAAGTTTCCGGGGAAAAAAGCTAAAAACCCAAAAAACACCCACCAAACACACCCCTTAAGGCGACGGCAAAAACCGCGCGGCCGGAGATGGTTGGCGACGTCTTTCTCTCTCCTCGCTCTTTTCTTATCCTCTCTCTCTTCTTTCAGTCTCTCTTTTTTGCCTCTCTCTTCTTTCCCTCCCGAGAGCCCCTTTGTCTAGTTTCTAAGTTATCTCTTTCATAAGAGAATAGGATAAGTGAGAGAGGGAGAAGGTTTTTCTCAATTCACAATATATTTCTAGATAGAGAGAAGTAAAAGATTTCTAGAGAAAGAAAGTAATAGATTTCTAGTTGGTTTTGAGAATTTCGGAAGCTGTTCTGGTTGAGTTTCTTCTCTATTAGGTCTTGTTTGATGATTGCATAAGAAAAGAAATCAAGATGAACGATAAAGGGTTTAAGTGGATGGAATCTGAATATATCTTTCGACATCATAAACACGATATCACAGAGAATCAGTGTAGTTCTTCTCTTGTTTAACACATCAAAGCTCCTATTCATCTCGTAAGATCTTCATCTTTTCTCTTTCTTTATTTCTTTGTTTAATTGATTTTGTTGTTTCTAAGCTCGTTTAGTAGATCTCTCTGTGTATTGATCTGATTTTGTTGCGATTTTTGATTTCTAGGGAAACCTTCGTCTAGTTTCCAAATGCTTATAGTTATATTCGACCAAAAGTTCATCCACGTGCAAAATCACATACGTACAACCACAATCTCGTTTGTAGATTTGTAAAATACATTAGTGTTTAAACAAGCGTTTGCAATTCATGGAATGATAAAATATAAAAATGTAAAAAAGAATCGAAATGAAAAACTGTATAGTTCTACTGCGGATAAATTCATTTTGAGTGTAACGCTATTATGTTTGTAAAATATGTTACGTTTTGTCAGAGTTTAGAAAATATTGGTAAAATTTTCACAATTTATGTAAAATAAAAAAAAGGCTACAAGAAATTGAGGGCATTGCGGGCTGTAAAACAAACTCGCTCATTCAAAATTACAAAATGTAAATGATAATCTGGGTAAGTCAAAAAATTATAAAACGTAAATATGTTGTTAGAATCAAGAAAATGCTATGAGAATATACAAAAAGTTTGCAAAGTACATAATTACCTTTCATGCAATTTTTTGGAGAAAACAAGATTATAGGAGAGAAACAGTGAGACAAGATATGAAGGATTTTTTTAAGAGAAAGATTGATGTCCTAGCTTTAAGAATAAGACCAACAAAACCATGCACGGTGCAACAATCTATCGTTAAAAAAATAACGAGAATATGGTAAAAGAAGAAATTTAATCAATTGAGCATCATGTTCTTCTAGGTTTTCTCTAGGTGAAGACTAAAAAGCTTAGATGGGTTTTCTCTGCCATATTTCTTGATTTTCTCTCGTTGAACTAAAGAAGAAAGAGTTATGATCGATTTTCTTTTGGTCAAAAGATTAGGGAAACATTTCTTTAAACTGAAAAGGCAACTTTTTGTAGACATAGAAACTTCTTATTGAAGAATTATTTTCTTGAAACTGAAAAGATTATTTGTATCTTCTAACATGGGTAATTTTATTTAACCTGGGATAGGTTTGGTAGTAGTAGAGAAAGAGAGATTAGTCATGTAAATTACTCCTAATGGAGTTATTTTCAATTTAATATTATCTTTGGACTCTAAACCCATTGACCCTGTGATTTTAGACCTAAAACCCATCCCCTTAGAAATATATACTTATTTTATTATATTAACAAAAATATATAATGAAAATTAAAATAAGACTGTATAATAAGAAAATTAATTTTATACAAACATATAAAAAGATCAAATAATGAGAAATATTAACCTCTATATGCAGTGATGATGATGGTTATAGTATTAATGGTGGTAGTACTATCTTAAGAATGGTTATGTTTTATTGGTAATGAGGAGGCGGTAATGAAGTAGTGGTGGTGGACGTGTATCGATGGTAATAGAGTTGTGGCGGTTGTAGTGATCAATGGAGGCAGAGTTGTGGTAGTGATGGTGGTTGTGAAATAGATGGGGGTGTTGGGGTTAACGTTGCTAGTGTGGTGGTGGAATGGTGTTAGTTAAGGTGGTATAGTGTGGCGATGGAGTGGTTGATTGGTGGTTAAGTTGTCGTGGAATTGTTGTGGTGGTGGTGGTACGGCACGGGAGGTGGAATGGTGGTGATGGAGTTTCACTGGAGGTGGTGGAGTTGTAGCGGATCAAGGTGGTGATGGTATTGGAGTGGTAGCGGATGTGGTGGAGTGGCAATAATGGTGGAGTGGTAGCAGAGTGATAGTGATAGAGGTGGTGAAGTGATTGTGATGGTGGTAAATATTTCTTGACGGTACCAAAAGAAACAAATTTTGTTTTTTTTAACTTACCTATTTAACAAACAATTAAACAAAAACCACGAAATTTCGAGTTACAAGGAAAATAGATTTTTCTTGCTTAAAATCAGCTACAACTTTTTAGACCTACATGCATAAAGTTTTTAATAAGCACTTGTAACAAACTGCAAGCAGGCTTAATGACTTGTACTAAACTATTGGAGACCATTTCATCTCTCCAGCTTTATGTCCTTCCCTAATGGAAAATGGGTACACAGTATTAAGATCCAACGTCCAAACACTCAGTCCAAGAAAATAAAAGAAACTGTGTGCACTATCTCTTTAAAATCATTATATTGGAACTGGCCGGCTGCCGCCAAGATTCTGCCGGCTAACAAAAAGGGTTCTGGTAAGGAAAATAGTTTACTGTAAAGTAACTCCTTCTGGATCTAAAAGACAATGGCACCACATGCAAGTTTTTGCAACCACACAGTCGTCCCTTCCACCGCCAAATGACACCTTAATTCACTTCCAAATACTTCTTATGAAATCTTTTGATCAACTCTTATCTGAATAATATTTAAAATAAAAATATTATATTAATCCAAGTAATAAAAAAGGTAGATCTCAAATTATAGATCCTACCTTGATCCTACCCAAACCTAGCAGTAGAAAGGGGAAAAAGCAGTAGTGTACAAATAATACAGACAAAAACAAAATCAACTGACTCTAATATAACATGTTGGCCAAGCCAACCACATACTTGAAAGGAAAATTGTAAGCAAATATATGTTTATTTCTAATCTATGTAGTAAAAACCAAAAATGAAGTGTTCTATAATGTGATACCTAAGCTACTTTTTTTTTTTTCTATTATGTGATACCTAAGATACTTTTTATGAGATAAACAGATTATTATGATCATTAGAAACTTTTTTTGGGCACAGCTATCGGCCCTTTGCCGAATGACTCTTGGGGGACGGTTGATTGGTTTGACTCGGGTCAATCGGTCAATCAGTATTGACCAAACCATTCTTTTAGCACATAGATTTAGTGGCCAAGGAGAGTCGCGCCCGAGAAAAGATCGGCAAAAATCATCGAAAATTCTAAGCTTTCACCAACATTATCTTCTCTTCTCTCTCTCCAAAATCAACTGGAACCCTAAAGGCTGAAGTTATAGTCGATTTGTGAGAGAGAGGGGAAGAGAGTGAGTGAGAGAAAGAGGGAGATAAATGGTAGTGAGAGGTGGTGGAGGAGAGGAGGAAAAGAAAGTGATGATAGGTGCTTGTACTTGTTGGTTGGTGCTTACAGAGAAACTTAAAACGTGGCGGGTGTCAGTGGAGCCGCCTGCTAATAGTGTCATTCAGCTGGGTGCTTTTAGCAGGGCCAACACTTTTTTTTTTTTGAGAATCCGACTACGATCTACGTTAGTCATAAATCTTGATGGCAAATTGCTTACACCGAGATTCGATCCCACGACCTCATGAACTTAAGATCCAACAGTTGCACCAAAGGTTGGTGAACGGGCCAACACTTCTATACAGGTTTTAATATAATAACGAAGTATAACTAGTGTGTAATGGAATCAACTTTCAGCCTAAAGCACTATTAGGTGGTCTCATATTATCTCTCAATATTGTTTTTCTTTTCTATTTTTGTTATTTTATTCTTTATTGTTGGAAACGTTTTAAAGCTTTTAGCCCCCCATTTCCACTAGACGGTTTTAGGTGTACCTAAAAAATGATAATACTAATTTGGTCCTTTTAAGGCCCAAAATCCACTTTAGGTCTATTTTGGTTGGCATTGGCCTCCCCAACTATGCACATTCCCATTTTGCACGCCTGGATTGATTATTTGATATCATATAATAGATATCATATAATAGAGCATTTAACTATAGACGAAAATGGATTGATTATTTGATTACCATATGTTAATGTTATCATGAGTTATTTTGTAGTATAAACCCTTCTTGAAAGATATCATAATATATAGAGTTCTTTTTCTATTAACGTTAGCAAAATCGCCCACAATTTGGCAAAATATTTGTCCATCTTTACTAAATTACTCTTCCACTACAAAAGTTTGCCAAAGCATCTGTCAGTACTAGCTTTGAAATGCTAAGAAAACAATCTACAAGAAACAAAAAGCACAAACCAACTCTTCTTAAAAGAAATAATTCTTGTTTTGATGAACTATACCTAGACAAATCAACGCAGATTTGTCAACAACATTTCATTGTCGTAGTTCACGGACAACGCGAACCTTAAGTGCTTAAAGGGAAATACTTCCCCAAATCTCACAAGCCCACTCCTCCTAAAGCTAACCACTCGTGGCCCTGGAAATCCATCACCAAACAGTTCAATCAGATGGAGGGCCTTGTTTTCTGGGATATCAACAATGGTGAGAATATTAATATCTGGCAGGACTTCTAGATTCCCAACCATCCCTCCCCTATTACTAATCACAGCGGGACGAATCTGGAATGGGTAGCTCAACTCATAACCAATAATACCTGGAATATAAATGTTATTAATAATTACTTTAACAATGACATTTGCAGCTCAATTCTAAGCATAAATCTACAGGACAACCAAGAGGATAAACCGATATGGACGCTGACGAAATCAGGTAAATTATCAATTAAATCTATGTATAATTTTCTGAGACCAGTATGTGCTCACCCAATGCAGGACCAGAACAATTGGTTTTTTATCTGGAACATGAATACGATCCCTCGCATAAAACTATTTTTATGGAAATGTTGTACGAACAGTCTACCAGTTAAAGAAAAAATTGGTAAATTTATTGGAAACTCCTACTCCTGTATCAACTGTAATGATAACGAAACGTTAGACCACGTGATGCTTCATTGTACTTTTGCGAAAGCAATTTGGTTCCACTTTCAGGTTCGAACGGATCAATTAACTATAGTAAATCAATGGATGCAACAATGGAAAACTTTAGACAAAGAAACTACCAATCTATATGCTAAAATACTATGGTTCATTCGGAAAGCAAGGTTCGAAAATTGCTTTTCCACGAATAAGCAAAGCCCGAGACAAATGATAGAGAGGATCAACAATACCTCGACCACTCCACTCAAGATTGAGTCCATTATTACTAACAAATGCAGGGTAAAAACTAAGCAACAAACATGGAGACCTCCATCGACACCATTCCTGAAGTTAAACGTCGACACCTCATTCTCCACATTCACTGAACCGGCCGGGATAGGATGTACCATTCGAGATAAAGAGGCAAACTTTATTATAGCAGCAGCTGACTCAGTGCGATGCCAGAACGGGGAAGAATGCGAAAGCATGTCTATTCTCTCTAGTCTATTATGGGCTATACAGTTGAACATCACCCACGTACATGTAGAGAGTGACAATCAAGCATTAATCATTTTCATCAACGGAAAAAGTGTCGGCCTTCATTGGCAATCCAAAATAATCATGAAACAAGTTATGAACCATAAAGACAACTTCTCAAGCATCATCTTCACCTTTGTTCCTAGAGACTGCAATGCTCAGGCGGATGCACTCGCGAAATGGGGTCGTAGATATGGGCATATGAGAATCTGGAATGTTGTACCCTCTTTTATTTCTGTTTTACACTAGAGACCTTGTATGCTTTGTTTTTTATGCTAGTTTCTTTCATAAAAAAAAACCCTCTTGTTTTTTCTCTCTCACTTGACGTCATGTATTTCTCCTTAAAGCTAAAACTTTGTTTCACTTGTGAACCTCATTTTGGTTGAGGGTCACAGACTCACACGTATATCTCTACTCAGAGACCAATGTTCGAATCTTACCATCTGAAAAACGGTTTTGTTTGAAGAGTGGTTTACTCTACTTAATGCAACTCCATGCTAATATGGACTATGGTGACACCTGGGATATGTTGCATCTCGTACGTAATTTCATAGCTTAGCCAACTTTAGGAGTTCCAGTGATATGTATTAATGCTTGAGTTGTGGTCCTTTGGTTTGACTTTAGAAATGTAATTAGGGTGAAATACCATATCCATTCATCTATGCGCCCCTTATAATTTCTTTTTGAGATCAGTATCATGGATTGTTATGGTGAACCTCATTATCCAAAAAAATGATAATTAGTTGACTACAGTTGATAACTCAAGAAAATACCAAACACCTAACGGGTCAACCTGTATCAAGTCACGACGGAGGTTGAATCTGAAAGAAGTCTGTTACTCAAGTCCTAAACTAGTGGGCCGACACGACTGTCTAAGGCGCCTAAGCTCTGCTATAGCTCAAATACAATCAGGTTTATCCTGGGATTAAAGAGAAGATAAAGGAGTCCGTGTAATTAGGATCAATCCCTCAATCCTCAAATATGGGGGGTAGAAGTATGTCTGATGCTTTACCGTCTTAGCCCTTAATCCTATCGAAGATCCCAGTCGGTGAGGATCTTAAGTGTTTATTAACCTTGGGATTCAAAAGTCACGTAAGGAGGAAACTTCCCTTTTGGAATCTACAGATCGAAAACAGGATATATCCTAGATCCCGAGTATCTTCAAATAAGAGAACTTGCCCATTTAAAATATACAGGATAATCCCAAAGAGAAATCCTAGTATCTCACAACTACGAAATAGTAGTTCCAATACAACACAGAGGATCTCAGCCGCCTCATCAACACCCCCTATCTACTGTCAGTCAAATCAGTCTATTAAAGGTAATCAAATCGCTACAAAGAAGACAGACACAACAAGTAAGTCACAACTCCATAAACTTGGGTTCACTCAATGCTCAATATTTAACTACAAGTATAATCTGACTGTCTTGAGCGTCGGAAAGGTTTTCGAGTTTCTTGGGTTTTTCGCTCCCACCCCCTAGATGCTGTGGAGCATAGCGAGGTTAAATATAGCAGTCTCAACATCTTGCTTCGTTCCAAGAAGACAAATTTTGACATCAGCAGAACTTGTAATTCCACCATATGTTTTCAGTAATGCAACAGATATTGAAACCTTGCCGACCATGAGCATTGACTTCTAGCCATAGTCCATATTGCTTTCTCACATGCATCATTTCTATTCTTAATCAGCTTCTTGTCATCTTGGTCTTACCTGAAAGTGACACAACTCATCCTCAATCTCAACGTACGAGTATTGCTCATGACAGTTGATATAAACTTACTTCCTTGATTCTGATTTTGTGTCGAACATTTGTGTCCCAATGAGGTTCTTTTTTTTTTCTTTTTTTTATGAAGGACTTATATTATAGAAAAACAAGAAAATTATAAGTGGTTGTCCTTTTGGTATGTATAATTGTTAGTGTATTTGAATAAAATATAATAACTAGCTTTTATTTTGAAATAAAAAATAAAAAAGCTAAAGTGAGCTTAATCTTTTGGAGGAAACTAATTTTATCTATAAACAAACAAAATATCTTTTGTACTTACAACACTTACAGAATAAAGTGTAAACAATTTTCTTCCTCCTTACTAATATAGAAATGGAAACTTCAAACTAAAAGTGTTTCGTCCCACATCTTTCAAAGAGAAAAACTAGCTTGTGTTTATAATGAGAAAGTTCGGTGTAAGGGGTGTGGCTCCTTCGGGTTACAATAGTGCTCTCCGGAGGAGAGACCCATCACTTTTTAGAGGTACACCTTACCTTAGGCACACCACAATTTCTTCCATTTCTCACTTGCACACACCCGTGGATCGGGTCACGGACCCGGACCCGGACCCAAACTCAGACCCGGACGCCTTGGTATTGGTGTTGGAAACATTCCAGTATGAAATTCTCTCTGACTTCCTCTTCCACTACTGGCTAGTGGAAAGAGTCCAAGTACGTCTGTACTAGCTAGTTTTTATCCATTGTTGGATCAAAACAACCTGAAGTCGTCAGATCAGGTTTCCCCACTCTATAAATAAAGAAAACTCCCAGAGGAAAAATACACAGAAAACAAAATCGTCTTCTATCTCTCTCTCAGCTCTTACTCTTCTCTCTTTTATAGTTCTGTCAAGATCAGGAGATCAGAATTGAAGTTTGTTTCTTCAATTTATGATAAGGAATAGTTGAATCTTAGGGGACTACGTTTAGATACTGCAAAAGCAATACCAGAATCAACGGTAGCAAGGGCGTTTAAAGTCTTCAGGAAAGCGAGTCTAACTCGGGCCTCTATTCCACCTTTACTGTTTTACTATCTACTTGCAGGTTCATTATCTTCGATTGGTTCAGTTACTGTTTTGATAAAGCTCTGCAAAAAGATAAGTTGTCTTCTTTAACTTACTATTTTACTTCTCAATTAATCTCTGATTTTATTAGTTGGTTTTTAATATTATTTTGATAACAATAAACCCTGATATCTCAAGATTATTCATAGCCGCTCGAACTACGCGGTATGAGCTTTATCATTAGATTTCCTATTACAGTATTAGAAATTGACCGAAATGAAATTCTTCCTGATCTTTTATTTGCTATATGATTGTGTGGGAGACCCAATGGATAAACGCTATTTTTCCTGTTTATTGATTTATGAATGCTTGATTGTCTCTTTGAATGGTAACATTATTAAAAGATCAATTCTGCCCATAGGATCCCTTCTAAGATTGCCTTAGCTTCTCATTCTTGATTAATTCTTGCTAGAGTTTTGATTTCTGATGATGAGTGCTATCAAATGATAAGACTAATTCCTACTCTTTTATCCTTCGAATATTTAAAAGCTTATCTTATAGAATTGATTTGGGGAAGAGGGGCCTATGAGGATTGCTAGAGTTAATTATGCGTCATATTTTTGTCTGAATTTATCTCTGTATCGAAATGAACCATCTGGAAATTTGAAACCTGGTGCATTGTAACTCCGGTGGGTATTACTGTTCCCTGCATCTGGAAATTTATGTGTCCTTCGGGCTGACGAGCACAACTCCCTCCTCTATGTGTGAGTGCGAGTGAAGAGATCGACTCGACACATATAAAAATTATAACTAAATTTTGGACGGTCGATTTCATAAAGGAATGAGCACTATTAGAATGGGAAACTTACTCACGGTTCACACCTTATTTATTCTAATAGTGTTACCCCAAGGTTACAAATTATGAAATGGAGTGTGGACAATCACTGAGAAAGTCGACGCCTTTGAATCTTAGAGAACACTTGAGAACTCCATATTTTTGTTTTTTTGCTTCGCATACTTCATCTAATGCACATTGACTTTTCATATTTTTTTCCTTTTCATTTCTCTTTTTCTTTTTCTTTTTCATTTTCATTTCTTTACTTTCTTTTTTTTCTTTTTTTTCATTTCTTTTCTTTTATCACAATTTTAATGGCCGCTTCTCCTGAAATAACG
Organism: Eschscholzia californica; assembly: GCF_041429995.1. NCBI lineage: Eukaryota > Viridiplantae > Streptophyta > Magnoliopsida > Ranunculales > Papaveraceae > Eschscholzia > Eschscholzia californica. The sequence goes on from NW_028238461.1 coordinate 24,492,140, forward strand.
ATTTTTGTCCTTTTCAACCACTTACTCAAGTACCCTTCTTCTTTGACTTCTTAATGCCTCGTTCTCAAGGATCAAATCATAGATGGATGAAGTCTGTGGTTGTATATAGTCAACACTATTTTCAACCCTCCCATGCTAGCTATAAGAGTATAGTTTATTCGCATTCGTGATGTCATCTAGTGGTTAACGACTAGAACTCACGAGATCAAATAAGCTATGTAAAGTTCTGAGGTTCAGTAGCTCTTCATTCTACTCAGAATAAGCGCAAAACGGTATGCTCGACGATAATAAAAGGCTTTGAGGTAACATTGTGTTATGCTTCCACTAATGAGTAGTCTAGTTCACTTAAAACTGCTTCCTCTTCACTAAGGTAACATTCATATGAAAAGACAGCAACTCTAAAATTTATAGTTCGTGAAGAAATTTGTAGAAACGCATAGTATGATCAACTAGACTCACTCCAAGATGTTGTAACATGCAAAAAAATCACCACTAGACTCACATTTCCAATCAAAGAAAAAGCAATTAAAATTCGTCAACTTTGAACCCTCTTGTATTTTGAACTCAGGGACAATAAGTGAACATGCGCTTTCCTAATTTAAGCGGAACATTGTCATTAATGTTCTAAACATATTCATGAGAAAACAAGATACCGAGTAATGCTAAAGTAAAAAAAATTGGCCGGGATAGCAGTCAGACATACTATCTGGGTTGTTATTAATAGCATAGGAGTAGGTTAATAATATATATTTTATATATTGTAGCAATATTTTCTGTGTATATCCTAATCTTTACACAATCTTTCCATATGTAAATCCTAATCACATTGCCTATATAAAGGTATTGTTTCCATTCAATAATATAATGAGAATTACTCTACTATGGTATCTGAGCCACTCACAATGTAGAGTTTTTTTTTTCACAGTTCTCTTTGCAATTTTATTTTTCCTTTCTTCAAATTTTTTAATTTTTAATGGAGGCTCCTAGGATAACATCATTGTCAATCAATACAATGAGTAATGTTATACCTATTAAGCTACAATCTGACAATTATCTAGCATGGAAGAGTCTATTCTTACTAGTGCTTAAGAAATTCAGAGTATATGATCTCATTGATGGATCTAGGTTATGTCCACCTCAATTTATTAATGAGGAAAATAGACAAACCAACATTATCAATCAAGAGTATATTAAAGGGTTATTTTGCGAAAGGGGCGTAGATAAGTACCGGGTTTTGCGAAAGGGGCGTAACTATTTGTTATTTTGCGAAAGGGTCGTGGACTAACATTGACCGTTAAATAAATGTTAAATTTAACATCACATTACATGAATAGTTAACATTATTCATCTTTTTTTTTTCTTTCTTCCACCTTCGATTCTCATGGGAAATTGAAAGAGGTGTTGTCGCTTGAGTTTTACAAAGAGATTGTGCCGACAAGAGAAGAGCTTAGGGTTTTTTTTGTCAGTTTTTGATCCATTTTTTTAAATTCTTTTTTTTTTTTTAACGAATCCTCATCACACTTCTTAAATTCCTTTTACTTTCTAACTCTTTAAATTGAGTAGACAGAATAAAGTTTAGATTTATATTCATGTGCTTTTAGATTTTTTTTCTCTCTCCGTTTATGCCGGAGTTAAAATTTTGCTTCCTTTTTTATATTTCACATAAATATATTTTGATTATATCATTTATTCATCATGTATTAGATTATGAAATTCATTATTTAAATGTGTAATGCTAGAAAATCTAGAAAAATAATGTTTTTCAAGGTGGATGTCTTATTTTTCACCTTTGCGAATTTAGTGTCAAAATCGCATAAATTTCTTAAATGTATCAATATATTTTTTATTTAATGAAATTAGATTAACGGTGTTAGAACTTAACTGGTCAACACTAGTCCACGACCCTTTTGCAAAAAAATAAAAGGTCATGCCCCTTTCGCAAAACCCGGTACTTATGTATGACCCTTTCGCAAAATAACCCTATATTAAATGGGTTGAGGAGGACCAGACTTTACTCATATGGTTGAATTCTACTCTCTCTGATTCGGTGATTCCATATATCGTTGGAACATCATCTTCTCGGGAACTTTGGTTAAATCTCGAAGAAAATTTTGCAGCAGCTTCTACTGCCCATGTTCTCCAATTACAAGATAGATTAAGAGAATGTAAAAAGGGGGCGTCTACAATGGTAGAATTTTTATCCAATATAAAAAAGATCACAGATAGTCTTGCAGCAGCCGGTAGCCCGGCATCCAAAAATGAGGTGATCGTTAGTATTCTAAGAGGACTGCCATCTGAGTTCGATTCATTCGGGACTTCCATTCGACTTCGAAGTCCGCCTGTCTCTGTTGCCGAACTACATAATCTACTTATTAGTGAAGAGATCACTGATCTGAAAAAATTAAAGCAGCAGTTAATACCTCCATTCACTCTCAAGCCTTTTTAGCTTCTAATTTTAATAACAGATTTAGATCTCAGTTTCAACAACAATCCAACTATCAAAATAAGAATCGTAATTATCATAATAAAGGAAGGGGCAATACCAAACCTAACTTCAGCAACAACAATTCTCTCTCTCAGAAATCCAAAGGAAATTTTCAATTTAATTCTGATAAAACTGTTTGTCAGATCTGTCATCGAGTGGGACATTTGGCTACCGAATACTATCATCGAATGAATTTTTCTTATCAAGGGCGTGCTCCACCAAATAATTTGGCTGCCATGTTAGCTTCGGCCAATATTCTCGGATCTAATCCTTGGTTTGCCGATACAGGGGCTTCCAATCATGTTACACCAGATCTCTCCAATATTGCATCTAGTTCCAATTACAATGGGTCTGAAAAAATATCAGCAGCCAATGGTGAAGGTAGGCCCATACATCATATTGGTAATACTTCCTTTATCCAGAATAACAAAAAATTCCTTTTTAAAAATATTTTACATGTTCCTAAGGCCTCTCATAATCTATTATCAGTTCAAAAATTTACTTCTGATAATTGTTATTCCTTGACTTTTAATCCTTTTGGTTTTGTTGTTAAGGATCTGTTCTCGGACCAGATGCTCTTCCGCGGGCACTCTGAGGGTGGTCTTTATCCTCTACATTTTGGTTCTTCTTCATCAATTCAACCTACCTTTTCAGCATTTTCAGTGTCTTCTCCTACTACTCTTACCTGGCACAGACGACTTGGTCATCCTTCGTTCCAGACAATTCAGAAACTCAAGCATTTACTTCCTCAAGCTTCTACTTTTCAACCGATTTTTTGCAAAGAATGTCATCTTGGACGTAGCAAGAAACTTCCTTTTTATCCTTCAAATAATTGTACCTTTGTACCCTTAGAAATTTTATATATTGATCTCTGGGGACCTGCAGTTGTACCATCAATAGTGGTTACAAATACTATGTAAACATTATTGATGATTATTCAAAATTTTGTTGGGTTTTACCTTTGTCTCTCAAATCTGATTTTCGACATATTTTCTCAAATTTCAAAAACAAAATAGAAAATCTGTTAGGCCATTCAATCAAAATTGTTCGTACAGATGGAGGGGGGAATTTTTGCACAAAGAATTTGCTAAACTATTGTCTGACCCGGGAATTACTCACCATTTTACCTGTCCACATACCCCAGAACAAAATGAGGCCGCTGAATCAAAGCACCGTCATCTTCTTGACATCACTCGAACTTTTTTGATTCAGGCTCAACTTCCTTCAGATTATTGGTTAGAAGCACTTCTTACTGCTAATCACATCATTAACCTCCTTCCAACTCGTTCCTTAAATTTTTTAAGTCCTTAGGAAGCTCTCTTTAAATCTAAACCAGACTATACTTCCCTAAGAACATTTGGTTGTTCTTGCTTTCCTTGGCTTCGTCCTTACTCCACTTCTAAACTCTCTCCTCGCAGTCTTGAATGTGTCTTCTTGGGATATAGTAGTTCTCATAAGGGATTTCGTTGTCTTCATCCTCAAAGTGGGCGTGTTTACATTTCACGCCATGTAGTTTTTAATGAAGATCACTTTCCCTTCTCCTCTCTGATTTCTTCTTCATCAGGTGCACCTGTAATTTCTCAAAATCCTTTATTTCCTCTCTCCTATCCAAGATATGCAACAGAATCTTCTCAAAGTTTAACATCTCCTACAGATTCGCCAACCCATGTTCAGTTGTCTCCATCTATTGAGACTGCCCAACCTGTCCCATTGTCCCTCAATAATGACCTAATGGTCAATTCTTCTATTCCCTCACTAAATCATAATGATCAGTCAATCTCATCATCTTCTCAAACTCCCTCAAATCCATTTGTTAGTTCACCTATATCTACTTCACCACCCACCCTACCTCCTGTAATGCCAACTCCAACTATTAATTCCCAAAACCCACTTACCAATGCTTCCAATTCAACCTACACCACTTTGCCAGAGACCTTAAATCCTACGGTTAGTTCTACAACTGCCCCTTCTCTAAATTCTCACTCCATGATTACAAGGAGTAAGGCTGGTATTTTTAAACCAAAAGTTCTTTTGTCTACAAAATACCCAATCTCTTCTGCTCTGTTACTTGTTTCTATCCCTCCAACTCCTTCTTCTTTTACTCAGGCGGCAAAGGATTCAAAATGGTTGTCAGCTATGAATTTGGAATTTCAAGCCCTTTAAAAGGCTGGTACATGGTCTCTTGTTCCTCCCGATCCCTCTCAAAATGTGATCGGTTGTAAATGGGTTTTTAAAGTTAAGCAAATCTCAGATGGTAGTATAGAACGGTATAAGGCACGATTGGTAGCAAAGGGATTTTCCCAACAAGAAGGCGTTGATTACTCAGAGACTTTTAGTCCTGTTGCTAAATCGACTACTATTCGGGTTCTTCTCATGTTGGTTGTAAATTTTAATTGGTCTATTCGACAACTAGATGTGCAAAACGCATTTCTTCATGGTACTCTTCATGAAACGGTATTTATGCAACAACCTTTGGGCTTTAAAGATGTTAATTTTCCTAATCATGTATGCAGACTCCACAAATCCATTTATGGTCTTAAACAAGCTCCTCGGGCTTGGTATGAGAGTCTTGGTGATGCTCTCATGACACTTGGTTTTAGCAAATCTCTATCAGACTCATCTCTCTTTATTTACTCTAACAATGTAGTTTTATTGTACATCCTAGTCTATGTAGATGATATTATTGTGACTGGAAATTTTATTGTCGCTTGCCAATCTTTAATTCAACAGCTTGGCCTTTCTTTTGCAATGAAAGATTTGGGTGATCTCCATTATTTTCTTGGTTTGGAGGTCAAGAGAGATCAATCAGGTATTTTTCTCAACCAATCTAAATATGCTTTAGATCTCTTGACTAAAGCTAACATGGATGGTGCTAAACCATGTTCCACTCCGATGGCTCCTAGTACGAAACTCACTCCTCATGAGGGGGTGCCTCTAGAGAATCCTACATCCTACCGAAGTCTTGTTGGGGCTCTCCAATATCTCACTTGGACTCGGCCTGATATAAGTTATGCTGTGAGTCAAGTATGCCTTTTTATGCACCAGCCTACAACGACTCATCTTATCGTTGTTAAAAGGATATTGCGTTATATTAAGGGCACTATAGATTTCGGTCTCATTATCTCTAAGTCCTCTAATCTTTTCCTTCATGGGTATGCTGATGCGGATTGGGCCGGATCTCCCACTGACAGTCGTTCGACAAGTGGTTCTATTATTTTTCTTGGTGATACTCCGATTTCATGGTCCGCCAAGAAACAACCTACAGTCTCTCGATCATCTACAGAAGCGGAATATCGATCACTAGCTCATTGTGCAGCTGAAGTTGTATGGATCTGCTCTCTTCTTCGCGATTCCAAGTATTTTTTGCCACAGTCACCCCGTCTATGGTGTGATAATGTCTCTGCACTCGCTCTTGCTTCAAACCTGGTTTTTCACTCGAAGATCAAACATCTTGCTTTAGACTTCCACTTTATTCGGGAATTGGTTGCTTCTAAGTTGCTTACATTGAACTACATCTCTTCATCTCAACAAACAGCAGACTGCTTTACCAAAAGTCTCCCATCACCTCGCTTCATCGCTCTTCGAAACAAGCTCAAGGTGCTCCCTAGCCCCTTCATCTTGAGGGGGGGGGGGGGGGGGGGGGGGGGGCGGTAATAGCATAGGAGTAGGTTAATAATATATATGTTATATATTGTACGTAGCAATATTTTCTGTGTATATCCTAATCTTTACACAATCTTTCCATATGTAAATCCTAATCACATTGCCTATATAAAGGCTTTGTTTCCATTCAATAATATAATAAGAATTACTCTACTAGTTATTTGAAAGGGGTGCACAACCGAATACGAGTAGATGCACAGAATGATACGAGGGTTGAAGTATATATATAGGGAGATAAATGAAATCTCATACTTAATTACAAAAAGAATCCTACTTTACCAATTGGAATATACCTACCCCACACAAAGAAACATTGAGAGACACCCTCACGGGCAACAAAACAAGAAACAAAAAGTCATAAAAACAAGAAAATTAAATTACTAAGATCTAACTTACAAAAAAGTCATCAACCCAAAAGGAGCCTCCTTCCTTATGTGGCCTTAAATTGTTTGCATGTGACTCATCTCCCACTCTTTCATGTCAGATTAGAGACCCCGTGACCTCTTTCTCTCTCTCTCTCTCTTTATAAACTTCCTCAACAATCAAACTTATATAAAGCTCCATACGAATACTCCCATCTCACATTGTCATTTTCATTGTCATTTTTTCTCAAAAATGACAAATTACAAACATAATACAGTGTGCATATTTTTTCTTCTTCTCCTTCTCAATTCAACCCAAACACTTAGCAGACATACCAAAGGAACACGACCAAGGAAATCAGCCGGTGGTCGGGGCAATACCACCGGAAAACGACTACCGTCCAATACGACACAAACCCAACTCTCACAAGAACAATTCTTGAAATGGGTCAAGTTTGTTGGTAGTCTTAAACATTCACTCTTCTCTACTGCAATAAACAATCTCTTCCCTTCTTATACTCTTACTGTTAGTAAGAACCCAAATTCTGGTGATTTTACTACAATTCAATCTGCAATTGATTCACTTCCTTTTATCAATCTTGTTAGGGTTGTGATCAAAATTAAAGCAGGAACTTATATGTAAGTTTAGGAACTCTTGCTTTTATGTAGTTTAATTATTATGTTCTGATTAATTACTTCTGATGAATACTAAAATAGCTATCTAAATTCAGCTTTTTGACATTTTGGGGATTACCTCTTATATAATAGATCTGTGTGGCAGGCGTTACAACAAAAAAAAAAGGTCTATGTGGCAGGTAGGCCAATGGGTAACTCTGCTGCATTGTCGGGGGCTTTTATGTATATAAACGGTTGGTGACGAACCCACCAACCGATTGGGATAGTTCGAGGGCAGTCGAACTGGGCCCAAGCCCAACACAGACTAAGTCTAGTCAGAGAGTCCTCAGACTGCGGCAATATGTGGGTCTCCGATTGTTCAGTCTGAGGTCTACAGAGAGTGCCAAGAGAGAAATAAGCTAAAAGGAAAAGTATGGGGCGCTTTTAGAAACACCTATTGTTAGTTTGTGTGTACATTCAGATGTAACTTAAGAGTTATATTTTATCTGTGATTTTGTCATTCTCTTTCAAATCTTACTTCTGTTTTTGACTTTTGAAAAGGCGAAAAATATTTGGAAAGTTGTGAATCAGATTCTGAATTTCTTGTTTTCATGATTTATGTTTTCTTTATATTTTGTCCATTAATGACATCAATGTGATTCGATTCGAATCTTAATTTTTACAGAGAAAAGGTAGATATCCCAAGATTTAAATCATTTATAACAATAGAAGGAGCAGGTGCTGATAAAACAATTGTTCAATGGGGAGATACAGCTAAAACAATTGGTTCTAGAGGACAACCTATTGGAACTTATAGTTCTGCTACTTTCGCTGTTAATTCACCTTATTTCATTGCTAAAAACATTACCTTTCAGGTACATTTTCTTAGGTTTTCTGTCTCTCTAGAATCTACAACCGTGCTAAATGGCTGGACTTTAGAGGCGAACTATAGCCGAAAAGGTGACATGACAGGCCCCGATTGGATCGGCTGTGTCTCACTCCTCATGCCTGACCTATCTGGGTCAGCCACTTCACCTTTCCGGCTGTGGCCGGCCTCGAAAGTCGGGGCATTTAGCACGGTTGATGTCTCTTCTTTCTCTAAGATTGTATAAACAAATTTGACAGAATACGACACCACTACCACCACCAGGAGCAATGGGAGTACAAGCAGTAGCATTTAGGATATCAGCTGATACGGCAGCTTTTCTAGGGTGTAAGTTCTTGGGTGCACAAGACACACTCTATGATCACTTGGGCAGACATTATTATAAAGATTGCTATATTGAAGGGTCTGTTGATTTCATCTTTGGAGATGCACTCTCCTTATTTGAGGTTAGACTTTACAAAACTTCAAACATTTTTTCTTTTAGGTTTTTTCACCTTACTCCCTTCAAATTAATTGGTAATTGCGTTTACCTCGGAACTAACTTTATTCCTGATTCACTATATTGACAAAAAAATACTAAAATCATTTTTGACGCGTAAAAATAAAATGTGATTATAGTATAAATAATCGTATTACGATATAACATGTTATATGTTTATTACTTATAGTTCACATTATTGTATTATAATATAAAGTTTATTTTACTAAATGAAACTTAATGTTACAGAATATAAATTTGTATTGCAGTATGAAAGTTCATTTAACAATATGAGTTAACAAAATCCAACACGGTAGTTCTCAACAAAAAAAAAAAATCCAACACGGTAGTCAACTCTTCATTGAAAGTTCATCTTCATACGCCAAATCATGCTTCATGCTGCACTTTTTTTGTTATATTATGTCATCATCAATCCGATTTCACACGATTCTATTATAGTGATAGAAGAGAAATAATATTACGAGAAGACCGTGTGAACTTAAATTAGTAATCATATCTCAAAGTCTTCATACTACGTCATGAAACTACATACATTATGAACTTTCATACTACATTATGAAGATTTATATGCTATGTAGTTTCATATCATCATTTTGTGAAGTTTAAAACTATGCTATGAAATTCGCGTAAAAACTGGATAGAGCTTGAATACAAGTATGGCAAAATTTTGTGGGAAGAAAAATTAGAAAATATTCGATTTTATCAATATATGAATAAATCTTAATAATATCTTTTAAGAATAGGTGTTACACAAACACGTATTGATCTTCCTAATCAAATACATCAATTCAATCTGATGAATCGAGCTTCAATAATTTATAGAGACAAAAACTAGTGTTTTTATAAAAAAAAAAATTATCTATTCAAATAACAAATAATTCGATAAGGAACCGATTTGATACTTACCTAATTAGGTGTTAGGTTTATGATTTTTAAAGGTGTATATAAGGGTAATCTGGGTGTTACCCCTCTCACAGATTAGGTTTCAATCTTTAACTCTAAACCTATTACAAGTTCGCAAATATGTAGACTTTGGCCCTATGATGATTCATGAGGTAACCATAGGCAAAATTCATGCACAAAAATGAACCGTTCAAACATAGATACGTTAACAAACTAGGGAGGAATATCAGAATAGTTTTTGTTCCTATTCCCCTAAGATATTGTGCTATTATATTAGACTTCCTTTTATCAAAGAAGTAAAATTACGAAAATCAACCAAAAATGTTACGATTTATAAGTTATTTGTAACCGATGTACGAATATGCTATATAATATTTCTTTTTGTGACTCCAATAATTGTTTTTCAATGGCTAGAAAGTAGTATAAAAGTATGATTCTCTGAACTCTTTAGCAAGAAAAAGTTATTTTCATATTTGGTTTTAAAATAGATGTTATAATTGTGTGTTGGGTGGGTTTGGTAGGGATGTCATGTGCACGCAATAGCACAAAACTATGGTGCACTAACAGCACAAGGAAGAAAGAGCTTATTGGAGGACTCAGGGTTCTCATTTGTAAATTGTAAGGTGACTGGTTCAGGTGCACTTTACCTAGGAAGGGCATGGGGAAGCTTCTCAACGGTTATTTTTGCTTATACATACATGGACAACATTATCATTCCTAAGGGATGGTACAATTGGGGTGATCCCAATCGTGAAATGTAAGAACTCTTTCTCTCTATTTCTCCCTCCTTTTTTTACCTAATGGAGGACGACGAGTTAAAAAAATTATTTGAAATAAGGAATCGTGGAAATGTGTGTAGATAGTTGTAGCGGTGAAAAAAATCAGTAGACTTTGTCATCATTATTATTGTTTTTAAGTTATTATTTGTAATAAAATTGTTATTTTATAAAAAAAAAACACGGAAAAGGATTAATTTATTATTTTAAAGGCATACAAAAGGATTTTTTTTCTTAAAGATTTGAGTGGAAAAGACTAAAATTCTTTTAGGGATAAGTGCCTTTATGATTTGTTTTTGTGCAATGTTTAAAGTGACTTTCTTCTTCTTTTTGGATTTGTAGTATGGGGTCTGAGAGAGGCTACCTAAAATCTTTTAGAAATCCAATCATGGGACGGTTTTCTTATAAAACAAAAAAAGTTGGACCTTTTAAGTTATTTCCCTTTAATGGTGTCTTTGTCATTTTCAACTTTGAAATCTATTTTTCGCGTGCACAAAAGTATTAGGATAATCTCACATCAATAGTGGAGAGAACAAGTAGTTAGTTCATTAGCGGGAAGGAAATCTTACCTTAAGAAAGTTGTTTAACGAGTGAAAAAAAAAATTTAGTTCAAGAGTTCATCAGAATTAAAATCACACGAGCGAGAAAGAAATTCTATGAGTAGTTTACCTTTTGAAGTAGTTTATCAAATGTAGGGTCATCAATCTCTTGATAGATAAGAAATAATGCTTTTGTTTTTTTCTCAAGCATTTAACATGTGTTTTTTTACATAATTCATAAAAAATTTCTTCTTGTTGAGTTGGTTTTATATAACTATTTTGAACAATATCTCACAAATCTTGAGATCCTAACATACACTCATTTGTATGAGCCGGTTTTCGTAGTTTTTTTTTCTTAACTTAGCTATTGAAGGAAAGGAATGAAAAATCAACATATTTTGGTCGGAATTGTCGAAGTATCTCGGTTTTTCAGATTAGGGAAACGAAAGGAACTTACATAAATTTCGTGCAGATTTTCGGTCGAAATATTACGATGTTTCGGTTTAGATTTCAAAATATTCGACATTTAACCATGAAAACAAACCTTCATCCTTTCTTCTCCATCTTTTGGTGGATTTCTTGTTGATTTCATTTCTATTTCATTGTTTATAATCTTTTTCATGAAAACCCCATGAAACTACAACTAGATTCAAAAGATGAAACCCTAAAGATAAAAAGTGGGCAGCCAAAGGAAGAAGAAGAAGAAGAATAAATTTCATTCTTCAAAATCCTAATCTGAGTTTTTGCCCCTCATAAGTGTAAAAGGCTTCTCTCTTAAGGCAGACAGACGTCTTTGACACTTATGGAGGTCGCCCTTAAAACTTTCCTTCGGGTATGCACTTTGATGTTTTTGGTTATTTTAGCTTGAGTCTTTTTAATGTTATAGATTTGTTCATTGCACCCTAACCTAGATGTGTGATTGCAATTTACACCTCAAACCAACTGGTTCTGTTACAAATTCGTTATTTTTTTCATTGTTGCCCCTCATATCAACTCTTTTCAATAATAATAATAACAGAGTTCTCTTTTCTGCGGCTTTAGGCTTGCCGATGGATGAAACATATTGTTATATAGATACTCAACATATTTCTATTAATTTTGTGATTTTGTAAACCTTCCTCACTGACGAAATATTTCCATGATTAGAGGTTGTTTTATATTTGTCATTTTTCTTGCAAGATCTCCACAATCTAACAAACCCTAGATTCACATAAATTTCAAATGACAAGCTTATGCGGCTTTGATACCAATTTGTTGGAAATTAGAAGGTATAGATACACCAATAGGACCAAAATAGCTCGAAATATTCTCATCAACATGCCGCACAATTTCCTCATTTTGCATTGATTACCTTGAGTTATGTCTCTTCCATTTCATCTCAATTTTTTTTTTCTATAATATATGGCCAAGTAAATGGATTGCTTTTGTCTTGTTTTACTTTTACTTAAACTTTGGTTAATCTATTTTAACTGTGCTCAGATGGAATAAAATGACGCCCCATGAATATCTCAACCAAACTAGGTTAATATAATGTACCAATTCTGTAATAATAACAGTGGTTCTAAATCATTTGACTGAGTATATATTATGATGATGTTTCCCCATTCTGATTATGTGGTTTTGGATATGAAATGGCAGGACAGTGTTCTATGGGCAATACAAATGCACAGGACCAGGGGCAAGCTATGCAGGAAGAGTATCATGGTCAAGAGAACTAACTGATGAAGAAGCTAAGCCGTTTCTCTCATTGACCTTCATTGATGGATCCGAGTGGATTAAAATGTAAATTTATATATCATTTTTACAATTAATATCAATAAAAAAAAAAACTAATTGATGGTTTTTTACCAAGTTATGAATCATCTTCCCCTTGGGATTCTTTTTGTTCATACACTTGTGTCTTCTCCATTGCTAAAGATTTATGATCCTGCTACTTTTCCAAGAAGGAAAGTATGATGTACAAAAATGACTTTAGGTCATCATTCAAGATAAAAAGACTGTTGTCTCTAAACTTCGAAATGCTTCTTATAATTTTGGGAAAAAACTTACGAAGAACTTGGGAAACTTTCCGACGCTCAAGTCAGTAAAGGATTCTTGCAGTTAGAAAATTGAATTGAAACCCCAAAGTTAAAATTTGAACATTCGATTGATTGTTTGCCCAGTTTAGGTCGAATTTTTGCTTTATGTAGGCTCATCCAGCCAACCGTGATGAGCGGTTGTGATGAGGCGGTGAAGATCCGCCGACTTATGATGAAACTACAATTTAGTAGTCATAGTAAGATAAGTTCCCTTGCTCGAAGATATTCCGTATTTTGGATAGATCGTATTGCCGATCTTTTTGATTTCGTGGGAAAAGTTTTCTCATGAGGGACTCTCGTATCCCAAGTCACTTAGATATTATTTGTCCCCTATCTTGAATCTGATTGGGGCTTAGGTTGAGAAAGTATTAGGCATCCCCACATTTCGGGATTAAGGTATGGACTCCCTGACTTCTCCCAAGTTCAAGGCAGACCTGATTATATTAAAGCCAAAACAAGACTTGGGCGCCTAGGATACTTGTACTCATCCCTACCTCGGGGCATGAGTGATAGAGTTCTTTCAAATTCACCTCCTTGGTTGACTGTCATGGATTGACCCGGTTGATTCTTAGTCTTTTCTTGACTTATTGACTTACTCAACTGATGACCAATATTTAATTCATCGAAGTCATTTGTTGTTCATTTTAAAACTGTTGGGAAGACTCGACACATGATGGGCTCATTAATCAGTTGTCAAACTCATTATAGCGACAAAGTCAGTCACAAATATATCAAGATCAACAAACCCATCATATGTTTCAAGAGCATGACACATTTTAAATCTTGTGGCCTCATGGCATTCAATATTTCCATAATGAAAGGCGGAGAAGTCAATCTGCCCAACTTCAGAGCCTCCTTGTCTTGTATCTTCTTCTTCATCTTTGTGAATTTGTGTACCATCAAGCAGTTGAAAGTTGGTCTCTTTTTTATTTTCGGGCTTTATCTCCAAAACATTGTGTGGTGGTACTTTTTGACCCTCCTTCTCTCTCCGGTTGACGCAACTCCTTCATGTTCCTTTTGGAGATTTTTTATTTCTCTATGTCTTTTGTCATGTCGCTTCTGTGAAGAGGTAAATCACCTCTTGATAATAGAAGATAATAATTAACTGAACACAGAGAGAGAGGGAGAGAAGTCGTGTGGGAGAGAGAGATAGAGATGGGAGAAAGAATTTTCTGTGTGTTTTATTCATAGGTTTACATGGGTATTTATAGTTTTACAAGTACGTTACACATAGCAGTAATCTAGGAAAATTGGGAAACTTCCTTATACAAGAATATTACATAAAATAACAACTTCCTTAATATCTAACCCTAGCCGATTTAGGCATGTGGGCAGTTGGTTGGGCCTTGCATGAGGTCGGTTGGACCTCTTTTGATGGGCTCGGTTGGATGGTCTGGTGAGATACCTTAACACTCCCCCTCAAGTTGGAGCAGAAAGGGACGTGATGTCCAACTTGGCAATAATCTTCTTGAATGCATCCGCTCCAAGTGGTTTCGTAAAAATATCCGCAAGTTGTTCAGAAGTTGGTGTAAAACGAGAAGCGATGATGTTTGCTTTGATCTTTTCCCGAACGAAGTGACAGTCAATCTCAATATGCTTTGTTCGTTCATGGAAAACTGGGTTATCGACAATGTGAAGAGCAGCTTTATTATCACAATGAACCGTCATGGGAGAAGAATCATCAATACCAAAATCCTTAAGCAGATACTTCAACCATTGAAGCTCACTAGTAAGATGTGCTAGCGCACGATATTCTGCTTTGGCAGATGATTTAGCAATTGTCGGTTGCTTATTGGATTCCCAAGAGAGTGGACTAGAACCCAACATAGTGAAATATCCTGTGATAAAACGACGAGTGGAGGGACATTTAGCCTAGTCAGAGTCACAGTATCTAGTTATATGGGAAGAACTGGATGAAGATAGTATCCAGTTAACTGCGTAACTGATATCAAGACGTGTTACGGTAAGATACAGAAGACGGCCAATGAGGCGTCTATAAATGGTGGGATCTGGAAGAGGATCACCATCGGAATGACTGAGACGGAGCTTTTGTTCCATTGGAAACGGAGAAGGGCGACAGGCAGAAAGGCATGAGTCTTTAATGATATCCAGAGCGTATTTTCGTTGACAGAGAAAGATACCTTTGGATGATCGCGAAACTTCGATTCCTAAAATTATTGAAGACGACCTAAATCCTTAAGAGAAAAAGTGTTGTGGAGAAAGGTTTTAGGTTTAGAAATGGCTGATTCATTATTTCCGGTGATGATAATGTCGTCCACGTAAACCAAGACATATATACGAATAGATGATGTGCATATAGAGAATAATGAATAGTCAGAAAGGGACTGTTTGAAACCTTTCTTGATTAAAACAGAAGAAAATTTGGAGAACCATTGACGGGATGATGCCTGTTTTAGGCCATAGAGTGATTTTCGCAAACGACAAACTTTAAACTCCCCCTGTTTGGAAAAACCAGGAGGAAGTTTCATGAAGACCTCTTCATCGAGGTCACCCTGGAGAAAGGCATTGTTGACGTCTAGTTAGTGAACAGACCAACCTTTAACAGCTGCGATTGAAAGAAGGACACAGACTGTAACCAACTTTGCGACTAGAGCAAAGGTGTCATGGAAATCAAGACCCTCGATTTGGGTGTAGCCCTTTGCTACAAGACGAGCTTTATATCGTTCGATAGAGCCATCGGCTTTGAATTTGATTTTATATACCCATTTACAGCCGATCGCCCTCTTTCCCGAGGGAAGGTCTTTAATGGTCCATGTGTTATTGGATTTTAAAGCGGCGATTTCTTTTTCCATTGCCTCACGCCAATGAGGTGATTTAACTGCCTGAGAAAACGAAGTAGGCTCAACGGTAGTGATAACCGAATAAAGAAAGACCCGGTGAGAGTCTCAAAGTTTCTTAAAATCGAGATACTCAGTAAGAGGATATAAAGCTTTAGAATTCGGGTAAGAGTGACATATATAGTCATCAAGATGTGACGGTGGGCGGCGGACGCGTGTAGGCCGATGAGATGTAGCCGGTTCAGCCGGTGAGGGTGCCTCAAGATAAATTGATGTGGGGCCGATTGGTGAACGAGCTGGGCTGGTAGACATATCAGGGTTGTGCCCGGAGGTTCTCGTAGAAGGAACGAAGAATGGTTGGCCTGAGTTGACTGTAGCGGCAGGGGCGATGTGTTGACCCGTGAAGGTGTACCGATAGGTACATCAGTCTGGTCGTAGGAGGGTAAAGGAGAACCCAAATGAGGAGATGGAGATGAGACGGTGGGAAAAACGAATGTGCCATCATCCGGCGCCCGTGAAGGAGTAGTCGGAGGAACCGGATGTGGAGTCAACATCGAGAATTTATCTTTGTGAAAAAGGACATCACGAGATGTGATTATCTTACGAGAGGCTAAGTCGAAGACGCGATAGCCCTTTTGATTGTGTGGGTAGCCGACAAAAATTCCCGGAGAAACGCGGGAATCTAATTTGGTTTTGACCAATGGTCGTCGAGTATAACATAGACAACCAGAAACCCGATGATGATCGAACTTTGGAGGAGATCCCAATAGTTTTTCATGATGAGAGAGACCCTTTAATGTGGATGCGGGCAATTTATTAATTAGATAAACTGCCGTTAGAACACACTCACCCCAAAAAGAGAGTGGTAGATGGGCCTGAAGGCGTAGAGAACGTGCTACCTCTAGAATGTGTCGATGTTTTCTTTCGACGATTCATTTCTGTTGAGGAGTATGAGAACAACTAGTTTGATGGATGATACCCTTTTTGCGGAACCAAGATTGGATATCGTTGTTCATAAATTCCGTACCATTGTCTGAACGAATGGTCTGAATGTGTCGATGTATTGATTTGACAAATATCGTGAAAAAATTTTGATTAATCTGAAGGTGTCAGATTTATTTGACATTAAAAAGATCCAAGTACAACGAGCGAAATCGTCTACCAAAGTTAGGAAATAACGACAACCGGATTGTGAGGGGACAGAAAAAGGTCCCCATAAATCGGCATGAAGAAGTTCAAAAGAACGAGAAGAAGAAGTATGACTTAATGAAAAAGGTAAACGTGTAAATTTGGACAAGGGGCAAATTTCGCACGGAATTTTATTGATTGAAACTAACTTCATACATGGAGTTTTTGAAATTAAATACTTAAAAGTAGTAAAAGAAGGATGTCCTAGGCGCCAATGCCATATATCGGAAACATCTTTATTATTGAGACTAGTACTAGAAACTGAAAACGAACAAATCCTAAGATCCGTGCGAAGAAAATTAGTCCATCATGGAGATCACTAAGTCCAATCGTTCGTCAATTTATCCTGAAAGAAACAAGAAGCGAAATCGAATGTTACTAGACATCGAAGAGAAGTAGTGATTGAGAAATAGAAATTAAATTGATTTTAAATTCTGGAATGTGTAAAACATTAGGAAGTAGAAATTATTTATTGAAAACAATTGTTCCAATATGACTAAGTTTAATGCGAGAGCCATCGGAAGACGAACATAGTAATTGGATGGGACATTAGTATAATAAGAGAAGAGAGATAAACGGCAACAAATGTGTTTGGCGGCGTCAGAATCGATAACCCAAGGAGAAGATAGAAAAGAAATAGCTGAGAGATTATTAACCGAACCCATGAGGTTAATGCCCGGTCGGTTTGGCTAGGCGCGGTTTGACTAGGCGCGATTTGGAGGGTGCCTACAGAATTTCGTTGCTGGTCAAGAAGGGACAGCAGCCCATGGTATTGCTCATTAGATAAGCTTGTTGCTAGAGGCACCTCCATGTTGTTTTGGGTTTTGGTGGTAGTGGAAACGGAGGTCGCGAGTTGACCCGATGGTCAGTTCGGTCGGGGACGGCCCATCTGACCTTGCCGATTCGGGTAACCGTGAAGTTGGAAGCATGTGGCCCGAACGTGACCATGTTTTTGGCAATAATCACAAAAAGGATGTGGTCATTTCGGACGTTGTTCCTCCATACGAAAGGGACGTTGATCATTAAAAGTGGCAAGAGTAGCGGCCTTCGGTGGATTAGAAGTAGCGGCCATGATGTTTTGTTAGATTTCCTCTTGCTTAACAAGTGAGTGAATCTTCAAAATCGAAGGAAAAGGATCCATCAATAGAACTTGACTTCGAATTGCCGAAAATCAATCATGAAGTCCTTGAAGAAATTCTATGGCACATTCTTGATTAGAACGATCAAGTAATGATTTTCCTTGGCCACAAATACATGGATCAACAACCAAAAGATATTGTAACTCATCTTGAAGAGATTTAAGTTGAGTGAAATACGAAGAAACATCATGTCCTTCTTGTTTGAAGGAAGTGATTGCCCGTTTTAATTGATTTTCGGAGCATTGGTTTGAAAAACCTATCATATAAATTACGCCAAATATCGGCGACATTATCATCGTATAGAACAGAAGACCGGATATCCAGAGAAATAGAATTGATGATCCAACTACTAACAAGATCATTACACCTTCCCCATGAGTGTAATTGAGATGGAGAAGTGGGTTTGGGAATAGAACCGTCTACAAACCCGAACTTATCTTTTGCTCGAATAGCCATTTTCATAGCTCTTGACTAGGAGGCATAGTTATCTCTGGTTAATAATGGAGTGATGAGAATAGTAGTTGCTGAATCAGAGTGATGAACATCAAACACCAGATTAGGTGGAGAATGAGGAGTATAATCTCCAAAATCGATATCAGTAGTCATGGTGAAATAAATTGATATTCAAAAAAAAATTGAATTGGCTCTTAAACCATGTGAAGAGGTAAATCACCTCTTGATAATAGAAGATAATAATAATTAACTGAACAAAGAGAGAGAGAGAGGGAGGGAGAGAAATCGTGTGGGAGAGAGAGAGAGATGGGGGAAAGAATTCTTTGTGTATTTTATTCATAGGTTTACATGGGTATTTATAGTTTTACAAGTAAGTTACACATAGCAGTAATCTAGGGAAATTAGGAAACTTCCTTATACAAGAATATTACATAAAATAACAACTTTCTTAATATCTAACCCTAGCCGATTTAGACATGTGGGTCAGTAGGTTGGGCCTTGCATGAGGTCGGTTGGACCTCTCTTGATGGACTCGGTTGGATGGCCTGGTGAGATACCTTAACAGCTTCTTTCCCCATCCTTGATGACAAAGGGAGTAGAAGGAGGTGTACGACGTTTTGCAAACCCCTTTTCTGACAAGGGATTTGATAGGCTCCATTTTTGCTTCACTTCCCTTTGTCTTCTTATCTAGTTTAGTTCTTCAGTCGTTTTCTTCATTCGATATCTCGGGCGGAGTAGAGCTCAAGGTGTCGAGCTTACTTCTGCAGACCTTTATGTTATGATTATCTTGTCAAAGTAGGGTTTAGGGGTGGAGCTTACTCAGATTCACCTCTTTAGTTGCCTCTATGATGTAGCAGAGCTGAAGGTGGCGAAGAGACTCGTATCGGCCTCACTACAATATCTTTGGTTAAAATAAGGCTGAGGAAACAGAATTCGGTTTCACCACTCTAGTTGATATATCAAAGGCTCATTCTTTGTATCTGTGATGAAGCTTGCACGTCTTACTCGGGTCAATTTGTTAACATCTTGATTTAGTCAAAATTCATCACTAAATATTGGCTCAACAGCAAACGACAACTTAATAGCCTTGATCTCATGGCAACTCTAAATATACCACACACTAGATCTCCTTAAATGAGAGTTTGTGTACGTATTACAAAATTTAAGTTGACTTCATAATTCAATTTTAAGTAATTTTTATGTAATCTAAACCATCAAATATACTTGCTAATTGCAGTGGTTGTTTACTTGTTTTTATTAGAGTCTAAAAGTATAGCTAATTAACTTGGACAATGATAAAATTCTTGACAAGATCCTTGAAATGATGAGTAATTTTCACTAAAAGACAAAAGTTTTTCAAAGTTTGATTTTAATCTGGACTGTTCTTTTACCCGTGTGACTCATCGTGTCAAGAATCTTGTCAAAGATTCTTTGTACACTTAGCATTCCCCTACTAATTATAAGGGATATTATACAGGTAATGCCTAAAGTTGTTAAAGACAAACTAGCTAAAGGCAATCCCTACATTGGTTAAAGGCAATGTGTGTCTAGGAGGCAATGCCTCAACCAATGTTTAACCTAACGATGTCAATTGCCGCTAGGTCATCGGAACTTGCGGCTGAATTGAATTTTTTTTCTCTCTCTCCATCCTTTTCTTCTTCTCATCTTCGCCTATTTCTCTCTACTTGCCTTAAACAATCCAAAGAATCAAAGCCAGCACAATAAAACAAGATCACAAATCCTAATTTTGGCACTAACATTTCATAACATAATCTGACATTAAAGAGGTAAATATCAAGTCAAGAAAGAATTTATATCTAACTTGGAAAAATTATAATTTTACTGACTTCATTTGACTGCCCCAAGTAAGAGTACTGAGACCCAATCAAATTGATGATTGATTAACTCCTAAGATGGCAAGATCATATAGTAATTTTTCCAAGTGATTTTAATCTTTTCTCCGAAAGTAAAACTCCACATAACAGAAAACAAACATTTAAGTATCGACGAGTTGGTGATTAAGTGTGTAGGATCCCCGCTTGTAGAATGCACCCTGATTTCGATCTTTTCTCCGAGTTGGTGATTAAGTGTGTAGGATCCCCGCTTGTAGAATGCACCTTAATGATCAAAAAGTAGGGAGAGACATAAGAGAAGATGAGAAGAACGAAGAAGAAGAAGGAGAAGAAGATTTATTTATTAATATTTAGAATAACACTTGAAGGGAGCATTGGTTTTAACCAAACCTAGTCACATATAATTGACCAAGTCAAACTTGTAAAATATACTGCCTATAAAATTTTCCTATCAATAGTATTGTTTTAACCTTTACCATACTTTTTTTGCTTTTGAGCGTATAAACCGAAAGACGGGCCTTAATCATAGGTTTAGTCCTCTCTAATCCCGTAAAGGGTTTAAAAACCAAAATATTAAGTTAAATGGATATCTAGTCCATTTGTATCCACCTCGAGAGAAAACACAAATCCCTAGAATACAACATTAATCTTAATACCTAAACTAACCTTCCTCATATATAAAAACAGATTTACCTTCAAAATCCCCAAATATCTTTTTCCATTTTTATCTCCCACCTTCTCTCTCCAATCACGTTTCTAACTAAAGTAACCTCTATCTTCATTATCTTCAATAACCGAAATTGTTTTTTTTTTTTTCTCTCTAAATCCGAATCATCTGATAATCCTCCATTAATATCAGAAATCATGTTTCATCTTCATTAGAGCAACTGTAAACACCTTCATCGTTCATCAGGATAAACTACATTTTCAGAAGTCTTTATTCGTACCATTAATAAGATTTAATATTGCTTTTCAGGTATTCAAACAGATTCTCTCTCTCTAAAGTTAAACATATATGATTTTGATTTTTATCTCAAAGATTTGATTACTATTTCATTAACATACTCGATTTGTTGTTTATTTTCTCATTCTATGATATTCATGACTGTTTATAATCTTGATGTTTAATCCTTCTTTACTGATTCCTTCAAATCGATTATGTTTTGTTTTCATCCGATTATTATATCATTTTTCATTAGATTTAGGTTTAAGTTGCTTCTTGATTTTCTGATATTTCTTCACCTCAGATCTTTGGTGTCGTACAATTTTATGAACCAGGTGTTATTCCGTACGTTTATCATAACAGAATATACAATATAGGTAATTTACAGTAAATTTTCATACTTTCTAGTACATTACTTAAACATCTTCCGGACCATGTTTTTATAAGAGAATGTAAAATATGCGTAATTTGTTATACATTATATATAATATATAATAAATTCTAAAACATCGTATAAGTGCACATAAATTATGTATTATTTATTTACCATTACTCATACTTTTCACACAAAACAGTAGCCTTGTTAAGCTTACCAAACTACTCAAAACCTTCAAATATTGTCAAAATTTGACAAACATTATTCATAATTTACGGAACTGTACATGTAGTTTATAATACAATATATGATTTTTAATGTATGTGTATTTATGTGTGTAGATTTGATATAACCGATGGAATTTCAAACAGAATCATCAAATCAAAGTAAGTAAACAAAGCTAAAACCTGATGACTCGGATAAAATATTTACTGAAGTTGGTCAGTTGTTTCCCGGTGGTGCAAAAATATTTGGATATGCTCTTCGATAATATAATGTAACTGTTGTTTGTCCTACTCAAAACTACAAATGGAGAGTACATGGATGAGCACCATTTTTGAACCAGAGAAGATTTTGTACGTTTTTTTTGTAACAGAATGTAAACGATGCGTAATGTAAAAGAAATTATGTGTAATTTATTGAACAAGACCCACATACATTTGATAAATTACGTTGTATACATGACAAATGATGGTTTCCTCGTCAGAAATAACACAAAATTTACGTATTTATTTCATAATTTGTATTCAATGTGTATGTATGTATGAGTAAAAACGAAAACAAATGCTGCTTTAATGTTCCCAGAAAAATATACTATTTCCAAATCTGAAAGTTAAGTGAGAGAAAGTGATATATATGTTTTGTATATTAACCCCCAAATCACGCTAAATTGATCCCAGAAAATATACTCTTTCCAAATCTGAAAGTGAAGTCAAAGAAAATTGATTTGAATCGAAAAAAAATTAACATAATAAGATAGAGAAAATTGATTTGGTTTCCAAATCTATAAAGAAGAGAGAGAAAATTGATTTGAAAATATCCGTGGTGATGGCGTTTTGTTTTGGTTAGGATTTTGGTTTCTGATTGATTCAGATAATAGGAAAGAGAAAATTTGATTTCCAAATCTGTTTAGAGGAGAGAGAAATTATGATTTGTTTTAAGGGTCCATGGGTATATAGTCCAAAATAATGTTCAAAAAGGGTTTAGGATCCAATCTTTCCAAAAAAATGGATTTTTAGTCCTTTTACCATATGGACATAAAAACCCTCACTTTCTAAAACATAGTCCCGTCAATGTCCCACCTTCATATTTCACGAGTTTTTAATTTGGGGGCTGAAAGAATCTGGAAAGGCAAGATTTGGACGTGATTTGAGGGTTTTAATAGGAAGTAACAGATCAAGGATATTTTCCAAAACAGATTTGGAAAACGGATATTTTCCAAAACAGATTTTCTCTCTCATCCTTTCAGATTTGGAAACTAAATCTATATATCACTTTCTCTCACTTAACTTTCAGATTTGGAAAGAGTATACTTTCTAAGATCAATTAGCGTGATTTGGGGGTTAATATTCAAAACATATATATCAACTTTCTCTCACTTAACTTTCGTTTTTACTCATACATAAACACACATCGAATACAAATTATGAAACAAGTTTGTAAATTATGTGTTATTTATGACGAGGAAACCAAAATTTGTCATGTATAAAACGTAATTTATCATATGTATGTGTGTCATGTCCATTATGTACCATTGAATACTTAGATTATTTTGTGACATAAATTACTTGTTTTTTACGCGTACATGTCCATTATGTACCATAAATTATGGTAACATGTTAGGAAATGTAAATCTGAAATCATGATTTTTGTTATAAAGTATGTGATTTATCATAAATTATGTATACTGTATATTAAATAACACAACCTTTGTACGACTGAAATGAAATTTTATTGAACAATAATCTGTGTTTTATTGTAGTAAATGAAAAGAACATAGTAGACTAGGTAACTTAAAAACAAACTCCGTTGGAATATTGCCCGAGCTCTCGATCCTTGCTGTCTTTGGTCTTCCAGGTCTACGGCGAATCAAACATGGTAGTGTTTTTGACTCTTCATTAAATGTACGTGGTTCATCAAAGTTAGGGGCGGGGCTTATATGTTCCTTGTAAGTCTTCACATAAGACTCTGTTGTCCAAACAGGATCATAGAAATAATCTTCTTCATCGTAATTTATGCTTCTATTGTTTATGTGATGATTCTGTAGGAAATTCCATCAGTGTTGGTTTACTACAAGAAAAATAACATATACATTAGTTAGAAAAAATTAGAATTTATCATAAACGACATTAAACAATGAATAAATTATCCATAATGTTTAATAAACTTCAACATGTGTTGGAGATAAATAGTATTTTAGTTTGAATCACATTAACACTGTAATATAACACAAATATGTGTAATTTGCTATAATTACATGTATTGATTCAGAAATTACGCAATTATACGTACTTTATGAATAATTAAACATTCTTTTAAATAAGACTGCTAAAGTATGTATAACTGTTAACAGATTACATATATTTTACATTCTGTTATACAGTTGCAGTAAGGTCGAAATTGGTGTAATGTAGTTTAAAGTATGAAAAATTTAATACAAATTACTTACAATGTACATTCTGTTAAGAGAAACCGTACGGAATAATATCTGGATAAAAAATGTACGGATGCGAAGTTCTGATGTGAAAAAATGTCAGAAAATCAGAAACCCTAATATCAGAAAATCAAAAACCTAAATTACAGATCTGAAATCTTCTGTATGCAAAAGAGAATGAATGATGTTTCGGTTTTAGAAAGAGATTAAAATCTGGTTTGTAAATAATTAAAACGATTTATAATCAATAGGAAAACTAAATCTAATGAAATATGATATGATGATTCGATGACACAGTGATTACAACCATTTATAAACAAAATCATATAAATCTTAGAAGATGTTAAGCGAAAACCTAAATTTGAAAGATGGTTTCTTACCTTGTAATAAGATGAAACTGTAGATCTTGAAAATAAACTTGATATGAAGAGATATAAATGGAAATGGAGTTTTAAGCTTGTGTATTGGATTATAATATACGAAGCTTCTTCACAATAAGAACGAATATAAAAAGTTTCGGTTTTAGAAAGAGAAACAATTGTGGATTTCCGATTTTGATTATAAATGAAGATCATGTTTCGGTTATTAAGATGGTGATTGGAGAGATAAAGAAGGAGATAAAAAAAGAAACCGAATATTAGTGGATCGGATCAAAACGGAATTGAGTTTAATATATATAAGGTTATATTTGGTATTATGAATTACTAAGCATCCTAGGGATCTGGGTTTTCTATCGAGATGGATCCAAATGGACTAGATATCCATTTAAATTAATATTTTGGTTTTTAAACCCTTTATGAGATTAGAGAGGACTAAAACTGTTATTAGGGTCCGTTTTTTGGTCTATACGCTCAAAATTTCTTGTTTCAATCCAATTTTTGCTAATAAATCCCCCAAATCACGTCCAAATCTATCTTTTCAAAACGCGCGAAATTTGAGCGTGGGACATTAACGATACTGTGTTTAGAAAGTGAGGGTTTTTATGTCCATATTTTGGGAAGATTGGATCATAAACCATTTTTAAACATTATTTTGGTCTATATATCCATGGACCCTACTTTTTTTTGTTGAATTACTTTTACCATACTTGTTAATTTACCAAAATTAATCCAGATAAATAAATAAATAAGTACAAGTGGCATACACCAGGCCATAGTAATTTTGTAGTCTTTGATCCTAAATTCTAGGGCGAAATAAATTGGCATTGAAATTCTTTGCTTGAGACGCAAGAAAATCGAGAGTGGAGTTCCTTTTCTTCTCTCTTTTCTATTCCTCGTTTCTGCACAGATCTCAATAGATTTGCCCCGGACATACTTTGACTGTTGAAGTGTCTGGGCTCAGAGCACAACAATTGTTCTATTTTATTAGAAAACTGTACACAGAATATCCAACGGACGGTCAAAAGTGTTGGAGCCAGGTAGTTGCCTTTATAATTCTTGCCGGTTGAAAATGCAGTACCATAAAGTGCCTTTTGGAAGAAATGACGACTAATCATGTTCTCAAAGATCCAGATGTTTGGGTGTTGAAACTTGCTTCTCCCAAGAGCCACAACACTGCTTTTTTTTTTTTAAAATGAACTGATTCATTGATCTAAAGGAGAAATACAAAATCAGTACATTAACAAGATGACCTCTGAGAGTGCCAAACTTGAGAGTGCTTGGAAATTCTAGTTTACTTAGCAAGCGTATCAGCTTGACTATTAGCATCCCTATTAACAAATTTACAAGAAAAGTTGATAAAAGAAGATCGTAATAATCTGATTTGGTTGATCTTGTGTCTACTAGTCCAGTGAGCTGCTGCACTATCTCCATTGATTGCCTTGATGATGTTATTAGAGTCTCCTTCCAAAATTAAGTTAACAAAATTCAGATCTTTGGCCATGGATATAGCTTGATATGCCGCTACAGCCTCCCCTTCGTCTATTGTTCTGCATCGTATGATGGTTGATTTTCCTGCTATAAACACTGCTTTAAACAAATTTCAAAATTTCCACATTATAAAATTTAGGAGGCGACTTTGAGGAACGATAAATTGTGAGGCAACTAATCATGTCTTACAAAATTAGTCAAGTGAGATTGATATTTTTTTTTTTTTTTTTGTTACAAGACTTTCAATTTTGGAAGTTAAAAAATTAAATTTTTAGAAGATCTAATAAAAGAATTTAGAAAGAACTTTTATTAACTTAAACAAAATCTTTCTATGGATCTAAACTTGTTCTAAGTGTTTCTTTTCTTTATCTTCTTCTCCAAAGCTTTGTTTTCTTCTAATTACTAAATCCTATAAATACGGATAACAAACCTACAATGTTTCGAAGTGATCAAAAATATGTTTTAGGACTCACAATTAACTAATTTTTATGGTTTAGAATGTGTTTACCTCTCTTGAGGAGGACTAATGGATGAAGAAACTTGCTTTGGACTTCCCATAGAAGATGTATCTTCTTCAAGAGACTGTGTTTGATGATTTCTAGGATTTGGAATGTGTTTTCCTTCTTTATCTCTCTAACTTTGTTTCTGATTTTAGAGAAGTAAGGGTAGCAGGGGTTGAAGATGTGGGGAAGATAAGTAAGTGAAGTGATAAAGAAGGAAGAACAAAAAGTTTCGCTCAAAGTTATGAAGGAGATAAAATGGATGAGTTTTTCTTTAGAGAAGAAGAAAGAGGAAGGGAAGAAGAAAGAGGGAGGATTTAAATTTTCCCAGAGACTTTTCTTTATTCCCCAAAGCCACGGCCAAAATTAATTAACACTATTGTATGTTTTTACAAAATTTTAAAAAGAAATGGTAGATATTGTGAAATTTTTTTGGACAACACAATTTCTTTTTCTTTCTCATCTCTGACCACCAACTCCGCTCAACGTTTCTCCTCTCTTCATTGTTCCCGCGAAGATAAAGGCTCCTTTAGCCAAACACCCTTCCCCTCATACGAAGGGGATGGGTTTCAGGCAAAACCCATTTTTCCTCTCTCCCTCTCTCAATCTTCATTTTTCTTGGGAAGATAAGGGTTCTCTTACCCAAAACCCCCTTTTACCTCATATGAAAGGGTGTCGGGGTCCCTCTTTATAATAAAAGGACTCGTAATTGAAATAGAGTTTCTCATATTCCTTTTTGAGTTAAACAAATTCTTTATTTCGAGCCTAAAGAAGAATCTTATTTCTATAGGAATACTTCCCTATTTATCATCACAAAAGGGGATGGAAGAGAAAATATTATTCATACTTTCAGATCATAGAGAAAGTATCATCTCAATTGGGAGAGTGATAAGATAATCCTTTCAGCGCATATCCTCTTAGATTAGGGAGAGGGATTTGGGAGAGAGATAAAGAGATATTTTGAAGTACGCCTTTCAAGAGAGATAGAAAGAGAATAATTAATAATGGTTTGAAGAAAAGAAGATTATTAATCTTGTGAATGAATTTAGTTTGTGTTAAACTTCTTTAGGCTTTGTGGTATTTGTTCAAATTCTAAGGAGTAAGAGATTTTTATTCCCCTTTCTTGTTCATTTTTATCCACCGTAGTTTTGGTGAAGAATTGTTATCCAAAAGTATTTATACACATCTTGAAGAGTTAAGTAATCCCCTACTGCGCTAGGGAGAATTTTGTAACCCATTATCATCATTGTAGTGGAGTTTTTTGGATTAGGTCTCGTGGTTTTTTACCTTCTATCTTGGAAGGACTTTTTGCCACGTTAAATAATCTTGGTGTCTCTGCTTTTACTTTCACATCTTTTATCTTTATATTTGTGAACAAGTTATTTAGGTCATTTTTCCAAACAAGTCAAGCGAAACAATCAAAGATTAGGGGCCCATAATAGTTACCTCCAGAAAATGGAAGACGAAAGCTGAAACCCTTGGACTCTTAGACGCCAATTAGACTCCATGCCCACATAAGTTGTTACTTTTTGATTGAACCTATTCTAGTAAAGATTTTACAAATATAAATTCAGCTTAAACCAAGGTTAGTTCATTTGTGCCATTAAGGGAATGAGATGTGGTGAGTGAAGTTCAAGAAGAATGTCGTCAAAATGACTAGGAAGGTAACATGTTACTTCACCAATTTTTGTTTTTGCAATCTTTTTTTATAGTTTTTCATTCTTCCTTTTGTTTCTTAACGTTTTTTCAATTTGTTTTTTGATCGTTTTTCAATGATTTTATTGAAGAAATGATATTGTTTGTTTTCTTACGATTTTGTCATTTCTAAAATTTTTTTTTACCGTTTTTTACGATGGTGCTTTCCCGAACCGTTTTTCAACATAAAAATAACCGTTTTCAAGCATTTTTTTCGTTTTGTAACAAGCAATTAGTTGTTATTTACACTTCTCGCCGATAAAAACACTTATTTGCCTACCAAACTAGAGTTTGCCTACCAATCTAGAGTTTGCCTAGCTTAAGCAAACTATTATTTGTCTGCAACAAACTGATGTTTGTCTTAAATAAGATAATGTGTGTCTTAAACAAAAATTTTGTACGAAACTGTTGTTTTTCTTAACGAAATTGTTGTTTGTCTAAGTTGTCTTAACCAAACTGTTGTTTGTCTTAACGAAATTGTTGTTTGTCTTAATCAAACTGTTGTTTGTCTTAATGAAATTGTTAATTGTCTTGACCACAGTGTTGTTGTTTTTTTCCCTTTTCATTCTTCTCCTGGTAACTAGTGATGATGTCTAAAAGTGGTTTTCTAGATATCACTCTCACGATGAAGAATCAACGAATAGATTCATGAATTTTCCTTTCTGATTCAGATAACAAAACCTATAAAAAAACTCATAAACCACTCTGACACTCAACTGAGTAAGGTGTTTTTAAGGTTAATGGATTGAATTCAAATGTCGGAGTTTAGAAGATGAACCTCATGCCTCAATTAGGATGAACCTGTGATGTTTATGTAGGTTCGGTTGGTCGACCCCGATGAGCGACTGATATGATGCGGTGGTAAGGCATCGGTCTTGCTGATGTCGAAAAATGGCTTTCCGTTAATCGGTCAAGAAATAAGGACTTGATGCATGATAGCGTCCGTTATGATAAAATATGATGTTATGTAGATCAAGATTCTTTCTTCTTACTTCTGCTCCCTACTCATGCTTCTTGCTCCTGCTTTTTGCTCATGTTCCTTACTCATCGTAAACCTGGGGAGAAAACCTGCAAAGGGTTTCAAAACCGCTCCAACGCTCAAGACAGTCAGATTGCTCTTTGTAGTAAAAGTTTGAATATTGATTGAACCTTTTGGGAGCGAGTTGTGGTAACTCCGTGTAAGTGATTGTGTCTTGTGGAACACGATGGGGGCCCTTTTTATAGGCTGAATTAGACCGACTGTGTTTAGACGGTGTAGATGAGGCAACTGTGATCCATCGTTTAGGGAAGTCTCCTACTGTTTTTAGTTAGGGTTTCCCTTACAGTTTATCTCGTATCTAGGATAAATAGAAGTTCATAAGTTCAAGGATACTTCGTAGATATCCTACCGTGAGGTGATAAATCTTCTAGGAGATGTTTCTTCCTTTGAGATTCTTGAAGCCCAAACTTGCTTAAACACTTAAGATCTTTAACCGACTGGGATCTTTTAGGGAGATTCCGAGATGGAGTCGATAAGCTTGCCGCGCGCTTCTGCCTCTGCAGTTTAGGGCGTGAGGCATCGACGTAGCTTATGTGGACCCACCCCCACCCGCTCATTCCTTTAGAGAATCCAGGGTTGGTCTGATCGCGTTGTAGGCGAAAGAGGGCTGATACCTCTTAGTTTGATCCTGGCCGACCTCCCAGTTTTGGGCATAGGTGGTGGAGCGTTGCAGGTTCAGTAGTTATGTTGCCTTAAGCCGGGTTGACCCGTTGGACTTCTGGTCTACTCTTGACTTCTTGACGTCAGTCAACGTTTGGACATTTTGAGCATCATCATGTGTCCCGCCACTCTTTAGTCGAAAGTAGAGAAACTAAGGAGTAGAAGTGACTCTTGATTTTTGACATTAAATATCCTAAATAACCCTGAAGGTAATCGGTATACCTGGACCAGAGTTGTTTCTTGAAGCTGGGTCGTTCTCTTGGTTTTTGGAACTCCGTGTTCTGGGGTTGGTTTTAACTCCGGCTGATTTTGGCTGAACTGTTTCGAAGTTGAATCTTTCATAACTGGGCTAGTGCAGTTCTGCTCGTCGGAGTTGTTCAGCTAGAGCACACCAAGTGGTGGTTGCTGAGGGATGTACCCATGTATCGTCTCTTGTGTGACACATTTCAGTTTCGTGCCTCAGGAGATTAACTTTCACTTCCATGCTTGATTCTATGACGTCATAGATCTGATCCTCTGATCACGCGTTTTCGGCGTTGATCTTTTGGGTACTGCCCATGGTACTTTTATTGACATGCGTGGGGTATGTGACGTCTTCTAACTGGAGTGACGAATGAGTCTTGTCGGGTCTCATTGATTCCCTTCTCTGACTCGGTCAGTCTTCAGTCGCGATTTGACGTCCAATCATTATGACTTAGTGTATTACCGAAGTTACTTTCTGTCCCTTGCACTTTTCTAAAGGAGGGGTTTTAAGCGATGGCCGACCGGTGGTTTTTGAGTGGGGTATTTGGTTCATCAAGGGAATGGTCGGCTCGTATCCGCGGTTGTGGGAACTTCTGTAGAGTTAGTTCCTCCTAACGTGGTTTCTCTTTCTTCTCAATCTCCCTCTTCTTCTCCTTCTTCTTCTTCTTCTTCTTCTTCTTCTTCTAATATTTAGTTATCGTCATAGTGGTCGTGGTCTTAAGTGAATGTTTGTTTTTCCCATAGGAGCATATACTTTTACGAAATGAACTTTGTTTTGGTTGTGATTGTCGTTTCTTTCTTTTCTTCCTGCAAGTACATGAAATACTAATCGGAGAAGCTTGTTATTGTTAGTGTAATCCTAGACTTACTAATGCGAATTTCTTAGCTTACTACGCTTAACTCCGAATATCTTCTCCTCCACGTAAGATTCAAAGTTAATCTTATTCTAATTATGCATGCCCTAACTTACTAATTCCCCCTGCAAAATAGAATCCAAGTTAGGCTTGTGTAATCGTTTTGTGCTTCATTTAATGTCCCTTGCCCCATGCTCGCAACTTTTGCTATCAGGGCTGATTAGTTTTAACTAGGACTTCCCCTTGACCCCTGGTCGTAGCTTTCGCTATTAGGGCGGATTCGTCGGCTTGAGCGTGAGTAGTTTAACTAGGAATTCTCCTTGGGCCCCTGGTCGTGGCTTGGGCTACCACGGCTGTTTCGTCGGCTTGAGCACGACTAATTTAACTAGAACTTCTCCTTGTTCGTAGGCTTCATCACGACAAGTTTAAACTAGGACTTCTCCTTGGGCCTCTGGTCGTGGCTTGGGCTACCAGGGATGTTTGGTCGGCTTGAGCACGACTACTTTGACTGGGACTTCTCCTTGTTCGTCGGCTTGAGCACGACTAGTTTAGACTAGGACTTCTCCTTATTCGTTGGCTTGAGCACAACTAGTTTAGACTAAGACTTCTCCTTAGAATAACTTCTTAGAATTTATT
Source organism: Eschscholzia californica (assembly GCF_041429995.1). Lineage (NCBI taxonomy): Eukaryota > Viridiplantae > Streptophyta > Magnoliopsida > Ranunculales > Papaveraceae > Eschscholzia > Eschscholzia californica. The sequence goes on from NW_028238461.1 coordinate 24,523,844, forward strand.
TAAATTTCAAGGGTTTTTCTTTTGGCGGTACCATGCATATTAGCCCCCCACTTCCCCTTTTTTTTAATTTGAGGAACTCTCCGAAATCTCGGAAGTGGTTTCGTCCTCTTTCTTGAAAGCTGGTTTTGAGGTGCTCCGCATTCCAGGGGTGTATGAGGATTTGGCCGGATGTATTTTCTAGCATGAATGTTTCTGGTCATACTACCTTGACTATTCTGTAAGGTCCTTCCCAGGTTGGGAAGAGTTTCGTTGCTATCGGTTTTTGATGAACTTGGAATTTCTCCGTACCATGTCTCCTACGCTGAATTTCTTAATCTTCATGTAGGACTTATGTTGCTTTGTCATAGTGTCCTTAAAGGCTAGGTTTCTTATTTCTGCCTGGTCTCGGACCTCGTCAATCAGGTCCAAGTGTTCCCGAATGAGCTCCTTGTTTGTCACGGGGTCAAAGTATTTGACTCTTAAGCTCGGTTAACTCTCCGGAATCTCAGAAGTGGTTTCGTCCTCTTTCCGTCACATTTAGTTTTAATATACTATACGAGAGTTTTGTTAGTTACCTCGACTTGGCTGCCATTTATAACTAGATGAGCGGGGCTGGCGTAAGAAGGCTTGATCCCGTACTCCGTTAGGAAGCTCTTCATCGCGTTGGTGTTGAATTGAGGTTCATTGTCCATGATGAGGACTTTTGGGACTCCATATCGAGTTACCACCTTGTCCCATAATACCCTTATGATATCCTCCGTTCGGGTTTTTGACAGCGCTGCTGCCTTGATCCACTTAGTGAAGTAATCCACGATGACCAATAGCATAATTTTTCCTCTCAGTCCCTTCGGGAAGGGACCCACTAGGTCGATTCCCCAAGGGGTACGGACTTACGATCGGCGTCAACTCGTGGGGTGCATCTTGTAATCGTTGGCGTATTTTTGGCAGGGTTCACAGTATTTGGTGTGTTTTATGCAATCTTTCAGCATCTCGGTCCAGTAGTACCCGACTAAGATTAACTGTGTTTTCAATATTCAGGGACCCGAATGGTTCCCGACAGTGCCTTCGTGCATCTCCATCATTACGTATTTCTGTTCGTCCTCCGTTAGGCAGCGCCGCAGTTGATGGATCAGAGACTTTCGGTGAAGGAGTGCTCCGAGCACGGTGTATCTTATAGCGTTTCTTCTGATCCTCTTTGCTTCGTTAGCGTCTTCGGGCAACTTGTCTGTTTGCAACTATTTTATGTACGATCTCATCCATGTGTCTTCCTGAGCTACTCTGATGGCCTGCACTTCTGCCGCTCTGACTATCCTCCTTTCTACTAAAGTCTGAAAAATCACTCGGGTATGGTCGCCTGTCCTTTGATCATTTTGGACACTTACTTTCTCCACATATTTTGCGATGTCGGTTCCTCTGATTTTGTAGTCTCCATTGATCTGGTTGACGATGAGTTGGGAGTCGATATACGTTCGGATGTTAGTGGCTATGGCTTTCAAGGCAATCAGCAACCCCGCAAGGAGGGCTTCGTATTCAGCTTTGTTGTTTGTGACGAAGAACTTGAATGTAGTCGTCTGGAAAGTCTTCTCTCCTTCGGGGTTGATTAGGACGGATCCCGCTCCTTTCATTGCTTCGCTTGATGCTCCTTCTATGAAGAGAGTCCAAATCAGCTCTGGTCCTATCTCCGTCGCGGGAATCAAACACTCTTATATGAAGTCTGTCAGGGTCTATCCTTTGATGGCGGTTCGAGGCACATATTTGATGTCGAACTCACTGAGCTCTACTGGCCACTTTGTTGGTCGCCCTGACAGATCCATCTTCTGAAGCACATTTTTGAGTCGTTGATCGGTTTGCACGATCATGGTGCGAGCCTGAAAATATGTCCATAGTTTCCTAGCAGTCAGGACGAGTGCGTAAGTCAGTTTCTCCACGTTTGGATAGTTTAGTTTTGCCCCGCTTAGTACTTTGTTGACGAAATATACAGGATGCATTACTTTGTTGATCGTTTTATTACCACCGCAGAAACTACTTCTTTTGACGTTGCTAGATAAACGGTTAGCTCGTCTCCCAGATTCGGGCTAACTAGCAAGGGCAGACTCATCAAGTATGTCTTCAGGCTTTGGAAAGCTTGTTCGGCTTCGGACGTCCATCCAGACTTTGGTACGTTTCTCAGAGTTTTGAAGAAGGGGAGAGCTTTGTCTCCCATTTTGCTTAAGAGCCTAGAGAGGGATGCTAGTCTGCCTGTCAATCTTTAGACCTCCTTCCGCGTTTCTGTGCTAGGCATGTCCATCAGGGTTGTGATCTTAGCCGGATTGGCCTCTATTAATTCCTTTGTGACTCACCATGAACTCAAGAAACTTTTCCGAAGTTACTCCAAACGCGCATTTCTCTGGGTTCAACTTCATGTTGTAAGCTTGTCGAAGGCTATCTTGAGATTCAGTATGAGGTTCTTGCAAGCTCTGCTTTTTACGATCATATCGTCCACATAACATTCGACTGTTTTTTCGAGCTGATCTCCGGATATTCTGTTGACCAAATGCTGATAGGTCGCTCCGACATTCTTGGGGCCGAAAGTCATTTGTTGGTAACAATACAACCCATGGTCTATCAGGAAAACGATGTGCTCCTGATCAGCCTAATGCATGGCTATCTAGTGATATCCCGCGAAAGCATCCATGAAATTGAGCAGCTCGTGACCTGACGTGGAATCTACCAACTGATCAATAGACGGCAAGGGGAAGCTATCCTTTGGGCATGCCTTGTTCAGGTTAGTATAATATACACACATCCTCCATGTAACGTTCTTTTTACGCACGAGCACCACATTGGCCACCAATAGGGGTATCACACTTCTCATATTACTCATGAAGCCATTAGCTTGTCGACCTGCTTCGCAATTTCCGCTTGTTTTTCCACTGCGAAATTCCTCATCTTGTGCTTGATAGGTCTATTTCCTTCCTTGATATTCAGTCTGTGAGTGATAACGGTGGGATCTATCTTCGGGACTTTGCCGGTCCCGAAGGCAAAGACATGTCGGTGTGCCTTTAAGAAAGTGCCAACTCCTTCTTTTCTGATTTAGTTAATGTGTTGCCAACATAGGTAACGTCACTGGGAACGTCCCCGATTTGTACCAGTACTGTGATATCCACCGTCTTTTCGGCTTCCTCGTCTTCTTGTACCTCTTTGCATTTAGGTGGTTCAGCCTCAGCCATGATCTCCTCTGGAGAAGGATGTTTGGCCTGGATTTTATTGGGAGCTTTGCTGTCTAAAGACATGACTGTTAAAAAAGCGGTTAGTTTGAGATGGAGTAAGGATAGGTTACCGAATTAATGATATTGCTGTCTGAAGACATGACTGTTAAAAAAGCGGTTAGTTTGAGATGGAATAAGGATTCAGGTTATCGAATTGATGGAGAGAACCCCCCCCCCCCCCCCCCCGACTTCTAGCGCCAATTGCTGATGTCTAAAAATGACTTTCCGTTAATTAGTCAAGAAATAGAGACTTGATGCATGACATCGTCCGTTATGATAGAATATTCTGTTATGTAGATCTAGATTCCTTCCTCCTGCTTCTTCTCCTTACTCCTCGTAAACCTGGGGGGAACCTGCAAAGGATTCGAAAACCGCTCTGACGCTCAAAACAGACAGATTGTTCTTTGCAGTAAAAGAATGAATATTGATTGAACCTTTCAGGAGAGAGTTGTGGTAACTCCGTGTAAGTGATCGTGTCTTATGGAAGACGATGGGGGCCCTTTTATAAGCTGAATTAGACCGGCTGTGATTAGGCGGTGTAGAACGGTTGTGATCCACCGTTTAGGGAGTCTCCTACTGTTCGTAGTTAGGATTTTCCTTATAGTTTATCTCGTATCTAGGATAAATAGAAGTTCCTAACTTTAAAGATACTTCGTAGATATCCTTCTTGAGACTCTTGGAGCCTAAACTTGCTTGAACACTGAAGATCTTTAACCGACTGGGATCTTTTAGGGAGATTTCAGGATTGACTCGGTAATCTTGCGGTGCGCTTCTGCCTCCGCAGTTTAGGGCGTGAGGGATCGACCTAGCTTACATGGACCCCCTTGTTATTTTAGAGATTCCAGGACTGATCTGATTGTGTTGTAGGTGGGATAGGGCTGATACCTCTTAACTTGATCCTGGCCGACCTCCCAGTTTTGGGTGTAGGTGGCGAAGCGTCGCAGGTTCAACAGTCTTGCTGCCTTAAGCTAGGTTGACCCGTTGGACTTCTGGTCTATTCTTGACTTCTTGACGTAGGTAAACGTCTGGACATTTTGTGCATCATCATGCCTAGATGGAGGCATGCGCCGATGGCTATTAGGAGGGTATCTTTCCATGATTGTGTATCCTCTGACACTAATAGATCATCTAGAAATTAGCGGATCGTGTATAAAAAAAATGGGTGTTTGGTGTGCTTTAGCCTTCCAGGTATAGTCGCATGGTCAGAGGACTCGGGTTGACCAAGCTTAGTTGGTTGTTTTTTTCTCTTTTCCACGCCTGGGTCCAGGTTAGGGCTTAAATCAAGTAAATATAAGCTCGTTTCCACCTTCCCATGTTTAGAGACTTTAAGATATCGACCCGATTTAAACATACCTCTCTTACTGTTCAAAGATCCAAGGGCGGAGTTCCAACCAGGGATGACTTGATTTATTTCAGAGATATAGTGCCCTAAGTCACCTAAGAGAATCCTGTGCACCTCCCAGTTATGGGCTTAAGTGGCAGGGTTCCTTTGTATTCACCTCCCTTGATGACTAGGATTTGGGTCGACCTATTTATTTCATGGTCATTTTATTGACTTCTTAACTTGGTCAAATCGACCATTATTTGGCTAGCGGGAGTCCCCTACTCCTTAGTTAAAAAATGTGAGACTAAGGAGTTGAAGAATTCACTGCCTCTTTTTTGTTCAGATGAATAAGCAATTTATAAAGGAAATGTTCTTTAAGTTTTTAAGCATGTACCTGAGCCTTGGTTGTAAGTTAAGTCTGGCTATGCTATCTTCCTTTGACGTTTGGTTCGCCAATTTTTCAAAGGTTATTTCTCAGATCTATCATTGTGTGTTTCCAAAATTCAGCCGTCTCTGTTGACATCATTTTCTTACATTCGTTTCTACTTTATTCTTATTCGATTTCTTTCCCTAGTAAGTTTTTCCTTGTCCAAGATTTAACTTCAAACTTGATCTTTTCGCTTTTACCTTGCCTGATTTGAATCAAATGACATTCTTAGATCTGTATCATCCACATTTATTTCGCTTTTGACTCAGTCAGGGAATCGCCGCAATTATCGCTTGTGGCGTGTAAGATTCATCTATTCCCAACGAAACGCACAATAATTCCTTTTTAAACATGTTTAATATTCCTTTTAGTATATTACTCTTTCATATTTGTATATAGCCTCCTTCATCTTGTAAACTTTTTATGGGTAATCCTTCCTCCTTCTGAAGTTTCTCTATTATCTAAGTCATCTTTATTTATGATGATCCTTTATTTGATTTTACTGGTGGTGACTTATGCCTTACACCTAAGAAAGTTATGCTCATTCAAGGAAGTTATGCTAACCACTTGAGCCCGTTATGTTTCCTTCGCCAATGCCGAAGGTATTGCCGATCTGCTCGGTAAGATTCCTCATCATCGTCAATCCTGGAGGTGGATGATGGGTGGATGCGTGTCTCTTTGGGGTTTTAGCTTTTCTCTCATCCTTTGTTTGGTCTAAGATATCCTTTTTGCTTCTTTTGATCAGGAACATAAGGACAACAAGGTACGACTCTGAGAGGTTTACCTGCTCCTTCATTCACTTTTAGAGTTTTGTGCTGCCCTGGGGGTACCTCCGACGTGGATGTTATTTTTTTGCCCTAAACTCAAGGGCGTGGGAGAGGGGGTGTAACCAGTGCCGTCGCACCGGCCCCTCTCCATATAAGGGCCCCATTTTAGTAATGTTAGTAATTTAGAAAATGTCGTATGATGAAAACAAAAAACTCTGGTAGCGTAGTTGGTTTGTAACCTGCCTGTGCACAAGAGGTCACGGGTTCGAGTTCGTCCCTCTTCAATGAAATATATTATTTTTCAAATGTTTTGAACGACTTTTAATACTAAAGGCGCCCAACCCAATACAAAGCCCATGTTCTATTTTTTTTTTAGCATAGGCCCATGTTCTTAAGTTTTAGATATTCTAAAAGCCACTCTTCTTCTCTTTGTTTCTTTATATTATTCACTCTCTTTGCGTATATGTTTTTCATTTCTTTTCTCTTTTTACTTTTGTCTCTATTTCTATTTGATCCTCTATTTGTTTTTTCTTTATCATCCTAATAATTTCTTGTGCAATAAATATAGGTTTTACGTGTTGAATTGGATTTTCCACATCATACTTAATTTCTTATTTTAATTTGTTTGAAAGAACTTATATTCATATTAGTATTATGTAATCATTGCATACATTAATACATTTACATAATACATTTTTGTCATGATAATATTTTATTCGGTTAGATATTTTATTAATTTGTCGTGTACAAATAATTTTCAATTTTCGAAATGTACGGAGGGCCCCGGTTAAAACTTCACACTGGGGCCCAAAATCTCAGCCACGCCACTACCTAAACTTTGTTAGAAGTTAAGGGTGGCTAGTTGTAGCTCCAGAAGGTCTCCATCTTTGTCCCTTTCCCTTTGTAGAGTTTCTCATTTTCCTTGCAATTTCTTATGTAATAGATTTGGATGTGGGCTTTGAGTTTGTTCTTCTGGTTGTAATCGGTAATAGATCATTTGATGTTAAATGAGAAACGTTAGTTTTATTTTATATTTCTTTTTCAGCAGTGTTCTTTCTTCTTCTATTTATATATGTATGTATGTATGTCTTAACGCAACTCAGATTTTGAAATGTCGTTTGAGTTGTCAATGTTGTCTTTCGTTGGTAGTTGCCTTTACTTTAATTTGAAACGTAATATTTCCGTGGCGTACAACTAGACTGTGACATCAATTCCGCTCCTAAAGCCTTTGATCCCGAATGCTCGTCTTATAGTCTCCCTTCAACCATATCCACAGATCTTCTCGAGAAACTAAGTTAATTGGTTCCCATATATTCCCCATATAAGTACCCTTTTCATAAAATGAGCTTACTCCTTATCTAATTTAAATTTCCTCGTGACTTCTCTTTCTGCTGAAGTGGCTTTCCCCTCATTTTCAGGGCGTTCTTCAACCATACTCATCGTTAGTATGTGGTGAAATCTTGATTTCTTCATTCATCATTTAGAGACTGAAATGATCGGTGTTCCCAGTGGGATCAGAATAGTTCGCTTATGTGATATCGCCCGGTCATTTCTACTTTGAGATGATTCGTCAAGCTTAGCCTCATTGCTGCTTTTGTCACATTAGCGAAGAAAACCTCTTGTGTTCACAAGAGGTATTTTTAAATATGAAAGGATACTTGTTGCTACTTGACAGGGCCACTCGTGGTATCAATTTTTCGTGGATAACTTTTCCTTGTTCTCCTCCCCTTGGAGAACCATTTCTTTATTTTTTTTGTATTCTTTTATAAATAAAAGAAATTATTTGTCTATGACTGAGGTGTTCCGTGATGGCGTAAATTTGACCTTTAACTGGCCATCCCTAGGATTGGCTGACACGTTGGTTTCTTGACTATGTCCATTGAACTTACACTAAACTGACATCAAATAAGTCACTCTGTCGAGGTTAATTTGCACACTTACTGAACTTAGACGAAGCGTTAATCGGTTAGTAGCTCAAGCAATTATGCACTATAAAAATCTCATGATTAAAACTTTAGGGAGTTCCATAAATTTCTATGTCAGGTTTCGAATTTCCTGCCAAATCGTAGTGCCTCGCAAAACTGTCAGAACTTTTTTGATGTCTGACGAAGCAGGGTTACAAGGCCTGACGAAGCAGGACTTACTTGGTTGTTTACCTGGCCAACAAGGCTTACTATGCCTGATAAATCAAGGCTTACTTTATTTATGCAGAGTCAAGCAAAATCATAGTATGCCTCACTAGGCTTGTGAAAATATCGAAGTAGTTCCATATAGCAAAATATTCATTGGATATCTAATCGAGTATTCAGCATACTGATGTTAAGAATTTGCATTCATAAGGAACAAATGCACAAATATTAAGGTTTCTCAATGAATGCTTGCTATAGTTACCTGTATCTCCTCTAGTTTTTTTATTGAACTTATACAGTTCATGCACCTGACATAATTACACACAAGTTAATTGCAAATCTGATGCAGCTGACAAAATAGCATTAGAATTTTATGCTAAGTGGGGTCGTGACAAGTCAAGGATTGGATGACCTAGCGGAAGATTTTCTATTTTTAGTAGTTTCCGAATTCTAGTTTCCGAATTCTATATTTTCTTAGTTTTAATAGTTTCAGAATATTAGTTGATTTAGAGAAGATTTCCTAGTTAATAGCAGTTTCCCAGATTTGGTTATTTTCTTAGTTTTTAGTAGTTTTTAGTAGATTCTAGATATTTCAGAGTTTTAGTATTTTTAGACTTCTATTATTTTAGGGTTTCAAGCCTCTAAATAGGCCTGTTATGTTCATTGTCAAGGGATCTTAGTTTATTGAGTAAAATTTCGTTTGATGTAATCAATCATAGAGGAGCAATCTCTACACTTTTTAACTCTTGCCTACTACGCGCTACATTAGTTAGTATCAGAGCTTGCGTCGATCTTTAACAATGTCACCGAGAAGACAACCTGCTAGAGGTAGGGAGGATCCCATGGATATTGTTAATAAAAGAGCTGAAGCTATAAATCAATGATTAGACGGTGTTGACGAATGGCGGCAACAGATGACTCGAATGATGAAAGAATTTACGCATCGATTAGATGCCTACATTGTTCATCAAAGGGAACTGACTTCACCAAATCGTCACTCGGTAAGGGATGATGAATCTACCGAAGATGGTTTTCATAATCCTTTTGCTAGGGACGTTCGGGAAGAGTGAACCAAATCAATCACGGTTCTCGAAGATGGGAAGCGAGATTGAGGATTGATATCCCGGAATTCAGAGGGCGTGGTCAACCTGAAGAATTCCTCGACTGGCTAACTGCGGTTGACGATATTCCAGAGTTTAAGGGGATGCCTCAGGATAGACAGGTTCCTCTTGTGGTTACTAGACTTCGTGACAGGACTGCATGGTGGCAGCAACATAAGTTGGTGCGGTCCAGAATAGGGAAATCAAAGGTAACTTTGTGGGAGAAGATGAAGAAATATATGTGTGCAACTTTTCTTCCACATAACTACACCAAGTTAATGTATCAAAAATCACAACAACTGAAGCAAAGAAATAACACTTATAGTTTTCAATTCGACAAGAAGAAAATTATGTTGCTACCTAGTAGAGAGATTCTTCCTACAACTAACAAGGTGACACTTGAAATTTGTTATCTTATAGATTGTTCATTGAGGAGGTTGAACAAACTGATGTTGAATATATGATGATTGGTAAGGAAAGTAATATTGTGGATGAGGTGAGTCCATATTCTGTTTCCCTAACATTGAAAGAAATCGCGAATGTTTTCCCTACAGATCTATCTGACGGTTTACCACCACTAAAGGATGTTCAACATCAAATAAATCAATTTCCTAGTGTGACTTTACCGAATATAGTTCATTATAGGGCAAGCCTAGAGGAACACGTGGAATATGAGGAGGGCGAGTATGTTTGGGTTGGTTTAACCAAAGACAAATTCCTAGTAGGCAAAAATAACAAGTTATCAAAATCGGACCACTAGAGATACTTGAAAAAATTAATTCGAATGCTTATTGTCTGTAATTGCTAAGTCATGTACACTCCTCGGATGTTTTTATATTCAAAGACTTATTACCATATTATGGAGATGATTCAGACGAGGATGATTCAAATTTGAGGTCGAATTCGTTCCAACCCAGGGATGATTATGCAGCTGACAAAATAGCGTTAGGATTTTATGCTAAGTGGGGCCGTGACAAGTCAGGGATTGGATGACCTAGAGGAAGATTTTCTATTTTTAGTAGTTTCCGAATTCTATATTTTTTTAGTTTTAGTAGTTTCAGAATATTAGTTGCTTTAGAGAAGATTTCCTAGTTTTTTTCAGTTTCCCAGATTTGGTTATTTTGTTAGTTTTTAGCAGTTTCTAGATTCTAGATATTTTAGAGTTTTAGTATTTTTAGACTTCTATTATTTTAGGGTTTCAAGCCTATAAATAGGCCTTTTTATGTTCTGATCCAAAATATTTTTTGTAAGACTACTCTGCATCAAAATCCTTGGTACATCAAGTGATAATTTTAATCTTTACTTAATCAATCATAGAGGAGCGATCTCTATACTTTTAATCTTTGCCTACTACGCTGCATCAAAATCCTTGGTACATCAAGTGATAATCTTGAACCCCTATATTAATTTTGGAACATTAAATTTCCAATCTTTCAACATCTTACTCTCTAGGTTTTTTTAGTTTACCCCTCTATATTAATTTTTTTAATTGAGTTTACCCCTACCCTCAATAGTTGCTAATTGATTTTACCCCTCTTGCACATACTACTTTTGATACAAACACTAAGACAATGTTAGGCGTGTGGAAAAAGAACATGGCTGATATGAATAATGATCGGGTAATGTGCTTTTAGTAATTGTAATACCTTACCTTAGTGTTAGGTTTAGTCACAAATATGATTCTTAAAGATTTATTTTGTCCGTAGGTTATTCAATCTAAGATTAAAATTCCTTAATGCCCAAAATGACTCTAGTATTTTGCCTAAAATAGTAAATCTGACGGGGTAAACTCAATTATTAATTATTGAGGGGGCTAAACTCAATTACCAATTACTTCTGAAGGGGTAAAGTCAAAAAATCATACTCTTTATTGTGTTATGAAAAATTATAATTACAATGTCACACTATTCTGCTACTATACTTTATTTCGATTTAGTAACTCGACATAATTTTGTTTTTCCATCCTCGCTTACATGTTCTTTACTTAACGAATCGAACTATCTCCTAAGTGTTGTTTGGTTTACTTCAATTTGATAGATGGGAAAAAAGAAAATTTTGATAGACTGGAAACGATTTACAAATAATAGTCTCTACATGCAGAAATTAGCTTTATGCAAGTAAGTAATTAGATGTTATGCTGCATTACTCAATCAAAATTGCATAAGTTTCCATCTCAAACTTTTAGACTATATTGGATCAGGACATCCTCTTCCAAGTCTATTTGGTGAGGGTGAAGGTGCACTTGTTCTTTTCCTCGAGAATTTTAAACGAATTTGACGGTTTTAAGCTTAATTTGTGTGGACTTGAGTGATATAGTGCTACACTTCCAACCTTATGTTCTTGTAGTCTAAATTGTGAAAATATTTATTTTTAGTTTACATTTAGGTTTGTAATACTTTTTTTTTTTTTGACGGCATAATTTAACTATACCATTGGCAATAGATTATCATCGCGGCTTATAATCGTCAGAAATGAAACCACTATTAATAGGAACCAAAACTAATCCCGACGGCATAAAACATTAGAGTCGTCGAAAATAGTACTTTTTAACGAAAAGTGTCCGTCAAAAAAAGTAACTCATACGCCTAGTTTTCCAACAGATACAAAATAAGTAAAACATTAGGTCTTTCTTGACAGAGTTTTCCTCCGCTCTTCTGGTGAAAACAATTCTCATGTGTTCTGCATTCCATGGTCGAGGTAATATATACCCTGCTGCATCCTCTAGGATAAACGTCATTGGGCGTATTACTTTGATTATCTTATAAGGGTCTTCTCATGTGGGGAAAAGCTTTGCTGCCAAAGTTTTTCTCAGAAATCAAGAGTTCCTCCAGAATATTTCTTCTAACATGAGTTTCCTTTCTTTTGTATGAGCCTCTTGTTGTTTGGCCTTAGTTCTTTCATAAGCAAGATTTCTGAGTGCTGCCTGATCTCGTTCCTCCTCTATGAGGTCCAGACAGGGGCGGAGCCACGTAGGGGCCCGTGGGGGCGCATGCCCCCACGGCTCCGCGCCAAAAAGCCTTTGCAGGTATGAAAATTTGAGGACCGAGTTTAAGTAAAATGGAACTGATTGCTTTTTTATGTCACAAAGTTGTAGATGGCTTAGTGGTTTTGGCACTAGTTGTGCACCCGACAAGTCATGGGTTTTGAAAAAAAAATGTTAGAGAGAGAAAGAGGAGAGGAAAAAAGATTTTATTTTTTTTTTATGTTTGAAGGTCGCCGACCGGAAAATTGGTCGGTCGGCGACCTTCGCCGGAGAAGATGATGAGGTGGCGAGAAGATGAGGTGGTAGAGAGAGGTGATGAGATGGAGGAGCCTTCTAAAATTTGTTTTATTTTGAACTCCCAAAATTAGAAGCCCCTTAGCAATAAAAAGAAACATAATACTCAATCTTATTTGACTAATTTTAAGAAAAGTCTTTATTCCCCGGAGAATTTTCTTTATTCCCCAAAGTCGCGGCCTTATCAAATTGATACATCAAATTTTCTTTTTAACTCTTATTTTTTTATCAAAATTTTTTGGTTCCTATTTCTTTGTAAACACATCCAACTTTCGATAGAGTTATTTGCACTCCCGTATTACCCTTATGTCCTATTAATTCTTCGTTTTTATGTATATTTCCTAACATTATTTAATTTAATTGCATATGTTATTTATTTATATTTAGATTTTAGTCAAAATAAGTCACGGTTAGTTGTAGCCTAATTAGTTTAACAACATATGATTTTTTTTTTTTGTAATTTAGACTTACAACTAATTTTGATAGAGGTTAGTAATGAAGCTCTCGTCATTAATGACGGTATTCGTTTTTTTACTGTTTAATTGTGCCCCCACGAAGAAAAGTTTCTGGCTTCGCCACTGGGTCCAGATGTTCTTTAATGACCACTTTATTCTTCTCAGGATTGAAATGTTTGACTCTTAAGATGGGTTTGCCTATCTCCACTTGTAGAACTGATTCCATGTCATACACCATTTTGTATTGAGTCTCCCTAGTTGCTTTTCTAGGAATGGTTTTATACGCCCATAAGCTTGCGAGCTCCTCCCCCGATTCTTTCCTTGCTCATCGCATTTGGTTTTTATGTATCGAATAAGGATTTGATTTGTTACTTTTACCTGCCAATTAGCGGTTGGATGAGATATAGTGACATAAATGGCCTTTACTGCATATTCATCTAGGAACTTTCCTAAAAACTCCTTTAATTTTTTGTTATCAAACTGAGGTCTGTGATCCATTACTAGGATTCTCGGTATTCTAAAACCAGTGAAGATTATCTGCCACAGGAATGATATGATGCTTGTGACCTTGACCTGTGGGAGTGCTACAGCCTCCACCCATGTAGTGAAATAATCCACCGTTACCAATAGTATTTTTTTTCCTTCAACGGCCTTTTGAAAAAGGTCTTACTAAATCCAACTGCCCGTTAAGCATAAAGGCAAGGGATGATTATTGGAGTCGGAGAGGTCGGATGCATCTTGTTCTCTCTTTCATGTAATTGACATGGGGGCAGTATTTCACGAATTCGGTACAGGTTTCAAACATCTTAGGCCACTAATATCTCGCCACTATCAACTGTCTAGCTAATACTCCGGGTTCGGCGTGGTTCCCTGCATGATCTTTATGCATTTCTTCCATAACATGTTTTTGTTCGTCCTCTGTCAGACACCTTTGCAAGGAATGCGCGAGAGACCTTCGATATAGAAGGTCATCGATCAAAATGTATTAGGCTCCAAGTGTCGTACATTCCTTGCCTCATTTGCTTCGGTACATGTCTTAATATCTGACCAGGGATGGCATTCAACCGTCCGTCATTGTTAAGTGAGTGACTAACACTTCTTTCGCTCTTTTCATAATGGTTGTTCTTAGTGTTACGAATAGGACTCCATGTAGGGTTTTCTTGTCATTGTATCATATTAGGCAAGGGATCAACCACTGAAATTTCTTCTCAAAAGATTATTAACGAGTTTGAATTTCTCAAACTGCTTTGTCAATTCTTTTACTTTTTTTAGGTATTTTATGAGGTATGTTCCTCTGACCACAACTCCCCCAAAAACCTAGTTCTCGACGAGTTGTGAGTCACTGAAGACCTGTACCTTTGTAGCCTTTACTTTGTGAGCCAATTTTAGTCCGACGAGTGGAGCTTCATATTCCACCTCGTTGTCTGTCATCGAAAATTTAAATGGAAGGGCTTGATAAACTTGTTCTCCTTCTGGGGGGATCAACATTGGTCCTGCCCCCTTATAGGCTTCAATAAAAACTCTGTTTACGTATGGTTTTCAGATTACCTCTCGCCCAAGGTCCGCCAGGCTGATTGAACATTCTGAAACAAGGTCTGTCGGAGCTTATCCCTTGACAACACTTCTTGGTTCGAAATCGAACTCATCACTGAGGCGATTGTGCATTTCAGCAATCACCCTGCAATATCAAGCTTATGCAATACTTTTCTTAGAGGTTGATCAGTGTGTACCTTTATAGAGTGAGCTTGAAAATACAGTTGAAATTTCCTTACTATCAAGACCACTGTGTAGGCTAATTTCTCCATCATTGGGTAGTTGAGCTCCGCTGTTGAGAGGAATTTACTCATGAAATAAATGGGGTGCATTAATCCTTCCACCATTTTTATTAAGGATGAAGACTTAGCTTCTATAAAAGTAGATAGATACACTATGCATCTCCAATGCTCGGACTCATAAGTAGGGGTTAAGCCATGCATCAGATGTTTTTTTTAGTCTAGAAAAGCCGAATCTGCCTCTTGTCTCCATTCGAACTTTGATACTTTTCTCAAAGTTTTGAAGAATGATAAAGCCTCTTCTAACATTATATTTAAAAACGTGACAAGGAAGCCAATCTCCCTATCAACCTCTGTACCTCCTTTGTTTTTCTCAACTTGGCCATATCCATCAAAGCCACCACCCTGGCCGGGCTGGCCTTTATTTCTCAGATGTTCTTTTAAGTCTAGAAAGGCATGTTTTGCCTCATATCACCATTCGAACTTCGATACTTTTCTCAAAGTTTTGAAGAATGATAGAGCCTTCTTTCTCATTATACTTAAAAATCGAAATAAGGAAGCAAATCTTCCTATCAACCTTTGTACCTCCTTTGTTTTTCTCAGATTGGGTTTCCATTAGAGTCGCCACCTTAGCCTCTATTTTTCTGTAACTGACCATAAACCCTAGGAACTTCCTTGATGTGACCCCGAAGGCACACTTTTTCGAGTTAAGCTTCATTGTGTAGGCTTGTAGGTGATCAAAAGCTAAAAGGTTAGGGATGATGATCTTCTCCCTCACTTTACTTTTGAGTATCATGTCATTTACCTAACGTTCTACGGCCTTCGCGTTCTGCTTTTGGAAGATTTTATTGTTTAAGCATTGGTAGTTTTCTCCGTCGTTCTTTAAACCAAATGACATTTGCTGGTAACAGCATAAATCTCTATCTGTTTGGAAAGCGGTGTGTTCCTGATCCGTTGGAGGCATGGCTATTTGGTGGTTCCCTACAAAGGCGTCGATGAAACTAAGGAGGGTATACAAGTTAATTAGTCGAGTATAGGTGAAGTTATTCCTAGGGCAGGCTTTATTTAGGTCAGTGTAATCGACACACATCCTTCATGTGTTATTTTTCTTGAAAACAACACTATATTAGCCAGCCAGTCTGTGTAATATGCTTCCCTTATTACTCCTGATGTCGTGAGATTTCCAACTTGTTTTGCTATTTCCGTCTGTTTATCTGAGGCAAAAAAATATTTTTCTGTTTGATGGATCTTTGATCTGCTTTCAGGTTTCATCGGTGAGAGATAATCGAGGCGTCTATACTCTATACCGCGTCTGTACCGAAAACAAATAAATGCGGTTGCTTTTTCGGATCTGATCAATTCTTATTTTTTTCCTTGGACAAGCTAGTTCCAGTATGAGTGACTTTAGAAGCCGATCTTTCAATTGGAGCCAGTAATGTGAGGTCCGTTGTTATGTCTGGCTCTGCCATTGAGCCTGATTCTTAACCTTTCTGAAGGAGTTGAAGGAGATGTCCTTCGACCAAGATGGCAATGAGAGCAATATGTCGGCTAGGATAATTGATGAAGAAGATCATCAAGTCCGATTGATTTAGGGGTCGTAGTGTTTAGCTAGAAATCAACTACGATCGTCGAATTACGAAGTAATTCGCGGCTAACTTCGATCGGATCCTACATCGGGTTACACATAAGAATGGATATTTAATAGGATGATATGACTACTGGGAGTGTGATATAACATTGGGAATGTCCCATAAACATATCTCACAGGCCTAAATAGAATTTGGGCAAAAGATAGCAAAAAGGCCCGAAATAAGGGTTTTGGTCCTAGACCGATTCGGGTACTTCTAGGACTCGGATTGGGTTGAATTTTGGAGGGTTAGTTACTGATATAATAAGAAATATCTATGCCAATTTTAGTGGTGTTTGGACACCTCCTCCTTAGGTAATTGAGAAAATATCAATAGTTGCTATTTTCGACAATTTCCCTAAATGTTATTCTAAAGGGTGTTTTAGGAAACCTAAAAGGAGGTGGATTCTTATTAGGGTTCTATATAAACACTCTTAGGGCAGAGAATAAGGTGTGGAATTTCTATCTAAGCTTTCTTACTCTACCACATCAAGTAGAGAGGAGAAAGTGAGCTAATTCCCAAGCTATCTTCTAGTCAAGCAAGAAAAAGGTCTTCTTATTATCAAACCACCATTGGAGTGCTAGCAAGCTTTCAAGGAGGGAGATTAAATACACTATTCGGTGTCCCAAGTAGAGGAGCTACGTTTGAAGCTCTTGGTCTTCTTTAATCTATTCAACTAGCTCGAAGGAAATAGCGATTAAGGTAATCTACTATCTTCTTATTAGTTAATTACTAGTTTTGCATGATGATCTTCGGGATACTAGTGTTAGACATTAGATGTCGTTATCCGCTATAAACACTAGTATAAGGGTATAAATTCCTTCAGTGGCGTCAGAGCCTCTTCCAATTAACTAGTTTTTGCTAAGAGTCGAACTAATTGATATTTGATATGCTTGATAGTTTGATTGTTTGAGTTTATTAAGTTTTAAAAGTGTTTTAAAAGGTATTATAAACTCATGATTTGATTACAATGAATATGATTCAACTAGTTTTCAAATTAAAAATCGAAATTGATGATTGAAATTGTTTCAAAACATTGAATTTCATTGATTTTGAATTGGTTTTCAAAATTGTTCTTGAAAAAGTTTCAAAAACCTAGAATTTTGATCCAAAATGGGTTGATTAAAAGAGTTGTTTTTGAGTTTTAGGAAACTCCCAAAAATAAAAAATTTGGAGTTTAGAAGTATTCTAAAAGGAGTTGTTTTGAGTTTTAGGAAACTCCCAAAACAAAATTTGAAAAATTTTAGAAGTGTTCTAAAAGGATTTCAAAATTTAAAAACAATTTTAAATATTGGAAGTCAGAAAATAGAGATTTGCACAACAAAAAAAAAAATTGGAAACCCTAGTGTCCGGACAGAAGCTACTGGACGCGTCCAGAGCAGCTGCTGAGACGCGTCCAGAACTGCAACCAGATTGCTACTGGACGCGTCTTGGAGACGCGTCTAGGACCCGACCACCAGCCGCGATGGAAGCATCTGGACGCGTCTTGGAGACGCGTCCAGAGCAGCTGGGACGCATCTTAAGACGCGACCAGAGCTCTCGACCAGACGCGTCTGGTACATGGACTAGCGTCCTGGCTCCGGCCAGGACGAGACCAGGCCTTGATAGGCCTCGGCCTGGACATGCCGGCCCTTTGGGCCGTGCTATGTCCGGACCTTGTCCGAGCCCTTTTGTGGGCTTGGGCCGGGACTTGTCTAGAACTTGTCCCGGGCTTTTTCGAGGCTTTTCGGACCACGAAAAGGGACCATCATTCGAGTGGGAGTTTTTGCCAAATTTTCTTCCGATTCCAACCAAATAATTCCAAAATTAATCTGGGCCATCCAGAAGGCCAAAACGGATTTCTCTTTATTTTGGTTTATGAAATCATTAAGAATCGAACTAAGTTTTTTCCGAAATTGACCCGGGCTTTCTCGAGCCCAAAAACGGAGTTTTTCTTAAAAATGATTTTAGAAATCATAAAAGATAAAACCGGAATGCACCATTAGTCGAATTCTTCGAATTTAGACTTAAGGTCCGTAATGTGACATGTGATGTCGACAAAAAGTGTCTCCCAAGATAATCATGCATATATAATTCTTAGCCTTAATATATTATATGAATGCATGTGATGTGAATGCGGAAACTAGTATGGTCATAGATTTGTTTCTATATTCTTGTTTTAAGCACCGATGGGTGCATATTTGTAATTAATTTTAATTTCAAGTTTATACGATCTGTGAATCTTTAAAGTCTTGTAATTAGAGTTTAGGGTCTATGAGTCCATTGAAGAAACTCAAGGAAGGAATCCAAAGGCGAGCGGGAGAAATCAATGGAGGTTCCAAAGATGGAGATCTAGACGAACCAAAAGGCGAAAGAAGAAGCAAACCAAAGGAGATTAGATCTTCTAGGTTAGGGGCCATACTAGGATCCATGCCTGCTTGATTTATTTTCTCGCGCGCATTTACTTACTTATTTACGCTTTATGTCGTGGATGTTAGTTAGGCTAAATAGTTCACTATAACAAACGCCAGACTCGCGTAAAAGTCCCCAAAACGTAATCTTGAGTAATTGCCTATCCAGATTAAGACACTCATTGCGCCCTTGTTCGAGGAAGGTGGGTCGGCCTTCACAGAGTACCTCCTCTACCTTGGGACAATGCGGGTAGGTCTATAGAAGAGGCCTACACGTCTAAATGGTTCTACTCAACGAGATCAGCAAGAGAGTCTTGGATACTCGAGGCAAAAGAATAGATTAGTCATTCATTAATGAAATCTATCAACCAAGAGTCATAAGGTATGATCAGTGAAGTAGTTCACTCACCCGGAACGACGGAGTCAAAGGGTAGGGCCTTCGTCCGCTTTACTCCGAAGAACTGGGATCTTGGAATCACTTATTCAATCGGGGATGGTTTTTTATTGAATAATGTGGGAAAACTAAGTTTTTCAAAATGATAACGAGTTTTAATACTTTGCCATTTCTTTTATGTATTTTTAAGATGACACATGAAAACGATTTCAACATTGAATCACACCTAAGGGAGGTGCTGATCAACTTCCTAGAATGGAAGAATAAATCCGAGAATAGTTCTCAGATTCAAAAGGAAAGCGTCTAGAATACCCAATCCCAATGTTGACGCATACCAGATAAGGTCAAAAGCCATTTGCAAGCAATCATATAACATTATCTTTAGAAGAGTAATGGATGCTAGCACGACCATTAAGACAAACTGAGGAAGAGGTTCCTACAGAAGTCACAAATGGAGAGGTACGAGACCTCCAAGGCAATCTGAATGTCATCTTAATGGAAGACAACAGAATTCATCTATCACCCAATTCAATATCGATTGAACAAAGATAGATAAGACCTTAGATGAGTCACTCAGATTGTTATGAACAACTGAGCAACACACACGGGAACATCGACTCTAAGAAACAGTTCTTGAGATTCAATGGAAGGAATCTAAGAAAGAGTTCTTGAGATTCAAAAGGGCAAACGGTTAGTAAAGTGAGAAAAAACATTTGATCAAAGAAAAAGCAAACAATTGCTGAGTATATAATCAAGAATATTCCTCATTACTGTGAATGTTTCCAAACAATGGCTAGACCATTTAAGAGGAAACTACCCTTAGCACCTGGAGGACAAAAGGAATGGAATTATGAATTCCGGTTCCAGTATCCTTGTTAACAAAGTTAAAACAAGTATCATAGCATTCCTTCATCGGGTATTTAAGACCAGATGAGGGGCTCAGTGGGAGCTTAAGGGAATTACATACTTGACCAAAAAGAAGTAAAGATCCAAGAGGGAGCAGAAGCAGTAATGCTAAGGATGCTGAAAGGGATCAAAGTCTTCTTTTAGACACTGTCTGGTTTAGAACTTAATAGTGATTATTTTGTTCTTCTAGAAACATCTGATGTTTTAAACCAGTGGTAAATTAACTAAAGGTTAACATTGATAATGGCTGATATCAAGAGATTCAAACTCATTAACTTCAGCATTGCCAATTAGGTCTTAAGGACTAAATTGACATAGTCACCCTTTTCAAAAGGCATAGAGACTAGTAATCTATTAGGACTCATACATTGTTATGCAGACCTATAAGTTTACTTGCAGAAGCTAACAAGAGAAGCTTCAATACGTGCTCTGACAACTTCATGAAGTATGGAAACGTACAAATCATAAAGTATAAGTCGGAATGTTTGAAAGGTTCAAACAAAGTACAAACCAAAGTAAAGAATCATATTTGACAAGAGAGTTTAAGTCATCCGATTAGATTGGAGTGGTAAAAACTTGAGTCAAATACTTGATAACCATCAAAGGAGTTGAGAAACCGTTTCCCAACTCGCTACATGGAACACATCTGAGGGATGGTGGATTCAGTGGGAGTAATCGAACACTGCTATGCATGATTCATGATGGGTTTAAGCCAGTCTTCAGAATATTTTGGGATATATTCTAGAAACGATTGTTTTCACACTTACCAAAGTCCGTCTAACAGCTAAGCTTGTAAAAGCGTTACAAAATTAGCTACAAGTCTAACGCAATTTCTTTAAAAGAAATTTGGGCTTCTTCCACAACCAATCAAGAAAACAAAGTGTTTGTTGCTCATGATAGTATTCTTCTAGTAATTAGCACACCTAGTAGTCTGGGAGAAAAGTACTAATTATTGCAAGAATAAGTGTGAGAAAAGTACAAGTCGATTTAATTCGATCATGAGAAAAATCATGAAGGGTCATGAAAACAATCATGAAACTTGTACAAGACGATTAAATTTGACCAAGAGCAACAAACTGCGGCTCCTCGGAAAAGGAAAGGTGTCTCTAAAGGAATATCTCAAAGTAAAATCTCAAAGACTCAGAAAATAAAGGTTATTTCTGAAGAGATAAAAGACCTGCACAGAAACGGAAACTGACTCTAGATTTTGGTTAGAAGCCAAAATCATCATGGAATCCATATCTCGTCAAGACATGAAGCTTGATAATTTAAGTCAACGGAAGACCTAAATTGGTTTTCCAAAGTAGAAAACTGCGAAGGATGGAAACATTCATGTTTCCCGAAACTAGACAAGAAGAATAAGATTCTTCCAATCAAGTTATGTCCATAAGCATGCTTCAGAAATCCATCGACGGATTAAAAGCACGCAAGAGTTATAATCTTCGATTCAAAGAGGCAATCAAAGAAATTTGATTCCTGAGGAATGAAGAAAAATCTTGAATCACGAGTTTCAAGAAGGTAAGTGGGAGAAACAAACCTTCCGGGTCCGTATGCAAAGTACATACAAAAGATTGAGTACGACATAAGATGTTGTGTAACAGTGAACACACTGACTCAATAAAAGGACCACACACAAGGATGAAATGTCATTTTGGGCATCTGAAGATCTATAAGCATAGATCAAAAAGATGATAGGATTAGAGAGACTCAGTACGCTGAGATGTTTGAGATCCAAAACAAAATATCTAAGACTCGGAAAAGTCTAAAAAAATTTCGACCCAAAACTCATGACAAACTCAAGTCATGTTGAACATGATGAGCATTTAGACATCCAATTCGGATTGGAAACCCGAATCACTACTGAAACATTCCAGAAGGCTAAAGGATGAAAGTAGTACAAATTGTCATCGTAGCAAACTTCCAGACATGGAAGGAAAGTAGGCTTAAAAGTGTTTAAGCCTAACCGTTGCAAATTCTACATAAGAAATTAAAAGCCTTAACTCTAGTAAAGATTACTAGATATTATCAAGGTTGAAGATAGCGATCTTCAAATTAATTGATAATAAGCAAAGTTTAAAACCGACTACCACGGTAGTCAAACTAAACTGTCACCTAAGACATAGTATGAGATTCATACAAAGTCTAAGGCATGAGGTAAATTTGGAACAAAACCTCGACAAGTAAAACTGAGTGGGTAAAACGAGTTTTACGGAAGAGGCTCAGATTTACAACTCTCGTTATCACAAGTCGTCTAAATTTGGTTTAGTGTTTAAACGACAGTCCATTGATGATAAAACATTCTGAATAGGTTTGTCAGATACGTGATCTGATGAATGAAACCCTATTAAGTGAACTTGGAATATTTATTATCAAATCCCTAGTCCATGTCATTGCATGGACAACAATGACTCGTGAAGACTAGTACGGGAGTCGATGGGATAGCGCAGTTTCATGGGCTATAGGAATAGTGTATTCGATTCGACTACGTGGGTGTTTAAAAGGTTTATACACTAGATAACCCTCTAATGAGAAGTACATCACTCTTGATGAACGTCAAATACTTCTCAAAAGACAAGATTGAAGAGATTCCTCAAAACATGAGTGTTCCACTCATCTTATGTAAGGAATGTCCGACTTTGATTCCGTCAAACACCGCGCCGTAAAAGGAGGTTATAAAGACAGATACTGAGAAGGACAGGAGAGACATGAAGTTAAGTGGGAGCGCAAGAATGGATTGTGTCATCCTAATCACATTAGGTCAAAAGTGTCTCAAGGCCACTTGATGGGTGACAACTGAAAATGCGTGGCCGCGCTCAAATGGATTAAGAATTAATCGTTTGTCTTTTACAGTTGTACTCGGAGATCAAGAAAGTCTGAATGCCGTGACGTATCAGATGGGATACTAAATTGATACGGGAATCGAGGCATTGCACTTGTTCTAAGTCCAAGTGGGAGTCTGAAGGAGTTGAAGGAGATGTCCTTCGACCAAGATGGAAATGCGAGCAATATGTCGGCTAGGACAATTGATGAAGAAGATCATCAAGTCCGATTGATTTAGGGGTCGTAGTGTTTAGCTAGAAACCAACTACGATCGTCGAATTACGAAGTAATTCGCGGCTAACTTCGATCGGATCCTACATCGGGTTACACATAAGAATGGGTATTTAATAGGATGATATGACTATTGGGAGTGTGATATAACATTGGGAATGTCCCATAAACATATCTCACAGGCCTAAATAGAATTTGGGCAAAAGATAGCAAAAAGGCCCGAAATAAGGATTTTGGGCCTAGACCGATTCGGGTACTTCTAGGACTCGGATTGGGATAAATTTTGGAGGGTTAGTTTCTGATATAATAAGCATTATATCTGCCAATTTTAGTGGTGTTTGGACACCTCCTCCTTAGGTAATTGAGAAAATATCAATAGTTGCTATTTTCGACAATTTCCCTAAATCTTATTCTAAAGGGTGTTTTAGGAAACCTAAAAAGAGGTGGATTCTTATTAGGGTTCTATATAAACACTCTTAGGCCAGACAATAAGGTGTGGAATTTCTATCTAAACTTTCTTACTCTACCACATCAAGTAGAGAGGAGAAAGTGAGCTAATTCCCAAGCTATCTTCTAGTCAAGCAAGAAGAAGGTCTTCTTATTATCAAACCACCATTGGAGTGCTAGCGAGCTTTCAAGGAAGGAGATTAAATACACTATTCGGTGTCTCAAGTAGAGGAGCTACGTTTGAAGCTCTTGGTCTTCTTTAATCTATTCAACTAGCTCGAAGGAAATAGCGATTAAGGTAATCTACTATCTTCTTATTAGTTAATTACTAGTTTTGCATGATGATCTTGGGGATACTAGTGTTAGACATTAGATGTTGTTATCCGCAATAAACACTAGTATAAGGGTATAAATCCCTTCACTTTCATCCTTTGATCATTATCGACGTCAAGTTTTTTTGCTTTGGCATTTGTGTCATAACTTTGTTTAGCTTGGCTCCTATAGTTTCTTAAAATCTAGGAATTCTGCATCTCGCAATCTTCCTTCTACTGTTTCTGCTATGGTCACCATCGAAAATTCCTTTGAGTTTCTACCTTTTGTTATTTCTAGTTTCTTTTCTGCTTGTAAACACACGAATTCCATTGTCAGATCTTTGGAAGATAATTAAACAAATTTTAAAATAATAAGTGAGGTGGCGGACTTCGTAATGAAAACAAAAAGACAAGATTTGAAGTATCGGAGATTAAAAATTTGCTGGAACGGGGGTCTCCTTCTAGCGCCAAACTGATAATGGCTAAAAGTGGTTTTCGAGATATCACTTTGATGATGAAGAATCAACAAACAGATTGATGAATTTTCCTTTGTGATTTAGAGAAAAAAAAACTGCAAAAGAACTCAGAAATCTCTCTGATGCTCATGTCAGTAAGGTGTTTTAGCAATGAAATGACTAAATTCAAAAGTTTGAGTTTATAAGATGAAACTCGTGCCCTAATTAAGGCGAACCTATCACGACTACCTAATTTATTTTAGAGTTAGAGCATGACTTAAGGCGCCTAAGAGACTCGTGTCGACCTTCCAGTTCCGGGCTTAAGTGGCAGGGTTCCTTCGGATTCACCTCCCTTAATGATTTGGGTTTTTTCGAATTTGTTAAAGTTGATTATTATTTGGCACAACAACTTATTTTTCCCATTGATCCAACTTTTGGAAAATAAAAAAAGGGTTATTTCTCGAAAGGCCCCCTACTTTGTGACCAGCTTCCCGCGTAGCCCCCTATTTTATAAAAATACCCAGATGGCCCCCATTTTTCCGTTACCGTTAAATGTTTGTTAACTCTCTCATCCATCTCATCACCTCTCTCTTCCACATCATCTATCTCGCCACCTCTCTCTGCCACGTCAACTAATTATTATTATTTTCTCTCTCTCCACCTCACCTCTCCCTTCTCCGACGAAGGTCGTCGGCCAAAAGATTTTCGGTCGGCGACCTTCAAACATAAAAAAAAAATCTCCTCGTTCTCTCTCTAAACACTCTCACGAAGGGGTTTCCCTTCGGAGGTCAGTCAAACAGACCTTTGAAGGTTTGTCGGACAGACCTAGATCTGGTGAATTAGACTTCCGGCGAAGGAAAACCCCTTCGCGAGAGTGTTTAGAAAGAGAGGAGAGAAAGGTCAGTCGAACAAACCGTTGAAGGTCTGTCGGACAGACCTATATCTGGTGAACTAGACCTCCGACGAAGGGAAGCCCCTTCGCCTGAGTGGTTAGAGAGGGGAGAGAAATTATTTTTTCTTTTTATGTTGAAGGTCGTCCGTGGAAAAATGTTATGGCCGACGACCTTCGCCGATAAAGGGAGAGTATAGGTGGAGAAAGAGAATTAAATTTAGTGGACGTGGCAGAGAGATGTGACGTGACAGAGAGAGGTGTTGTGGGGGAGAGAGATGGCGAGAGATATGACGTGGTAGAGAGAGGTGGCGAGATGGAGGAGAGAGAGCTAACGGACATTTAATGGTAACGGAAAAATGGTGCCGTATTTTTTATAAAGTAAGGGGCTACGCGAGAAGCTGATCACAAAGTAGGGGGCCTTTCAGAAAATACCCCTAAAAAAATTTAAACATGCATCTTCATGAACTGGAAAAACTCAAATTAGATACAAAATTGATCTAGATTTGATTTTCGGAAACAAATAAGTTATTCAAGACATAAAATTCGACCAGAATATCTATTATGAAAAATTTATCAAACACATTTAGAAATCGATCGACATACTAATCTATCAAATAAGTCTGAGAATCGAACAAAAAATCTTAATAAACGAATTTAAAAATATATCACAAAGAAAAATTATTGAAGAACATAAAATATATATCACACAACTATCCATAAGAAATGGTTGAAGATCTATAAAAACATAATTAGTAGAAAATCATAAAAACGTATGAATTGAGTACACAATTCAATGGATTAAAAAGAAGATTCAATATATAAAAAATAATGGAGTCACATTTTATCTTTTGCTTGATTCATGGCGATCAACTCCATTGCATCCTCATTAATTCGTAGATTGGTTCTGACCACGTTTTTAATCAAGATTTAGACCGGCTCCATAGTAGATGAATCCATTATAGATTATCAAAAGCAGTATGAATATGAATTTTAAAAATATTCAGCAGTAACCCTAGAAGAAATCACCAATAAAACTTCACGAATTAAGGAAGATGAAGCTATTTGTGAAATTGATGGATCCTTCATCGGATTGTGTTACAAAATAAGCAAGATGAAGATCGATCTTCCCTTCAACAATTGACTCAACTGAATCTCTTTTGACGAAGAAAGAGAGGGAATATGGAGAAAGAGAGAATAAAGGCGGCAAAGAAGAAAAAGTCGGGTGAGAATAATGAAAAATGAAAATAAAAACTTTATTTTACTCATTTAGAGCATCTCCAATGCAACACTCAAACTTTATATCCGAGAGTGCCACATAAGGTTTTTTCCAGAGTTTCTCTTATTAAAACACATCTCCAATACAAAACTCAACATGAATCTCTAAAATGATGTGTTAAGATTTATTTTAGAGATTCTTAAGAGGACACTCTAAATTTAGACTGTCCTCTTGAGGATCTCGAAGTGCCATATAAGCAAATCAATTATATTTACACCAAAATATAGGTTTTCAGAGTTTTTCTTGAGTGTTGCATTGGAGAAGGCTTTCCGATAGAGTATCTCTAAATGACCAAATTGTAAAGACACCATTTAGAGATCCACTTTTCACACTTGATACATGAAGATTTTTAGAGTTTATCTTGAGTCTTGTATTGGAAATTTGGAGATGCTTTTATATAAGGAGGGGTACTTGTGCCACTACGAAATAGAAGTTTTGTTCACCACTTGGGTGGACAAAGTTTGTGGCCTTTTTGGCTATTTGGTCAAACTATTTTGACCCAGAATGTCATTCATTATACCTAGTTAATTTTGCAAAAGTGGGCGTAATGATATTCTACTAGCCCTCTTAGCCACTGGACGAAATTATTTTTGCTTAAACAACAATTTTTTGTAATATAATTCTACTAATATTTCAAAACTAGATTCTTAGACTTTCGCGAGTTATTTCTTTTTTCGCCCCCTACTTTGTGACCATGTTCCCTTTTGGCCTCTTATTTCTTATGAAATCAAATTTGGCCCATTTTCTAAGGTAAATTCTTTAACTACATATATGGGGCCAAGGAAAAAGGGTAAATGAGAAATTTACTTTAAGAAAGGGGGTCAGATTTGAATTTATAAGAAATATGGGGCCAAGAAAAAAAGCTAGTCACAAAGTAGGGTCAAAAATAAAATAACAGACATATACGAACATTTTTAGGGAATTGGTGGATATGTTGCCATACTAATATTCTTATCAACTTATCATTTAAAATACAATATTTTAGTGAAATTTCAAAATTTTCTTCTAGCAGTTTTGTGGACATTTGTGTACGTTAGGGGACAATTGGTGGGTATATATCATTATAATAATATTATTATATTATCAAACAAGACATATATATTTTTACTGATATTACAGAAATATATTTTCGTAAACATATGAGAACACTGATTGACAATTGATTGATATTTATTATTTTATTTTTATTTTATCACATGAAATAATATGTTTTGTTAAAGTCTTACAAATGTCTTCTTAGACTTTCATGGGCGTCTGTGGACATTGCTGGACTTTTGAGTACTGATACAGATAAAATTTGTAGATCGTGAGTGTGAGAATAGTCTCACATGGCTATCTAGCAACCAAAAATATAATATCTAAGTCATCTCCACTCGTTGCCAATTGGTTATGAGTTGGACGACAACAAACTTAACATAGTATTAAAGCTAGAGCCACGCGTCATAGGCTTAAAAACCACACGTGTTCCCACGTCATTAAAAAAAATCACGTGTTAAGCTAACCACGCCACACGTAAGGGGCGTGTGAGAATGGTCCCACATGGCTATCTAACAACCAATATCTAAGTATTCTCTATTCATTGTCAATTGGCTTTGAATTTAATGACCACAAAATTAACAGTGACTCAATGAGTTCGTTCTTTTGTAAAGAGATTGAAAATGTTAATTCGAAATTGATTACGACAAAGAAGGGCGGAATGAGAACAGATACATTAACGGATGGTGGGTGTTAGAGAAAAAAATTAAGTCATAACAAATATTTTCGATAAACTAAAGAACTAGACGACAAATTGATCTAAAAACTAACCCTATTATCTAGTCCTAATAATATTACTCCATATGAATAGGGATAAACGTCAAAATCGAAAGCAGATATGTGTAGGGGTGGGAATAGGGCGGGTTCGGTCGGGCTCGGGCATAATAGAGCCGGGCTCGGGCGGATCGGACACTAAAATCTCGGGCCCGCTACTATGAGCCGGGCGGATCGGGCCGGACATATTCTCCTTACTGACTGCCCGTAGCCCGCCCGAGCCCGCCTGCCCGAGCGGGCTCCGTCGGTTACGGGCCGGACGGGCTCGGGCTATTTTAATAAAAAATCAATTATTAATTAACTAAACATTTCATTTTGTAATTATGTTTTTAATTAAAATGCACAATTACATAACATGTTAATGAAACCCTAGATTATCTTTGACTAAATGCACATTACTAAACAAAATTACAATAAAGTTAGAACAATACTAAACAAGACAATCTCAAAATCACAAAAAAAAAATTACAACATCTCCAATTTGTCATCTTAGTTGCAGGTTTTTATGGAGTTTTAGGTTTTAAGAGGTTTTAGGTTTTAGTAGAAAAGAAGAAGAAGAAGACGAATGTTGGCTCTTTTTTTTTTTTTTTTTTTTTTTGTTGAGGTACAGCCGAATTAGCTAAAAACATTATACAATTCCTGCGGAAGATCTAATAAAGAAAGCCACAACCATGTTCCTTTGTTTCTTCTACTCTATTTTGCCAAGTGGTCCGCTTTATAGTTGCCTTCTCTGGGGATATGAGTATAAATCACTTTGGTGAAATTTCTTTAAGCTTCCTGGAATCATACCAAAAAAAAATACATCATGAACATTTATGAAACCCTACATTGTCCATCTATTTATCCAGAGTGAAGAACATATCATCATAATATGAAACCCTAGATCTGATATAAGAGATACTTAAATGACTAAATATGCTATGTAAATCAATCTATACATGACTTTTATAGTACAGATCCGATAGAAAGAGAACACAGAGAGAGAAAAATATAAAAACATGTATATAAATAATGATTTAAAGAAAGCAATGGTACTCTTCTTCTTCATCTTGCCTATACAATCTTTATTTGTCTCTTGAGAACTACTTTCTTTCTTCATCTATGCTTCTTTGTTCTTCATCTCTATGTCTCTCTCTCTCGATCTCCATCTATCCATCTCTCTCTCTCTCAATCTCCATCTATCCATCTCTCTCTTTCTGTGAAACTCAAACCTAGGGTAATAAAAACTGTTTCAAGTTGTGTTTATATACTCTAACCCTAATCTGATGGGAGAAATAAAAGGTAAGGAAGCCTCATCCGTCGGATCATCAAGGCCTAAATCTCACGGGTTCTCGGGCGGTCTGAATTCGCGGGCTCTCGGGCGGGCTTAACGGGCCGGACCTCGGACAAACGACTCTGCCCGTGGCCCGACCGCCAGAGCCCGCTTAAACGGGCCGGGTAAGCCCGACTCGGACTTTTCCGGTCTCCGGATCTTGGCGGATCGGACGGTTAGGGCCTGGTGTCGGATTTTCGGACCGTTTTCCCAGCCCTAGATATGTGTCGATTAGCCCCAAAAAACATTTGATGGGTTGGACTTGCATTAATGGTAGCTGTCAAGCACTGATCAGTTACTGAAAAAGTTGTCGCCAATATATAAAACTCTATTCTAGATAAAATATTCGGAAGAAGAGAACTGAACCCTACAAACATCCGTACCAAATTCCTATTTATCACCATGATGTCACCACTCCACATCCCAATTGGCTCCACTTTTCAAATTCAATATTTTTGATTTGACTGTTTTCTATAAAAATTGTACCTAGTAACGTTGTTCAGTGGATTAGACCATCAATAGTTCAGAAGGACCACAAATGATAAGATATTTGAAAGCTCACAACGCAATAACTATTTGAAAGGACTAAAACATTTTCCCAATCCCAAAATTGGTCTAAAGAGGACGTCCCTAATATCATTTAGGTCTTAGGGAGTGACATAAAAATTAGGTAGTACAAGTATGAAGACTAATTACAAACACGTATTCAAATCAGAAAAGTTTCTCTCTCATCTCACATGTCCAGTCACGTGGAAAGAGAAACCCATGTTTCTCTCATAGGCGGTTCAAGTGGGAGTCTCTAGAGGCGGGTTGAGTATATTTTTTGAGAAAAATGTACTCTACATATAGAAAGCATAAAAGAAATGGAATTATACATAAATTTTCCCTATACAACTTGAACGTTTTTCCTCTCCCTTGTTCAAATTTTTTCTCTCGTTATTTTTTTTGCCGCCTAGTACGGCGAGTAAAACAATATATAAAACTCAGAATTTTTGTCCCGCCCTCTTCTTAAGCTTCTTTGAATCCTACAAACTTTATCAATAATATTGTATTTATCTTTTCCACAATAAATACCCACGACCAATTAACTATTGAAGATTTCATTTCTTTCTTCACGTTTTCTCTCTTTGGATCCTCGTTTATATGCTTTAATATAGGAAAACGATATCTTCCCATATAACCAAGAACCAAAATTTTACACACATAATAATATTATATGTCAAGATCTTTTTCCAAAAGTATGAAAACAGTATTTTTTTTGTCTTTGTTTGTTTAGGAACATGATATCCCAATCTAACCAATAACCATCATTTCTCACAAACAATGATATTATATAATAAGATCTTTTTCAAATATTGAGAAAATAGTTTGTTGTGTTTGTTCTTCAAAATTTTGGAGGTAAAATTTAAATTTTATATTTCTTGCTTCTTCTTTTTCAACTTTTCGTCCAAAAATATACTCCATATTTTTTCAGATGCAAGAACTACGGATAAAAATGTAACAGTATAATTTTACTCAGAAAATAACGATTATGTTGTTATGTTAAGAAAAATTTTCAATTTCTTAGAGAAACTATAAAATAAGAAAAAATATCACCAATTTTTGTAACAGCTGTCCAAATTTGGTGTTAAAATATTTAAATATAGGATTTAGAAGTTAAAGTTCAAGACAAAGTTGACTAGAAGTCGAGTCGGTAGAAAATGAAGCTTCATTCTTGGTTAAGAAGCTTTATAAATATATAATATTTTCAATTATGGTTCATAATCTTTTATGAAATTTTGTATTTGAAAAACAACAAGCGCGATATGAAATTTCATACTGCACTATGAAGCTTCATATAATCTTATGAAACGTTCTCACATTGTTATGAATCTTCGTATCTGACTGAAGAATTCTAGAATGTGATTAAAGAAAAATTCATCAAAGAACATTTTTATATGGAAATATCATAGTAGGTCCCGTGAAAGAAGGTGAAAAAATGATGGGTTTATTGATCTTCTTTTCCAAACACAAAATCCAAACTTTGAGGGAAACTAGGTTGCTGATTAAAATCGACTGAAGAATCGTTGCGTTCGCGATTTAAATGGATAATTTGGTGCAGCAATATCAAATATAAAAAAACATTAAAATTTAATGTAAAAACATTGAACAACAAATATAAAAAACGCAGTCATGCTTTAGAAAGAGAGAATGTTACTAAGCTCATGATCTTGTCTGTTTTTGGGCAGAAGGGAAATTATAGTATCTATAAAAAATTTAGGACCTTCTTAAACTATTTGAGTCCTATCAAAAAGTTTACGTTAGGCTCATCAATGACACGAGTGGATTAATCACTTATGGAGTCACTAACAAACTTTTAATCCATAACCATTTTTATAAATAATAACTTAACAAAAAAAAAAAACCATTTTTATAAATAAGATACCATGGAACTAATGAACTTTTAAAACAACATTTTTTCTAAAAGTGTAATTCCAATTTTGTCATGTAGTATGAACATTTTCACAAATATAAGCCACTACTATATACTCATATTGTTGTTACATAAACATAATATTACTATTTTTTTTTTGTTGTTGAAACCATAAACATAATATTACTAGAAACTAAAATTAATTATACAAGTAAATGACTTCCTACAAAAAAATGAAGCCAAATTTCATTTGTCCACAAGACCAAGTTGAAGAAAAGAAGAAGTTGTCCAACGAGGGAAGGGTCGTCATCTCGACCCGTATCCGACTTAAAGAACGGTCGCCTGGTCGACCTGGATCCGACCCACTTCAGATCCAAAATATTCGCCTGGCATTATCATTACCTTGTCCTGTTAAAACCATTCAAAAATCCTTAAACCCACTGGATGATGATCTATTTGATTTGAAATCTTTGATTCAGATTTCTGAGAGATTTCCTTTTCTATGCAAAATAGATGCATAAGTTAAAAATTAGGTTATAAAAAAGTGAATCAAAGGAAGAGAAATGAAGAATTTCTGAAATAGCAGAAAGAAAATATACGGTCAAGCAACTGAAAGATCGTCTCTAAACTCAAAACAGAGAGAGAGAGGAAGAATTTGCAGAGATTTGCTTCCGTAAACTATTTTGAGTCAGAAGAAGTAAATTTAAATATAAATAAATAAAAAAACCCAGTTTAAATTCTTAAGCTTTAATGGTTATACGGAATCAGCAAGGTACAATGAGATAGATAACTAGAGAAGGAAAGTGAAAAACCCATTTCTCTGAATGTCTTTATTTTGATTCCATTTTCTCACATTCAAAGAAAGACTGGGTTTAATTGAGTTTTAGAGAGAGAAAGAGAGAGAGAAGGGTAAATTTTGTTCTTTACAGAGAAAGGAAAGAAGAGTGAGGAAGAACAGTTTCAGAGAATAGAGAGAGAAACAGAGGGGTAAAAGTAGAAACTTCAAAAAAAAAAAAAAAACTGAGCAGATTCACGAGAGTGTCAGTTTTGCTGAGGACCCCTGAGGCTGAGGTATCTTTCTTTTCTGAGGCCAAGTCGCTATAGAAAAGTTAGAGAGAGAAAGAAAATTATTTTCTTCTCAAGATAGAGAGAGAAATGAAAATTATTTTCCTTTAAAATTATAATTTTTAAGAAGTTGGGTAAGTGGGTTTCTTTCTTCTATTTTATAAATAATTTCATTTCATTTAAATTTTTTAATCTTTCTTAATAGTTAGGTTTTGTCTCTAATTTAAATTTGTTTATTAGGGTTTTTTGTTACAATCTCTGAATCTTTCTGTGGCATCATTTTGTCTTATAATGCAGTTCTTCACGAGGTGTTGACAGACTTTGTTTTACAAAAATGCTTGATTATTTATTTTGCTAATTCTTATTTCTTTATTCTCTGTTTCTCTCTCTAGATCTCTCTCTAACTGTCCTTATCAAGTTCTTTATTTGCAAAATGGAAGAACCATTAAAATGGTTTTCCTCTGAGATTTACACTTGTCTATTTTGATTAATCTTTGTAGGATTTAGAGTTTGGGGATTTCTCAATTTTTTCAGTCTTCTCCATCAAATATGGGGAAAGCAACCAAATGGTTTAGGAACTTATTGGGGATGAAGAAAGAGAATTCAAATTCCGGTGACAATAGAGAGAAGAAAAAGTGGAGTTTTGGGAAATCTCTGAGGAATTCTGTTTGTGTGGGTCAGATCCCGGCGGTTACAAATCCGGTTGATGCACCGGAAAATGGAACAACTTGGTTAAAATCTTATTACACTGAAACAGAGAGTGAACAGAATAAGCATGCCATTGCTGTTGCAGCTGCAACCGCCGCCGCTGCTGATGCTGCCGTTGCGGCGGCTCAGGCAGCTGTGGCGGTTGTAAGACTTACAAGCCATGGAAGAGGTACTATGTTTGGTGGTGGACGAGAGAGATGGGCGGCTGTTAAGATTCAATCTGTTTTTAGAGGTTTTCTGGTTAGTCTCCCTTTATCTCTCTCTACTCTTTCTCTCTCCAACCTTTCCCTCTCAACTTACATTCTCTCTTAATATTGTTCATCTTCTACATGGGTTTAATTTAAAAATCCTGTGATTTTGTTTTTTGATGTTTTAACAGCCAAACTACTTAGGGTTTAATCTGGGTTGGTTTAGTTTTCATTTTACTTGAGATTGAAATCTAGATCTTTTCATCTTTTAAGATCAGGGTCTTTTTGGGCATTTCTTTATTAAATGCTATTTTTCATTTTCATTAGGTTTCCCGATTTGGGTTTTCACTGTTTTCTCTGTTTAGTTTCAAATCTTTTCAATATTAAATACTGTATTTGCTTTTATGATCCTTCCTTCCCAGATTCAACCCTCCTCCATTAATACCATGAACATTACTTCCTCTTCTTCTGTTCTTTATTGAATCTAGTTATGTATTTTAATGAAAAAACAGGCAAAGAAAGCTCTTAGAGCTCTCAAGGGATTAGTGAAGTTGCAAGCTTTAGTGAGAGGTTATTTGGTAAGAAAACAAGCTACTGCAACTCTTCACAGTATGCAAGCTCTTATAAGAGCTCAATTAACCGTTCGATCTCAAAAAGCCGTCCATCTACTCAATAAAGAACAAAGATTATACCCTGAATTTCGATCTCGTCGATCCACTGTAAGTTTTAAAATGTACATTCTTTCGAATTAAGATTTAAACTTAATCTTCAATGACATGATTATTCATACATTGCCATTTTAATTCTAGGAAAAGTTTGATGACTCAAGAAGTGAGCATACTGCATCAATTCATAGTAGGAGACTATCTGCATCTCTTGAATCTGCAATTACGAATACGTTTGAAGAGAGCCCGAAAATCGTTGAGATTGATACATGTAGGCCCAAATCTCGATCACGAAGAATAACAAATAGTTCGATATCGGATTATTATATCGAAGAAGACCCAAGTAGTCAAATGCCATTATCTTCATCACTTCCATGTCAAATTCGAGCTCGAATGTCGGTTCCTGATAGTCGGAACTGTCAAGATTATGATTGGGGCGTAATGGGAGATGAATGTAGATTCTCAACAGCTCAAACTACTCCAAGATTTATGAATACTTGTGGGTCTAATGCCCCAACTACACCAGCTAAGAGTGTTTGTACTGAGAGACTATTCCAACATTACTCGAACTCTCCGAATTACATGGCGAATACTCAATCATTTAAGGCGAAAGTACGTTCTTATAGTGCACCAAAACAAAGACCTGAACCAGGATCAAGAAAGAAGCTTTCGTTAAATGAATTTGTCGAATCGAGAGCTAGTTTAAGTGGTGTTCGAATGCAAAAATCTTGTTCTCAGGCTCAAGAAACTATTGTTCTTAAGAATGCTGTAATGGGTAGACTTGATAGATCAGCTGAATTCGTTAGAGAAATGGAGAGAAATGGGTACTATGAGAGGAAATGGTGAAAGGATAGGTAGGAATGGAGGGAGAGAGAGAGATTATAAGGGATTATCTCAATCTCTTTTGATCTCTCTCAAGTTTCATTTGAACTAATGTAACCAGTCTTAGAACATAAAGTTTTGGGGAAAAAAACACTAATGTGTGTAAATTTTTTGAATGTTTTTTTAGTAGTTTGATTTGATTATGTTTTTCTTGGTAACTTCATTGTTTTATTAATTAAAATCTTTGTCTTGTGAATGAAGAATGTTTTTGAACTTTAAATTATTTTAGGTGAATTCACTGATCATACAAATGTAATTTAAAATAAAAAACAAATTATCTATCGAAGTTTTCAATCTGGGTTCTCTTGAAAGCACCTGCCGGAACGGCTATTAACGGGCGGGCCTATTACCAGGTGGCCCAAGAATTCAAAATTCTATAGGCGCCGGAAATAAGCCCTTGTAACCAGTCCTTAATGCCTTACCCCAACTGTCGTTAACCCTTTATTCCAAAAAAAAAAAAAAAAAAACTGTCGTTAACCCTTCATTTTTTTTAGATCTACTTACTCTACTGATTATCTGACCATCCCGGCACTCTCTCAATCATCTTCTCTCTTAGTTCTTTGTCTAATTTTTCTTCTCTTTCTCTTATTCCATCTTCTAGCATAAACACTAGCATGTCAAAACGGACTGTCACTCATCTGCTCGCAAGAACCCTATCGGCCCGTCCATCACTCATACAGTACTGACTAACTAGTCGGTCCAGTCCGTGACATAGGGCTCATATATGGGCTGTTTTTTCCGTCACCAAATTCTTGAGGACTTGTGTCAAAAAGACTGGTCAGTCTGGACCTAGTATGTCAAAACAGACAAGTCAGTCTGAGACCTAGTATTTCAAACGGACTGGTCAGTCCGGGACCTAGCATGTCTAAATTGATTAGCCGATCCATTTGATAATGATAGGTCCCCTACCCGACCCATTTGAGTAAGTAGTTCAGATTCATATTTTTTTGTGCATCAAAAATGGGTTGGGAAGTGTTTGTAGACCTCATTACAAGCTTCTCTTTGCTTGGAATGATTGGGAAGTGCCAAACCATGTGAACCTACTTAAGGTTTTGAAAAGGAAGGTTAAGGATATTTTTTTTGGCTGGGTGCTTATAGAGATAAACTTCACCCTTAAATTCCTAAATCAGTCTGATGGGTGCTTATAGAGAGCTCGTTCCAATAACCATTAACTCGACTAAGACAAAGTCCCACTCTTACAGTAGTTTGGCGTCTGCTTTAGCAACACCCTTTCAATTTTTTCTAAAGTGAAACGAAACTTGTCTGCAAACTTATAAACAAATTAAGAAAAATTCTACAATGACTTGGAGTCAAGGTTGGGTTCAAGGTTTACGTTGAGATGGTTTCAACAAAAAAAAAAAGGTTTACATTGAGGTGGGGCCAAATTGATAGGAAATATGATAAAAAAAAAGTTACATTTTTTAGCAAGTTTTGGCTTCTAACAAATAGGTAGCAAGATTCAACAAAAAAAAAAAAACAAATAGGTAGCAAGTTTTGGCTTGTAAAACACATAGTATTTATTGAATAGCCAAACTAGAATTCTTTTTTGTTTTTTTTTTTTTTTTGAGCAGAAAAAAATCCATTAATAAGATAAGGTTACAATCAAGTTTTCATAAATTAACTCTTAAAAAAGAACAACATCATGATAAAACTAAATAGCAACACTAGTTAACTATTGGGTACTGATACCGCAAACAGCGATCCATCAGGGGGGTAAAGCCGATGCTGCCGAATCGTGTGCTCTCTTGTTGCAAATACGAGGGCAATACTTCAAAGTAATAGGGTTATTTTGGGTAATCCAGCGCAATTTATTAATAACCGTAGATATTCTCCACGGGACCTCCATATCAACGGGTGATATTAGTTCTAAGGCATACTTAGCATCACCTTCCATTATAAATCTCCGGAACCCTAACTCAGCCGCTAGTTCCAGTCCCTCCTTAAATCCCATAATTTGACTATGAATAGCTGATTTAGGAGAAAAGCTTTTAGATCAAACCCTAATAAGTTTCCTTCATCATCTCTAGCCAGAGCTGCACACGAAGCTTTATTCTGTTTATAAGCTCCATCAAAATTTATCTTCACCTCTCCTGGCGATGGAGGGCACCATTCTTCTTCCTGAAATGATAAATTAGTTTGAAAGAGTTGTGAGAGATCAGAAATGTACCTGAGATGATACTGTGTACGCCACCAACAACTTCTTAGATCTATTCTTGTATTCTGGAAGTGAAAGTCATTGCGGACCTTCCACCATTCCCACATGAGTTGAGTTATCATATACCATAAATCATCACAATTTTCTTCATGCATAAGAATCTTCTTTAAATATGTAACCGGATCTGTAGAAATAACGTTTTGATCTATTTTCGCGGTCAAATTGATGAGTTTTTTTATATGTTTTGCAGCTAGAAAACAAGTGATCTACTGTTTCTGTAGAACCATCATCACAAAGCAAGCAAATTTGAGGTATATTCTGAACTATAGATCCTATTCTTCCTAGAGTCGGGTAATCCTCCATGTATTAACTTCCATATGAAGACTTGAACTTAAGGTATCATTTGTTTTTTCTTCCAAAATAATTTCCAAGGGAAATCATGTGCTGCATTCGATAAAATAGGGTTTGGTGATATTTCTTTATAGTATGATTTTGTAGTAAATTTTCCTGTAGGAGTTGGCTTCCAAATCAGTTTGTCCCTTTGAAATTGTTGTGGAATGGGTGTTGCAGATAGCCTGACTTGTATCTTCTGTAAAATATGTTGATATTAAATCTAAGTTCCATCTCTTTTCATCCTGCATTATAAGATCAGAAACCCAAAAGATATGTGGAGGAAGATCTAAAAGCATAGTAGGCCTATGATTAATAATGTCCAGAATCCATGGATCAGTTCTAATTTTAACTGAAGTACCATCACCAATGATCCAAATAATGTTGTCTCTCATTTTGGTAATAGTATGATTGATTGCTTTCCAAAATGAAGACTTAGTCTGAGTCTGGGTTGGATTCCAAATTAATATCATCATTAGTAATGTATTTAGAGAATAATAATTTAGCCCAAATGGCATTGGGTTGGGTAATGAGCCTCCAAGTCATCTTAGCAATAAGACACTCGTTAACATATTTAATAGATCTAATACCCAGACCACCCTTATGTTTAGGACTCGTAATAATGTCCCATCTAATGAAATGTAGTTTTCTGTTTTCTTGATCATGTCCCCATCAGAAGTCTCTTTCTATTCTCTCTAAGTTGTTTGAGACTTGAGTTGGTAGCACTTGATAACTGCATGGATAGGTACAGAAAGAAGCTAAAATTGATTTAATAAGAATGGTTCTACCTGCTTGACTAACCAATTTATTTTTCCAGCCAGATAAAGTATTTTTGAATTTTTCCACTAACCAGTTATGACTTTGGATACGATTACCTGGTTTCAGGATCAATGCTCCCAAGTATTTTGCCTCGTCTGTCATTATCGGTGCATTGAGTTGCCTTGTAAACTCCATTTTGATGTCCGATGGAACTCCTGTACTAAAGAAGATGGATGATTTGGCGAAATTGACTTGTTGCCCTGAGAAGCTAGCATAATATTCCATGAGATGTAATATTGTATTTAAATTACTAATAGTCGCCTCACCATACCATATTAGATCGTCGGCAAAGAGCAGATGTGAAATGCTTGGGCTGGATCTATTAATCTTGTAACCTGTATATTGTCCTCTATTGTCATAATAAGAAATTAAGAGCGAGAGTGACTGCGAGGTTAAAATAAACAGATAGGGTGATAGGGGACACCCTTGTCGAAGTCCTCTAGATGCCGTGAAATCCCCTTTAAGGTTACTATTCACCTGAATTTTAAATCTAGCAGAAGTAATACAGGACATTATGAGGCTTAAAATAGACCCTTGGAAACCGGAAGCCTTAAGAACCGTCTCTAAAAAAGACCAATCAACACGATCATATGCCTTAGCCATATCCATTTTAAGGGAGAAGACTCCTTTCTTGGCTTTCGATTTTTTCATAGAGTGCAATAACTCTTGAGTTATAACAATATTATCCATAATTTGTCGGTTTGGAACGAAAGCGTTTTGTGTCCACATAATACTATCCTCTAAATAGGGTCGGATTTGATTAGCAATTATTTTCGTGATGAATTTGTAAACCGAATTAAATAAGGATATTGGTCTGAATTCTGTGGCCATACTCGGGTTTCTAGTTTTAGGAATTAAGGCGACAGTCGTAATATTCAGAGATGGATCAATAGTACCTGTTATAAAAGCTTGTTGAATATAAGCAATGAATTCTGTCCCGATTACCTCCCAATTGTGTAGGAAAAAGAAACATGGTAATCCGTCTGGTCCCGGACTTTTAGTTGCTCCCATTTCCATAACGACAGCCTTAATTTCCTCTTGCGACGGAACCCTG
The DNA here is from genome assembly GCF_041429995.1 of Eschscholzia californica. Classification (NCBI taxonomy): domain Eukaryota; kingdom Viridiplantae; phylum Streptophyta; class Magnoliopsida; order Ranunculales; family Papaveraceae; genus Eschscholzia; species Eschscholzia californica. The sequence goes on from NW_028238461.1 coordinate 24,563,532, forward strand.
GAGACGTAGCCTATTTGTTCAGATGTAAATACCTTATATCCATTGAGGATTTCGGCCGGAGGTGTAACCACTGGTTCACTTCTAAACAGATTCTGAAAATGTTGTACCAACTCATTTGCTATTTCCTCTTCATTAGTAGTCGTATTACCTGAATTAAGTGTTAGTTGGTGTATAGTGTTCTTTTGCATTCTCATTGACATAGAAACATGATAGGCTTTTGTATTCCTATCTCCATTTGCGACCCACTTTGACTTAGCTCTTTGTTCCGCTTTTGTTCTTTGTAAATTTTCAAGAAATAAAATTTCTTCTTGAATAGAACTTTCTATATCAATAGTATCCCCTGTAGAAGTAATCGATTGTATATCTAACAACCGTTTTCTTAAAATAACCAATCTGTTTTTAACAAACCCAAATGCTTTTTTACTCCATTGTTTGGTTGCCTCTTTTACTTGTTCTAACCTCTCTGTAAATTGTCCCATAGATTGCTCCCATTTGCTTTTAAATATTTGGTTGTAATCGTCGTGTTTCGTCCAATACACCTCAAATTTTGTTAATGTTTGAAGTTAGTTGTGCATAAGATTCACTTCTAACAGTCAAGAAATGATATGCAATCTTTATACTTGACAATTTTTGAACTATTAAAAAAAATTAGTAGTAAATATTAGACTCAGTTCTAACTTAATAAGTTGTTTTTTTGGAACGTACATTACTTTTTAGACTACACATATTAAAAATCTCAAAAGTCGAGCAATAAGGAGAGACTGAATTTCAAAAAAAACTTTGGAAGTTGGTTTGGAAATCAAACATAAGTTCCGATTAAATGAAATACGAAGGATAAAAGGTGTTTGAGTCAAAAAATTATTCATAATAACTAAGAAAACAAATATGTTTTGCTATTAACTAAAAACTGCCAAAATATTATGAGTAATGATACTTATAGTTTGAAATAATATGGGTTATTAGTAATTAGATCATTTTCTATTTTTTCCTTCCCAAAATACACCTATCCTCCAAAACTCACTTTTCCTCTCAAAAAACTTTAGAGATATTTTCCAAATGGCCCCCTATTTTATGACCAACTTCCCGCATTAGCCCCTTATTTTATCGAAAATACCAAGATGGCCCTCTGTTTCCGTCACCATTAAATGTCCGTTAACTCTCTCTCCTCCATCTCATCACCTCTCTCTGCCACGTCATTCCTCTTGCCACCTCATCGTCTTCTCTGATAAGGTCGTTAGCCGACCAAAATTTCTAATGGTCGATCGGCGACCTGCATACTTCAAAAAAAATTCTTTCTCTCTATTCTCACACCTCCTCTCATTTTCTCTCTCTTCTCACTCTCTCTCTGTTCTGGCCGGGGAAGGGGTGAACCCTTCACCTCCCGTCGATCTAAGAAAACCCAGATTTTGAAGGCCTAGGTTTTTCCCAGACCTTCGACCTAGACCGACTACAATTTTGGTCGGCCGGCTGGTCGCCAGAAATTTGGTCGGTCTGCGACCTTATCAGAGAAGATGATGAGGTAGCGAGAGGGATGACGTGACAGAGAGAGGTGATGAGATGGAGGAGAGAGGTTAACAGACATTTAACGGTAACAGAAAAAGGGACCCATCTGAATATTTTCGATAAAGTAGGGGACTACGTGGGAAGCTGGTCAATAAGTAGAGGGTCATTTGGGAAACAACCAAAACTTCATAGTGTATTTGGTTGCAGGGTTCGTAAGTAGGATTCCTACAAAAAATTTGGTTTGGAAGGAATCATGATTCCTTGGTTTATTTGGCTATTAAAAATTCTAGGACTCTTAAATCCTAAGGATTCTAAGTCCAAAATTTGTTCTTGACCAAAATCTCATCCTACCCCGTAAGATTTTGTAGAGTTTTGGATTAATAAACCCAAATTTTAAAATTAAAATTAACCCAGAAAATATATTTATTTTTCTATAAAATAATGGGTTACATTTTTTTTCATACTCCTTTTTTCCCCATAAACCTCTCTTTCTGATTATTTTTTTTGTTGAAAAACAGTTTTTTCTCCGAAAACCACTTTTCTCCAAAATCAATTTTCTCGAGATCTTCTCGTTTATCCCCCGAAATCGAGAATTTTTTTTTCCAAAAAATCGTCTTTTTACCGAAAACCATTTTTCTCTCTAAAATTGCTTTTTCTCGAAAATCGTTATTTCCCCAAAATCGATTTTTTCCTAAACCACTTTCCCCCAAAAACTATTTTTTCTCAAAAATCAATGTTTTTAGGAAAACTACTTATAACCTAAAACTGTTTTTCCTAGAAAACCATTATTTTCCAAAAAAAAAAGTATTTCTTTCTCCTTGTTGTTAGGCTTTAGGCCTCTTTCATTCATGGTATGAATTAGGCAGTTATCGTGTTTATCACATCTTCATGATGTATCAATGCCTTGTAACGACTAACGTAGATCGTAGTCGAAATTCTCAAAAAAAAAAATACTGCTTGCACATTAAAGAAACTTGAAAATAATTGAAACGATCATTCATAAATCTCTTACAACGAGTTTGGTTTCGTCAAATTTAATATCTATATTATTGAATAATTTAGAACTTTTATTTTTTGATATATAAAGTACTTTTTTTTTTTTACTTTATGTTATCATACATGAGGGCCCCTTGTAAAGTTTGGGGCCCCCCAAATTCTCAGTCACAACCATCGATTTGGATTATAACAGTTCTACTGCTGAAGATAGTGGAGAGATTCTCTCTACCATTGGAGACATTTCTCCATCACAAAGCAGAAGCAAGAACAATGATTTTGTTGAGAGAAGTGTCTATTGCTTGACGGGTCTTTACGTTCTTTGTCATTCCGACACCTAGTTCACTTTGGTTTATACCCTAACTAGTAGGGCCTTATGTAATGACCTGAAGAGCAATGTTTCCTCGTGAAACGGGATTACTTTAAATGCTTGTTTTTTTCTTTAGCTTATTTTATCGCTTTAGCTAGCAGGGCTTCTTTGTTAGTGGTTATTTCCATTCCGTTAGTGGTTATTTCCATTCCGTTAGAGTGGGTGAGAAGGGTGAGTGAGCTTCCCCATTCCGTTAGTGGTTATTTCCATTCCTAAGAGATCATTTCGTTTTAGAACTTGATATCCTCATTTAATTTTTGTATGTGTTGAGCTTACTTTATTCCATACTCACATATGAGAGTAAACCATTATAATTCGTTTTGAGTGATTTCATGTTTAAGAGCATATGACCGTGAGGCCAAAGTCGAGGCGAAATGTGCTATGATAGGGAACAAGGTTTTGTTACTTTAGACTTGGATGATGCTCATGATGATGGGACACTTGCACTTGAGTATGAAACTATTAGTGAGGAGACTCTTAGCATGCTTTTGTGTTTATTAGTTTGATTCATATGTTTGACATACTTAAGTCTCTCACTTGTTGATCATCACCTTATTTGCATCGATAGTTGGACCCTTATGTCTCTTGGAAATCTAGAACTTTGTGGGTGTATTCACTGGAAACCCTCACGAGACAAAACTCGTCCTTTAGGGGTAACCTAAGGGTTTAAAGGCTTGTTGCATACGCTAAATGCAACCGGGAGTCCTCCGAAAGTGAGCTAGGTTTACTTTATTGTCTTATTTTGTTTGTTTGCTCGAGGACTAGCAAATTCTAAGTTTGGGGATATTTGATGTGGCGTGAAAATGCCACATTTAGGTCACTTAACTTTGATGAGTTAGTTCTTTTCGAGTTTTATTTCTAATTATTTATGTGTTTTCATTGCTAGGTAGTTTATTTGGGGTTTGGCGTGTAATTCGGAATAAAGAGAGCTAATTATCACATTTTCATCTTATGCGGCAAAAGGGAAGAAAATAGCACCAGGGGTATTTTGGTCATTTTGGCAAGATCAGAAGTCGAACAACAAGTGAGGTCAATGACGAGTCCGACGGTGAAAACAGAAGTCGATTCGGAGTTCGGACGGAAAAGTTGTGAATGAAAGAAGTCGAGGTTCGGTCTTGAAACAAGGATTTTATGAAGGCACTCCCTTGCTTTAGAAAGAAGCCCAACCCATGAGCCCAAAGAGGAAGAGAACAATAGAGATTCTATGAGCACCCTTTTTGGTCCAAGTCAAGAGTCTTTAATGATGGACAAAGTCAAGGGTTTGAAGTAGTCTAAAGACTTAGTCAACTTGACTAAGTCTAGGGTTTTTATTCAAGTTAAACACTATTCATCATCTTCTTCACCAAGCAACAACTAGGAAGGAAGGGAGAGAAAAAGAGGCAAAAAGTTTATCTAGGGTTTGGTTCTTACAAGTTTGAGAGAGGGAAAAAGAGCTAAGAGGAAGGAGTAGCCGGCCTTAGCTTGGCCGGCCAAGCTAGGCCGGCACTACAAGGGCACGGGAAAGGGCAGCCATGGAAGCTCTCGCGGGAGCTGTTAGCAGCTCGGGTTCTGCTCGGCCGGAACAGCACGGACAGCACGGGACACGGCAGCTCGCATCTGCAACACGGGAGCTTCTCGCGGACGCGTACAGCAGCAATGGAGGACGAGACCGGAAGCTTCCACGGGATGCGGCTGCTGCAGCTAGGGGCGGCACTCCGGGACGCATCTGCAGCACGGCTGTCTTCACGGGACGCGGCTGCAGGTCGGACATGCTCGGGACAGAAGCTACCGGCTCGGATCTAAGCTATTTTGGCCGGAAACTTCATACTTTGGCCGGAACTTGTTTTGTCGGATTTCTAGGGTTCCGGCAACCTTCTTGATCCGAAACCATGGGGCTTTTACTTCTCACGTCCTTGGCTAACTTTTCCTTGTGTTTGATTTGGTTTTTGGTTGAAATGTCATAGAGAGATAAAGCTTGGTGAAGCTTTAATGGTGGGTGGTTCTAAATGAAGAAGATGAGTCTGGTTGCTAAGGGGAGATCTGATTTTTGCTCGGGGAGATCCATTATGCACTGTTAAGGGGAAATCCAGAAATTTGCTAAGGGGAGATCGGCTGAACCTTAACTACTCAAATTTTCCGACGAACCTAGCCTCGAACCACATCGAAAAAGGGGGATTTCTCATCATCTTCTTTTCATTTATTACTTATCACCATGTTAGCTAAATCAAGTGTGTCGTTAATGAGATGAAATGTGATGAATTTGTGATTATCTATGTGATGATTTAATGTTTTGATAATAAATTGATGTTCTCTTATTTTGATTACTTGTTTCAATCGTTTTTCATGTGTCTTATCAAGTACTTCGCATAGTTAATCGATTAGGCAAAGTGATCGATATCGATCGTAGTCTAGATCCAAATTTCATGTGTCTTGTCATGCACTTCACATAGTTAGGCGGCTAGACGACATTTTCGATGATTCGGTTTTAATTGTTTGGGAAGTTTGTTTGACTAAGTATTATCTCCGGACATACGTAGTGCTTATGAACATCCACCGTAGGAATCGAGACTAGGTTTGTATCAATATATTCGATTGGACCGTAAATAGTTGTAGGTTCACCACAACGGATTCCCGGACCTCGACACTTCTCTCACTTATTTGTTGCCTCCCTACTCTTGTTCCTTCAACTCCTCTCTCGAATCTCTCTCGCCCTCTCACATTGATATTTTAGTTTGTTTTACTTCCTTTATTCTCTTAGTGCTTATTCGTTTAAAAACCTTTCATTATCTTCATTTACTTTCGCTTTTGTCTAAGTAGGCCTTTGATATCTAAACCGACGAATAAGACCATTCGATATTCAAACTACATTCCTATCCTTGGATCGATCCCGGCTTTGCCGGATTACTATTTGATACCTCCGCTTGGGTGTGCAACCTTTTCGGGTGCATCATTGATGACGTTTTTTGGCGTAACATGTGACAAAAAATGAAACACACGTGAATGTAAGATCTTGGAGACACCGGGGTGGTGTCGGTCGAAAAGACTCTGATGGTCAAGTCAGTAAGCTTGACAAATAATAAATATCAATTGTAAACCATAGATCGAGTTATTGAGTTATATATGTTATCTGAACGAGACGATCGTCGGGAAAGAAGGTGATACAATCGGGGGTATGCTTGCCTAATTCATAGATCTCCGAAAGAGATAAAATGCTTGCACCCTTTGGTCGTCAACAGTAAGAAAGATAGGTTGCTCTTCCTTGGTAAAGTGGTCGTTAGGAGAGAGAAAGATATGTCGCCCTTCTTTGATAAAGTGGTCGTCAAGAAAGAGAAATATAGTAGTAGTCGTAGACTGTTTGCAAGAGTTTTAGATGATCGATGTGAGAGAGCAAGTAAGTTGTCAATTGATTGCGGAAGAATTGGTTGTCTTAGGCGATAACAAGATGATTTAGGTGATAGTTCGATGTCTTGTATCATCCTCTTCTCAGTCATTTTATGGTATCTTCAGTCAACTGTCACCTGGCGGTGTGTCTTTATGTGGTAACTCATGGAGCTGTCACTATAAATACAGATATCGTAACTCCTTAACGGGTACATTAGTGATACTCTCACCTTGAACGTGAGTAACGTTTCCTCAACGGATATCCGGAGGGAGGTCTGCTGAGGAGGTAAGAATTGACCTGTTTATCCAGGGATGGACTTTCTGTCTCGCTTCCTCATTTTTCTATTACATCGGGTGCCCGGAGATAGATGAGTCGGACCCATTTGCCATCAAGTTTATGGGCTTGGTCATCCATAGGCCCATTAGTCGTGGATTTTAGAGGCACTTTTGATGACAGATTTTAGCCCATACACCAGGGCTTATGATTCTAATGTGCCTAGTCATAGCTTGTGCTAGTATGGCTTATTATTTTGATGTGCCTGCGAAGCAGGGCTTATGACGTCGCCTGATTTTCAGGGCTTATGACGCCGCCTGACTCATCAATGCTTACCACACCAACTTTCTTTGAATGCTTACCACACCAAGTTTCTTTGAACGCTTGGAAAGTAAGGCTTTTGAATGTGCCTGACTACTAGAGCTTATTTATATCATTTCATTTCTGGTCATTTTAATCGATATAGGTTTCTGATCTTGATGATCCATGATTCATTATATCATAGTTATTTGGCAATTGCCAAGGTAGGATTTGTAATTTGAGAATTCACAGAAAAGATTTGAAAAATAACTAATTTTCATTCATAATTTATTTGAAATATTGCAAGATGAGTGAGCTATTAAGAATGGAGATGAAAGGAGTGAACACCTAAAGACTTTTATACTTAGATATTTGTATAGATATAGTAAATATATATGTATTATATTATATTCATTATTATTATTTTCGAAAGAAATACGTTGATAATTAAATTTACGACTTGAAAGATATTCGCACCTTACGCGATCTCCTAGTCACGTTGTTGTTTGGCTTTGTATTTTTGCTTGTTGAGGTCATTGTCATACCTTGTCATGGGTTTTCCATCGGCCCTTACATTTTTTGTTTCATTTGTTTAATTGGTACGCTCATGCCTCCACTGGTCGAAAGCACGTAGCATTCCGGGTTGTCCTTCGGTCGTCTTCTACTGTTCCCAACATATAAGTTTCCGGGAAGCAGAATTTTAGCTTCAGATGAGGGATAGATAGACCTTGACTGAATGAAGTGTGTTTCTAGCATGGCATTATAAGGCATAGGAAAAGTCTACTATGATAAATTCCACCGCAACTTCTCAACTAGCTCTTCATTGGCCAATCATTACAGGCAAGAGAATCATCCTGTAGCTCCGATTTGACTGTTATCGAATCCCATCAGAGGAGTTGTCCAAGGTTTTATGAATCTTTCATCTATATCCAGTTGTCGGAAAAAAGCTCTACTCGTCACATCCGCTGAGCTCCTAGTATTTATCTTTACCCGGTTGACATTCCAATTGTCACTTTCGCCGCAACTATCTGCGGGTCATCACGCGGTGTGATGATTCCCAACAGATCATTGTCCGTGAAAACGATAAGTGGCGTGTCAATTTCGGGGTTTTTATAAAGGGGGTGGCCCTCTTGTCTCTTGCGCATATTTTTACGACCATTCTTTGTGTTCCTCCTGCGGCAGTCCCACTCATTGTAGTGAAGATGGTCCTTCAATTGGCGGGTTGTGGGAGTTGACCGCTGCTTGTTCCCTCGTGAGCGGGTTCTTTTCCCTTTCGTGTGCAACCTTTTGTAGAGGTAAAGTGGGCCTCCTTATCAAGTCTTGATCCCACTCTCCATTTGCTAGGAGTATCTTTTACTCGGTACTCAGATGGTCCGCCCTTATTTCCTTCTTATGAACATGTCAACTTTTCAATTTCTTACCATTGTTTCTGTGACATTCTGAAGGTGTCTGCATTCTGCAGTCTTATGCCCGTATTCCTTGGGGAATCCACACCAGATATTCGTATCTTTTGGCCAGATACCCTTCTTTTCCGAGTTAGGCTTTGCCAACTGTTAGAGAGAGAAATTGAAGTGAGGAATACGAAGATATAGAGAAAAAAAATCACCTTTGCTTCATTTCATTAACGAGAAGAATCAATCCAATTACAAATCCTTCAAGCTATTTATAAGCTTGATTTTAGTTAGTTATAGAGAGAAAGAGATCTAACAAGTTATGTTACAAGTAACATTAACTAACTTTCTGTTAGTTTGTTACAGAAGTCTATAGACACCTCTCTTGGATTCTTAAAGGCACCACATATTCCTATTTCATTACACCTCAGTTACACCATCTACTGTGTTCTCTGACAGGCATGTATTGGGTAGTGCTAAATAAGAGTGGGGCTATTGATGTTGTTTAAGTTCAGTCCACCATCAGTTGTCCATTGATAGACCAAGGTGAAGTCTTGGGGTCTCATATGATGGCTATAGTTATCAAGAGTTGTTTAATCTATAAATGATGTTGATTACAATAAAATAAATTAAAATAATGGAGAGCTAATGGTTGATAAAAACCTGACCTACTGCCCTGCTTGTCTCTTTCTCTCTCTCTATATGTCAAGACTCTCTTTCTCTAGACCTGACCATTAATTGTCACTCACTAGACTTGTCTATATGTAATGTCCTGATAAGTAAACAGAAAACATTCATGAATCATGAACATGTTTGCATGCTTGATATTTGTGTTTTTTTTAGGTCATGACATCATTTTGAGGACAAAGTGTCAACCCTAGAAGGGTAAGGATGATGGGTGTTAATAATAGAAAATATATATGTGCCATGCAGTTGCCATGTTTTTGATGAAAATTAGTTTGTTGTTGAGGAGGAGGTACCCCCATCCCCCATTGGCCAATTCAACTCCAACAAAATACTAGAAAATTTTAAAACCAATAATACATCTACTAAAAACCCTAGCTAGGTCTCACATGCATACTTGTTGAACCACTTCATCAATCAATGACAATTTTATACTCGCATTAATTAGTGTACCTCTTCTTCACTCCTTACTTGTTTCTTCTTTGGTAGACATGGGGTCCCCTTAAACTCCCACCTTCAACTATAGTGTTCTTTTTTTCTTCTTGTTAGGTGTAATTGGTTCTGTAGTCTTATTAGTTTAGGGTTGTCTTTCCAAGTTGGAGAACTGCAAACAATCATTTAATAAACCCAACAAAAATTCCAAATGACTATGATAGTACACAAAGTCTATTCCTAAGGGTGCGTCAATAGACGTCTTTTCATTTTACTCTTGAGCTTCCTTCTCTTCGCTTTCCACGGATTAAGCCCAGTTCGAGAGTTCTCGTACTGCCCCAAACTGTGGGCCTCAGACTGTTCAGTCTGAGAGCCACGTGGGGCGCCAAGAAAGGGATGGGCTAAGAGCAAAAAGATGGGACGCATTTAGGACACCCCGTTGCTAAGTGACAGGTAGTTTAGATTTCAAGAAAGTAAAATGAGGATGAACAAGATGTATAAAGTCATAGTAGCATATCAGATTTTCATGTCAGCTTCTAGGGATGTTGGTATGGCATTATCATTTTATATTATACTCTTAGTTACATCTAGTGAAATGGGTCAAGGGTCACAACATACATATGAAAGAGTTTTATATCAACTAGAAAAAAGAGTTTTGAAACAAGTACAAATTAATATATTGTGTTTTGTACAGATGAAGGAGACAAATGACATGAGGGAAAGAGGAGAATAGAAGGGATATATGATTGAAGGAATGGAGGGAAGCTAGGGTTCATAATGGGACCATTTTGTTTTGAAAAACATTAAAACAAGAAGTAGCTTAGCTAGGGTTTAAAAAAGATAAATAGTATATACCACCATGTGAGAAGCATAATGGTGAGAAATGATGTTGTCTTCTTAAAATTCTATCTTCTTTATTTAGAACAGTAGGGAATGGCAGCCATGTCTCCAATTAGTACCTCTCTACCTCCCTCTTCAACACTCTCAAAGGTCCCTCTTATTGGTTTAGATCCAGGTTTTAGGGTTTATGTGTTTGTACTTTTTACTATTATATGGATTGTTCTCTCTTTATGATTAAATTTAGATAGCTCGTGTGGGTATAGACATCGAATTATTTGATATTATGGACCATATTATTATAAGTAAAAGCAAACATGTTAATTACCTTAATACATATGGATCACATTATATGACCACACTAGCTAGCTCCTATATACTAGTCCCAAATACTCTTTGAGTTTTTGTAGTCAACAATCTATCGAGTATTGATGTTTATCTCCCAATAAATAAGTGATACTGTCATAATCGAAAACTCGTGAAATGAGCCCATTAGTGGTTTCAGTGTTATAATCTAAGTAATGTTGACTTAATGATAATCAACTAGGATGCCACTTCGACGGAATATTTTTTATTGTTCCTAAATCAAGATTACTCAAAGCTCTTAGTCTTAGACATGCCTACGCTGGAAAGCGTGATGTAAAATTTTAATCGGGACAGTTAATACAACCATAAAAACGAAGCATAAGTTCTATTGGAGCAGATTTGGTTAAATTACAGCGGGAAGTTGATTGACAATAAATAGAGTGGATATGTACCATGAAAGGATAGCACGTGTTCGTCAATGAGCTAAAGGGACCAGTATCTTCTCAACACCACTTTGTGGGTGAGTAATTGGGGTAATGGTGAGACTCACGTAAAGGTATATGATTTTCTTCAACCAAAACCTAAATCTTATATGGTATCAGAGCCTAGAAGACTATGATTTTGAGTCTAACCGTTACCCTTATTTGTGAGAGTGGTGCCCGACATGCATGCATGTAATTCAAGCGTTGCATTATCATCACTTACTCAAGGATATAAGTATGTAATAGGAGAGTACATATTTATATACATATATACTCTGAATTAAATTTCAGCTTTAATTCAACTTAACAATAGCTTCAATGCTTTGAACGTTAGTATTCCATTCATTTGTAAGTAGATTAGTTATTAGCTAATCCTTATTTGACAAAAGGTGAAGAAGACGTGTAATGAAACATCATATGATTAATTAATATGTTAATAGAAACCTCAAATGATAATGTGGTGTTGGACAGTGCTGAGTACCAACCTGCTTTTGTACTTGGAACTGTATCATAACTTGACATAATCATTAGAATTAGGGTTTGTAATATAATTTTTTAGATTAATCAATTATTCGATCGTGCATCAAATCAATCTTTAATTCGATCTTTAAACAAAAGAAAAGGATATAATCTCTATTTAATAATCACAAATTAACAAATAATTGTGGGCATCCATCTCTAAGATCGAATTATTATCATAAAGAGATCCTCCTATGTTTATTTATGAACATGATGGGCTAATATTTTTCAAGATGCTCTCTGTCAGAACCTTAATTATTCTTCTTTTAAGTACAACAAACAACTAAAGCCAATTAAACTAAATTGTACTACATTCTGATTGAACAACATTATGGTTGTGGAATAACTTGTACCTCCATGTATATTTATATGCACAAAGAGTTAGAAATTTAGGTAACTATGAACAAGAAAAGAAAACATAGAAACTAAATTTACAAGAAAACAAATTTAAGAAACTTTTGTCATTGGGGAATTCTGTTCTCTATGTAAAATAGACAAGGTTTCAGGACTTGACCAAGTGAGACTAATAAGCCGAGAAGAGCAAACTGACTTATCATTGGTTCGCATGCTATGCATGGTTCTTTTTTTATCCTTGATACCCTCCCACAACTTGAATGTCATATCAATTCGAAGTTCAATTTCGGAGGAATATCCAACAAATCGAAGTTTAGATAAACTTTTTGTCATAATATTTGCCAATTGATGATGAGAATGAACAAACTTCACCTATAACGTATGATGCTACTCTTTCTCGAACAAAGTGATAATTTAATTTAATATGCTTGAAGACAACAAGCTAAACTTCTCATACCATGCTCGCCGGGTTGGTTTAAGTCCATATAAACTTTAGTATGGAGACAACATACGTGGGCTAGAAGATTTAATATGCCTAGTTGCTTATTAAATGAAGGTGTAATAACCCCAACCGATTGTGGATAGTCTCGAAGAATTCTACGGGGTTGATATTTACCCTCATGTTCATAATTCCAAACACTATATCCTAATGAGGCATTAAAACAAAATAAGATATAATTATGGAATATGCTCGAAGATGCAATCGACTACAACTATTTAGCCAGACAGTGAACTATTCTGAAACCAACAAAATCAAACGAACGGAAGGATAGAACGAATAATGCACTTAACAAATTATAACAAGGCAAGATAGAACATGATACTCGGGTAAGCTCCTTTCACTGCCTTGTTTTTCTTCTTACAATCTCTAAGCTTATTTCCTTTCTTCCCTTTTCTCTGTAATCATCTTTTTGGATATCAAAAAAGATGGAAAAGAAGAAACTAAGAAACTCAAAGAAAGACAAAAGCGTCTAAGTAAACAAATAATACTAAACTAACGAACAAATCGGTCGTCGTAACTTAAACTACAAAGCATATCCCCGACAAGGGCTCTAAAAACTTGATCGCAACGAAAAGACACGATACCAAGCGAGGGTATCGAGTAAGATACCAGGAAAAACCGGGGTCGATCCACATGGGGCAGGTCGGTAATCTTGGTACCGATTGGCTTTTTTGTCCAAAAGCCTAGGTATGAAAAGACAAACCTGTAGGTATTTGGTGTCACCTAGTGTTCTAAACGGAACCTTAGACATCTAATATGACTAACACTAGTTTCCAAGATCACATGCTAGAACTAATAATGAACTCGAATAAAAAAGAATATTACCTCAATCGCGTTCCCATGAAGTAAATTCGATGCCTTTATCCCGAAGATGAGAGCTCTAATTGTAGCTCCTCTACTATAGACACCCGAGCAAGTTGATTTGATCTCCCTTCCTTAACGTAACTTTCATGGAAGGTTGAGAAGTACTCTTCTTCTTGATGTTGTAGAGATTGATTTTCTCTAGAGAAAATTTCACACCTTTTCTGTTTCACAACTAGTCCTTATATAAAGAAACTCTAATTAGAATCATATTCAAACTAGGATTCAATATAGACCACAGAAAAGATAAAGTCAGAAACCTTTTCTGACTGGGACTCCTAGATGGAAGGGATTCCATCTAGGGTTTCCCTTTATTATGGCCGGATAGAGCAGTCCATTAATGGACTTGGCCTGGCCGTCTCAATACTCCTAGCCGGCCATCTGATGGCCGACCCCTTTAGCTCTTTCTGGGCCTCCCTTTCGGGCTCGGTTATTTCTATCTTTATCCGGACTCTTTCCGAATCTTTTGGGCCTATCAAACTGGATCAAATCCATCTATTTGCCAAGCTCCCACTAGTCAATACTCTCCAATCAAGTCACAACTCTTTAGTGTAACCCGTTATAGGATCCGGTCTACGTTAGCCGCGAATTACCGAAGTGATTCGACGATCGTAGTTGGCTTCTAGGTAACCATTACGATCCCTAATTTGTCCGGACTAGATGATCTTCCGGATAAGTTCATCGTTATCCTATCTGACAAATTGAGTGCATCGCCATCTTGGTCGAAGGTCACTACTTCGGAAGGACAACTCCTTCAGACCGAAAGGACATATCCTTTTGTCTTCCACTTGTACTTTGAACAAGTGCAATGCTCGATTCCCATGTCACTTCGCATCTCATCTGATACTTCATATCTTTTAGACTTTCTTGATCTAGAGAACAACTGTTAAAACAAATGATTAACTATTAATCTATTTGAGCGTGGCCACGCATTTTCAGTTACTTCTCCTCAAGTGGCCCAGAGATACTAATCCTAACTTAATTAGGAGGACATATTCCAGTCTTGTACTCCCACATAGCTTCATGTCTATCATGTTTTACCCAGTAACCGCTTTTATAACCTCCTTTCACGGTGCGGTGTTTGGTGGTACCAAAGTTTGACATTTCTTATATAAGATAAACGGAGCACTCATGTTATAAGTAATTTTTCCAATCTTGCCTACGAGAGTTCGTGACGTTTCCTCATTTGACGAACTCGCATGGTGGGTTATCCAGTGCATATTCCCAATCATACATCCACGTAGATGACTTGAATACTCTTATTCCCCTAGCCCATGAAACATCGTTATCTTGTCAATCTCATGTGCTAGTCTTCGTAAGGCATTAGTGTCCATGCAATGGTCTGGACTAGGGACATAATAACGAACCAAATCCAAGTTGACTTAGTAGGGTTTCATTTACCAGATCACGTATCTGACATACTTACTTGGAAAGTTTCATTATTTTAGACTGTCTATTGAATACTAAACCATGATTTAATGACGAAATATATTTCATATATTGAATGCAGGTAATTGATTACATAAAACCGTTTATAAATCCAATTACTAACTAAAGTCATTCTCCAATGCGCTTTATACCAATGCCCTTAGTATGACTATCATGTTTAGGCTGAGGTAGTGGTTTAGTTAACGGATCTGCTACATTGTTATCCGTATGAACCTTGCAAATGACCACATCCTTTCTTTCTGTGATTTCTCTTATCATGTGGTACTTCCTTGGGATATGTTTGGGATTCGAAAGTGTGACTTACTCTGTAGACACCTAATCACCACACTATTAAGCCAATTTTTGTTTGTGCCATACTATTGCTAGAAACTACGTGTTTGACTCAAAATATTTTACATAATAAGCAAAAAACGTAGGTTACTTTTGAAATCGTTAAGAGTGTCAAGATTATTATGCGTATTTATCATTCATGTGCTAAGTAATATTACTAATTGAAAATCCGATCAATTTGTATTTTTTACATTCTCACAATATCCTTACACATAAAAAAAACTCACATTCTCTCTCAAGAAACTCAAAAAATTTTAAGTTCTTCTTCTTCTTCTTCTTCTTCTTCTTAATATACGAATCTTGCTCTTCTTCGATTTGCTTCATCATGACCATTATTAAACTCGAGTTTAGCTTTCACTGATGTAGTCGTAAACTTTGGGGTATTGGAAATAAGAAGCAGCAAGAAGGGAAGCTCTGATTTCTGAGCCATCATAAGTATACTCAACAACAATGTTCCCTGTAATTTCATCGCCTAACAACTGTTTCAACAAAAGTAATTGTTTCAACAACAATGTTCCATGCCCCCTAGTCTTCTCCTAAATCCCAAGGATGGCCTGGTTGTATTTGAGTTATGGAAGTTAAGGCGCCTAGGACAATTGTACCGATCCCCCATTTCTGAGCTTGAGTGGCAGAACTCCTTCAGATGACTCGCGCGCATATGATACTTATTTACCTCTGTCAACAGATTAAATTTTTTGGATCATCACGAGTCTTGCCACTCCTTAGGTGGAAGTAATGAACTAAGGATTAGAAGAATTTAGAAGTTTATCCTCTGATTTTCTTATTTGTGAGATAATGCATGATTATGACGATGCATGAATAGTTTAAGTTAATAGATCTTTAAGGTTTAGAATATACATGTACTAGGGTTGTGCACGAAGCCAAGTCGTTCTTTATGTAAATTGCATGTTTTTCATAGTGCCGCTTGTTAGGGTCGGATCGCAAGTCTTCTCTGCAAAGCATACTTTTGCCGAGCTTGTCCACATGTCCATTCGCGTACAACTACT
This sequence comes from Eschscholzia californica, assembly GCF_041429995.1. Classification (NCBI taxonomy): domain Eukaryota; kingdom Viridiplantae; phylum Streptophyta; class Magnoliopsida; order Ranunculales; family Papaveraceae; genus Eschscholzia; species Eschscholzia californica. The sequence continues at coordinate 24,579,486 of NW_028238461.1, forward strand.
ATTGATGCTTTTGCTTCTGAAGAACGGTTTTTATTCCTTTATTCTTTGATTTTCTAACATCGGGCGTCAGATCATCTGATCACACGGTTTCTGGGTTTATCTTGTGGGCGACTGACCACGGTACCTTCTCTGTCAGACGTGGGACACCCGTCTTCCTTTTGTTGGCGCATAGTTTTAATCGTTTCTTGTCACATTAATGTTGTTTCTGACTCGGTCAGAGATCTGCCGTGATTTATGACAGAGAACCTATGGAGGCCTTTTCTCTTCATCTTCCATCTATAAATAGCTCGCTTGATGTTTGTTTTTCTCCATAGACAACTTTTCCTAAGTTGTTTTTTTTTCTTAATATTTTTCTTCAAGTCTTCAGATTCCTCAGAATTTGAGATGAGGTCTTTATTTAGATTTTGTCTTGAGATGGTTGGTTTTTTGTACTTCTCATAGTGGTGGTGTTGAAGAGCGGAGCTGCTTATAGTGGGGGTGTTGACCCCGGATGTCATTTTGGGTCTTTTCATTAAGAGGTACAGAATTAAGGCATTAACGAAGTTTCTTGCCCGACATTCCCAAGAAATCTTGTTAGTGGCCTACTTTGGCAACTTGATGATTCGAGACTGGTCTCAGGGATTTTCGATCTTCACGTGGCTAGTTCACTCCTGCTCCATTTCCCCTTCCACTTGGTAGATTACAGGGTTTTGTTTCCGAATTTCTTCAGCTCTCTCCCCTTTTTGTAATTTCTTCTGTAATTGACCCAAGTCGAACATGTAACTTTGCTATCTTACATTGTAATTTCTACTAAAATAGACGTAGATATGAATAAAATTCTTTTGGATTTATTTGGTTTTCCTGGTCATTCGGTTGGTGACTTCCTTTTATTTACCTTGATTGTTATATTTATGTCTTTTCGTTTTTCCACGCGACGCTTCCTTTCTTTAATCCGTTATTACATCTCTTGACTATGGCTTCTGATCGCTTCGATCCCCCAATTGATTCTATAAATTTACTCGACCATGGAGAGTTGGACATCTTTCCATATGGCTTCCCTAATTGTTCGCGTAACCCTTCCTTTGAGGAACATTGGTATGGCTTTCTTCATGACTCTTTCTGGTCCTGACTTGTTTGTTTAGGATGTTCAAGCTGAAGTGAAAGGCGAAGGATTCCTTAGGATTTATCGTTTGGGTGACTTAACCCATCTAAACAATTTAGTGTTTATCCTTAATGCTTGCTCTTTCTACCCTCTGGTGAAATCTGTGAGGGGCATTCTTGATGACTCAAGACTTATTGCTTTCGAAGTAATGGGGTTTCTTTTTCGAGAAAGGGTGAGAGGTATAGGCTCGTGGTGCTGGTGGTTCTTACTTCAATTACGCTGGTTCATCCTGTGTCGGCTCTCATGTATTCTCCTTCTTCCTCTGAAATGTAAATCCTCTGATCTTTCTAATAATGAAAATATTTCAGATCAATGCATTATAATCTGATTGAATCCCATGAATACGTTTATGAAGTTAAGTTACACGTGACCTGAGGTAGAGTAAACCATTTGATCGATGGAAGGCAACGGAAAGCTATTTCTAAGGCAGACTTTATTCAGACCAGTGTAATTCACACACATTCTCCACGTGTTGTCCTTCTTAAGGAAAAGTTTGACGGTAGCTACCCAATTAGGGTAATGCATGAGCTTCTCTAATTACTCCGGAACCTAACAGTTTGTCCACCTACTTTGTTATCTCGGCCTGCTTTTCGGGTGCGAAGTTCTACATTTTCTGCTTGAACTGTCTGTAATCTTCCTTGATGTTCAACTTGTAGGTGATAACCGACGGGTCGATCCATGGTACTTCATCAATTCTGAAGGCGAAGACGTGTCCGTGCTCCTTCAAGATTCTCTCAGCTCCATTTTTTACTCCTTAGTCAGTGTGTTGCCGATGTAAGTAATTTCTAAAGGGGAACCTCCAATTTGAACCGGTATAGTTATGCCGACAGTTTTATCGGCTTCTTGGGTAGGACTCAATTCCACCTGCTGCAAGAGTTTTGGGACGTCTTTTCCCCTAGGATCCTCCTTTGCTAACTCGGTGGTAACGATCTCCGTACCGGCCAAACTTTCTTACTCAGAAGATTTGGTTATGGTTTCTTCCTTATTGGCCATGTCTTTTAGCGGAACCCGTGGCAATTTTTTGAAACAGGTTTGAAAGTAAAGCAGAATAGTATTTCGTTAGGAATCGAGTTGGGATTCGAGTTATTGAAAGATGATGATTTTGCTGGAGTCCCTTCTAACGCCAATTTGTTGATGTCAAAATTTGTCAATTTGGTATCAGTTATAATCATGAGATCGTGATGCTGGATCCCGTTGTGATTAAACCTGCTCCAACTCTTGCTCATCTGGCCTGGGGCAAAACCCTGCACGGAGCTAGGATACTTGTCCAACGCTCAAGAAAGTCAGATTGCCCTTGTAGTTAAAAGAAAGGGTTATTTTGAAAAAGGGTCGTACATAAGTTCTGATTTTTGCGAAAGGGGCATGACAATTTATTATTTTGTGAAGGGGTCGAGGACTACTATTGACCGTTAAATAAATGTTAGATTTAACTTCTCGTTACATGAACAGTTAACGTCGAAATGTAGATGTAACGAGGTGACCTCATGTGAATTCGATGGACATCCTCCACATGGATGGTTAATTTCTATTGATCAATTTTGCCTAACCTCACTTTCTATTTTTTGTTTGGATCAATTTTGCCTAACCTCACTTTTTATTTTTTGTTTTGCACGAAGAAACCTGTTCAGTTCATCTTATTCTTCTTTTTTTCTTTGTTCAACCTTCTAGGGTCTGGTGAGAGAGGAGAACACAAACACCTTTCTTGACTGTAATGGAATGTCTATTGCACCGACTACAGTGCTTTGTAGCGTCAACAATATTAGTGCTTGTTGTGCACTAAAATGCTCATATTTGTCAACCACTTTTAATTGGATCATTTTATTTCATCTAATAGGTTAAAAGAAGTCAAAGTAAAGTGAATTTTTAATAGAGGTATCTAGCAAATCAGGAAAAATAATATTTTTCAGGTAAAAGTCATAATTTTCTTCTTTCGCCAATTTTTCACGGTGAAAATAATGTAGTTAGAATTGGCGATGTTAGAATGTAACGGTGTTAGAATTTAACTGGTCAATACTAGTCGACGACCCCTTCACAAAATAATAAATGGTCATGCCCCTTTCACAAAACTCGGTACTTATATATGACCCTTTCGCAAAATAACCCTAAAAGAAATGAATATTGAGTGAACCGTGGAGTTTGTACCTTCTTCGAGGCGAGTTGATGAACTTTTATAGGCTGCTTTGGCCAATTGTTGGTAGGCGGCGTGGTTGAGGCGGTTGAGATCCACCATGTTCGATTGAAACTACTATTTCGTAGTTGGAAGATATTAGGATTTTCCTTTGAGGTTATCCTGTATCTTTGATATTTGGGAGCTTTGTTTAAGGATACTTGATAGATATGTTTACGAGTTTGTACATTCTTTACGAGATGTTTCCTCCTTGAAATACTATTGAGGCCAAGTTAGTAAAATACTTAAGATCCTCACCGACAAGGATCTTTGATAGAATTCGAGATGAAGTCGGTAAGCATTAGGCACGCTTCTACCCCCCCCCCCCCCCCTCCCCAACATTTCGAGATTGAGGTATCGCCCCTAATGACGTAGACCCTCTAGTCTTCTCATAAATCTCAGGGTTGACCTGGTTGTATTAGAGTCAGGGTATTGCTTAAGGCGCGCAGGATAATCATACCGACCCCCTAGTTCTGGGCTTGAGTGGCAGACCTCCTTCAGATTCGTCCTCCCTAATGACTTGATGCAGGTTGACTGTGAGCTTTTGGTCTTCCTTTGACTTATTGACCTCATTCAACTGATGACCATTTTTGAATCATCACAAATGATTAATGAAGAACTTGAACTCGTCTAAACTATTGTTCACTACCAAAGGATAAAAGAGAAAAAATGAAATGAGAAAGAAGTTACACAAACAAACTCTTCCTATTCACATTGAGTTAAGATACAAGTCTTAAGTTCTCTTAGCTAGAAAAATCTCAAACATGAAACGTCATAAACAATATTACTGTGTTGCGGAAGAAATATTGCAAACTTAGTTTAAAGAGAAAAAACAATTAAAAAACCTCGTTTTCTTCTGTAATTTTTTATTTGAAAAAAAATAGTATTGAAAGTGGATCTTGTTAGAATGATAATGAAAAATTCTTTCTACATATATATTTTTCATATACATCGAAATTCTGAAGAAAATATTATATAGTGTAAATTTTAAAAGGAAAAAAACCTCATTAAGCTGTGTCCCGCATGAAATTATGGGGACGTATCCAAGGAGGTGCGAGGGTGTGCGGCCACACCCCCTGGATATTCATAAAAGAATATAATAGTAGTAACTTTTTTCTATATACACATCTATATAGCTAATCATGTGAAAACATTAACATTTACTGATGCATAGCTTTAAGTATGAGCTTTAGGTTTAGTTTGCGGAAGGGAGTCCAAGGTACTAGGATCAATTCCCTTCAGCAATGCACTCAAGGAATTTTATTTTAAACTTCAATTCAAATACACTAAACCCTATCAATCTAAACTGCCTTTAAGAAATTCTATGAGCTATGAAGTTACATAAGACACGCTTCAGAAATAAGATGAGTGGCCCATGTTTGAATGATGATTTAGTAGTTCTTATTGAAAAGAAAATCTAGTGAAATACACAATGAGTCGATTATGCGGACATTTCAAAACATGAACTCTCGTAAATCAATTACATTTGTAATTTTGATTTGTAAATATGGAGTAATTAATGAATATAGGTATTTTGTTCTTTACTACATTAGCAAACAAATAAAAAAATTTATTTGACTATACAATATCACACGTCACAGGACGAAATCTTGGATCCGTCCCTAATTGTAATAATGTTACCTTTGTCATGTGGTATAGTCAAACCAATTGCTTCCTATGTATCCATATTGATAAAGAAGACAATAGTGTTGTTGTCCCGTTTGGAGTTGCAATAATGTTACACTAGTCTATATTTTCGTCCATTTTTCATGACATTCCTTTTGATAAATACTATAATTGAATAGTAGGTGAGGTTTTTCTACTTTTGTCATGTAAGATTAAGGAAAAGAATATCATGGGTGAATTAATTGAATAAAAACAATAATAAATCAATAAAAATGTTAAAGAATATGAAATTACAAGTACTACATATACGACTCAAATATTCAAATGTACCACTTGGTTGCATTGTGATGAACATTAGTTAAAATTATCATGTTCAGAATGAGGATACAAAGTTTGATTTTTCTTCTGCAGCCAACTGTATTCAATAGTCACTACCATTTAGTTCTACATTTATCTTGATTCTTCGTTTTTGTTTTTTTTATATATAGTCGTCTAGTTGATGTGTGTTTTATTTATGATATCGTGACATCTATTTTGGTGGATCAAAAACATATGTAGATGTGTCTTGATCAACTATGGAGATCCGAGAGTAAAATTCAAATCTTGTTAAATAAAAAAGAGTTACGTCGCGGGAGGGGCTAAAGTTGTTGTTGGCGTCAATTAATTGTGCAAACTACGTCTACAACAATTATGTTGGACACCTTTAAACGTTCCCTTACTTTTGTTTTATATTCTTATTCAAGTGTTTTTTTTGTCACACTTTATTTCCTCGATATATTTCTAGTTAACAACAAAAGATTTACGGGTGTAAGACGCCTCTTTTCGTGTACACAATATGTTGTTACATATGAATTTAAGACACATTGAAAGGTGCATGTGTAGTACGACATTGTGATCAATAAGATATTAGTAGATAACCATCAAATATTTTACAAAAAATCCCCACATGAAAATAATTTATTGCGAAGGATATAACTAATTAACGTATTACATGGGAAACAACTTGATGAAATATTTATATCAAACTTGAAGTTAACTAAACTAAATTTCTGTTTATTTTATTGGAACTTGCTTCATTTTTTTGTAATTTTCAATATCATAAACTAAAGATTTACGTAATCGACTAGGATATCTTGGGTGCTCAATCTCCTCTCTAACGAGCTGCCGAGTCACATGTATCAAAAATCTACTGCAAAGCTGACAGATATCTTATATGATTATTTTGTTTTAATTTATTTAAGTTTTCTTAACTAACGTAACATAATTATAAAAGACCAAAAATAACTAATGCAGAATGAAATCGTACACAAGGCCCAAAAATATATTCAAATAATGGAGCATTAGCTATTGCCAACTCTTTTTCTATCAACAATTTAAAAGAAAAAAACTCTTTTTCTATCATCCATTATAATGTATTATTTTTAGTAGACAATGTGTTCCCCCAATTTTTCACTTTAAATGAGGAAAATCGTATCAATTTCCCCTCGGATTTTGTGAATCCGAGAAAATTCCTTTTGTTTGCAAATTAACCTCATGATATATCATAAGTCGAAAAGAAAAGAAAACTAAACAAAAGTGGAAAAGAAAAAGAAAACTATGGGAAATATAACTTTTCTTTTATCCTCTCCAAGAAAAAAAATGAATAATACACAATCCAATTAGAAATTGGGAAAAATAAAAGAAGGAAAAACAAAATTAACTTCCGACTATATAATCCTCTTGGTACAACTATCTTTTTTCTGTTTTGATTTTCTTTTGGGGGGAGTTTTTAGGATGAAGTGACTTTGATGGAAATAAACGGTTCAGATTCTTTTTCAGCAGTATTTTGCAACTCAGTTTCTGCACACCCTGAGCACATTAGGATTTGTGATCTTTTAGCTTGAGCATCCCAATCAGTAGTTCCAACAACATACAACATAAGGCCAGCACAACAAACTTGGGCCGCTAGTAGCCCCAACCAAAGCCCGGTAAAGCCCAGTCCAAGAACAAACCCAAGCCCAATAGCAACCGGCATACCCACCAAATAAAATGCACTAAGGTTCACACTTGCCGCCGTCGACGGTCGTGCCGTCCCTCGAACCACCCCACAACCCACTGTTTGGGGACAATTTCCGAGCTCGCATAAACCTAAAATCGGTAATGCAGTTGATGTTAGTCTTAGGATATCCTCGTCTAACGTAAACATTTGGGCCCACACATATCTCATCTTAACTGCAAATGTCATTGCCGATAAACCCATCAGGAATGCTAAAATAACTGCCACTCCAGCCGAGAGTCTAGCTTTATTAGGTCGATTAGCACCGAGTTCGTTTCCGACACGGGTAGACACTGCAAACCCAAGTGAAGAAGGAAAAACATAAATCAAAGAAGTTGTTTGGATCAGAACTCCCATTGAAGCCACGGTTGCCTTCGGATTTATCAATAGCCCACACAAAACAATCATAATCTCGTACCACCACCATTCCAAACAAACAGACACACAACTGGGTACCGCCAACCGTATCAAAGAATTCCAGCCCGTAAAACATTCTCGGCTTGGAGCGGACCAAGTCGGTACGTGCAAACCGTAAAACCACACGTACGAAACAAGAACTAACAAAACGAAGAAATTAGAGGCGGCGGACGCGGCTGCGACACCGGCTACACCGAAATTGAAATACGACACGAGGATTAGGTTAATAGGTACGTGGAGAATTGCGCCAACAGTTGATGCTAACGTGAGCGGATGGGTGATGTTTTGGGAACGTAAATAAATGCGAATTGGATGTACAAAAGAGTTTGTTAGAAGATCAGGAAGAGAAAAAACAAGATACGTGTGAGCCAAACGTGTGATATCTTGTTGTTGGTGTAAAAAAAGTAGGATTTTAGAGATATTAAGCCAAAGAAGAGAGATGGGTAAACAAGAAAAAAGGAGAAAAATTATACAACGATGAAGGGTTAGAGAGAGAAACTTAGGACGTTTAGCACCAAAAGCTTGAGCACAAAGAGGTTCCATACCTAAAGAAAGACCAGAAATAACAGAGTAACCAGTTATATTAGCAAAAGCAATTGCTAATGAACCAGCAGCTAGTTCTGTATCACCAAGATGACCTAAAAAAAACATTGAAATTATTGATCTTGAATATAGAATAAGAGCTGTTAATAATATTGGGAATGAAAGATTGAAAAGGGATTTTGTTTCATTGATGATTTCTGAGATTGATATTGTTTTTGGGTTTGTAAATTGATGATGGTTTTTTAGGTTTTCTTCTTCTTCTTGTTGGTATTTTGTTTCTTTGATTGATAAAATTGTTAAATAGAAATGGGTTTCTTCTGTTTGTGTTGATTTCTCAATTGAAACATTTGTTGGTGTTGCTGGTGTTGTTGGGTTGGTATTTGTATTTGGATTACACATATTTACTAATCCTCTTGATCTTGATCACTTCTTTCTCTCTCTACCTTATACTCTGTTCCCTCTTTTCTTTCTCTCTTTCTCTCTTTCTCTCTCTATCTCTAACTTGAAGGGGAGGGGAAAGGATGGGGTTTTATTGAAATTCTTCACTGTCATTCAATGAGGGTAGAATTTTTTTTTTTTTTTTTCTTTTTTTTTTTTAAATTACTTTTTAATGTCAGACCTGAAAGACTGAATGGCTTCAACTCCCTATAATAATTTTACCTTTTACGAGAGTTTGTGATTTTGGGTTTTCTTAGCAAACTTGTTTATACTACTCTCTTCTCTCTCTCTACATTTTTATCAGTTTCACTCTCTCTCTCTCTATACATATAATAAATTATCAATGTTTTTTAACAGTTAGTAATATTTTCTAAGGTAAAAATGAAATTAAGATAATTCTTTTATTTTGAGATTAAAATTTAGTAAAAGGTAATTAGGAAAGCCTTAATTGATGCCATTAATCTTGAAAATGTTTGACTTTCAGTTACTTTGACAGTTGAAATCCGTTAGTTAAGGCTTAAAAGTTAAAACAAATTACCCCATTTTTTTCTCTTTTTACCCTCTCCTATGTTAAGAGCCTAAGATATCTAGGTCCCACTAATGTTGTAAAAGATTTACACTCTTACAATATCTTTACACTCATTTATAAGAGATGATCTCTGTCAACAAAAAAAAAAAATCTATAAGAGATGATCGGTTTGTTTTTCTAGTCTATTATTGACAAGTGGTAAGATGGATGACATTACAAATAGATATATATATATAATATACTTATCAATATACATATAAATCTTAAACACTTACAAATTATTTAATATTCATTATAATATAGTATTTTCTTTTGTACAAACTCTGGAAGTCATTGCATTCAACATAATATGGATACATCATTAATAAATACATAAAATTGAATCAATCTTATATAAAAACGTCTTACAAAGAAAAGGATTATGAGATTTAATATAGAAGCATCCAAACTGCGTGATCATTGCAAAGAAGAAGAAGTTTTTGATCATATATTCCGGAAGTGTTGTTATGCCAATCGGGATTAATGTTATCAATACGAGTAATCCAAGACAAGCAATAGGAATAGTAAAGAACAATCAAGAATAGAACACAGAGATTTACGTGGTTCGGTTGGTGAGACCTACTCCACGGCGACAACGACGCAATGATTTCCACTATGATAAGCAAACAAGTTTACACAAGAGATTCGTGAGATTGTGCTACTGATATCTCCTTAGGGTTTAGTTTATATAGCCACTAAATCCTAATCCCACCGCCTCACCGACTCTCTACAACCGACATTATACACGGATAACACTAATCATCGACATAAGCCTAGCTTCCGCATCCAACTCTGTCTCGAAGTCCAGCTCTGCCTCACAGCCCTACTTTGCATACCAGCTCTGTCTCAGTAATCAGCTCCGCTAACGGTGCCAAAATTCGGCGCCGAGCTTGTAAGCAGGTTGGCGGGTCATAAACCGGGTTAGATACCAATCCATATTCGAGTCACTTCTAACAAGTGCCATATGGCACGAGAAACCTAGTTTGCCTACCATTAGAATTGAGATTCGAAGGAATCAGGAGTTTTACTGATATTTTATGAGGCTGATTATCAAGTAATGATAATGAGAAGACAATTAAGTTACAGATACGTGTTGCATAGTATTTATGAAAGGCAAGGAACAAAATTACCTTTGATGAACAACCTCATTGTAGTCGACAAGTTATAGTGGTTGCGCTGAAGTTAAATGATGCATCAATGATAAGAATGGTGAAGACAATGGAGACGCAATAGATCAACTTGGATCCCTTCCGGTACTGATCAGCTGAAAATAAACTTCGATGCAGGATAATGGGAAAGCTAGCCTAGCTGCAGTTTGTGGGAATTTAAGTCAAGAGGAGCATATTCAAGTCAAGGTGGAGAATTGTTAAAAGTGACTCGAATATGGATTGGTATCGAACCTTCAGTTTCAGCGCCGAATTTTGGACCCGTTAGCGGAGCTGATTACTGAGACAGGGCTAGTATGCGAAGCAGGGTTCCGAGGCAGAGCTGGACTCCGAGACAAAGCTGGAATACAAAGCTAGGCTTATGTCGGTTATTAGTGTTAGCGTCTCCATGTGTAATTCGGATTTAGAGAGAGAGTCGGTGAGGCGGTGGGATTAGGGTTTAGTGGCTATATAAATTAAACTCTAAGGAGATATCAGTAGCACAATCTCACAAAATCTCTTGTGTAACTTGTTTGCTTATCATAGTGGAAATCATTGCGCCGTTGTCGCCGTGAAGTAGGTCTCACAATCTCACAAAGTCTCTGTGTTATCTTCTTGATTGTTCTTTATTTCCTGTTGCTTCTCCTGGATTACTCGTATTGATCACATTAAACCCTAATTGGCAAATCACAAAGTGAGTGACCTGATTAATCATGTTAACGGAGAATGAAATTTACCTTTATTATATTCTCTCTTCCCATTCGCCATTACTTCGGCAATTTCAAACGAGGTCATTCCTTGAACTCAATCATCAGACCGATTCATAGGCAACCGACTAATTTAGGCGAGTTAACAACCAAATCCTATTACAAAGAATTGCTAAACCAGACGAACATCCTTCCTACTACAATCTCTGAATTTAATTAGAAATTTTTTATTTGGAATTCTGGTTTAATTTCCAAAATTCAGTGTTTTATTTGGAAAATGATACATAATGGATTTCTGGTTTGATTAAGACCCGCTTGATTTATATAAATACCATCTTTAATGTGTCGGGTATGCAATCACAGTGAAGAAACCATCAACCATCTCTTCTTGGAATGTTCAAATATCTCAGTGAGGTTGGTATTCAGGTTCTTCCAACAAATTCACTACCAACTATTACAAGTTGTCTCTTGTTATGGATCAACACCCATGATAATTATGATTCTTTTAATAAAGTTTGTATCCTGTTATGGAATTTTTTTTGAAGGAACGCAATTGAGTCCTCTTTGAGTTCACCACTTTTGACAGAGTTAAGGTAAGTTCCAACATCAACAAAGATCAATGCGATTCTCTTCAAGTTCAGACACACATTCGATCCCCATTCTGCAATCAAAGTCACCTTGGGCGCCTCCATCCAAATCATTTATAAAAATAATGTTGATGGTGCATACTCAAGTCATGGGGCCATTGCACGAAATCACACGGGAGTTTTCTTTCAAGGTGAAACCAAAATGCTAATATGTAATTTAGCAATTGAAGTCAAAGCAGAAACAATTCTTTTGGGCTTAACACTCTCTCATTATATTGGCCTTCGTCGGATTATAATTGAAAGTGATTCAAAATCACTCATTGAGAGTATTATAAATCCTACTTCTGAAGATCCATGGACGATACGTGCAACACTCATTGAGATACATCTTCTTGAATCTTTGTTTGAGTCTGCCCACTTTTGTTATTCCATGAGACAATGCAATACTGCTGCTCATGAATTAGCTACATATTCTTTACGTCATAATATTTCGGACTCATGGTATTCGAACAACATCCCTAGCCAAGTTTTATCATGTATTAATGCTGATCTGCAATAAATGAAATTAATTTTCCTTGTTAAAAAACAAACATATATATATATGTAATATGCATACACATAATATAGTATATTTGCATATGTTATAGTTTTAACTAATGATTAATATATTGGTCATCAGTTGACTAGGTCAGTAAGTCAAAGAAATACCAAGAATCCAGCGAGTCGAAAACCTGTATCACCAGGGAGGTGAAACTGAAAGAGCTATGCTACTCAAGCCTAAAATTGGCGGTCGAAGCGAGTACCCTAGGCGCCTATTCGCCTCTAATATATCAGGTTTGTGTAGATTTTGGAGAAGTGAGGGAGGTCAGTGGAAGTGCGGCTGATAGCTTAATTCTAAAATATGGGGTGTATAAGCTTGCCTCATTCTTTCCCAACCTAGCCCAAATTGGATCGAAGATATGAGACAAAAAGTGTATTAAGAATCTAAGTAACTTGGAACTCAAGAATCCCTCAGGAATAACCTTTCTCTATGAAATCTACAAGATCGACCCATCTGAAATACATAACATCCACAAATAAGAAAACTTATCTCACTACGACTACTAAATAGGAGTTTCATCAGAAGTCAGTGGATCTTCGCCGCCTCATCACAACCACTCATCAAGTCGGTTAAACGAGCCTATACAAAGCAAAAAGTTTGCCCTAAACTGAATAAGCAATTAATTGGAGGTTCAAGCTCGAACTTCAAGCTTTCAGTTTAATTCTTTAAGTTCAAAAATCCTTTAGTGACTTGGGCGTTAGAGAGGTTTTTGAGTTTTCTTTACAGATTTCGCTCCCAGACAACGATGAGCAGTTTAAGATTAGAAGAAACAATCCTTTTTATTCTGAATGATAACCTAAAGCCATTTTTAGACATCACCATATTGTGACTTGAAGAAGCGCTGACTTCAGCACAAATCTCTTACTTTCAATATTTCAAACTAAAAAACTCGATTCTTTAACAAGGATCTGTCCCACTTTTGAAACTACTTCAAATTCACCATGTCTCAGGAAGGAAATCTGACAATCGATGCAATCCCGACCGAAGAAAAAATTGAGGAACCATCAAATACCCAGTGAAGGAGGTCGTCGTCCCCGTGGTGAAAGATCATATAATGAAGTAGGCCGAATCCATAAATGGTGAAGCTACGCAAGAGGTGAGCCCAAATTCAGAAGACAAGCCAATGTCAAAGAAACTCGAGAAAAAAGAATTTGACGGTGACATTATCATGAAAGAAGTTTAGTCGGAGCCCCTAGATGGAGACAATAGAAACGAAAGCATTACTATGTCGGTTCATATCAGAAACCTACCTTGAGAAGTCACACATATAGGAAGCACACTTTTTAGGGAAGAGAGACAAAAGTTAACTCACTTTCTTTTCGAACAATGACATATCTTCGCCTTCAGCGCCAACGAAGTCTTAGGAATAAATGTGTTGGTGATCATCACACGCGAATTGAATCTCAAAGACGATCACAGGGTCGTCAAACAAAAAAAGAGGAATTTTACACTAGATTAACAGCTGAGATCGCAAAACAACTAGATAAGCTCAAAGGGTCGGAAGTAATACAGGAAGCACGTTACCCTAATTGTCTTGCCAACGTAGTACTGGTTCCCCAAAAGAATAACACATAGAAAACGAGCATTGACTATACCGACCTCAACAAGGCCTGTCCCAAGGAGAATTATTAAGTACCCTCGATTGATCGACTGGTGGATTCAACATCGGGACATACCATATTTACTTTCATGTACCCTTTTGCCTGATATCATTAAATATCCATGCATCCAATAGATCAGAAATACACAACATTCAGAACAAATCGGGGTCTTTACTACTACTATTAGATGGCATTCATATTAAAAAAAGGCATGAGCCACATATTAGCGATCGGTTAATAAAATCTTCCAAGAGCGAATAAGAAAGACGGTGAAATGAGATGTGGACGATATGATCGTAAAGAGAAAGGTTAGGGAAGACCTTATTCCCAATCTCAAATTAGCATTTTACAGGCTCCAAGCCTACAACGTGAAGCTTAACTCTGAAAAATGTGCATTCAGGGTCACGCCTGAGAAATTCTTGGGATTCATGGTCAGACACTAGGAAGACAGTCCAACCAAAATAACGACATTGATAGACATGCCCAACCCTACGAAACCCGAGCAGGTGCAAATATTAACAAGACGGTTGACATCCTTAACCCATTTTTTTAGTAAATTAAGAGATATGGCTCTCATATTCTTCAAAAGTCTGAGAAAGGTATCAAGGTTGGAATTGACAGAAGATGCGGAACAAGCCTTCTATGACTTGAAGACCTACCTAATGGCTTTGCATTTGCTGAAGAGTCCAAACACGGGATATGAACTAACAAAATACTTGTTGATGTCAAAAGAATTGGTATCTTAGCAATGATCAAAATTATTGATGCGATGATGCATTTTGGGTACTTGGTAAGCAAATTCCTTTCAAGAGAACAGTTAAACTACCGAACAGTAGAAAAGTTGGTGTACGCCTTGGTACTATCAGTGGGAAAGTTGCAACCATACTTCCAAGCACATACGATAAAGTTACAAACTGACCAACCTCTTAAGAACGTGTTACAAAAACTGGAAGTTGTTGGAAAGTTGCTAAAGTGGGCAATAGAGCTGAGCGAGTTCGAATTTATGCCAAGAAGCGCTACTAAGTGGCAAGCTCTGCCGAACTTCGTCTAGGAAGGTTCGATCAGTCTGGATGAACTAGGCCCTGAAGTTATCTGGAAATTTCACGGAGACGGACCGCTGAGTGAAGCTCAAAAGAGAGTAGGGGCGGTATTAATTGAACCAGAAGGAGAAAGGGTATATCAAGATTTAAAATTCAATTTTCAAGTAATCATTAACGAGGCAGAATACGAAGCCTTGTTAGCTGGCTTGAAGTTAGCCCTCCAAATTAAGGCAGCAAGTGCACAATTTCTTAGGGACTCTCAATTGGTTGTAAACAAAGTGTTAGGAGAGTGTGAAGTTGGAGGGCCAGACCTCACTACATACATGGAAATGGTAAACGAGCTGACAAAGCAGTTCAAAAGTTTTGAAATCACTAGAATCCCATGAGAAGAAAATTCAGTAGCAGACGCATTATCTGAAATGATACAAGGCCAGGAAACCCTACTAGGCGTCTTGTTCGAGACCTTAAAAAAGAAGAGTATTGAAACATCAACTAACATACTGGTTGTCTAGCCGTTAAGAGAGGACGGCTGGATGCCTCATTTGATCAGATACTTGAAGGATGGAAAATACCAACGGATCTGAGGCAAGGGGGGATCCGGTTTAACGCTGCCACAAACATCATGATTGACGATCTCTTATATAGAAAATCCCACAAACATCTCTTAAGAAGTTGCTCATCTGAAGTCGAACGAAAGTACGTGATGGAATAAATGCATCAAGGCCCTGTGGGCAACCATACAAGTGAAGGAGATGTCATTCGACCAAAGATTCAATGCGAGCAATTTGTCGGATAGGACAATTGATGAAGAAGATCATCAAGTCCGATTGATTTAGGGGTCGTAGTGTTTAGCTAGAAACCAACTACGATCGTCGAATTACGAAGTAATTTGCGGCTAACTTCGACCGGACCCTACAACGGGTTACACATAAGAATGACTATTTAATCGGATGATATGACTAGTGGGAGTGAGATATATAATCATGGGAGAGCCCCATAAATATGTCTCATAGGCCTAAAACAAGTTTAGGCAAAGAAAGCACAAAAGGCCCAAAAGAGGGGTTTTGGGCCTAGAGCCAAAAAGAGACTTTTTGGGCTCGGATTGGGCTGAAAATTAGAGGGTTGGTTCCCCTAATAGGGAAGGTAGATCTGCCAATTTTGACCTGGTTTGGACGTTCCCTCATCAAGGAATTGAGAAAAGAGCAACTACTCCCTCCGTCCAATTTTGTTTGGTTGTTATTCCTTTTATGGATGTCCCAAAATGTTTGGTCACTTTCCTTTTATAACATTCATTTAATTACTAAAATGATGAAAACTTCCACGACTACACTTTAGTTTGATTACCATTCAAAGGTTTTAATTGGTTCTACACTTCTACCAATGTTGTATTTAATGAAATACTTTATATTAAATAAGGGTAGTTTAGGGAAAGTCTTTATATTTGTCAACAATAAATATCATTCCTTAATAAGTTGAATTCCCCAAAACTACAAACAAAATGGGACGGAGGGAGTAGTTTCTATTTTCGACTATTTCCTTAATCTTATTCAAAAGAGTCTTTTAGGAAACCAAATTTGAGTGGGACTCTTATTAGGGTTTTATATAATGACCCTTAAGGCAGTGAATAAAGTGTGGAATTTCTCTAAGAGCTTTCTTACTCGACAACATCAAGTAGAGAGAAGAAAGTGAGCTAATTCCAAAAACCTATCAACTAGTCAAATTAAGAAGAAGTAGTTCTTCTTATTATCAAACTACCATTGGAGTTCTAGCTAGCATACAAGGTGGAAGATTAAGTAGATCATTCGGTATCCCAAGTAGAGGAGCGAAAATTGGAGCTCTAGGCCTTCTCAAAGCGATTGGAAATGTTCGAGAGAAAACTAGCGATTAAGGTGATCTCTAACTCTTAGTTGAATATTAGTTTACGCATGTGATCCTGGGACACTAATGTTAGACATGTGATGTAAGAGATTCCTCTATCGACATTAGTAGACACCACCAATTCCCTACAACAAGTCCTAAAGTGCTTCAAAGACAACTGATGCCAGCAGGCTACTATTGGCCGAATATGTTACAATGTTGTATGAAATTTGACAAACATTACATCTTGTGTTACATTACGCAGAGAAGTACAGGATGCATCCAACCACCTTGACTCTTATCTTCAATTCATGTCCCTTTGCTCAATAAGGAAAGGACTTAGTGGAACCTTTCCCAAAATGACCGAGAGGGAAAACAATGTTATTAATGGTGGTGGACTACTTTGCCAAATGGGTAAAGGTCGAGGCATTAGTCCATACGAACGCTCTAAATATCATGCCATTTTTATGAAAACATATTTCACTAGATTTTGAATCCCGAGGGTCCTGTTAGTGGAGAAAGACCACCAATTCAACAACAAATATCATGGCTTGGAGTGCAGTGAAGACAAATAAAAAAGAAGATTAGACTCAATACGATCTATCCAAAATACGAAATATTCACAAGCGTGGTTCACCCTAAATTGGGTAAGCAATCAATCGAAGGTCCAAGCTCGAACTTCAGACATTCAATTTAACTGCAAAATTCATTTATTGACTTGAGTGTCAGTGAGATTTTCAAGTTCCTTGCAGGTTTTGCCCCCAAACGACGAGGATCAGTTCGAGGTTATAAGAAACAACCTCTTTTATCCATAATGCTTATGATGTCAAAATTTATCATTTTTTGGATCATCAATAACCTAAAGTCATTTTTAGACATCTTTATGTACACATAAGTATGTATGTATATACACGTAATCAATAATGAGACAAATTATAACAAAGAATATTCACTTCTATGCGCCTCCTAAGTTCTTCTCCTCAAGTCTTCTTCCTTTCCCCATTTCTTCTCCTTACTTGTTGTCATCGTCTACTCTAGGTTTATTTTTTTCTCATATATTCTATTCTAATATCTTTCTTCTCTATTCTAACTTTTACTTTTTCATCTGATATCTTTTTTCTTCTCTCGTTTTGTTATCTTCTCTGAATCTTATTCTTCCCTGCAAACCTTTTCTTGTTGAATTCTTCTTTCTCTTATTTCCTTTCCTTTTCTCTTTGTTGTTGCATCTTTAGCCTCTTAACCTCTTCTATAATTCCCTTGCTTTAAGAGAATGACATAGGTAGTAAATTTGTTTGGGAGAAGGGGCAACGTAGATTTATCTTTCTTTTTTACTTTCTCCGAATTTTTTTAGAAGACGACTTCGATCTACGCCCAAGAAGACAATGGCCTGAAGCCCAACAACATTATTTATACCCTCATAATCCCAATTCAAATAACCAAAGATTTCACCTTCTCTGGGATTCGAACCTGAGACCTCCAAGGCTTTTTGTAGTTTATGTCAACACTTCGGAACCACTTGGGCTACCAACTGTTGACGACCTTCTGCCAATTAATAGTCATCCATAGATATTTCGCCCTCTAATCTCTTGAAAGTGGACCAAAAATCCACCCAGATTAAGAAAATTCTTATTGGAGAAATCATTAGATGGTTTCAACAAAAAAAAAAGACAAATCATTGGATAGGTCTGAAATTAAACAAACCCTAATATGCACTTTAGGGTTTCTTGATGTTTAAAGAAAATTTGATGGTTACTAAAAAAAAAAACTTCAAATATGGTTCCTATTGAAGTGATCATTAGTAATATCATTGTTCTACACCTCACTTAAAATCGTATTGATTTAAAACATTGAAGGTGTCGTTTGTGAACATCAAGTAGAAGTACTTTTGTTTGTCGTAGACTTTTGCTTTAATAAAATAAAAATTATCAAAAGTATAACTTCTTATATATAAATAATAAAATTACAAAATTAGTTTGGTAACATCATTTATTTTTCTTTTTTATTTTATTTTTCTCCTGAAAATACTTGATTTCATTTTATTTATGATTTTGATGACTTTGGTGTAGAGCAAGTGGTGATAATGGGGGATGGAAATAGTAGTAGGGGTGGTAATAAAAAAGATAAGGTTGATGGAGCCCTGGTCACGGTGGTTTAGGTATGGTGGTGGTAATGGATGTATGACGGTTGTTGTGGCTGTGGAAGTAGGGTGGGGCACCGGCGGCGGTGATGTGGTTGTGTGATGGTGGTAAAGATGTAACGGTGGTGATTGTGGTGGAGATATTTTTTATTGGAATTACGATGGACAATGAAAAAATCATGTCAAAGTAAATTTTGAGCATATTTCACAACAAGTAACTTTACTTTAAAGTCAAATAAAAAAGAATATAAAGAAAGCTAAATATTAATTGTGGTGGTGGTGATGTGGTGGAGATTTTTTCTACTGGAACTACGATCGACAATGAAAAAAATCATGTCACCCATTATCATTATTCTATTTTAAGCAAACAATATCTGGCATAAGTTTTACTATAAGGCCATATTTAATATGAAAATGACCAATGTAACCAGAACAATAACTTCAAAAATTCTATCATGATGTAACTAGCTCCGAAAATATATGTTAGTTAAGTGTAAACATCGTTCCTAATGTTATCCCTAAATAAAAGTAAAGTAGTCGATATTGTGTCTATCACGAGCATATGTATAAATATGAAACTAATTACTAGTTCTTAGTACTTATTTTAGTGAAAGTGATATATAACCAAGTTCACTTTTTCTTTTTTCTTGGATAAAAATAAATTGAAGGATAAAACCTCCAATAAATTTCTTTTTATACAAAAGCCATTTATGTTATTATAAGTTTATAACAGCAATGCATCAGCTGTAATACTTGTCCAAAATTGGTGAGTTTCTTTGGGACAAAAATTCGTAAGTTATGAGTGTTTAAAATTTAAATAATGGTATAATGCTTTGCAAAACAATGGACCTATACCATGGTAATTTTACCTGTTTACCATTCTAACTTGAAGAAATGTCTTATAACGATTTTTTAGGAGATCATTATTTGAAAACAGCTATTATAGTGAGGAGAAAAACATAATAATGGTGCATATATATTTTTTATTTGAAAAATAAAACTTACTCCATGAAACACTTGACAAGTACGGCCTCAAATATGGTAGAAGTAGTTTATCCCAAGATTTATCACATATAATTACACCCCATTAATAAAATAGGTCGTGGCGTCGGGGAATCCAAAATATTGGATGGATCAAAGTCAATTAGAATTGACTTAGGAGACAACCTTATTTTGAGTTCAAAATCTAATTTTTTGTGTTTTGGTGCTATAATTTTCATCTCCACCCTCACCTCCGACCACCACCACAACATTCGTCCATGACCGCTACATCGGACCACCATTCACCACCTCCGATCACTACCACCAATTCTTTTCATCACTCTCTTCTGGTGAAGGGGAGGTGCCCTTTGCAGATACAAGATTTCTTTCGATCTTTCTTTGTTTTGGCGAAGGGGTAGGGAACCTTTGCCAAAATAGAGAGAGAAAATTGGTGGTAGTGACTGGAGGTAGTGGGTGATAGTCAGAAGTCTTGATGGTGGTCGGAGTGAGAGTGAAAATGAACATTACAGGGTCAAAAAACCAACAATTTGATTTTTGGACTGAAAACAAAGTTGCGTCCAAAGTCAATTCTAATTGACCAATATATTTATTCCCTAGAAAACATTTTAAATGCTTGACATGATGAGTCATTTTCACTAAAAGACAAAAGAAATTTAAAAATTTTCAAAGTTTGACTTTGATCTGGGCCGTTCTTTTACCCGTGTGACTCATCGTGTCAAGAATCTTGTCAAAGATTCTTTGTACACTTAGCATTTCCCTTTTAAATGACCCAAAGTTACACCATAAAATAAAAGTAGTGTAGATCGACTTTGAAGGCCTTTTGCGTGGTTAAAGAGTTTAAGCGTGGTGTATATAGGGGGTTAAGGGGTCATTTGTGAAAACAGAGTAATACGCAAAAACGATCAACATTTTATAATTATCACTAACGTCAAAATATGTATATATACCAAAGTAACCTTTTATGTAACTAACTCTTTTATTGTAATAATTCTTTTATTTTCTCTTTAACTCAAATTTCAAATAACTATCATATTTTATGTCAGATTTTATCGAATTTATAAATTTATAAATTTCACTGTCAAAAATATTATTGTGTCTAAAATTCGAAGAAGACAAGTATTTTAGTGTCTAGAAGATCAAGTTGCATCAATCAATGAGTTTGTATTACTTTCAAAGCTTCATTCACTTTCAGAATTATGAAGTACCATCACAGCCATAAAAGGAATAGTCGTTTAATCCTAGAGACATGCACCCTAAACTGTTGGTATGTTACAGGAGTGAAAATGTCTTGCGGAATAAGAATGTATTCTAGTCTTGACTAAAACATTCTTTACAATCCTACAATTTTTCTTTTTATTTTTCATTTATTTGATTTCCAAATCAATTGACATTATGAGTTTTAGAATAAAAAAGTGTATTGGTGTTAAAGCAATAAATCAGAAAACACAAAATAGATACAAGTCTTTTATCCAATCTTAAATCGATAGTGAGATTCGACTACGAATCATTTATTCTGGATAACGGACACTGTTGGTTAAAAGTAGGCGTTGAATTGTTCTCTTCCTTAGTCTTTCTCCATTAATTCAGAATGAAAGTATTTTCAGTTGATTTACTAATAAACTCAAAGTAAGAACCAGTTCATTAGTGACTCGGTCAAGTGACCCGATGAGTCAACCCATTGAGCCGGTACATCAAAACTACAGAAATAACAATCAGGGACTTACAAAGAATAATTCAGTGAGACTCGGTCAGAATTGCACCCTTTTAAAGCAAACCTGATGTGCTTATGTAGGTTTTTTTTTAGGACAGTGCTAAAGCACCGACTGAGATGATATGGTCCAACTTTTAAGGAAACCGACATGGTAGGAGCCACATGTTATAGCCCTTAGAGGATAATATTTGACTGAGTGTGCGTCTTCTGATACTGACAACAATGAACGCAGATCTTTGCCAATGTTTGTCATTCCGCTTAGAGATCGTTCTCTTTGGGTATAGTATAACTTAAGGGGCCAAGCTGACTTTTGTAAACCTTCTCGCTTTGCATTTTTACCATAGCAGGACCCACGAGAAAACCTAATTCAAGTCCACCCTTTGCTTGTATCAATCTACAAGAGACATAAACGTACAAACTTTAAAAATTGAAGGTAACTTGTCCCATTTGTTTAGAAATAATTAAAACAAATTAAAAAGATTAGAGAATTTAAAAAAGATTAAAAAGTTAGAGAAATAATTGAAAAGGAAAAGAATTAGAACAATTATAATTTTAAAAAAATTAGATTAAATATTTTTTTTTTAAATAATAAAAAACAAAAAGAATTAGTTGGACCTTCTTTTAGGGGATCCACCCAATTATGACTGTTGGAGAACTCCCGAACAGTCACAATTGGGGTTGCGAAGTCCGGTAGGGTGCTACTCGTAGTTCCATGGGGAACCCAATCCTTCGGCTCCTCGGTTGGAGGGTGTGGGGGCTGGGTCCCAAATTTGAATTTGAGAGCGCAGCCCAACCCACCCCACCTTAGAGTTTGCTCTAAGGCCAACTCCAACAAAGAAGGGTCCAAGTTTAAAATGCGAATTTTGGATCTGTGCCTGTCTCTCCAATCCTAGGCTCTTGGGACTGAGCTGAGGCTCAAACCAATAAAAGTCTTCAGTCGACTCAACAATTTGAGGGGACTGCAACCTAGTCACGAGACAGTTGAGAGTCCCCAACGGGCATGTGACCAGAATACCCTAGCCGCTAGAGCACATCCAACGACCAAAATTTGTTTAAAAAAAAAATTATGTTTAGTTTTTGTTTTAATTATATTATAATCAATTTTTTCTAAAACTATACTGTAATTAAACTCATACGTTATTAATTAAATTTTTTACATTGATAATCCACCGATCCAACTCTACTCATTGTCATCGCTAGGTTTCGTATTCTACAAGTGTTCAACAAGATCTGCTTTCACATCCCTCAAAATTGATCGTAGCATTTGGTCTTTCATCTTCAAGAATCATGTTATGCATTATAATACACGCCTTGATGTATTTTTGTTTTATTTTTCTTCGTTGCAAGGTAAATAGATTAGCAAGCAAATACGATGGCTCCCACCAACCCCCACGTTTGTTAAATTAAACACTGATGTTTCATTTATTGATATTAAGGAACCGACAGGTCCTTCGAACATCTTTCGTAATGACAGAGTAGAATTGTTATATGCTCGCACTTCAATGATTAATACCCAATCAACAGAACAAGGAGAAATTCATGCTATTTTAGAAGGTATCAGATGGGCTCTCATCCACAACATAAAGTTTCTGCAGATTGAGATTGATAATCAGGCTATAATCAACCATCCCAACAACCCCAACTATCAATTACACTGGCAAATCAAGGCTCATGTCTCTTCGATCAAGCAGCTGCCAACTCAATTTGAAGCCACAACCTTCACGCATGTTCCTCGAAAAAGTAATTATCTAACTGACTCTCTCGCGAAATTGGCTAGAAAAAACAATTGTGGTAGTAATTGGGAGGTTGTTTCCACTATTATTAGGCATAGAAATTGTAACGACTATATATCTGAAACTTGTTTGGGTATAAAAAGTGGGAAATTCAAAATCTTAGAATTTGAAGAAAACAATTATTTCGAAAATAGTTTGCGCACGTGTTCGTGTTTCGCGCGTACACAAGATCACTCACATTTTTCGCACTACCACAAAAATCCATATATATTTTTCCTCATGCACAAATTTTAAGCCTAAACTCCTCTTGAGCTAGAGTTGATTTTTGAGTGTATACCTTTTGATTTAATTTTGGATTGAGAAAATAATTTTTTACTCTAAAGTCTCTTGAATTGAAGTTGCTCCAAGTGACGCACTCATGCGCCCTTGCCATTTTTGCTTTTCTCTGCTGATGAAATAAGTGGACGAACGCTATTTTTCTACTTTTGTATCATTGTAGATGCAGTGATGCACCACATATAGGTAAACTAGGGCAGGTCACACCCCCCCCCCCCCCCCCCCCCCCCCCCCCCCTCTCACTGACATACCGTTCAAATCACTCATTTTCAGTCAAAAATTGTTGTTTCTCTTTTTTAAGCCATGCAGAAGATTGTCTAGTAGATTCAGACTTCAGAGCCTAGTTTTGGACTCACACTACACTTTGTAGTGAATCTGACCCACACGAGTCACCATCTGTGAACGATCTGACATAATCCCCCCACCCCTAATTCTCTCTCTCTCTCTATATATGTATATATCTCATCCTTTCTCTCTCTATCAAATCTCATCCTCTCAATCTCTCTATGGAATCTCTCATCGTTTCTCTCTCCAGTTGTTATCCAGGGTTCACTGTTATACTGCAGGACTGGATTTGGCATCTCTTTCTCCTTGTTTTTACATGTGCAACTCTAGCTTGGTTCCTAAACAAAACAACATTTTAGCTCCCCCATCATGTGACAAAAGATAAGTCACTTGAATTTATTGTAACCGTTGGATCCACCATATAATTGATACAACTTGCTAATAATGAATATACACTATTTGCTTCCAACTAATTTATTTGTTAGAATCTTTTGTTGGTAAAGTATCAAGATTCATCGGAATAAGTGTTCGATTGGATTAGAGTATTGTTGTTTTTTGAATTCAGCAACATATTTCTTTCCAACATATCGTGCTCCGATGCTATTCCGTGTTGGGATATTGGCCCGGCATAGTATCATTCATGTAATTTATTTGATTTTAGTGTTGGTAGAGTATCAATTTTTTTTGTGGCATACTATTTTCATTTAATGATTTATGTTAGATGCATAACACTAGCACAAAGGCCTCTAAGGCCAGTCACTAATTACTATAAATTCTCCTCATAAGAACCAATTTGGAGTTTTGATGGAAGAGCCACCAAACCACTAGATACTACCAATGCAAAAAACATGATAATTATCTCTGCTACCAAGAAATTAACCTGAGATGGAACGGTAAATTTCTCCTAGAATGGTATTCAAATTTTGGCTGATGTAATATTTTTTTAACCACATTCTCATACGATTTTTGAGTCAACAGTCCAAAATCTGGGGGGTAAACCAAAAAAAAATTCACTCTTGCCCAAAAATTAGTTGCAGGTCCAAATGTCAGTTTTTTTTTATTCCCCTCTTGCCCTTGGACGGGACATGCTGACGTTTTCCTGGAAAAAAAAAGTCTGGTAAATAAAATAATTTACCAGTACACGAAAAATTCAAAGTTTTAAAATTTTTTGAAAATTTGAAACGAAATTTCAAATTCCCGCCCAGCAAACCATCTCTTCCCGGTAAATAAAATAATTTCCAGTACACAAAAAATTCCAATTTTAAATTTTTTTTTGAAATTTTCAAACGAAATCTTTTTTTCGAAATTTTGAAATTTTCAAACGAAATTTCAAATTCCGGGGCAAATTTTCAAATTTTTTTGAAAATTTTAAATCCGCCCAGCAAAAGTGTCTAGTACAGAAAAAAATTTTCAGTAAATAAAATAATTTCCCGGTCACAAATTTTTTTTTCGAAGTTTCGAAATTTTCAAACGAAATTTCAAATTCCCGCCCAAATTTTCAAATTTTTTTACGAAATTTCAAATTCCCGCCCAACAAAAATGTCTAGTACAGAAAAAAATTTCCAGTAAATAAAATAATTTCTCGAAAAAAATTTCGTTTCCCGGGAATTTTTCGGTGCCTGTTCCGTAATTTTCTGAACAGTACAGATTCTGATGTACGGGTTGTCAGATTATTTTTCAGAAAAAAATCGTTTCCCGAGAATTTCCGATGGCAATTTTGTAATTTTCGATGGCATGAACGGTAAATACTTTATTTTCTAAGGGCCCTTTACGTAATTTTGACCCCCCAAACTGACACATTGGACCTCCCTTTCATTTTTAGGCAACTTTGGGTGGGATTTTCATTTTGGCCCCCTTTTTGGACCAATGGCCCAACCCCTCATTCTCATAGCCATTTTTTGAAATTTCAAATTTAGTATCAAAGGTTCAATGTCATACCTTAAACGCATCTACTAAGAGTCGGACTCAAATACTAAGTGGTTGTCGCATTCTCCCACATTTCTTTTCCTTATATCAGTTATTGGACAATGCCCAAAATGAGGGATTTGTAAAAAAAACCAATACAAGTGGTTCATACATAAGAAAGGGAATCACCGTGCTGGATCACTAGCTAATACTAAATAAAAAGATGTCGTTTATTTATATACTAGGTATAACCCGTGCCTCCGGTACGGGAGCTTCTGTTAAGTATTTTATAGATTATAAAGTCGTCGATCACCAATTATCAAAATGAACGACCTTTTATCTGCAAAAATAGACTTTTCATTATCACAAATATTTCATCTCCACTTAACAGGAACAAATGAAACCATATGTTTGAGAATGTAAATCTCTAAAAGCAAACTATAGAAAAAAAAAATTAAAATTTATTCGAAACTTATAATTGGTTGCAACCATTATACATTTTGCAAAAAATAATTTGTAATCAAGTCCTTACCAAACCAACTATTTTAACTTCTTCGGATTTCTTTCTTTAACATTTTTTTGACATTGACAATGATGTTCACATTTTTAATAAGACGTAGATGATACGACTTCACTTTTTTTCAATTTGATCTCCTGTTGTCTAAAACATTTTTGACAATGACACGGTTTGCATCTTTTCGAACATAAAGCAAATAACAAATTTGAGTACTTTGGTAAGTACATATGGATTAATTGAGGAATTTTTTCGAAGAATTAGAGCTCACACAACAAAAATTTTCTGAAATGCATAACAAAATAACGACACTATAATCAATTTAGGTTAAACTAACTTCGACAGAAATATCAAGGGATCAAGTAAACTTGGAATCAAAGAGAATTAACTTGAACATACACATGACCTTTGTGATGGATGAAACAGTAATAACAAAGAGAATTTTCATACCGTGTCAGCAAAAATAATTGAATTGGGTTTTGCTAGAATCACCATGGATCTCCGAAAATTGAAATGACTGGATCAACCTGAAAATCAAGCAAAAATAAAAACAATTAGAACGGATTTAATTAAGAAATTAAACAAAAGTTAAGAAAACCCAGACTTGCTTACCAAAGCCCCAATCTTTTGTTGTTGAGAACCAATCACAAACTCTAGATTAAATGAAAAAGAAGAGATACTCAAACAGTCTTTGATTCTTTATAACCAAAAAGCAATACAAAAAGTAAAAGATGAATAAAACAATTAGAGAACTAAGTCATGAATTTTTTTAGAAAGAGACAAAGGAGTAGAAACATCAAGAGAATATCAGAAATTACCAACAATGAACAATTTGTATCCACGAAATTAAAAGGTTGGAACCAAAGAGAATTAACTTGAACATACGGATGACCTTTGTGATGGATGAAACTGTAATAACAAAGAGAATTTCCATACAATACCAGCAAAAGTAATTGAATTTGGTTTTGCTAGAATCACCATGGAATCTCAGAAAATTGAAATAATTGGGTCAACCTGAAAATCAAGCAAAAATGAAAAATTATTACACATTCAATTAAGCAATTAAAAAAAGTCAAGAAAACCCATACTTTCTTATCAAATCTCAATCTTTTGTTGATGAGAACCAACCACAAACCCTAGATTAAGTGAAAAAGAATAGATAACCGAATTTTTTTTGATTCTTTATAACAAAAAGACAATACAAAAAAGAAAAAGATGAATAAAACAATTAGTGAAATAAGTCATGAAAATTTTTAGAAAGAGATAAAGGAGTAGAAACGGCAAGAGAATAACAGAAATTAGCAACAATAAAAAATATGTATCCACGAAATGAAACTGGTTGGAACCAAGGAGAATTAACTTGAACATAGGGATGACCTTTGTGATGGATGAAACAATAATAACAAAGAAAATTTCCATACAGTACCATCAAAAGTAATTGAATTAGGTTTTGCTGGAATCACCATGAAATAATTGGACCAACCTGAAAGTCAAGAAAAAATGAAAAATTAGAACACATTCAATTAAAAAATTAAAGAAAACCCAAACTTTAGTTATCAAAACCGCAATCTTTTGTTGATGAGAACCAATCACAAACCCTAGATTAAGTGAATAAGAAGAGATACCCGAAAAGTTTTTTATTCTTTATAATCAAAAAGCAATAAAAAAACATGAATAAAGTTTTAGAAAGAGAGAAGGGATTAGAAACGGCAATAGATTTTAATGGAAGAAATAAAAAGTTGTGAAATTAATTTGGGGGTTTTAATTCTTTAATTGGTGTGAAATTAATTTGGGGGTTTTCTTTTAATCATAAATGTTGGATTAACGTTTTAGTGAAGGGGAGAAAGATCCAAAGGTCAATATTAGAGCTGAATCTAGATGTGAACCCATCTATTATACAAAAAATTAGAGTTATGCACGTATTATGTGCTTTGTTAATCTTAAATAAATAGACGGTCAAAATTTATCATGGGATAACGGACGGCTAGATTTATCTTTGGTTTGTTTTTAGTTTTATCTTTGGTTTGTCCTAGTCATCACTCTTCATTCTATTTTATATTTATATATACTTTCCTTGGTGTTGTTGTGACTGTTTGTTTCATCTCATATAGATTTCATTTCAACATGGCAAAGATTACTCAAAGATTTTGAACCACCTAAAAAGTTCCAGTGTAAGGGCATCTCCAATGCAACCCTCAATCTTGGAAAGTTTGAGTGTCGCATTGAATTTTTAGAATTTTTTCTTAAGCTCTCTTAAATGCAAAATTAAATTTTGATCTCTATCTTTTGTTTGAATCATTCAGCGTGCCTCGGACTCTTGACCTGTAAGGTGGAAGATTATACTTCTTACCACTCCAATCGATAAAGGTTGTTGGCAATTTGAATCCCTATGATGATGTAGAGGTAGTTAAATAGAGATATCTCAAGAGGATACTCTATATCTAGAGTGTCTTTTTGAGATACCTCTAATTGTCCTACTCATCATTTTTTTTTAATTTGAACCAATAGAATTCAAGTCTTTATATATTTTCAAAATAACTATTAATTTTTTTTATAAAAATAATAATACCACATATATTAATAAACACAAGTTTAGAGTTTTCCATTGGAGAGACAAAAGAATTAAGGATCTCTATCTAACACCTAAAACAAAGAACCTCACTAACACATACGATTACTAGAGAGTTTTTAGAGTATTGCACCCCATATGCTCTAAGTTAGTACATTACTTGGGACAAAAATTTACATAATTTATGTCCCCTTTTAATTCTTTCATAACAATGGCACCTTTTTAATTACTATTTGCTATTCTGACCTTAAAATCTACTTTTATATTGAAAAATTAGAGTGACATGATTGCCAAAAATAATTGTTATCGTGGTAAAAATGGAAAACTCAAGATGCGAGCCACTTTGTCGAGCCTAATCACAAAGCTGGAGGGCTTGTTCTTTATTGGAAGCACCATATAAATCTCACCATTATCTACTCTGACTCTAATATCATTCACGCTGACATCACAGATCCTAACAATGATAGTAAGACTTTTGTCTCGTGTTTCTATGGTTGTCCTTACAAGAAAAACAAACTTCACCCTTGGAGTACCTTGGGTAATCTTACACCTAATTTTATCTCTCCTTGGACCGTAATAGGTGACCTCAATAGCGTACTTGACCCCAAGGAGAAGCATGTGGGTATTGATATCCCCAATTCTCAATTAATGTTCATCAACCACATCATCCAACAGTTAGGGCTTTCCGATCTTGGCTTTCAAGGCAACCCTTTCACTTGGAGCAACAGACAATTCTCGGGTAACCTGATCCAAGAGAGACTAGACAGAGCATTAGTTAAATGATAAATGGCTTCAATGCTTCCCTAACTCTGGTCTCACTCACATGGATGCGGTCGGCTCGGATCACAACCCCATCTTTCTTAACACTACCCACTCCGAACATACCCAGCCTAAACCTTTCAAATTTATCAAGACTTGGATGTCTCATCCAGATTGTCATGATTTTATTGCCAGTAAATGGACTTTAATTATCACTCCTCTTCGGCTCATAATATCCAGTCGAATCTCGCTTCTCTTAGCAAACATCTATCCCGCTGGAAAAATGATGTCGGTGGAAACATTGACAAGTAAATCAATGATATTATCTTCGCTCTTCAAGACAATAACAATCGTAGCTCTTTCATCGCTCTCAACACTAGACTTGAAGAACTTTACTGAAATCAAGAAGGACTGTGGAAAGAAAAGTCTAGGAATAACTTCATTACTTTGGGAGATAAAAACACTAAATACTTCCACTCTCAAGCTATTTATCGTAACATATTTAATCAAATTATGGCCATCAAGAACAAGGATTGAGAGTGGCAGGAGGACATTAAAGACATTCAAGAGACCTTTACTTCTCATCTCCTTGATATCAATACTACTACTAATCATATCTCCGATCCGAGCATCCTCAATCTCTTTCAACCGAGTATCACTCTAGCCCAAAATGATAATCTCACGGCCATCCTCGAGAAAACTGAAATAGACTTGGTCATTCAATTGCTTAAAAAGGAGGCGGCCCCTGGTCCAGATGGTTACCCACCCTTTTTCTTTCAATCCAATTGGGACACGGTTAGCCAGAACATTTATAACTTAGTGACAAACTTATCCCGAAAACCCCCATCCCCCAAACTCCGACCGACTATCGCCCCATCAGCCTTCTGAATACCACTTATAAAATAATCACGAAAATCCTGGCAGAACGATTAAAATTGCTCCTAGATCCTATCAATTTACCGTTTCAAGCCACTTACGTCCCCGGGAGACAGATCTCTGATAACATTATCATCGGCCAAGAGCTTATTCACTCCTATAAGCAGATGAAAGGTGCTACTGGTTATTTTGGCCTTAAACTAGATATGTCTAAAGCCTTTGATAGAATTGAATGGTCTTTTCTCATTCAAATAATGAGAAATCTGGGATTCTCCGAGCGCTGGCTGAAGATGATTTCCAACTGCATTTCCACCTCTTCAATGTCAGTGCTAATTAATGGACATCCGGGCGACACTTTTCACCCTTCTAGATGTATTAGATAAGGGAATCTACTTTCGCCTTTCTTGTTCACTATGACGATGGAAGACCTCAGTCGCCTGCTCATCTCCAACATTAGCCAGGGCAATTTTGTGGGCTTCCCCACTAATAACCCGAATCTGACCATCTCGCACCTTCTCTTTGCTGACGACTGCATCATTTTCGGTAGGAACTCTATCGACAATATTCATAATCTGAAGAACATTTTAAATCTATCCTGCTCCAGCTCTGGTCAAAACATTAACTATGCAAAATCTAATATTTTCTACTCTAAGAACTGTCATCCCAAGTTTAAGCGTCTAATCATGCGCTCTCTGAAAGTCAAATATGCGTCCACTTCTGATAAATACCTGGGGGTGCTACTCTTTATTGGAGCCCAAAAAACTAAAGTGTTCAATAACCTTCTTGACCAAATCGAATCTAAGCTTTCCAAATGGAATCACTCGTTCCTATCCCAAGCGGGCCGCACAGTTGTTGTTTCAACAATTGCCGTAGCCGTTCCCCGATACCAGATGCAGTGTTTTGCCATTCCTAAAGGCATAAGCAAAAGCATATCGACTTTGCCAAAGTCTTTCTGGTGGGGAAAGTCTAAAGGTATAGGTACCAAAGCCTGGTCATATATCTGTCAGCCTAAAAAGTTGGGTGGTCTAGGTATTCTTGATCCTCACCTAGACAACACTGCCCTCCTTAGTAAACAGGCGTGGAGATTCAAAACGGAGCCACAAGCTCTGTGCGTCCAATTTTTAAAAGCTAAATATTTCCTAAACACCTCTCAGCCAGGCCAAGCAAAGAATCACCACTCATGGAACTAGAAAAGTATTCGTAAGCACCTCGATCTTATTGATAACCTGACCAAGTGGGAGATCCAAACGGGCGAGAACGTTAATATTTGGACTGACAATTGGATCCCGGGAACCACAAGTCCAATTAGTAATACTAATCAATCGCAACTCACTAAGGTCTCTCAGCTCATAATGAATGATCATTGGAATGAATCTATATTGCATGCCACTTTTGATGCCCCTACGCAAAACCTGATTAAATCCATTCCTCTCTAGGCAAGGGGCACAAACCAATTAAAATGGTCTCTCACCGAATCTGGATACCTCACTGTCAAATCTATGTACAACCATCTTAGTAGAGGTTCTGAATCTCAAATGGAGATCACGACTAACTGGAATTTCATATGGTCCTTGCCTACCATACCTCGTATTAAGCTATTTATCTGGAAGGTATGCTCAAAAGCTCTTCCGGTTAGAAATAGGATAGGAAAATATATAGATAATAACCTTCAATGCCCGAACGGTAATGAGATTGAAACTATCGAACATGCTCTATTACATTGCCCTTTAGCAAAAAATATATGGTTTTACTTCAATATTATTTCGACTAACATCTCTTCTATAACGGAATAGATTTTCTCGTGGTAAGACCCGAAACAACTGAATGTTACGAATAACGGAATTCATTATGTTACGATCCTTTGGCATATATGGAAAACTAGGTGTGATCATTGTTTCCAACATACGATAAGTAATACGAGTTCGGTTATTAACATGATATTGTCTTTTCCGAAAATCAGCATAATGGAAAACAAACAGGTTCAGCGGGAACAAGAAAAATGGCAACCTCTAAGAGACCCTTATGTGAAAATTAATGTAGAGGCACCCTATACTAATATTAATACTAACGTCGATACTGGTATAATAGTTCATAACTCTGAGTCAAACTTCATGGAAGCAAAAGTGACCTCCACTAGGGCTCGCACAAGCGAAGAAAGTGAAGCAATCGAGATAATAGAAGGGCTAATTTGGGCAGAGAAAAATAACCAATACTATATAATCTTAGAGAGTGATAACAACAATCTTATTCAGCATCTGAACAATCCCAGACATAAAATTCAGTGGCAATCGATGATCCACATCAACAAAATAAAGGAAATCAGATGAAGACTCAATAGCGTCAAATTCAGATTCATCAAAAGGAATCTTAATTCCCTAGCGGACAAGCTTGCAAAATGGGCGCGAAGTAAAGATCGATCGAGGACATGACATAATGTACCTTACTTTTTAATTAATGAGTATTGTAATAGTCAATATAAAAGTGCTCTGATTGGTTGATGTTATTTACATTTCAACAAAAAACAATGCCATTATTCAAAGTATTAATGAGACTTTGCTGTTAAAATTCTCGATTATATAATAATCGGAGATATGATAAATCACGATTAATATATAATCGGATAGATAAACATAAAATAATGACACGATATTTAACGTGGTTCGGTCAGATACTCAAGACCTACATCCATGAAGAAATTACTTCATTATTAATAATCACCACATACAATTGTATGTGGGGTTGATCGGTTACATAACTCGATAACTCGATGATTTGAACTCTATAACCCAACTCATATTTATAGAGTGATTCAGGTTATCTGGTTTCCTAAGTTTCCTAACTAAACTTAGGAAAGAATACAATATTTGTCTAAATATAATTATAAGAGATATCTTGAATATATCTTCTGTATCTTCAGATATCTTGGACTCTTCTTTATCGTCGGATCTCTTCATCTCGATTCGTCTAATACATTTTATATCTTCCAGTGTCTTCCATATATTGTATATTAGTAGTCACCATATCCAATATAGCTTCCATATCTCAATACCCCACCGCAAGTTGGAGCACGTAGATTTTGAAGTGTCCGACTTGGAGAGAAGAAAAACTTGTTGACTCTTTTTATTTTTCTGCTTGCAATTCTTCGATTTTGGATGCTTGGTGAAGATGATTGAAGGATGATAAAGTCACACCGAAAACGTTGGTAAATACGGTCATAGATTGAACGAAAATCAATGGCAACGAAAGTAAATTTATCGTTGTCATGTATGAGATTATGTCATTGTATAAACAATATGAAAGAAAATGTCGGAAACAAAGTTGTATTTAAAATTGACAAGGAAATCATTGTCAATTTACCAAAAAAATGTGTAGAAATAACCATAATGATGGTTTCGGAAAAATTGTCGACAAAAGATTTCTTGTCATGAAAATGTCGAAGTCGCGGTATAATTCCGGAAGAAAAAACCAAAATAGGAATTCTTTCTCCGTTGAAGGTAATGTCCAAAATTTTGGTAGAGAAATAAAATCTTCATAAACAAAGTATGACTTTGGAAGTGTCGGGGGTATATCCGGAATTAAAAGTCAAAATAGATGAAATTAATCAATTTAGTGTCACATATAGAATAGAAAAGATGACAAAAAATTGCATCACAACTATAAATAGCTGGGTATAAGTGATAGGAAAGAAAACTCTATCACAAAAATATACATTTCCAACAGTAGAAAACTGTGGCCAAATAACATTGTATAGTTGCGACAGATTGTGAAATTGGTCACACAATTGGGTCGTCACAAAAACGTGTGATAAAGGAAAATAGTAACAGTATGAAACAACGTCACTTTCCTTTTGATAGAAAACAGGGACAGTGGGCAAAGTGTCACACTTACAGAGTAGTGTCGCTGTTGAAAGGAACTCGTCACAAAATAAATTGGGGGAAATTAGAAACCTAGCTAAAGAATTAGGGTTTTCCCAAACTTTGGTGTTCCTAATCTTTAGGAATTTCAGTACATAGTCGGTTAGGGGTTGAGAAACCAAACCTAATCGATAGTAGGATGATATAATAGTTTAAAATCCAACAAATTTGAGCCAATGTTAAGGTTCATCAATGGTGGTGTATGTAGAGAGAGAGAGAGAGAGTTGGTCGTCGGTTAAGAACCGAGAAGAAGAAGGCTCGATTAGTCACCAAAGCAAAGGGAATCGGTTGTATTAGTCCAAATCGATGGAAGTAATCGATTGGTGATGGAAACCTCGCCGGGAAATTCAAGGAATGAAACCCTAGGGTTTCTCACGCGGGGAAGAAGAAAAAGAAGGTCAGCCCAGTATAAAAAAAATTGCGGGTCAAAGATCGTTGACTAAGTCAGCGTCAAAGTCCGGGTCAAGCATCGCTGACTTAGTCAGCGTGTAAAGGTCTGTTTGGCACGGGTTTGAATAAAAAAACGAGTTTTTCTTTGTTCCGGAACTGGATAATTTCGGTTTCGGTGGTTGGCTTGGATGGGAATAAACCAGATCTTATCTTTTGGTTCTGAAACTACTTGTTTTTTTTTTTTTATGTTTTTTTTTAAGTCAGACCTAATTTAGGTCCTAAAAATTTGAAAAAAAATTGAAAATAAATATAAAACATACCTTTGTCGCATAACCAACCAACCATGAATGCTTCTAACTATTTTTATTTGTAACCCCTTTTAGAAGTGTGACGAAGATGAGAAATAATCACAAGATTATATTATAAAGAAAAACCGACGAAGTGACTTATTGATTATTTAATCACAATGATATAAAAAAATCATTGGATTATGATATTCACAAGAATAACTTGGGAATTAAAAAATCATCAAAGTAATTGATCGATTAAATATGTCACAACGAATAAAAAAACAGTGGAAATTTTGCGGAATCTTAAATCAAGAACATTAACTTGCTCATGATACCATGTTAAAATTCACGATTATATAATAATCGGAGATATTATAAAATCACGATTAATATATAATCGGATAGATCGACATAAAATAATGACACGATATTTAACGTGGTTCGGTCGGATACTCAAGACCTACATCCATGGAGAAATTACTTCATTATTAATAATCATCACATACAATTGTATGTGGGGTTGATCGGTTACATAACTCGATAACTCGATGATTTGAACTCTATAACCAACTCATATTTATAGAGTGATTCAGGTTATCTAGTTTCCTACGTTTCCTAACTAAACTTAGGAAAGAATACAATATTTATCTAAATATAATTATAAGAGATATCTTGAATATATCTTCTGTATCTTCAGATA
This sequence comes from Eschscholzia californica, assembly GCF_041429995.1. Lineage (NCBI taxonomy): Eukaryota > Viridiplantae > Streptophyta > Magnoliopsida > Ranunculales > Papaveraceae > Eschscholzia > Eschscholzia californica. Next base: position 24,615,080 of record NW_028238461.1, read on the forward strand.
TCTTGGACTCTTCTTTATCGTCGGATCTCTTCATCTCGATCCGTCTCATATATTTTATATCTTCCAATATCTTCCATATATTGGTAGTCACCATATCCAATATATCTTCCATATTCTGAGTGATAAACTAAAAATCAATTCGGTGTTGCAAGACAAATTGTCAAAGTATTGAAGGGTAAAGGTCGAATCCCTTCTTACTAAAAACTAGTGCAGTTTATAAAGAAAACAAATAAATGAACAATTATGAAAAAGGGATGGAAGACTATGCCATCCCAAATTACTACATACTGAATTTAATGAAAAATAAGTTCAATTTTTTTTTTACAATACTATATAAACCTTCTTCTACATTCTAGGAACATGTTTTCTTTCGAATAACTTATGTAAACAAGAAGTTTATTTAGAAACTTCAATTTTTTTTTTAAAAAAAATTCCATTATGATTTAGTTGGAGATGTTTACCACTGATGTTTCTAATTGATCTAAATTTTAAATTCTAATCACAAAAATGCAAGACAATAAGATTTGTTTTTACCCTTCTCATAACGATCCTGTTTTATGAATAACAAGTTATTATTTCCCAAAGAATAATTTCATAATTCTGATCTACTAAACCACCAATTATGACAAATCCCATATTATATCTGTCCAGAATACGTCTAGTTTGTTTTTGTTTCGTGACATTCATCTTTTAAAATCTAATGATGCTCAATATTAGTAATCCAAGGCTCAGGTCTTACTCAAGGCCAGCCAAAGATAAACGTAATACTAATAGAAAACTTTATTAATAACTTCAAGATTCATATTCATATCCTAACTACTATGAACTCAACCATATAGATAGGCTACAACCAGACAAATTAGACTATAATTCGGATTCCTAATTAGACTTCAACTAGGACTCAATATTTAGAAATATAGGAATACAGAAACTCCTATATTACTTAGAAACTCTAAAGTATAATAAACTCCTAAATTACTTAGAAACGCTAAAATATAGATGCTTGTAATATTAAATAACTATAGAATATCTTCCAAAATATAAGAACTCCTAATATTAAATATAGAGAATATCTTTCTCTATCATTCCACCTCCCTTGACAGCATCCTTGCCCTCAAGGATGTTATCGATCATAGTTAACACCGGGTTTCCCTCATCTTTGAGAATTGGTATTTCATCATTAATCACAATATTGAGAATAAGTACCTTCTTCAAAACAAAAACATGAAAAACAAAATGAATTTTAGTTCCCTCTGGCAATTCCAAACGATACGCTACTGGAACGATTCTTTTCAGTATTTTGTATGGACCATAGTACTTTGCAGATAAATTCAAAGACGCCCTTCTTACTGTAGAACTTCCCTTCTCAGAGCAGCTACTCTTATTAGATGCTACTTGTTTGGAATATCCTCCGTATATGATCAATTTTGTTTCTTTCAGTGGATTGATGTTCATCGAACAATTTGATCGAGGAGAAGGTCTAGGAACATTTTCTTCAATGTGAATTTCTTCCATTTTGGATTCTTCTTTTGTATATTAATTAGGATGGCATCGATGTCGTGTTCCTCTGAGATTTTTTTGTTCTCTCTGCTAGCTTTCTTCTCTTCTGCTTTGGCTGTTATTTTTTCGGTCTTCTCCTTATCTTTTCGGAGCTCCTTAACCATGTTTGAAAGACGCTCAAACTCTTCTTGATATTCATAGTAGGACCTTGTTTGTCATTATTTTGCTGGTGCATCCCCTACATCTTCTTACGTCTTTCTCCTGAAGCAACCTAAAATCGCTTCGATAAACTCTTCCCATGAACGACAACAGTTACCTCTTTTAGCCCAACGACACCATTGCAATGCTTTTCCATCCAAGTACCTGATTGCAAACTGAATCTTTTAGTCTTGTGCAGTGTCATAGAACTCAGCTTGAAAAATCCATTTTTTCACATCTGATTCGTTAAACCGTGTAAAATATAACCTTTCACCTTTAAAACAATCACTTCTTTGAGACACAATCGCTCTATTTTCGACCAATCGACCGATCTTCTCAACCAATAATGATTGATTTACCGTCATCTCAGTCATCTTCTCAGCCAATTCACATAATTGCTTCTCCATTTTTTTTCCAGTTTGTATTATAAACGGGGTTCTCTAACAAAGATAAAAGTAATGCGAAAGCGAACGACATGAGCGTCTACTCTGATATCAATTGATAAGAACCTTCAGGTCTTACTCAAGGCCAGCCAAAGATAAACGTAATACTAATTGAAAACTTTATTAATAACTTCAAGATTCATATTCATATCCTAACTACTATGAACTCAGACATATATAAAGGTTACAACCAGACAAATTAGACTCTAACTATGATTCCTAATTAGCCTTCAACTAGGACTCAATATTTAGAAATATAGAAATATAAAAATATAGAAACTCCTAAATTACTTAGAAACTCTAAAGTATAAAACTCGTAAATTACTTTTTTTTTTTGATGAAGTACTCCTAAATTACTTAGAACTGCTAAAATATAGAAACTCATAATATTAAATAACTATAGAATATCTTCCTAACTATAGAAACTCCTAATATTAAATATAGAGAATATCTTTCTCTATCAGAATAATCAAAAATGCGTTGGTAAAGGCCATGAGATGTATGAATGAATGATTCAATGACATGGAAGTACGCAGTTTGCACAGAATCTGTCTTTTTCTCTATGTAGAAATGTAAACCAACTACACTATCTCACAAGAACAGTCTGAACAGCTCACTTACAACTTGAAAGTTATACAAGTGATCACCACCACTTGCAACGTTGTTCTCTACGTTATGTCTCAAACTAAGGTCTCTTACTTTTCCTTTTCTAGCATTTTTCCCACTAACAATGCCTTGTTGACCCGATCTAACTAGGTTTTAACATGTGCTTTATAACTAGGTTTAACTCATACAGTTTAAGAAAACACAAAATAAGAGACTATAGAAACTTCTTATAACATAGTGAAAAATCAAAAGATTGTCTAGTTAGGCAACCAAGTATAAATGAAACCATGGCTTTATCGGCGAAAATGAAGTAAAGAACAATCCAGAATAACAAGAGCCGTATCTATTGAGCAAAACAACCAAAGAAAGAGATTTATAGGATGGAGGAGAAATTTGCAACTATTATCCCTTGACTCTCAGTCTCTCGTGACCATGTTTGTCTACGTGTTGTCATAGAGTGTCCTTTGTGTGTGGGATTATATATTCTCTCTCTAGTCCTTGTTGATGACCAACTTTCTTTGTGAATAAGAAGACTTTCAAAAAGAAACAAGAAAGAAACTACAAACCTAAATAACTGTCTAGAGGAGACCCCCACGCATGCCATATACACATGGGATGAATTTTGTTGGCATGGACAGACTCATGGATGTGACTTGGCGTGTTCTGATTTCTAGATGATATAACCACTCCATATTGACTAGAATGGAGGACATTTTCATTTTATGGTACACTACTAATTTTGTATCCAATCTAAAAATGTATTTGACAACAAGATAAATAGATAAATGTGTCCATTATCCCTGTGGAAAGATGGGAGACACCACTTATAATTTCGAGATGAATCTCTCTATCAATCTCAGAGTGTTACTTTCCTTGACGAACTGTTACATTTTTTTACTCCATTATTAACATTTCTATTGTATCACATACACTCCTTTCTGCTGATGTCAAAAAATGGCTTTCCGTTATATCAATAGGAAATAGGGAGTTGATGCATGACAGCCTCCGTTATGTGTGAATCCTCCGTTATGTTGGGGATTGATTAGCTCTGTGTTCCTGCTTCCAGCTTTGCTTCCAGCTTTGCTTCCTGCTCCGCTTCTCTTTGTTCCTGCTCCTGGCTCCTGTTCCAGCTCCTTGCTCTTTGCTCCAGCTCCTTGCTCCTGTTCGTCTGTTCTCGAGGGAAAACCCTGCAAAGGGTTCGAAAACCGCTCCGACGCTCCAGCCAGTCAGGGTGCTCTTTGCAGTAAAAGAATGAATATTGATTGATCTTTTTTGGGGGCGAGTTAAGAGAACTCTGAGTTTCTTGTGATCTTTTAGAGTAAAGAGATCGTGTCCTGTGAAGGACGATGTGGGGGGCCTTTTATAGGCGATGTTAGGCCGACTGTGATTAGTGGCGGTGGTGAGGCGGTTGCCGTCAAACCGAAGGAAAAGTTTCCTCTCTTGAGTATATAGGGTTTCCCTCAGAGTCTATCCCGGATCTTTGATAAGTGAAAGTTCCTAAGTTCAAGGATTCTCCGTAGATATCTTGCCGGTGTGATAGACTCTAAAGGAACAGTTTTCTCCTTTAGATATGTGGAGACCAAGCTAGCTTAAACACTTCGAGATGTATGGCCCACTGAGATCTTTTTAGAAGTTTTGGGATTAAGTTGGTAGGTCGTTTGGCGCTGTTGCCTCCCCAGTTCTGGGCGTAAGACACTAGCCGAACCTGTGTGGACCCCACTCACTCTTTTGAAGACCCCAAGGTTGATCTGTCAATGCCAAGGGCGTCTTGTAGGGCTGGTTTCTTCTGGCCGACCTCCCTGTTAGGGGAACATTCGGTGGACCATCAGGGGCTCAGCTATCATGCTGCCTTAAGCCGGTCTGACTTTGTTGACTTCAGGTCTGATCTTGACTCTTCAGGCGTTAGTCAACGTCTGGACATTTTATGCATCATCATGAGTCCCGCCACTCCTTCGTCGAAAGTAATGAGACTGAGGAGTAGAAGTAACTTGTGTATTTTTAAACATTGAAGGCCTTGAAGTCAAAGATTTTACCTGGACCAGAGCTATTTCGCGAAGCTCGGTATTTCTTTTGGTTTCCCAAAGCTGCGTATTCTTGAGCTGATTTACACCGAGCTGGTAGATACTGTTGATGGTAAAATCTCTTTTCTCTGAGGTTGTTCTTGCCAGAACTGACTCAAGTTATGTATTGAAGGACACGTGGTTTGTTCTCCCGAGACACGTTTCGACTTCTCCTTAATCAATTAATTTCATTTTCATGCGCGATTTTGTGCCGTCACGTAATTGATCTTCTAATCACGCGTTTTTCGGCGCTGATCTTTTGGGCTTTTGTACATGGCAGTTATTTCAGCATGCGTGGGCACGTGGTGCCTTGTTAGTGGGGGATCAAGCACGTTGCCTAGGGTTCCACTACCTCCTATGCCGGCTCTGATTAATACGAACCGTCGATGATTTTAAACGACTGTTGAAAGGGTGCTAGGGTTTGTTTGTAGTGTCTACCGCCACGTGCCCTACTTCTATTGGCTTCCTTCGTATTGTCTCAGATCCGAGTTTTTCTTCTTGTGGGATGCGCTATGTTTAAATACCTTGATTTGCTGCACCTATTCCCCTCTCACCTTCTCTGCTTAACAAAACTTTCCTTTCCTTGACCTTCTTTCTCTGTCTACTGTTTGCGTGTCTCTTCTTCATTTTTTGGTGAGTAACATGACTACTCCTCCTCCTGCTACTGATTATTCCGGTCAAATGCGTTCTCCCAGTCGGATGACTCAACAAGACATTCTTTAATCTGGATTTGGTGTTTCCCTTTGCGATTTTTCTTGTTGAATTGTTGAACCATTATGGGCTTCAACCTCTTTCAATTGATCCCTAATGCGGTGATGACCATCATGGCGTTCTACTTCCCCTGTCTTCAACAGGGTGAAAAGGTTAGTCTTTATGCTTTTGATAAGATCTTCTCTGTCAAGTCCAGTGATCGGTGTTGGTATTATTTCTCTTCTCGTGTTGGACCGTTCTTCTCTACTCCTTCCATTCCCAAAGATTATAAGGAGAAGTTTCTATTCGTTCGTCCTGCTTCTGCTGTCGAGGATTTCGGTTTTGCTGCTCATGCTACTGGCTCTTCCGCCGATCGCCCTAAACTTATCCCTTACGCCGAGGATGTCCGATGCCTGGAAAACTTGTCTGCTTTGGATAAGGGGAAAGAGGGGCTGATTCTTGAAAATCTTGCTAATTTTCATGCCTTGCATCAGACCCAAGTGGTTCCTTCTCTTCCAGGTATCTTCTCGCTTCCATGTTCTGATTTCTTGATTATCTTTCTTGTAAACAAAATTTCTTGCTGAATTTTTTTTTTTTGTTTTTCTTTTTTCGTTAGTGTTTTTGAAATAAAAGGGCCAGGACCGATGACCCGCCATCTTCTTCTGCTGTCAAGAGGTCTCGTGTTTAGTCGATGGCTGGTCGAAGTTCTGCCGGTGTCATTATTCGCGAACTTGGCACTCCAACTACTCCCCCGACTCCTTCATCCTCGTTTAAGGCGACGCCTCCACTGGGCACCGTCGCTTCAAGGACCAGGGCTGGGATCCATTCCTCCGTTGAAAAGGGGAAAGCTCTGCCCGTCCTGGGTATGTCGACTAAGATGACTACCTGGCCTAAAGGCCTTCCTCGCTACGTGACTTCTTTGGTCGATGGTTTTCATCATCCATTTTCAAAGCGAGGTATTTTGGTCCGCGTTATCTGTTTTTCCGGTTCTCTTTCTTCTTCCTTTTACTGATGTGTTTGTATTCTTCTTCTTCAGTGTTCTCAGGTCAGTCATGATGTTGCGTCTTACTTGTCTACGATCGAACGTCTGGAAGCTCACCTCCCGAAAGCCGAGCGAGCAGCCTTATCTTACAAAGCCGAGGATGAGATCTTGACCAATGATTCGAGAATAGTCTCTGCCAAGGGGGACTCGTGGAAGCTGGAGGCGGAGCAATCTCGAGCCAGTGTTGCTCTTCAGTCCTCTCAGTCTGATGCTCGTGTTTTATTTCTGGAAAAGCAACTCGAGGCTCTTAAGTAGAAGGAAACCGCTTTGGTCCTTCAACAGAGAGAAAGATAAGACTGCCCTCAAAGCTTCTCGCCAAAACATTTTCGAACTTGCTGAGGCGAATCGGGCGAAGGTAGTATCTTCTTTCAAATGTGGGGATGATGAATTTTTGGCTATGAAGAAGAAGCAGCGTAAGCTGGGTTTTCAAGTTGCTTGGGAGGCAGCTCGTCCCTTCTATGCTCCCAAGGATTCTTCTCCCCTGCGTCATATCGACAAGGATCGAGTGGCTATGTTTGTCGATGCTGTATCTGCTGACCGGGGCCTGAAGGAGGACTTCCCTTTCAGTGATGACGAATCGGACCTCGAAGCTTCTACCTCCGTGGTTCCTGTGGATGACGACTCTGACGAAGGTTCTACATTTTCCGTCCCCTAGCCTGGCTCTGGCGGTCACCCTAATCCTTTTCATTTTGATGAACATCCATGACTTATCTCAATTTCTGTTTGAATCGTGGCCTTGCCGTCTTTTATTACTTAAATGGGTCGGTTCTATGCTTCCGCTTCCATCTTCTTTGATTGACTTACTTTCTTTGTCCTATTGCTGCATACTCACAAACAAGGTATTTATTGTAGTTAGTCCATCCCTAACTGACTAATGCATTTCTCCTAAGCTTACTACGCATGCTCCGAATGATTGTTCCTGCAAAAATAACAATTTAGACTTATTCTAGTATGACCTAGGCTTACTAATTCCCTCTGCAAAATAGAACCCAAATTAGCGTAACTGCACAACTTTGAATGTTTTTTCGGGTCTGGACTTTGCCCCTGATCATGGCTGCTGCTCCCAAGGCTGTTTTTTTGTTGGCTCTAGCACAACTAGTTTAGCTAGGACTTCTCCTTGAACCCCTGGTCGTGGCTTTCGCTACCAGGGCTGGTTCTGTTGGCTTGAGCGCAAGTAGTTTGGTTAGGACTTCTCCTTGGTCCCCTAGTTATGGCTTTCGCTACCAGGGCTTGCTTCGTTGGCTTGTGCGCAACTAGTTTAACTAGGACTTCTCCTTGGACCCCTGGCTTGCTTTCGTTGGCTTGAGCGCAATTAGTTTTCGCCGAGACTCCTCCCATACCCCCGGTCGTTGCTTTCGCTACCAGAGCTGTTTTGTCTGCCTAAGCACGACTAGTTTCGCGAGGACTTCTCCTTATACCCCCGGCCACCTTTGCCAGGGTTGTAGGTTAACTAGGACTTCTCATTAGGATCCTCAGTGGGGACCGCGTTTCACTCGAGTAAAGTGAGTTTAACTAGGACTTCTCCTTATAAAGTTTCTGGTCGTTGCCGTAGCTACCAGAGCTGCCTAATTTGCTGGCTTGAGCACGGTCAGTTTAACTAGGACTCCTCCTTGGGAGCTTGGTGAAGGGTCATTGTTACTCGAGTAAAGTTTCAGTTTAACTAGGACTGCTCCTTGAGGCTTCCGGTCGTCGCCTTAGCTACCAGAGCTACCTGTTCTGCCGAAGCAAAGTGAGTTTGACTAGGACTCCTCCTTTGGTAGCGTCGCCTTTTTGCTAAAATATTTTGTTTATTAATAAAATATGTAGCTGGTAGCGCTACTTCTCCTGCCTAACGGCTTTATTGGTGGAAATATATTTAGGGTAATTAACCAAGGGGGATGAAGTGGTGACCTGCGCAGCTTTACTCTTGCATGTCTATTGCGAGCTCGCGATTGGCGACCTCTCTTTCACCCATGGAGGTTGGAACTGTTGCCCTTCTTCCGCAGTCTCGCCGAGACTGCGTAACACTCTCTGGCCGCTTCCTGGTCTCCTTTCACCATGCCCACGAGACTTGTTCCCAGGATTTGGAATTTTATCATCAGATGGTTCATCTATATTATAGCTCCTGGTTCTCTCAGGAAATTTCTTCCCAAGATGATGTTGTATGCATATAGTTTGTCGATGATTACGAAATTTAGCATCATGGCCCTGCTAGCCGTCCCCTCTCCGATGGGTATGGGTAAGGTGATCGTCCCGCCAGCCTTCACTTGATCCTGTCCAAAACCCATTAGATAATGTTCATAGGTTTCGGTATAGTGCGCCCTTAATTGAAGTTTTTGGAGACATGTTCCGCTTATCACTTCGGTGGAGCTGCCAGTGTCTATTAGGATGCACCCTATACTCCAGTCAGCCACTAAAGTCGTTATCACTAGAGGGTCCGTGTGGGGTGTGATTACCCCTCTCAGATCCTCATTGGTGAAAACCACCGGGGGGCATCATTTCGCCGTGTATTGACATGATTTCGCTGTTTTTACGGTGCCTGTTGTTATCTCTGTAACTTTCGCGGGTTGGTCCACCAGCTATGACATTGATGTCTTCCCTGATTTCGAACTCCCGCTCCGTTTCTTTCCATGTGAGCTCCTTTATCAAAGTTTCCGATATGCTATTGAATTCTTCTGCCAACTCTGCTTGCTAATGTCAAAAAATGGCTTTCCGTTAGATCAGCATGAAATAGGGAGTTGATGCATGACAGCCTCCGTTATGTGTGATCGTTATGTTAAGTTGAGCGTTGTTCTGCTCAGTGCCTCCACTTCTTGCTCTGCTTCCTGCTTTACTTACTGCTCTGCTTCCTCCTCTACTCCATGCTCCCTGCTGCTACACCTTACTCCTTGCTCATGCTCCTCGTTCCTAGCTCCCATTCCTGTTCGTCTGCTCCCAAGGGGGGAAACCTACAAAGGGTTCGAAAACCGCTCTGACGCTCAAGCCAGTCAGGGTGCTCTTTGCAGTAAAAAAATAAATATTGATTGATCCTTTTGGGTGGCGAGTTATGGGAACTCTGAGTTTTGGGTGATCTTTTTAGGGTAAAGAGATCGTGTCCATTGAAGGACGATGTGGGGGGCCTTTTATAGGCGATGTTAGGTCGACTTTGATTAGTGGCGGTGGTGAGGCGGTTGCTGTCAGACCAAAGAGAAAGTTTCCTCTCTCAAGTATCTAGGGTTTATCTAAGAGTCTATCTCGAATCTTTGATAAGTGGAAGTTCTTAAGTTCAAGGATTCTTCGTAGATATCTTGCCGATGTGATAGATCCTAGAGGAGAAGTTTCCTCCTTTAGTTACGTGGAGTTCAAACGGGCTTAAACACTTCGAGATGTGTGGCCGACTGAGATCCTTCTGGAAGATTCGAGATTAAGTCGATAGATCGCCGAGCGCTGCTGCCTTCCCAGTTCTGGGCGTAAGACATTGGCCGGATCTGTTTGGACCCCCCTTACTCCTCTGAAGACCCCAAGGCTGATTTGTTCATGCCAAGGGCGTTTGCAGGGCTGGTTTCGTCTGGTCGACCTCCCAGTTAGGGGAATGTTTGGTGGACCATCAAGGGCTCAACGATTCTGCTACCTTAAGCCAGGTTGACCCAGTAGGCTTTAGGTCTGATCTTGACACTTTAGACGTTAGTCAATGTCTAGACATTTTTATGCATCATCATGAGTCCCGCCACTCCTTAGTCGAAAGTAATGAGACTGAGGAGTAGAAGTAACTCGTGTGTTTTAATCATTGAAGATCATGAAGTCGAGGATTTTACCTGGACCAAAGCTGTTTCGCGAAGCTTGCTCTTTCTTCTAATTGGGCTAATCTTTACTGAGCTGGTGGGGGTTGCTGGTACTAAAACTTTCTTCCTCTACATCTACTTTTTGCCCGAACTGAATTAAGCTTTGTCTGCCTTGGACTGTTGGACGCGTGGTTTTTTTTTCGAAACACGCCACAACTTCTGCCCGAGTAATTAATTTCCTTTTCATGCGTGATTCTATGACGTCACGTATTTGATCTTCTGATCACGCATTTTCGGCGCTGATCTTTTGGACTGTTATTCAGTGCAGTCCTTTCGGCATGCGTGGACGCGTGGTGCCTTGCTAATGGTGGTGTAGGCGCGTTTCACAGAATTCCATTAACCCCTAGCGCTGTCTGGGGTTAATCCGAACCGTCGATTACTTTCGTTAGTGATTGGAGAAACGCTAGGGTTTTTCTAGTAGTGATCGCCGCCACGTGTTTTGCTCTCGTTGGCTCTTTTCACGTTGGATCGGATCCAGGTCTCTCTATACTTAAATGCTGTGACTTGCTGTAATTATTCCTTTCTCGTCCTCTTTATTTTAACAAAAATCTTCATCCTCCCTTTTCCTTTCTTAGTCTACTGTCTGTGTGCCCTTTTTCTTCTGACTTTCATGGCTACTCCTTCGTTTTCAAAGTTTTCCGGTCAGATGCGTTCTTGCAGTCGCATGACCCAGCAGGACCTAGAAGCTCTCCGGGCTGACCACATGATTCCGGCCACCGTCGAACTCATTCTCCCGTCTCCTAATGACCGGATTTGCTACACCGATGATCGTCGTATTGGAGTTTATGAAGTCTTTTTCAACTTGGGCTTGGTGTTTCCCTTTGTCCTTTTTCTTGTTGAGTTGCTGAATCACTATGGCTTCAGCTCTTTCAGCTGAGCCCTAATGCTTTGATGACCATTATGGCGTTCTATTTCTTATGTCTTCAACAAGGTGAGAAGATTAGTCTTTATACTTTTGATAAGATCTTTTCTCTCAAGTCCAGTGATCGGAATTGGTATTATTTTTCTTCTCGTATCGGTCCGTTCTTCTATGCTCATAATATCCCCAAAAACTATAAGGAGAGGTTCCTTTTTGTTCGTCTTCTCTTGCTACTGAAGATTTTGGGTTTATTCCCCGTGCTCCTAGTTCTTCTAACGATCGTCCAAAAATCATTCCTGATGCCGAAGATGTCAAGTGTCTTGAGGGCCGGACTGCTTTGGATAAAGGAAAAGAAGGGTTAATCCTTGAGAACTTCATCAGGCTCAAGTGCTTCCTTCTCTCCCAGGTGAGGTTTTTGCTATAAATGCTCTTTCTGATGATTTCTTTTTCTAGAAATCTACGTTTCGATTCTTCTTCTTCCCCCCCCCCCCCTTTTTTTTGTCGTCAGGATTCCTTCGGAAGTGGGCTAGGACCGATGAACTTCCGTCCTCTTCTGGCTTGAAAAAATCTCGTACTAAATCTGTGATCGGCTGGAGCCCAGCTGGCATCGTTATTCGCGAGCCTTGTAGCCCGACTTCCCCCTCGGTTCCAATCATCTCTTCTCCCAGTGCTCCTTCCCTACTCAGAGGCGGTGCCGTTGCTTCCAGGACCCGGGCTAGCGTCCATTCTTCGGCGGACAAGGGAAAAGCTCCAGCTGCTATGGGTTTATCTGCTAAACTGGATACTTGGCCCAAGGGTCTTCCTCGTCCTGTGATATCTTTGATCGACGATTTTTATCACTATTTCCAAAGCGAGGTATTCCGACCTGCACTTTCCGTTTTCCGGTTTTCTTCTTTCTTCCTTTTGCTGATGTGTTCTTCTTTTTCAATACTCCCAAGTTAATGACGCCGCGTCTTACTTGTCTATGATCGAGAAACTGGAGGCCCAGCTTTAGAAGGCCGATCATGAGGCTTTATCTTAAAAGGCGGAAGCTGAAATTTGTCTAACGATTTGAAGGTAGCCTCTGCTGAGCGGGACTCGTGGAAGCTGAAAGCAGAGTAATCTCGAGCCAGCGCTGCTCTCTAGTCCTCTCAGTCTGATGCTCGTTTTTCTACCTTGGAAAAGCAGCTTGAGGCTCTCAAAGAGAAAGAGGCTGCTTTGGTTCTTCAGAGGGAGAAGGATAAATCTTCCCTTAAGCTCTCACGTCGGAACATTCTTGACCTGGCTGAGGCGAATCGGAAAAAGGTGATATCTTCTTTCAAATGTGGGGATGAATTCTTGGCTATTTAGAGGAAGCAGCGCAAGTTGGGTTTTCAGGTGGCTTGGGAGGCGGCTCGTCGCTTCTATTCTCCTAAGGATTCCGCTCCTCTGCGCTACATTGACAAGGATTGAGTGGCCAAGTACGTTAACGCCGTAACAACTGATCGGGGTTCCAAGGAGGACTTCCCTTTTAGTGACGACGAGTGAGATGTCGAGGCGGCCACCTCCGTAGTCCCGGTGGATGATGATTCCAATGAGGGCTCGACTTTTTCGGTCCCTCAACCTAACCCTGGTGATCAACCTGACTCTTTTCCTCCTGAAGCTCGGTCATGATCTTTCTTGATTTTTATTCTTTTTATTTCGTTTCCTTGTTATTTTCCTCTGCTGCTTTGAATAATATCCTAATTTTACTTTGGTTTTGGTAACGGGATGGCTTTATGTTTTTGCTTCTATCTTGACCTACATTCTGCAACTGCATGAGCTCATAAACAAGACATTTGTTATAGTTAATTTGCTCCTATCTTACTAATGCATTCCTACACTTACTACGCATGCTCCGAATGATCGTTTCTGTAAAACTAAGAAAAGTTAGTCCTAATCTATCATGCTCTAGTCTATTTTCTCCTACAAAATAAAAACCAAATTAACATAACTCCGAGAATCATAGTGATTTTCGAGTCTGGTTTTCTGCCCCTGATCATGGCTATCGCTCCTAGGGTTGTCTTTTATTAGTCTGGTATCAACCAATTTAGCTAGGATTTCTCCTCGGGCCCCTGGTCGTTTCTTTCGCTACCAGGGCTGGTTTCGTTGGCTCGAGCACAACTAGTTTGGTTAAGACTTCTCCTTGGACCTCTGGTGGTATTATGGGCTACCAGAGCTGGTTTCGTCGGCTTGAGCTCGACTGGTTTTTCTAGGACTTCTCCTTAAACCTCTGGTCGTAACTTGGGCTACCAGAGCTGGTTCGTCGGCTTGAGCTCGACTAGTTTCGCTAGGACTTCTCCTTAAACCTCTGGTCGTAGCTTAGGCTACCAGAGCTGGTTTTGTTGGCTTGAGCACAACTAGTTTTCGCCGGGACTCATCCCATACCCCTGGTCGTAGCTTGGGCTACCAGGACTATTTTTGTCTGCTTTTGCATGACTAGCTTCGCAAGGACTTCTCCTTATACCCCCGGTCACCGTTGTCAAGGATGTAGGTTAAATAAGACTTCTCCTTACGATCCTCAGTGTGGGTCGCGTTTCACTCGAGTAAGGTCTTCTGTTTAGCTAGGACTGCTCCTTGTAAGGTCCTCTGGTCGTTGCCTTAGCTACCAGAGCTACCTAATTTTGCCGGCTTGACAACGGTCAGTTTAACTAGGACTCCTCCTTGGGACCTTGGTGAGGGGTCCGTTTTACTCGAGTGAATTTCAGTTTAACTAGGACTGCTCCTTAAGGTTTCCGGTCGTTGCCTTAGCTACCAGAGCTACCTGTTTTTTGCCAAAGCAAGGCGAGCTTGACTAGGACCCCTCCTTGATAGTATCGCCTTTTTGCTAAAATATTTTGTTTATTTAAAAATATGTAGCTTGTAACGTTACTTCTCCCGCCTAATGGATTTATTCGCAAAATAATTTTTGAAGTGATAAGCTTAAAAGGGGAGGTGAGATGGTAACCTGTCCAATTCTACTCTTGCGTGTCCGTCGCATATTCGCGATCATCGGCATCTCTTCTGCTCGTGGGGGCTGGAATTGCTGCCCTTTTCCTGCAATGTCGGGCCGAGATTGCGTAGCACTTTCTGGCCGTTGCCTGATCTCCTTTCACCGTGCCCACGCGGTTTGTTCCCGGGATTGGGAATTTTATCATAAGATGATTTATTGATACTATAGCTTCTGATTCCCTTAGGAAATTTATTCCCAAGATGACGTTGTATGCATATAACTCTTCAATGATCACGAAATCCAACATCATTGCTTTGCTTGTCGTTCCTTCTCCGATGAGAATGGGCAAGGTGATAATCCCGCCAGTTTTTACTTGGTCCTGTCCAAAACCGGTCAGGTAATGTTCATAGCTCTCAGTACTGTATGCCCTTACCTGAAGTTCTTGGAGACATGTCCTGCTTATGACTTCGGTGGAACTGCCGGTGTCGATTAGGATGCGCCCTATATTCCAGTCCGCGTGGGGTGTGATTACCCCTCTTAGGTCCTCGTCGGTGAAGACCACAGGGGGCGTCGGTTCGCCATCTATCGTCACGATTTCGACGTTCCTCCGACGCCTTTTGCTACCCCTGCCTCTTTCGTAAGGGGGTCCGTCGGCTATGACATTGATGTCCTCCCCAGGGCTCCCACTCTATTTCTTTTCGTGTGAGCTCCTTTATCAAGGTTTTAGACATACTATCGAATTCTTTTGCCAGCTCTGCCAGTCGCCTAGCCATTATTGAGGTGAAAGTTATATCTCGGAGTGTCTGTCCGTCTGTCTTGCTGTCAGGGTGGACAGCTTGTCTATCGGTCGGCTTTTCCGAGACGGGTTTTCTCAACGCGGTTTCTGCTGCGCCGAGACTCCTCCGTAACTGTGTGATTTTCTCCTCTTGCTGCCTTCTCTCGGTCTCGAGCCGTTTGAGGGTCGCTGTGAATATTATTCGATCAAGGGATGTTTCCCGGGTTTCGCCGGGCATGTGGTCTTCTGTTGACATGTTTGTCTGAAAAAACTTAAGGGAATGGTCAGTCTGAAAAGTTTTAAATAAGGTTCGGGTTACCGAAGCGATGATTTTGCTGGAGATCCCCTCCTTCTAACGCCTAATGTTGATGTCAAAAATGGCTTTCCGTTAGATCAGCATGAAATAGGGAGTTGATGCATGACAGCCTCCATTATGTGTGATCGTTCTGTTAAGTTGAGTGTTGTTCTGCTCAGTGCCTCCACTTCCTGCTCTGCTTCCTACTTTACTTACTGCTCCGCTTTCTGCTACGCTCCTTGCTCCCTGCTCATACACTTTGCTCCTTGCTCCTGCTCCGCGTTCCTAGCTCCTGTTCCTGTTCGTCTGCTCCCAAGGGGGGAAAACCTGCATAGGGTTTGAAAACCGCTCTGACGCTCAAGCCAGTCAGGGTGCTCTTTGTAGTAAAAAAATGAATATTGATCGATCCTTTTGGGGGGCGAGTTATGGGAACTCTGAGTTTTGGATGATCTTTTTAGGGTAAAGAGATCGTGTCCTTTCAAGGACGATGTGGGGGGCCTTTTATAGGCGATGTTAGGCCGACTTTGATTAGTGGCGGTGGTGAGGCGGTTGTCGTCAGATCAAAGAGAAAGTTTCATCTCTCAAGTATCTAGGGCTTCTCTTAGAGTCTTTCTCGGATCTTTGATAAGTGGAAGTTCCTAAGTTCAAGGATTCTTCGTAGATATCTTGTCGATGTGATAGATCCTAGAGGAGAAGTTTCCTCCTTCAGTTACGTGGAGTTCAAGCGGGTTGATCTGTTCATGCCAAGGGCATTTGCAGGGCTGGTTTCTTCTGGCCGACCTCCCAGTTAGGGGAATGTTTAGTGGACCATCAGGGGCTCATCGACTCTGCTACCTTAAGCCGGGTTGACCAAGTAGGCTTCAGGTCTGAACTTGACCCTTCAGACGTTAGTTAACGTCTGGACATTTTTATGCATCATCATGAGTCTCGCCACTCCTTAGTCGAAAGTAATGAGACTGAGGAGTAGAAGTAACTCGTGTGTTTTAATCATTGAAGATCCTGAACTGTAGATACCTAGGTGGATTTGCCATCTATCGGTCATTGGAGGAACCTTGACTTCTTCATCTTTTATGGATTTTACAAATTTCAATGCTTCCGCCTTCTCTTCATTGACTTTTCCTAGTGCTTCACCAGCGCTCTGTGACTCAATAGTAAGCACAAAAAATCATTCCTTGCATGTTCGTACAAGGAATCCACCTTCTTATCTGACTAACAATATTTTTTCTAGTTCATATCACCTTCTTCAGTTACTCCTAATTCCTTAATAGATTACATTAAGTTTGCCTAATATCGTCGTTTCATTAGACTTTCCTCACCTATGTTATCAGAATAGAAGAAGAGGAGGAGGAGGAGGAGGAAGAGGAGGATGACGGGGAGGAGGAAGAAGAAGAAGAAGAGGAGGAAGAAGATATTTTTTTAATTAAGGTCGCCGGTCAGAGATGGCCAACTGACGACTTTTTGTTGGGTGGGTGAACTAAATCATCAAAGATAGCATTGCCTTTAACCGAACTTGGTCATGATGAATTAACCAAGTCAAGCTTGCAAAATACATTGCCTTTAACAATAAAAGTCATTACCTGTAAAATCTCTCTCTATTTAATGGTTTATGAAATTGTTCTTAGACTTAAAGGTCGAAGGTTTTGTTCAGTCATCGTTGGTGCCCATATACATAGACACCACCAACCTAACACCTACAAGATGAAGATAAAGCTTAGGAAGTTTCCAATTCTACCGTGTGTAATTATATAAATTTATGTATTTCTATTCATGTAAGGTATCCCTCATGTAATTTTATAATGCTTACGAAATAAATTCAATTAGGTACTTTTTTCCTCTATTCTTATTTGTTAATAATATGCTTGTGTTGACATAAACTCCAAATACCCTGGAGGTCCCAGGTTCGATCCCCGTAGAAAGTGGAATCCATGGTTTATTAAACTTGGATTATTAAGGGTATAAATAATGTAGTAAGATGAGTTTTAGACCGTTTATTTCGTTAGGTTTTGGACCACTAGTTTAGTTGGGTTATAGGTCCGTTTGTTTCAAAGTTTAATTCGGCGGTTACCGTTCTTATCACCTCTTTGATGTATCAAATATTATTGTAATGACTTTCATAGTCACTTTCTAAAAAAAAAAAAAAAAAAGAATATGTGAGTTGTAATTATTTCACATATTTATCCAAAGATGGTGGACCTAAAACTTTCACAAATAACTATGGACATAAAACTATTTTTTCATTATTACTAATGTTCATATTGCTTTGTCTATATAGTTGCATCTCAATGAGGAATCAAAACAAAGTCAAAACAAAATCAATTACCTTCATAAAAAAAAAAACAAAATCAATTAAAGCAAATGGGAACCTCAAAAAGCCATATAGTTGACCATATAAGAATTTTTTTTTTTTTTAAGTGAAAAGTTATCAAATTGAGTGGTGAAATTAGAGATGGGTTTAAAGGCAAAAATCAGTTGATAATAAATGGAATCATGAATGATTAATAATAGATATGGTGGTTTATGTTGGGTAAGGATGAGATTACATGACCTCTATTGCTGGAAAATCAAATCATTCTCGGAGGTTTAACAAAGTGTGGGGTTAAATGTTCTATTTCCTACTTTAATGAGTTGAAAAGTGAGATTAAATATGAGATACTTTTGAACTTTTAGATTCCCAAATCTAACTTGGTCTTGACAAAGGCCCAACAAATGCCTAATATGTAAATATTGACTAAAACTCTATGTCATTGTCAATTTGTCATCAAATACTATTCAAGCTAAAGTGAATTAGGGTTAGCTAAAGTTGATACTGGGTTATCCATTTACATATTGCTAGATTAAAACACTAGCTATCTAGGCAGGTAATTATATCTTTATAAGTTCTTCATCTATATACTAAGTGCATAGTATTTTATGGAATTGAGGTTTGCAAGTTGTATATATACTGGGTATAACCTATGTATTTGCCTTGTACGACTTCGTTCAAAATTAGAGTTCAAACAGTAAAATAAAAAGGGCATTCCAAAGTCTTCTCATTATTCATAAATTGAATGCGAGAGCTGCCGAAAACAGACATTTTTTGCTTACTTATCTTACAACATGAGTTTACATGTCTACATTCCAAAATCTTCTCATTATTCATAAATTGAATGTGAGAGCTGCCGAAAACATACATTTTTTGCTTACTTATCTTACAACATGAGTTTACATGTCTACATTATCAATTGTACAAAACAAACTTAGATCGTGAATCAATTACATAAACAAACTCAGAACATCTTATAAATTCAGACACCATAAATAGTTAGAAAGTACACAATAGGGAATTTTAGAGAAAGAGAAAGAGAAAGAGAATGGAATTACTAGAAAAGATATCTGAGAATAAATTGAAAAAGAAGATAGGTGAGATAGATTTATTTATAGAAGAGACTAATGCAACAATGAAGGTAATTGATCGGACGACCAGTGACTAAATATGAAAAGCAAAGACGATATTGATATATCATGACGTTTGTCCTGGTCAGCAAAATTTATTCTGTTTTGCATGAAATTTATTCTGGTCAGCTTTGTTTTGCATAGATTCTGGCCTTCCAATTTGTGTCTTCATTCCTTAAACAAGTACAAGAAAAATAAACCATGAGATTAGCATATCATGTTCCCTCTAGTAAACTTGAATAATGGCAGAGTCAGTAGACTCGGGAGAACTTGATGTAATTCTTTTCGGTTTTTTTTAACCGGTAACTGATGCCCCCAAAAAAAAAAAAATTTGCTAGGGTTTAGAAGGATATATTTATTATCAATCTTACAAATTGACTTTTACTAAACATCAAAGCGGCAAACCCATCTTAGGTCTCATCCATCTATAGTGTACTTTCTCATACCATGACATAGAAAATAAAAAAATCACCCACTCAATTAGAAATTACCAACAAGGGTTTGTAACCAATCGACAAGAACTCATAAACACAGTTCATTAACCTATCTTGATTAGACATATTTCAATGTTCAATAGATTAGGGGAAGGAACATACCCAAACATCCTAATCCATGTCTCTTCTTCTAAAATAAACTTTTGATGTGAAAAAATTTAGTGTCCCCTCTTATCACCAAAAAAATCTTTCTAAATCGTAACTCACTTAGAAATAATAATTGACTTCCACCTTAATTTCAAAGGGAGCGTTCGATGTGAAGATCAGTACCAAAAAGTTTCTTTTTGAAAAATATTGAGCAAGCGTGGATGAATTTATTTTAATTTTAAATTGAATCATAATTTGGAAAATAAAATTCAAAAGTAGATATTTATTCTCTAAATAAAATGTGATTTTTTAAGCACCAAAAAGTCGTTTGAATGATAATCATTTTAGCAGATGACAATTTAGGTCAAGATGTGTGAGGCTTCGGTTCCAGCTTTTCATTTATGGAAAAGAATGAATACAAAATCTTGCTCCGATAGGATATGAGGTGGTAAAATTGTTCATTGGACAGTTTATTGTGTTCCTATTTTGAGGGACCTAACTTTGTGCAATTCAGGAGTCAGATGCATTCTTCTCCTCGAAGGTGCTGTTTGTTTTTTAATCTTTTCAGATCTGAAATCTGAATTGAGTCAAAATTCAGATTTCTGGTGTTTGTTTTTTAATTTTAGCAAATCTGAAAAGTTAGCTGAATTAGGACTTTGTCTGAATGAGCTGAAAAAGAGACCATTTATTTCAGACTTCAAAACAAGTCTGAAATACAACCCAATATCTGAAATGGACGAAATGACGCTTCTGCCCCCCCTGTTTTAGAAAAATTCTCTCCATTTCTACCACCACCACCCAGACACCACCACTGGCCGGACACCATCACCGGCCGAACAGCACCACCGGTCGGACACAACCACCGGCCGAACACCACCATTGGCCGAACACCACCACCAAAGACACAACCACCAGCCGTACACCACCAACAAAGTCACATCCACAAAAGACACCAGCACCACCACCAGCTGCCGAGCACCATCACCAAAGCACAAGATCACAAAACCAAAAACAAGGTTCCACCACAACTAACAAGCCAGTAACAATCTTAGTAGAAGTCGGATGAACCGAAACCTTATTTTTTCTTTCTTAAGCAACCAACCCATTTCTCTCCTTCCCTTTGACTGAAGAAGCCCCACTGATTTCAACTGATTCAGACTGTAACGAAATCGAATCCCCACTAACTAGGGCACAAAATCACTCTAGTTCGAATCTCAGACTCAAAAATTGAAGGAAAAAAAAGGTAAACTCCTAATACCAGATGAAGAACAATAAGAAAAGAATGTTAGAGCAGATGCCAGATGAAGAACAAGAATAGAAGAATGAGAGAGAGGAGCAGCCATTGAAGTGTGAAAAAGAGAGCAGGAAAGAGAAGAAGTGGAAACAAAATTTCTAGGGTTTCTGGTTCAAATAGAAAATATGAGTTTTTTAGTTGAAACATAAATGAAGGGCATTAATGTCAAAATTTATTTCAGATTTAAGAATTCAGACTTACAAAACAAACATGCTAGTTGTAAAATAATCCATCAAATTCAAATTCATCCATTTCAGATTCATCCATTTCAGATTCAGCCATTTCAGATTCAGACCAAAAACAAAAAAACAAACACCACCGAACTCTCAAATTTTGACTTAAGGTCTGTCCAAACCCATTACTAATGAATGAGTTACTAAAATTTTAATTTGGTACAAGAAGTAGCTTAACTAAAAAAGCAAAGAAAAATACGTTCTTTCTAAGAACTTACCCATATGTTTTGGGTAGTCACTTATGGAATGATATGGTGCATTGCGTGTTTGCACCAGTGGCGTGGCTGAAATTTTGAGCCGGTGCGAGATTTTGATTGGGGCCCTAACAACATAATATGAAAAAATTAAAACACATAATATATTTACGGAACAGTTTGCCCATAATATCATGAACACAATCATACAAAAAATGTATTATGCAAGAATTTATGCATGAAAGTACTATTTGCGTAACTAATTTACTTAAAAAATTGAAATAATGTAATCAAGTTATGTATCCAAAAAATAATTTCCTACCAGACTACTACAATTGACAGGTCGCGATGATTTAAATAAATATTCACTCATGAATTTCGATAAGTACCCATAACAAAATAAACATGAGATTTACAAAGAGATAAATTTATGAAAATAATTTTTACAATAATGCATAGAATGAAATAAGGAAAAAATATGTGTATTTCAAAGCAAAAATAATAAACTTATCTTTTATAGAGAAAATATGTGTCTACAACAATTGTTTGTTTAAGCTCTTTCATATGGATTAAAAATGCTTCCAAATACTAGCTAAAATTGTTTAGGATAATATGGAATTACTTAATTAAATTTCGCATTTATGAAGTGGATTAAAACTCAAATTTCATAAGAGAGTTGACGTTGATAGGGGCAACAAATTATACAGGCACTTTTCAAAGTTGCTTAAGAGTTTACATTGGGCCGTGACCCAGAAGTCTTGGAGTGCCCAAAGAGATATTTACTTAAAATGGGAAAAAAATTACTGTCGGCAAAGGAATCAAACCCGTGACACTTTATATACTTAACTCCACCACACACCCGACTAGGCAACACCAGCGACTTGTAAGAATCACACACTTCTAAACATATAACCTTTCTTTTGATTACCGAGAAGGGGCCCCTAGAGTGAGGGGATCTGTTGTGGTCGCACCTGTGGCACCCCCTCACCCACGCTCCTGGTTTGCCGTTTGCACCACGCAAACTGCGTACGCACACACGCGTTACCTAGACGTTTAGAACCTTTAGAGGGGCACTTGATCAGATCCGACCTTTGTAGATCTAACTGTGTAGATTCTCGTTGCAGGGGGCAGATGCTACTGAATCTCTTTGTTTAGTAACACCCATCCAAAAGTGTGGTTGTTGCCTGAACTCAACTATTCACCATCTATAAATACTAACAAGAAAATCAGTAAATATATAACAGGAAGAAAACAGTACAAAGCATTCATAGAATAAGCAGAAGCATTAGAATCTAACAAGTCAATTCATAGTGCAAGCAGAAGCATTACACTCTAGCTAGATCATCACATTGAAAGATAAAGTTGTTGGTCATGGGAAACCAACACGGCAACGCCAGACTATTTTTTTTTTTTAACATTATTACACTAGACTATTTTGTTACTAACAACAAGGTGTTTAATGTCTTATTGGAAGATATTATTCCGCCCATATTCTCGTATGTAGCTCTCCGGTTTTGATTTGCTATTTTATTTAGGCCACTGTTTTGGGGAAAGCGCAAATGTTTCCGGGGAAGACGGTGCCAACCTAAAAAAACTCAAACCAAACACTCCCTCCCCATCAAGTCCCCGGAAAAAAGTTAGCCGGCCGGAATTTCTCCCTTCTCTCTTCTTCTCTGTCAGCCTCTCTCTCTTTCTCTCGTTCTCCCTTTCTCTCTCCTTCCCTTCTCCCTTCTTTTCTTCTCTTTCTCTCTTTTTTGATTTACGATCTTGTAGTTAGGGTTTTTGATAAGGGTGTTGGTATTCAAAGAGGCGAAATTAGTGATATTGGATTTCAGGTGAGGCAGTCATTGGAAAAGATGATCATAAAAAAGATCTTTAAATCTAAAATGTCGAATTTGAAGAGGCGTAAAGCTGAAATCTTTATTATCGATGATGATAAAAGTTATGATAAATCGAAGAAGAGGAAGATGATTGGTACTAATTACCCATTCCAGCTTCTAGAAAACATAGCCGCCAGTGGGATCCCGTTCAATGGCTACGGATTTCAACCAACATTTTCTGATACTACTAAAATTTCTCACTACCCAGGTGAGAATCAATACAAAAAGGCTGAAAGAAGTGATATGAAAGAGTTTAGTTATGGACAGATTGTGAAAACCTCTCGTGATCGAGTTCAGGTACTTCCTTCTCGTTTCAATGATTCAGTTCTCGATTCATGGAAGAAAGATGCGAAATTAAACATGGAAGAGTTATCAAGTGTCAATGCTGCTGAAACTGCAGATAGTAAGAAAAGAAAAGCTCTCAGTGAGATCTCCAACTATGAATATGGGGTTAAGGAGGGAGAGAGGATAAGAGAGAAGGAAAGGGAGAAGAAGAGAGAGAGAGAAGAAAGAAGAAAGAAAAAAAAGAAAGAAAAAAAAGAAAGAATGAAGAGAGAATTAGTTGAGGTCGCCGGAATCCGGTGGAGGTCGCCGGCATTAATGGTGGAAGTAGCCAGAATTTGGTTGAGGTGAAAGGAGAAGAAGAAAGAACAAAAAATTAAAAGGGTGATGTTTGGAGGAAACAAAAAAAATTTGTTTCCACCCAAAACTTATTGCCCCGAAAACTTCGCTTATTTCCCGAAACACTAGCCTTTATTTAGGACTTTTTGGGGTGTAAGGTACGAAAATAGGAATTAACTAACCATATATCTTCTCTTAAACCAATAAAGATTATAAAAATAAAATATGAAATGGAAAATAAATCAAAACGTATACTTCGGTGGGTCCCAAGTCTAAAGTCATTTATTTTCTCCCAATAATGGCCTTCTGTAATCATATTTTAACCCATTAATAAACCAAAGGTTTCTTAGGTTTTTGTTAGTTAAGATATTATTTCAAAAAATTATATCTCCAAAAAATTTATTATCAAAATCTTTTGTATTGCCTAAACATCACGTATCTCCGTAATAGGCAAAACCGAAGTTGCTTTGCTTTTCTGTCTTCTTACAAGGCCCGGAATAGAGAATAATCTCCAGAGAATAAATTCTCTTCAGAATCCATATTGTTTTGTATATTCTCGGGAGAATATTTTATTTTAGTCCAACAATTCACTTGATCAAACAGTGCCCCCTAATCTTCATCCTTTTTATCACCTTCACCACAACAACTTCCCACCTTCACCATTCCGGCCACCACCATTTCGACCACCATTGTCACGTTTTCTCTTTCCTCTCTCCTCCTCTCCATTTCACAGTTACTCTCTCTCTCTCTCTCTCTCTCTTGTTGCTTTCATTTTTTTTTCTCTCTCTCTCATTGTAGATCACTTTCATTACGTTTCTCGTTGTAGACATATCTCTCTCACACTATCTATATCTCTTTCACAGTCTTTATCTCTTTTTCTCGCAGTGCCTCCCCCCATCTCTCTCTCTAGGTCTGTATAGATCTCTATGTGGAAATCACAGAGTTCGTGGACAAGAAACGTTTTGTGGCCACGAAATAGCAATGGTCACGAAATGTTTTGTGGCCACGAAATGATCATGGGCACAAAATGTTTCGTGGCCACGAAATCCTCGAGGAGGGTTTCACTAGAAACCCCCTTTAATGTCAGGTTTCGACAAAGGGAACACTTCCCTTTGCCAAAGTTGTGTTCGTGTGAAAGAAGGAGAGAAACAATGACAGATCGATTGAGAAACAGTGAGAGATTAAGAAAAAAACAGTGAGAGATCGAGAGACATAGATAGTGAGAGCAATAAAGAGATAGTAAGAGATAGACAATGAAGAATCAAGGGAGAAACTAAGAGAAGAAGAGGGAAGGAATAAGAGAACAAGAGGGAGATGGTGCGGGACAGTGGGAGAGAACGAGAAAGAGAGAAAGAGAGAGAGAGAGAGGAGGGAGGGGGGGGGGGGGGGGGGGGGGGTGGAAAGAGAAGATGAAGATTGGGGGCAATGTTTTGATCAAGCCAATTTTTGGACTAAAAAAAATATGGCCCTGAGTCAATATTTATCGACTATTAATCTTTATTCCCCGAAGATTTTTTTTATTCCCTAAAGTCGCGACCATATTATATTGAGAATTTCAAAAGAAAAAACATTACTCCAAATTAAACCCGAAAAATAATAAATAAAAATTAGATAGAATTTCTTTTAAAAAAGAATACTAATTTCACTATAATACAATCTATTTTATAATATACTAGGTATAACCCGTGCCTTCGGCACGGCTGAACTTGTTTGATGTGTTATTATTTACAACTGCGAAGAAACTTACAAACCATTCCACTTTCTACGAATGAAGTCACTAATCACATTACGCAAAGAATAAAAAGACAGCTTGAATACTTTCAGCAAAAAAAATCAATACTTTCAGTTTGAATACTCTTCATAAAGTTTCCGTCGGGAACCATCTACAAGTGAGAACTGCTCCAAAACTGATAGACAGGAAGGAAAAATGTCAATTATTCTATATATTGAAATTGTCTTAAACGAATTTGTTTTAATTTTCTTCCTGATATTGGTTTGCAACAAACCATCTGGACAGATGCTCACACTCAATTTTGTTTTTTTGATAATGAGTCTTGGAGGTTATCGGAATTTCATACATAAACACGAGGGTCCTCTCCTACTAAGACGACATGTCTCTTGTTTGAAGTGAATGAGTTTGATAATTGGCTGGCTCGTATTCAAAGATCTGTTCAGAAGAAATAGGTCAAGAAACAGTTTAGATATACTTTTATACGACATTAATTGAAATATCAAATTATGATTCATTCTAAAATGAGAATATGGTACCTTTGTATTTACGAATGACATTCGTCCCATCAAGAATTCGAACTTTAGAGTCGACTAATGTTGCCATGACTCTTTGGCGATCCAGGGAGAAATAGTAGAGGAAGATGCACAATAATAAGAATCAAAAGAGAGTTGACAACACAAATTGATCTGAACGTCAATAACTACCCGTTATTAGATAATAATAGCCTCTAACTAACATAAATTTTTTAGTCTGTTGACATAGGTAAGGAATATGGTGAATCTCTATGTGCATTCAGGTTTGCTTACCTTGACTTTTAATGTCAAGATCTGCACTAATGTAAGTTGATATCTCGTTAGACAGAGACACCATAATTACAGATAACAATTCCATCTTTTATTGGCGAGTGATGATTCAATTGTGTTTTAAACCTTCATTGTCTTATATTCTCTTAGAACATGAATTTGCTTCTGATTTGAAACATTGTGAACTTACCAAACAATGAAGTAAAATATTTTTTTATAGTACTTGGACTATCTATGATTTCCATCCAAAAATCTTAACTGAAAAGTGAAAGGTGCTCACCAGTAGCATATAAAGGGGTCTTTGTATCCTAAGTCCTCGAAATATCGCTTGCATAAGACAGGAGAATCGCAGGTGCCCCAAGGTGACCTCAATGTAAGACATGGTTGTGTTTGTGCCGTAAGCATAAGGAATCAAGTTTCAAGTAAACACTTATGAGTTTCAAGTAAATGGGCAACCTATGATCTACTTCTTGCAAGCAGGTTTCAACAATGACTACAAGGTTAGTATCACCATCATTTTAAGATTCAATTTATATGCTAATAGGTATTTACTGTCACTCCATCCCCACAAAGGATGTGCTCCAAGGTTAACATGACAATTAATATTGCAAATCTAAGACCAAACTTTAGTTTCTTTCTTTACAGATTGGAATGTATGAACAATTATCATATAAAGGTTTTCAGTTGCAGCAAATCACTCCTTTTGGCTATTTTTGGGGATTTAGATTAAAATGAATTTAATAATCGTCTCTTCGGTGAGGTTGATTGCAACAACACTGCCAGAGTCAATTAAAGCTTTGAGGTTTTCATGGGGATTTTTCATGTGAACATTTGTATATACATACTCTGTTGAATTCTTATTCAGGAGATTGTTATGTATTTTTTCAAGTAAACACTTATGAGTGTTAATTAAACAATTATGAAAAATCAAACTATGTTTAATGTTTTAGCCAAATAATAACATTGTTTTAGCCAAGAAAGTTAACAACGTTCAAGGGTGTACGCTATCGGGGGAGTTCTATCGAACATGATGTGTGCACATTAGAATCCTTGATCTAGTTATTCAAGTAAACTAAAATGAACTATCAATGAACTACAAATAGTTTTTCCTTGACAATGAACGAAACTGAACTCCACAAAATAACTTAATCAAAAGAATTCTTTGATCTAGGTATTAAGATAAACTAAAAACGATCTAACAATGAACTACAGAATCTAAGTATTTTAGGTATTCAAGTAAACAATTCTAAGAACTATAGAATCTAGGTATTTTAGGTATTCATCAATAAAATGAAATTCTAAAAATCATATGATCAAACTCTATAGAACAGGAAAAATAATATCAAAATCAGAATAAGAAACTTACCGTTAGTGATCGCTTTAAGAAACTCAATAATCACCTTCTCTCTGTGATAATGAAAAAATATGAATAAGAAGCTCAATAATCAAACTAAAAAAAATCAATAAAGCACTCAATAATCAAAATGTAAGGAACTTACCAATTTCAAAAAACTACAGAATGATTTATGGGTGTGATGCAAGAATTTTAGAGTTAAGATAAATTGGCGTTAGGAATTAGAAGATAAATGATTCTCCACTTGCTGTGTTACCCACGATTTGTTGAAACTGACGAACGGACATAAATGATTCCATACCCACGATTTGTTGAGAAGATTTTTTTACGGCCAGATCTGCACGATCAATATTTGATGTGAGGAGATTTTTAAGGGCGAGATTTAACGAAAAATGGTGGGTTATTTTTAACCGTCAGATTGTTAAATGTTAATAAGGATGATTTAAGATGGACGACCAGATTTATCTCATTGTTTGTCTCTTGGTTTGTCAAAATGTTTGTCCCAGTCAGCATAAAACATCCTGTTTTATATAATAGACTAGGGTATAGCCCGTGCCTCCGGCACGGAAAACAACATATACAAATATACGAAAATAACATTAAGAAAGAAAATTAAAAATTTCACCTTCATGCACAATGGATAACTCTCGTTAATTATCATAATAGATAAATCTTTATCTTTTCCTGTCAAAGAGATAGAAAATATCCAACAGGGATGAGAACAAATAGAGAAACAGAAGCTGGTTATTGGAAAGCAACAGGGAAAGATAAAGAAATTTATAATAAAATGAAAGTTGGATGTCTTGTTGGTATTAACCTGTGCCTCTGGCACGGGCGCTTTCGTTAAGCTTTACATACGATATAAAGTTGTTGACCACCTGTTATCAAAAGACATTCAGTCCGCAAAAATAGACTTTTGTTATCACAATTGTCTGAACCAAATCAAATGTTTGAGAGTATTGAAATATTGAAATTAACTAAAAACTTATAATTGATTGCGACTGTTTTACAGTTTGTAAAAAATAATTTGTAACTTTCAACAAAAAGAACTCTAGTGAAGAACAAACTATTAGTAAAGAACACCACCATGAAAAGGTCATTCAGGCATTACTGCATATACCTCAAACTCGCAAACACCAAACTGAATTCTTTGTCATCCTCCTCTAGTTACTCCTGAAACACAATTAAAAGGTAAAAAAAAGAATCCATAAATGAACCCCAAAATGATCAAAACAGTAAAAGAAATTTATGAAACATCAATGCAAAAAATGCCTAGTTTAACAACCTCCTATCCATTTCTTCCACCATTTGGAAGTCAACGTGAGTTTTGTCACGAAACATCTTAATATTTCGGAAGTCATCATATAACTCCCCCTAATTTCGACAAAAAAGGGTAACACTTGTCTACTACCTTTATGTTTGTTACATGGATATTTTAGTTATGGATTTTAGTGTACGAATAGAATAGGAATCTAAAGGCACAATAACAGGGACATAACGGGTAAAAATTTTAGAAAAAAGCTAGCTGTAACTTTTAATTTTCTCTTTCCAAGCCGAGTTCTATAATCAGCTCCAAAAGCAACCCTCTAAATTCTTCTTAGTCACTGTTACTTCATATGTCAAAAACGAAACCAAGTTCTAATTTTTTATTAGATTAACCAATCCAGAAACGTAACTAAAACTAACCTGAGGTCTTACTTCAATCTATATCTTAGTTCAAAGATTAACTCATATATAATGGAACATAAATTCACACCGAACACCTGCATTATGAAATATCATAACATGAATACTCAACATTTAATTTCCTCCAATCCATAGGAGTAGAGAAATGTGGGATCAGTTTTACCTTGTATTAATCAAAGACCAAACTTCCATCATCTTTCATGCTCTCCACATGAAACTGCACAAAAAAAAAATGTAAAACTCATTACCAACTTCATAATGAATTCAGAATATATATAATAAGACCTGAAGTACTAAAATGTAGTTATGAAAGAAATTAAGCTTAATCCAAAAGCTTGGAATCTTCGGAGTTTTGGAGTTCAACTTGAGGTCCTAAAAGGTCTTTCAGGATCATGTTTCCTTCATTATTTTCGGCTCGAATAAATTCCCAAAAGACTTTCACTGATTAATCTATGATCTGTAATAACATAGTACAAGTAATTCCTTCCTTCTCTGTCCTTCCATATTTATCCTTTGGATCCTGTGCATTTCAATGAAGTTAGCCTTTGAAAAATCGATAAAAATAGTGAAAGCAACCGTAAAATAAACCAAATATTAAGAATCTTAATTTCCTACCTCAAATATAAGCTTTCTCTATGTAATAATAATGAGAAAGACAAAGTTGCCCAATATAAACTACTTCTAAATCATGTTCTCACTCTTTAGTGGACTTCGCCGTTGACTCCATTTCGAGTCTTTTAGGTTTTGAAAATCAAAAATTTTGTGAAAAAATTGATGTGAGAGTTCGAGTTCCTGATTTTCTTGATGAAGTTTTATGAAATTGATCATTAAGCTGGAGAAAACCTATAAATTATCAACACACTTTAAAGATGAGATAACAAATGATCGAAGTGTCTGAATTAACATTATCGATCGCCAATTCAACACCTAACGAATAATGAGGTATACGAAAATCATGGATATAGATATAGTTAACAAAGATAAGAATTGAAGAGTAAATCTTTCGATGATTGACAGTATTAAATTTTCGCATCCTTTCTTTGTAAATCTTGTAGAATGTGTAGATGGTCAATACGATCTTTGTGGAAGTACATCTCGTTGATCTTCTATGGTTTAAAATCTTCAACCATCTTTGGGACTCACACTCTTCTCGGATAATTAGAAGTCTTATTACTCTAATATTCTTGATCTCCATTTTTAGTTACTCTATCAAGTCCCAGCGCTCCCACAATGACTCCAATTCATCCAAGTCCTCAAACACTGGTGAATTCTTCGAACACAATCTTGAGACTTATGCTCATATTTAAAAGGATAGTCTTCCATTTCTTCACTAATTCTTTTTTACTCTTGTTCAAATTCATTTGAGTAAAAATTCTCTTCCAATCACACTTGAATCTATAAATCTATCCCTTCGAAACTAAAGAACTTTTGAAGTGTTCATTCAATTCAATCTCCACTATTCTCAGGTTGTCTTCAGAACATGAAGCTTCAAATTCTCATGAATATCTTCATCTTGCTCTACACTAAGCATTTTCATATCCGAAATATTTTTTCGGTAAAAACTCTTCCTCATTCGAATCCATTATATGATTCATATTTCATATATGAAAGCTTATTAATATTACTAATTGACTCAGAGTCTGCATCAAAACCTGTTACTTCCTGTTTCTGTGATAAGCCTTATAAAACCTTTGTTTCATGAAAACTAAATCAAAATCTACGTATACGAAAACTAAAGAATCTCATAAATACCAGCATAATCAGCTAATGACTTATGCAATCTGAATTAGATCATATCAAAGCTAATGATTATATTCTCAGAGTTTCTATAATGGTTAGAAGAAAATGGATCGGCAAAAAATACAAACAATTATTAATGTGAAACCGAAGAATAGTGACAACTAAGGAAATAGAGGGAGAGATCACAAAACCTGGAAATATGAAATCGATCTAGATCATTTGTTCCTATTTCTGTGAACCAAAACCTCCTAATTCAGTTCTCTCTGCTTCTCTCTCTCTGAAATTAAAACTGTAACAATTTATTGTCCAAAAAAGTTAGTATAGCATTAACAATCCATCATGCACAGGCTAAATAAAAGTCAATTGATTATATGAAACCAAATACTAAGTAACCAAAAAATAACTAATCTACTGTAATAGACAACCTCTTAATCTATTAAAAATAAAAAGCTAAACGGAGTTAGAAGAAGAAGAAAGCCCTAAATTATGAAATCAGTAGTTACAATAGTTTATTTAAGATCCTAAAATCTAACATAAACAAAGTTAGAAGAAGAAAACCCTAAAACTTTAGATACTTTAAGAAATCATTAGCTACAATAATCAATTTTAAACCCTTAATGACTTATGAATCTGAATTATATAACTAATCTCTGCCGACGTATCCGGAAAACTATATCCTTTTCATGTATTTGTTCATTTAGAACCGGATTGGCTCAATTGAAATAGATGGAATAGAGTAGTAAAGGACTTATTATCACATCAAACAAAAAAAACTGAGAGTTGCCGTACAATAGCGAATCTGGTTTGTTAATAATCAAATTCATCACATTTACTTACTATATTGTAAATACTCCATTGATCAAATGTAGGATCAACCCGGTTATTGTCCGTCACAGGGTTAATCCTATAATCACATTTACTTACTATTCTATATAATCCATTCATATTCATGTTCAAATGGAGGATCAACCCGGTTATTGTCCGTCACAGGGTTAATCCCATACACACTTAAACAGGTACAATTTTTGCTGGCATTTTACAAGATGATGTTAAACAGATTGGGACGAAAACTTAAAGAGGTACATTAGTCCTATACACACTTATAGAGGTACAATTTATGCTGGACATTTAAAAGATGAGGTTAAAGGGAGTTGGACAGAAACTTAAAGAGGTACATTATCTTTGAGACATTTCATCAAACACCTCATAAGCAGAACTCATATTTCACGAAGATCACTAAAATGAATCTAAACTCAATCGAAATTTATGCCTGTTATGCTTTACTTGTTGCACTCAAACGAAAAAAATTACCAAAATTGAAAGAAACATATTCACAAAATTCAAAAATTGGAAGTAAGAAATTAAAAAATTCACAGAATACAAACAAATTTCAAAGAAACAGAAAGCGACTTATAAGAACATAATACTAACCTTGCCGGCGTTTACTGAATTTCCAAACCAAACCAAGGAAGACAAATAATTTCTTAACCGGAGAATTATTCGTTTTAATGGAGGGAAGTAGAAGATAAAAAAAATTCAAATAAACACAAATTGATTTAGAAGAACAAAATTCCCAGACAAAGCAGAAACAATTCTGAAACAGAGAATCTTGATTTTAATGGAGGGAAGTGTGAAGAGAGATGTCCCTGAGAACAGATGCGTCTGTCTGTTAGAAGAGAAGCGCCTATAGGCACTGAGAAGAAATGTTGCTTCAGGGGGCCGGGTGATCTGAGTGGCTGAATCTGATGGTTGGGATTACCGCTGATGTGGGACGGACGGCTGGATTTATCCAGGGATTTGTCCCAGTCAGCACCGATCCACCTGTTTTATTATATAGATTTTTTTAAAAGGATTACTAATTTGACTCTAACACTCTCTAGTTTTGAACCCCAAGATTGTTGGAGAAAATTTTTGGTTATATCTTATTTTTGCTTCTAGTGTTGGTTTAGTAATTTAAGACAATATTTAATTAGTTTTATTTAGTTATTTTTGTCCCATAGTTTTTTGGGTTATGTCCCAAGCGGCCCCCAACTTTGTGACCAGCTTCCTGCCTAGCCCCCTACTTTATCAATAATTCCCATATGGTCCCCTTTTTCAGTTACCGTTAAGTTTCCGTTAACTAGTCATATGCTCTCTCTCCTCCATATCATCTCTTCTCTCTGCCACCTCAAATTCTCGCCACCTCATCATCTTCTCTGGCGAAGGTCGCCGACCAGCTAATTTTTCGGCCGGCGACCTTCAAACATAAAAAAAAAAACTTTTTTTTATCTTCTCTTTCCTCTCTCTCTCTAATTTTTTTTTCTTTCCTCTCTCTTTAGAACAGATGTAGAGAGAGAGAGAGGGTTTGTTCTTGATCATCACGAACAAACCCACTGAAGTAAAGAGAAGAAAATCAACAAGTTAGTAAAAAAAGAGTAATGATTACATAAAAAAAACTGCTACAAATAAAATGGAACTTTTAAATCTTGATTTGAAGGAAATCAGACATCTATTAAAGTCCTTCACCTCCATGAAATGTTATTGGAGTAGTAAATAAACCCTTAAACACCTTTTCTTCCATCAAAACATGATAAAGTTGTTGATCTGATTCAAACCCATCACAAATTTCCGCTTCTTCTGCATTTCAACTCCTTAAAAAATGAGGGAAAATCGATACCCTTTCTTTCTCTCAACAAATTGTATAATACCTAGATAAGAAGGGGCCAAAAAAACAAACGTAAGAAGTACAAAATCTAGAAAATTTTCTCTCTCTGGCCTATGATTGTTATTGTTGTTAGGGGTGAGCAGCGGTCCGTTGCCGATCATTTAGAGTCCGGCCGAAGCCGAACCAATTAATGGCGGTTTGGCTAGATCACCGACCGAAGCCGAGCCGATCAAATTGCCAGCCGACTTCGTTCGGCCCGGTTCGGTTTGGTTCGATTGACTTCGGTTGGTCGGTCCTGCCGAACATAATAAATCAAATAAAACGTGAGAAAAATGAAATTATTGAAAATGATAATGTTTAACAATGTTATTCCAATCAAAAGTAAAGAGATAACGTATTAGGCACAAAATAACCAAAATCTTTCAACAACCATATATCTAAGTTCAATTGTCTTGTAACCGTCATAGACACATAAATAACTTAAAAAGATAAATTCCATGCACAAAGGTCAAACAAGTATATAAAACTTGAATAGTGGTGTCTTAGTTTGATGGGAGATTGGGAGCTTTGATATTAAGACTTCACACCTTACAGGAGGCGGCAAGAAGAGTAGCTGAATACTATATTAAATTAGGTTAGATTTTAACCTTTTCACTTAAGGACAAAACAAATACAAACTTGTAATTCAATGGAACTCTTTATTCTATTAAAGGTTTCAATCCGTAGAATATTCATTTGTTAATTTCCAATCCCTATTTACTATTTAGTTTCAACTTTTAAATACTTATTTTTAGTATTATTTTATAAAATATATATATATATATGTATAATAAATATATGTAGTTTGGTCGGTTCGGTTTTGGCGGTTTTCAAAATCTCAAGCCGAAGCCAAACCAAACTTTGATCGGTTGATCGGTTTTTCAGCCGAGTCGAGCCGAATACTATTCGGTTCGGCCTAAAAACCATTCGGTCTGGTTCGGCCGAGTTCGGTCTAGTCGGTTCGGCCGACCGTTGCTCACCCTCAATTGTTGTTGTTGGTTGAACTTATTAGAAATGTGAGTACTTTCTTTCCTTTTAGTGGTCTACAAACAACAACAAGGACAAATAGATTTTCAGTGAACTGAAAAAAACTCCGATTACAGCATAAATCAGATCTGGATCTAGATCTGTTCAACGAACTTCGGCTAAGGGAAACCGATGGTGAAGTAGGTGCAGCCAGTTCCCTCGCTCCTAAGATCAGACCTCTCCGACTTTCACCGAAGAAGATCGGAGAAGACGGCGCCAAAGAAACAGCTAATGATTGGAAGGGACTTGTGTTTCTGTTGGATCCTAAAGATTTGCAGCGAGAGATTGCTGATGGAGATGTTGAAATTCCTCAAGATTGAGATTTTAATGTGAGAGTATTCTTCTGCTTCACTCTCTCTATTCTTTTGTTTTCTATTGCATTTCTATTTTGATGATTTTAATTCCTGTTTTAGTGTAGTATCTGTTTTTATTGTTAAAACTAAGTAGTAATTAAGAAGAATTCATCATTTGCAGATGATAGATTATAAGTTTATGGTTTTGAAAATCTCTTAATCTAGATATTT
This sequence comes from Eschscholzia californica, assembly GCF_041429995.1. NCBI lineage: Eukaryota > Viridiplantae > Streptophyta > Magnoliopsida > Ranunculales > Papaveraceae > Eschscholzia > Eschscholzia californica. Next base: position 24,650,060 of record NW_028238461.1, read on the forward strand.
ATGATCCAAATTTTCTATCCTGTATTTGAATGATAAGCTGCATTTGGAAGATTGGTCGGCCCGAAATTTTTTTTAGAGAGTGAGAGAGAGGAGAGAGGAAAAAAATAAATAAGTTTTTTTTTTTTATGTTTAAAGGTCGCCGGCCGGAAAATTGTCCGCCTGTCGACCTTCGCTGGAGAAGATGATTATGTGGCGAGAAGATGAGGTGGCAGGGAGAAGAGATGAGATGGAGGAGAGAGAGAATATGACTAGTTAGCGGAAAGTTAACGGTAACTGAAAAAGGGGGCCATATAGGAATTGTTGATAAAGTAGGGGGTTAGGCTGGAAGCTGGTCACAAAGTTGAGGGCCATTTGGGAAATAACCATAGTTTTTTTAGTAAAATAGAGTTGTGTATAGCATAGAGGAGAAATTCAGTTATACTTGATTTTTGGTGTTGGTTAGAAATCTAGGACACTATTTTAATTAGTTTTATTTATTTATAGTTGTCTTTAGTAAAATTAGAGTTGCGTATAGTAGCATCCTAAAATAATAATTGTTTTCTCATTATAATTTGTTTCCAGTAATTGTGATTTTAGTTATTTTAATAGTTAAGATGTTATCGTTTTGATTGATGAAATCATTTATAATTTTACCATTTAATTTTGGATCAATCATCTTTCGAACCATCCTAGCTGTAGAGGTCAATACAGTTTTGTTATGGCCCTTTTTGATCGGTCATATTTCGAACTATCATTTTTCTTGTGAGGTAATATTATTTAGACGCAAGATGGAAATCACTAGTGCTGATGTCAAAAAATGGCCTTTCCATTATCAGCATGAAAATAAGGGACTTGAATGCCTGACAACGTCCATTAAGGTTATAGTTCCGTTAAGTAGGTTGTGCTTATGGATTCTTGCTCTGGCTCCTTTGCTCTAGCTCTTGTTTCTTGCTCCTGTTCCTGCTCCTGATTCCTGGGGGAAAAACCTACAAAAGGTTCGAAAACCGCTTCGATGCTCAAGACAGTCAGGTTGTTCTTTGCAGTAAAAGAATGAATATTGATTGATCCTTTTGGGGGCTAGTTATGGGAACTTTGTATTTGATGGGGGGATCTCTCTGTTTGAGAGATCGTGAGTTGAGTAAAGCTCATTCAGTGGGAAGAAAACTTGTGTCCTGTAGAGGACGATGGGGGGTGATGTGAAATCTAGTGAACCTAAATACTAGGCTAATTAGATTAAATTAAAACTCGCAAGTGCATGAACCGTATGTGAATATGGCAAGTATTACGAGGTCGATCCCATGGAGATTTGTTTGGAATTAAGCCTAAACCTAAAATTAACTAACAAACTAGGAAAGTGGACAATTGATTTTAGAGAAGATGTTTGGAAAGCTAAAAATTGAAACTTAGAAAATAAAATAAAGTTGTGATGAAAAACTATAAGTTGGTAAATCTAGGATATTGGAATTCACCACTAACAATCATATTCGTTTGAACCGGATTCAACCTTCAAGCACCAAATCATAGATCTAGTTTGATGTTTTAACCAACTTCTTATAACTATTAACTTCTTTATATTTTTTAGAGTTTCCTACAAAAACCATGTAACTTAATTGACTTCATCAAAATAACATGTAAAGACTATAAAATAAAGCCCAAAAAATGGAGTACTTTACGTACTCATCAAACATCCCCAAACTTATATTTTGCTAGTCCTCGAGCAAAACAGAAAAATACTACTCCCTCCGTCCCATTTTGTTTGTTTGTTATTCATTTTATAGATGTCCCAAAATGTTTGGTCACTTTCCTTTTATAACATTCATTTAATTATTAAACTGATGAAACTTCCAAGATTACCCTTTAGTTTGAATACCATTCAAAGGTTCTCATTGTTTCTACGCTTCTACCAATGTTGTATTTAATGAAATACTCTATATTAAATGAGGGTAGTTTAGGAGAAGTCTTTATATTTTTCAACAATAAATACTATTTCTTAATAAGTTGAATTCCCCAAAACTACAAACAAAATGGGACGGAGGGAGTATACTAAGAAAAATAAAATTTTAACTCACTTTCGCAGGCATCGCGATTGCACTTAGCACGTGCAACAAGCCGTTAAACTCCCCTGGTGGACGAGTTGTGTCTCGTGACGGTTTCCAGTGAATATACCCACAAAATTCATATTTCAAAATACAGTAGAGTCAAAATAGAACTAGTTCACCCAACGTCAGACTTTAGAAAGTTAATAGAAGAAAATCAAAGTTTGAGACACTATTTAAGTACTAAAATTTTCTCACTAGTAATCTAGACTCAAAGTATCCGTTGCTAGCCAATATGAGCACCATTTCAGATCTAAGAAAGCAAAACCTCAATCCCTATCCTAATACATTTCGCCTCGACTTCAGCCTCACGGACATACACTCAGAAATAAAAGTCACTCAGAATGGTTTACTCGCATGTGTGAGTATGCGTATGGAAATTGACTCAACACATGATTTTAAGAAGGATTAAAATTTCAGAAGAAACAATCTCATGGAAGGAATTCAACCACTTTACTAAGGATGGGGAAGCTCACTCATCTTCTCACCTGATCAACTATCGAACAGTACCGTCCTAGAGATAACAGATATGATGTCGAAATGGAATATTAGGTTTTCTGAGGATATAGACTCTTTGATATCATCGGAACTTTTACTCCTTTGAAAATTTCTTCTTTTTCATCTTTTTTTTTTACCTTTTTTTCTTTCTTTTTCCTTTTGTTTGTCTTTTTTTTTTCTTTTTTTTTTCTTTTTTTTTTCAACCATCTTTTCATCGAAGATCTTCACTGCTTCTTCCTTTCCTTTATTGATTGTCTTCCTCTCAGAATTCTTTTGGAATAAGTGGTATGGTGATATGATTTGTTATCCTCTACTATGGTACTGTTAATCTAATTTCTCAGACTACAAGAATAAGGTTTATTCGCATTCCTGATGACACCCTCAGTGGTTGAAGAATTTAAACTCACGAGACCAAATGAGTTTTTTTTAAAATTGCGAGGTTGAGTAGCTCTTCATTCTACTCGGAGTTTATGCAGAAGAGATCACTCGAAGGACATTAAAAGGCTCAGAAATCCTCACTGGGTTAAGTCTCCACTAATGATTAGTATAGTTCTCTTAGTAGTGCTAACTCATTACCTATATAGTACTCATCTGGCTAGGTAACAAATAACCTTAAGGCTCGAAATTCGTGACAAAATCTTTGGACAAGGATAGTATAACAACTAAGATCTAAAGCTATTAACAAGCTAAAATCCTCAACTAGTCTCATATAATTCTATCGACTCAAATTTTTTGAATTTTGAACCCTCTTGCATTTTGAAATAAGGGACAAATTTTTGTACCCCCATCCCTAAACTTAAATCGAACATTGTCCTCAATGTTAAAAAATTGGACAAAGAGAAATGTAAAAATAAATAAAAGGGTGAAAGGAAGGATATTACCAAATACCGGTGCCCCAAAACCTACTAAGTGTATGGGTTGCCTCCCAGTTAGCGCTAAGTTTAGTGTCTTCAGCCAGACCATGGTGACTCAAAGAAAAGAAAAATTACTATAGACCTACTGGATTCTGGTTTAGTGACTCCCCATAAAATAGTAATCGGAAAATCTGAGGGTCAACCCAGAATGTGAAATAGCCAATGAGGTCTAGTCTCACATCTATATAATGATATAACAGTTTAAGTGAGACTCTCAAAGTGAATGAGCGATCTCCAAACTTAGATGATGCTAAGATCACTAAGTTTGGCAATACACTAAAGATGACAGAAATTGGATAAAATGGATCCTCATAAACTTGACAAATGGGTAGAGAGATCGTGTTGGAATTGACAGGTATTTCCATAGGAGGGACATGAATTTCCGAAAGACATGGTGCAAAATAATCTAAGAGATTTTCAGGTTCACCTAAACCCACACTCAAACTAGGAGGTTTTAAAGTAAGCTCATCAGGATGTTGCATCGAAATTTTCTCCAAGTTAGGTCCAAGATTCTTATTTCTGACTTAGGTATGGATACAGACAAACCTTCTAAAATTTCTTTCATTATGATGTCGTGAGTGTCTCTAAAGAAATCTAAAGTCTCACTTAAGTCTAGTGACACATCACTCTCATTTAAGATTTTAGCAAGTCATAATTCATCATCTTCATCCTCTGCTAGATTTCCATTGTGAGTTAAGGGGATATCACCATGAATAAGATGAGAAGAACTCTCAATGTCAGTATCCTTGGTCTGTGAGACTTCGGTTCCAACTATGGTGTTATCAAGAGAGATATCTTCCTCATACATCGACTCTTCATCACCCAAAATAATTGGGTATGTCACATGATATGTATTTATAGTACCTCTTGTCAAATCTTCTTCCTCTTTTAGGATAGGTGAACACTCTTTTATTCGGTAAAGTGTGTGACTTGAAGCACTATAACTATAATCATTATCACATGGTGTGACATACTTTATATTCTCATGATACTCCTCTCAGGGTTCTTCCATGTGTCGATCAAACTTTATTGTGCTTTGAAAAAGAACGCTATGACTTTGTCCTAATAAAGTATGGGATGAAGGTTTATTGACCAGTAGTTCACTTTCAAAATGTGGTGCAGGACTTGACTCACTTGGGTCCCAACCTGCTAAGAGTTTATTTGCGTTATGAGTAAATTCTTCTGTACTCTTAGCTAACTCTATTGTAGTCCTAGCTAAATCCTTAAGACTTTGTTGTAATGAAAGTGAAATATGGGATGAATTACCATTGGTTAGCTCAAATTCCCGATGAGGTGACTGATACATATGTGGATCCCTAAACTCTTGACTGTAATGCATGTGTGAATAATTATTGAGATATTCTAATTGTGGTCCGCAACCTTCTTGAGGTTGGTAATGATCCCAATAATTGTTTACACCATAGCCATTAGCCATCGGATTTTCAAAATAATTTTGATTGTTAAAGCGTTGATAATTATTGGCATCTTTTAACTGAGGGACACAACCTTGTTGAGGTTGATGAAAATTCCAATGATTATCAACGTTATGACATTCATAACGGGATCGATCAAAATTATTTTGACTTGTGGTATTTTCTCCATACGAAGATTCTAACCGTTAGAGTCTTTCCCGCAACTTTACTAATGTCAATCTCTCTTCCAATTCTCTCAAGCAGTCTGGATAGAATCCTTCCATTGATGATTTTTTTTTTCGAAAACCAAGGATTCACTACGAAGATCCTAAGGAAACAAGCACAATCAAGCTGAGTCCACCAAGCAACCTAAACAGAATCTAGCAACAAGTTATTAGACGTAAATTTAGTGAATGGCTTGTCAGATTTGCCTAGTAATCTAGACAACTCCTACTTCGCCACAACACTTGAACTATGACTGTTATAAGGGTTACTCGATCAAAGTAGACGGTAAACAATTCTCCAGGAAGACAACCAACGATGAACGTTGTAACAACCTTCTTCCTTTGGCAACGTTTCCTCTTCTCGAGGCGGCCTTTTTGACAAGAATTGCCTAACACGTTTTCCTTTGAGAATGCCCAGATAAAAATCGAGTTCTAGAGTTGTTTATGAAGGTCCTACGAGCTCGATACCCTAGGATCACTGTCTTAAATCAGATTTTAATTTGTAACGAGGCTTAGGATCGCGTATGTTGTTTCCTAAATGGGCAAGAGAACGGTGATGAAATCCGAACTCCTATCTTGTAATTGGGTTTTGTGCCCTTACTAAAATGCTTACACTAAACAGTTCGGCAAAACAATCAGGCAAACAAATTCACACAATTACCCACCTACAGGAGATTCGTGGGTGATCAGAAAAATTACTTCCCATTCTAGACGGGCGATGACCTTTGCAGACGACCCAGACCACTATTCCCTTGAGTGTTCGAATCCGAGGCTTCTTTTTTTTTTCCTTGCTAAATCTGAAACAATCACAAATAACCAAAATTTAGAAAGCTCCTAAAACAAAATCTAGAAATAAAATATTTTTGTGAGTTTTTTTTTTTTTTTAGAAAGCAAATAAATTCTTAAACTAACTAGTTTAGAATCAATTCAAAATTTAGAATCAATTCAAAATTTAGAAACAATTCCTAAAAACAAATTCCTGAAATCTAGTGAACCTAAATACTAGGCTAATTAGATTAAATTAAAACTCGCAAGTGCACGAACCGTATGTGAATATGGCAAGTATTACGAGGTCGATCCCACGGAGATTTGTTTGGAATTAAGCCAAAACCTAAAATTAACTAACAAACTAGGAAAGTGGACAATTGACTTTAGAGAAGATGTTTGGAAAGCTAAAAATTGAAACTTAGAAAATAAAATAAAGTTGTGATGAAAAACTATAAGTTGGTAAATCTAGGATATTGGAATTCACCACTAACAATCATATTCAAATCTAATATCTAATTCAAATTATTATCCCTCTTTTGATAACTCAAAAATTGTTAGAAATCAAACTTCTACTTTCGGAAAATAAGACAATTAAACACTTCATCAAAATAACATGTAAAGACTATAAAATAAAGCCCAAAAATGGAGTACTTTACGTACTCATCAGGGGGCTCTTTTATAGGCTTAGTTAGACCGACTGTGATTTAGACGGTCGAGATTAGGCGGCGAGAATCCACCGTTTGAGGAAGGTTCCACTGTTCATGGTTAGGATTTCCCTTTGTAGTTATCTCGTATCTAGGATAAATAGAAGTTCCTAAGTTTAAGGATCCTTCGTAGATATCCTGTCGAGGTGATAGATCTTGTGGGAGATGTTTCCTCCTGAGGGACTCTTGAAGCCCAAACATGCTTAAACACTTAAGATCTGTAACAGACTGAGATCTTTTAGGGAGATTCCGGTATTGAGTCAATATGAGCTAGACGCGGTTCTGACTCCCAGTTTAGGGCGTGAGCCATCTATCTAACTCACGCGGACCTCCCTCATACCTTTTAGAGACCCCAAGGCTGATCTGTTCGTGCCAGGACGAAACAGGACTGCTACCTCAAGCTGACCTCCCAGTTAGGGCTGTAGGTAGCGAGGTGTAACCATTCTGCTTTTCCTAAGCCGGGTTGATCTGTTGGACTTCAGGTTCGTTCTTGACTCCTTGACGTCAGTTAACGTCTGGACAATTCGTGCATCATCAACTAGAACTCTTAATGTGATATACTTTAAAGAAAAGAGACATTTCTGTTAATTTTTGGGTCATCCAACTCAAAATCAATTGACGACATTATATTCTTGGTTAGGAGATAGCCTTCTCTCTTGTGGGACTATTCTCACACGCCCCCTCACGTGTGACATGGTTAGCCTTGTTGGGTTATGGTGTCTTCTAGTGTTCTAAGAGGAATGTCAGACATCTAATGTCTAACACTAGTATTCTCAAGATCTCATGCATAAGCTAATAATGATGAACTAAGTAAACTAGTTGTATAAATATCTTTATAACTAGTTTTCCCCTGAACCTTTCCAATTGCTTTTGAGAAGACCAAGAGCTCCAATTGTAGTTCCTCTACTTAGTACACGGGCAATCACCTTGATATCCCACCTTGTTGCTAGCTAGAACACCAATGGTGGTTAGATGAAGAACACCTACTTCTTTGACGAGATAGATAGTTGGGAATTTTCTCTCTTTCTTTCTCTACTTGATGTTGTAGAGGTTGAAAGCTTCTTGAGAATTTTCTACACCTTATTCAAGTACCAAAGAGACATTAGATATAACCCTAAGTTAGAGTCCCACCATAATTAGGTTTCTTAAAAGTCCCTCTTAAATAAGATTAAGGAAATAGTCAAAAATAAAAACTACTTATATTTGTTCTCTTTCCTATCTTGTCACCGCCCCATGCTCCCTTTCTTGGACTGATATGGTCGTCCCCATATGGGCAACAAGCATGGTCGACCCCTTTCTAGGGCCCAAAACATCCCTTTGGTGCCCCGACTCAAAATCCCTCCATTCTGGCCTTTTGTACTATCTTTGCCTAAACTTCTTTTAGGCCTTTTGGACATATCTTACGGGTGTCTCCCATGTATATACGTCTCATCCCTCTAGTCATATCTTCCGATCAAGTTGACACTCTTTCTGTAACCTGTTGTAGGATCCGGATGAAGTTAGCCGCGAAGCGCTTCGTGATTCGACGATCGTAGTTGGTTTCCAGCTAAACACTGCGATCCCTAAATCATCCGGACTTGACGATCTTCCTCATCAATTGTCCTATCCAAAAAATTGCTCGCATTGCATCCTTGGTCGAAGGACATCTCCTTCAAGCCTAACATGTGTTTTTTTTTCGGGTGACGTAGAGCACGTGTAGCTTTTAAGCCTATCACGTGTGGTCTTAGCTCTGATATTATGTTAAGTTTGTGGTCATCCAACTCAAAACTAATTGACAATGAGCAGATATGACCTATAAATTATATTCTTAGTTGCCAGTTACCCCTTCTCCCTTGTGGGACTATTCTTATCGTTTTAATTTCACAATAATACATGACAGATTGTCAACATATATTGAAACATGTGTTATCCGTATGGTAACAATCTATCATGTGTTATCCATACGGTAAACTTGGAAGTTGACTCTTGCTTATAATACATAATCAGAATGCCTAAAGTTTAGGCCGCGACTTTAGGGCATAAGAAACATCTCTAGGGAATAAAGATTTTAGTCAAAAAGATTTGACTTAGTTCACATCTCTATTTTTTGTTCGGAAATTGGATTTCTTGTTTTTTTGCTCTCTAATCTTCATCTCCACATCTTTCTCTCACTACTGTCTCCTGCAACCATCTCTTTCTCACACTTGAAAGTCTACCAACCAGCAATACTTATGTATAGATGAAGCCTCAAAACCACAACACACAACAACAACAAACAATATAAAATCAAATCTCATGTCAACTTGTTTTAAAGACTAATAAAACCCTAAAACCACTTAAAAATCAAACCCACTTGAGAGCATCAGGAATGACCATATGGTGGTCGAATACCCTCGTAAGCCTTCAACCTTGCAAGAGCAGCAGCTCCACCCCTAGTTTTGTGAGGAATCATTCCAACAAAACCCACATCAAGGAACCATTCTAACGGAACCCATATCTAAAATTTAATGAACGAATCAAAACAACATAGAAACCAACAAGTTAAAGCTAGGGTTCAAAAGAAACTTTACTAAAATTGAAAGATGTATAGAGAGAGATCTACATAGAGAGAGAGAGAGAGAGAGAGAGAGAGAGAGAGAGAGAGTAAGACAACGAGAGGGATGTACATTGAGAGGGAGTGGGAGAGAGAAAGATGTGGAGATGAAGATTAGGGAGCAAAAATACAAAATATCGAATTTTTAGACAAAAAATAAAGATGTCCACGAAGTCAAATCTTTTTGAACAAAACCTTTATTCCCGATAGACTTTTCTTTATACCCCAAAGCCGCGGCCTCTTACAACCTCATGAAAGTAGGATTTTAGGGCTTTATTTGTCTATCTTTCTATTTCAAAAATCCACATCAACATATTCATATAAAAGATTTTCCATCCTAAGATCTATAAGTTTTTATAGTTTGTAGATGGATTGCTGGAACTTTTAATGATTTTGTTGCTTCTAAAAAAATGATTTTGTTGTTATTCTTGTAAATAGTCGGTTCATTCGTTTCACGAGAAATTAAAGAAATCGTACAAAATATTGTCCCAAAGTTTCTCTTTACAACCTATTTTCTCTTAAAGAACAACAAGAAAATTATACATATGTTGCTGAAGTTTAAAAACTTTTTATACCATTTTCATTTCTAACAACATACTAAAGTGTAACACGTTTTTTGACTTGTTTCGTAAAAAAATAGGATGAAATTTTGATATACATAATCTTGTCCTCATTAAATAAAATGTATGTAACTAGATATATATTTTATGATATTTTCAATATTTTTTTATTGATTCTAACAACATAATACGTATGCAAATAACTGGTAGCTCAGTTGGTAGTGCATCTCTTCCACAACACGAATGTCCTAGGTTTGAGTCCATGTAGTGAAAATCTTTGATTATTAAATTTGCGTATAAATAAAGGTAGTTTAGATGGACTTTAGACCCGGTAGTTAGGTAGTTTAAATTCAGGCAGTTATCGTGCTTATCACATCTTGATGATGTATCAATGACTTGTAATGATTATCGTAGTCCATTTCCAAAAAACAACAACATAATATGCATGCCATTTGCTCTAACTTAGTTAGAATAGGTGAACAAAACTTTGAACGTTTACTTAGCATTTTATTGATTCCAAAACCATACTTAGGTATAAAATATTTTTTTAGTTACTTGAATTAGATTAACACAATTTGAATATTTTTTAGCATTATGTTTGTTCTTATATAACATGTTTTTTGAGTCGCTTAGGGTAAGGGAACCAAGGCCGTGTGCTGGAGGGTGCGGGTCGTGCGCCCGTACAGGGCCGCGCACCACATGGGGAGCATTTTTATCTTTGAAAGGTGTAGCAGCAAATAAATAAGTAAAGGAAATGCCACAGAGTAAACATCTAAACGGAAGTAGCTTGGTCGGTTTGATGCTTCCCTACCCATATGGAAGGTCCTGGGTTCAAGACATATGGTTGACAATTTGCATTGTTTTTAGGGTCCATGGGTTTTAAGTCCAAAATAAAGTTCAAAAAAAGTTTAAGGTCCAATCTTCCCAGAAAATAGGTTTTTAGTCCTTTTCGTTTTGGAAGAAACATTGTTGATAAATAACGTGTTATGTATGACACATATAAAAAAAATAAAATAAAGTATGGAAAACATGAAATAAAGTATGAAACTTTAACAATAAATTACAGGTAATTTATGAAAAAAAAACAAGAATTTTTAAACAGAAAAATATTGTAACTTTGAAGTCTAGACATACTTTAACTAATTTGGACTAAATATCCATTATAATTATTATTTTGGCTTAAAATCCTATATTAATATTAGGGGGGACTAAATGTGTGTTTAGGAGTAGATTTTTGGACTAGAAACCCAAAAAGAATTGTTTTTATGAGTGTAATACTTATGTGCTTTTTGGTTCTTTTTTAAGAGCTTACGACTTCTGTGCTTTCTGTCTTTTTTTTTTAAGACCACAATACTTGTGTGCTTGTTAGTTAATTGTGCGACACTCAATTATAGTTTGATTTTAATAACCTTTTCGCATAGAGTTTGCTCATCAAATGAGGATTAAAGACTGCAAATCTCAAATCAATCTTCAACTCTCTAGTGTATATCTCTCTTCAAAATTTGTCTTTTTCTCGCTCATGGACATCGCCTTCCTTTCAAATCTGTTCTAAGTAAAAATCATAATGGACAGTCACACATTGAGAATATGATAATTTAATTTTTCTATAATCTTACTAGACACTAACATTTGATTCTTTCAGAAAAAGTTATTTTGTCATCATGGAAAAAAAGAACAAGCCGAAATGTTAGTTCCTTATTCTCATATTGCACCTTTTATTTCATAAACTCCGAAATAGTATTTTATGAAAATAAAAGACTCTCGTCAAACCAGAGAAGTTTTAGATGAAAAGTGTTACGCCAATCATATATTAACATCATACATTGAGTTTGTTTTGTCAAAGATTCAATCTTAATTTTGTAGTTAAATCATTTCCAAACAAAAAAAAATTAAGGTAAAAGAAATCTTTCAACTCCTGTGTTTTTTTTTATACAAAAGAGCCCCGTTTCAAGTTTGGCACCGGACCTCTAAATTGTCAGCCACGACCCTGTGGGGAACAAAATTTTGGACATTTTTCTAGCATTTTGTTGATTCTAGCATCATACTTATGCATACCATATTTTTTTGATTTATTTAGATTAGTTGTACAAGATTTTGAAAATTGTATATTTTAGCATTTTATTGATTCTAATAGCACAATTAGGTAGAGTATATTATCTGACTTACTTAGATTAGATAAACAAATTTTTAATATTTTTTTTTACCAATATACGTGTTGATTCTAACAATATAACTATGTATAATATGTTTATTGACTTACTTATATATTAGGTTAATTTTTAGATTCTTACAGAGTAATATTGTATAACATGTTTCTGCCTTACTTAGATTAGGTGAACAAACTTTTGAACATTTTTCTAGCATTTTATTGATTCTTATTATACATAATTATTTTGTATTTTCTGAGTAGCTATCCATTCATTGAATGGATTTCAGCGAACACAATTCTTTTGCCACTTACCTTAAATGGAAAAGAACTAAACCAGATGCATGCGTTCCTATCTCCACCTACGTAGGTCATGAGTTTGAGGATGAGCTCTAAGCCTTCCAAGATGCCCGAATTGGTTTGGCCCATAGAGGATTGACTCATCATGCCTTTTTGATTTTATGTAATAAATTAGAAAAATACCGGTAAAGTGCACAAACTTTTATCAGCATCTTTGTAGTATGGGTAGAATTTTGGACAAACCGTTAACAATATTCGGGTGTTTGTAGTAATTTGCAATATAAATCCACAATAAACTATAATTTTTTCTTTTCGTATACATATAGGTACTTTTAAATTTTGTGATGTGTTAGAGTCGGAGAGACTTAAAGAATTCTGAAAAAAGATAAGAGTTTGCATCTGGTGTAGAATAACGTCTTATCATGATAGTGGTTCATGCGCAAAAGTTATATAGTAAAAGAATGAATTAATTTGGTTAGACAAAAGTTATGTTTTGTTAGTATAAAAAAAAGTATGCTACTAGAGTCTTTGAGATGTTTAGAGGATTCGGTAAATGCTAACAACTTATAATACTTAAACTTAAGAATTTTGATCGATGCTCTTGATGGGGAATTACCTAGTGTATCTCATACACCTAATTGAATAGTGTTGGTAGCGGAATCTCAAACATCATATGTTTAAACACTATATCCAGGATCTATACATGAACATACCAATGAACTAGATTGGAAAGAAGATTACCTCTTAATCGCTTTCCCACGAACTAAATTCCGATCAGTATTCGGAAGATAAGAGCTCCAAGTGTAGCTCCTCTACTTGAGACACCGAATAATGACTTGAACTCCCTCCTTTCAGTCAGCTAGGACCTTCTTGAAGGTTGAGATGAAGAACTCCTTCTTCTTGACTAGATACTTGAGAAAACTCCTTTTCTCTCTCTCTGAGATGTATATTCTGAAACTCTTTCAGTTAACCCTCAGACTCTTGGGAATTTCTCCTCTGAAATTTCCTCTCTCTTTAGGTTGTATAATTAGGTATATATAGAAATCCCTAGAAGAGGTTTTAGACCCAAACTAGGATTCCATAAACCTAATTATTAGGCAACACCCAAAATACCCTCCATTGGGTCTCTTTAGTGTGGCCGGCCAACATAGCCCTTTATGGGCTTCCTTGGCCGGCCCACTTAGGGCCTAGCCGGTCATCACATGGCCGGCCCTATTGCCTTGGCCGGCCATCACATGGCCGGCTTCCCTAAAGCCATTTCGGGCCTCCCTTTTGGGCCCGGACATGTTTATCTCTTTCGGACTTCTCCGAATCTTTCTGGACTTACCAATAACGGATCCAATCCACTTATTTGCCATTTCCCATCTAGTCAATTCTCTCCGTTCAAATCATTATTCAGTTGTGTAACCCTTGTAGGATCCGGTTTATGTTAGCCTCGAATCAACTCTTGATTCGACGATCGTAGTTGGCTTCTAGCTAAGCATTACGACCCCTAATTGGACCGGACTAATGATCTTCCGAATAAGGTCATTAAGATCCTAATAGCCAAATTGCACGCATTGCATCCTTGGTCGAAGGACACTCCTTCGGAAGGATACCATTCCTTCAGACTTTAGGCATCATATCCTTCAGTCTCCCACTTGTACTTAGAACAAGTGCAATGCTCGATTCCCATGTTTTTTCGTATCTCATCTGATATGTCATATTTATCAGACTCTCTTGATCCCGAGAACAACTTCCAATCCAAACGATTAACTCTTAATCCGTTTGAGCACGACCATGCATTTTTCAGTTGTTTCTCATCAAGTGGCCCGGAGATACTTTATCCTGATTTTACTCAGGAAAACATAATCCATTCTTGTACTCCCACTCAATTTCATGTCTATCCTGTCTCCCCCAGTATGCCGCTTTTATAACCACTTTTTACGGATGGCGTTTGACGGTACCAAAGTTCGACATTCCTTCCATAAACTGAGTGAGTACTCATGTTTTGAGGAATCTCTCCAATTTGCTTAAATGAGAGTTATGACATCTTATAACTTCAACTCTTGAAGTACTCTCATTCGGCGGGTTTCCAGTGTATCAACTATACACCCATGAAGTTGACTTTGAATACTCCTATTCTCATAGCCCAAGAAACAACGCTATCTTGTCAATCACTCATGCTAGTCTTCATAAGTCATTATTGTCCAACTAATGACCTGGACTAGGGATAGTAGGATGATGTGCTTCCATGTTCACTTAGTAGGGTTTCTTTCATTAGATCACGTATCTAATAAACCTACCTGGAACACTCCATCCTTTTGGACTGTCGTCTAAATTCTAAACCACAATTTAGATGACGAAATAAACCCAGTTTATTTCGGATAACAAGAGTTTGCAAAACTTGAGCACCCGCGTGAACTCCTTCACGTTCTCAATTTTACAAGTCTTCTTAGGATTCTCCTCCCGGATCCTAAATCCTTAGTCCCGAGCATCTCATGATCGTTCTAAGGTGACAGTTTTAGTTTCCTTTTCACTTCGCTTTGTTATTATCTTGCTTTCGAACTCTTCGTAAGCTGTTATGATAATATCAGTTTTCTCCCACTGAAATTAGCACTTCCCAAGTTCTAATTTTATTTTCTTATCTAGTAGAGTTAAGCAACGACTCCCAGCATGGAAAACTCTTTCCCGTCTGTTAGCCCTTCCTAAAAGATTCCTATCTTTATTTTCGGAAGATTACTTTTATGACTTTCTTCAATCTTCTGACTTGTATGGGCGACGACATCTTTTCGTACTCCAAGTACTTTTTAGATGTACGGGTAAACAACAATCATCTCATGATCGTTCTTATGTTTTCTAACATAAGTGTCTCTCCTGTGTTTATCACGGGAGTTGGGTAGAATTTCTCTCCAAGAGAACTTCTTGTTCAGATCTCTTCAAAACTCCTTTTGAACGAGTCTTTATCATCCTCCGGTCTATCTCCATAGACTTTTGATGCCCATGGTTAATTCACCCTCGTCTTCTTGTCCTTTCTTGTATGTCTCCTACATACAGGACCTGAAACAACTCTTGTTTCACTCCCATTTACCTTCTTGTCTCACAAGATTTAACCATTCTTACTCTTATCTCTTTGGATTTCCGATCCAATTTCAGAGTGGTTTCTGCTATAGTTCTTTTGAATCTTCTAAAGATTCTTTGGGGTTTTTTGAGCAACCTTCTTAACTCCTTAAGAAGTTTCCAGGCGATCGTCTCTTTGAACCATTCAAGTCGACATCCCTTTTTCCACGTAAGCCGAGTAACTCTTACTCTCTTTCGTTTTAAAGACGAGTAACTCTTACTCTCTTTTGTTTTAAGGCAAGTAACTCCTTACTTCCTCTTGTTGCTCTTTATCGAATCCCATTCGATTTTCCTCCCACTTGTCTTCTTAGAAGGACCCTCCTTTTAATGAAGACACCATCGAGAGCAACAATCCCATTGTGTTCCGATGTTTGGCGAGAAAACCCCGTTCTTTTTCTTGAAGAACTTATGTCTAATACGCTTTAGACATTAGAATAATTGATAATTTTAGAACTCCTTCTAAAATAATATCCATTTCCAGATGGACTCAATTATTCACTATAGCTTTTAGGTTTTTAGTGGTTTGGCAGATACGTATTAGACTTTGTGTTTTGGAAGACCGATGACTATCGAACTCATGATCTCATCATATTCTTTAGTCATCCAGACCCACTTCTCGATTTTGGATTTGTTTCTAAAACTTCTCCACAATCAAGTCTTACGTCCATTCTAATCACACTAATCGCAGACTTTCATGTCCAACATTGTTTTCTACGATTAACTGAACTCTTGTACTCTTACAAGATTTAGAATGACTAAGTCGGATCGTTCGTTAAAATTACTTAAAAGTTAGATAGGCTCTTTTGAGAACATCATAAAATATCTCATATTTTATTTACTCCCATAATCTCATTACAGAGTCAATGTTCTAAAAAGAAAAAGAAATACTAAAACTACTTTAAAGTATCGCCTATCGAGTCTATGATCCTTCTTGAGCTTTTCCAGCAACTCTTGCCTTCTCAGCTTTCGACAGGTTCATCTCCTCTTCAATAAATACTCAGCTCCCTCTTGCTCCTGTCATTCACAATGATAAGAGTCTTTTAGGTATCACATACCTCGAGGAATGTGTATTTAATTGAATAACTTTTAATAATTTTTACCTTGACCGGAACTCCCAGCTCCGTTCTTCCTGTCTTCCAGGAATTTTGGACAGTTTCTTTTCCAATGACCCGTGCCATCGCAATAGAAACACTTGGAATCAGAATGGGTACTCTTGTTCATGGCAACTTCCTTACCTTTCACTTTACCCGTTTTCTTCCTTTTGAATTTCTGCTTCCCGTCCTTCTTAAATCCCCTTTCTTTATGAACCATCAGAACTTCTTTCTTAGGTTCAGCTATTACAATGTTCTCTTCGGCTGTTTGGAGCATAGCGTGTAGTTCTTCTAGAGATTTGTCCCAGCCATTCATATTATAGTGCATTCTAAATTGATTAAACCCACTATGAAGCGAATGCAAAATAATATCAGTGGCAAAATCTCGGCCATTATCGACTCCCAGTCGATTTAGTTTTTCAAAAAGACTAATCATTTTGAAAACATGTGGCCCTACAGGCTTTCCCTTTTCAAGACGCATATCCAATATCGTCCTTGAAATCTCATACCTCTCCATTCTTGACTTCTTTTGGAACAAATTCCTAAGTTGTCGAATCATGGTGTAGGCATCCATCTCTATGAACTTATCCTGAAGATTAGGTTCCATGGTTGCCAACATGAGGCATGTTATGGGTTCGGACCTCTTCCGAATGTTCCTTCCTTTTTTGCTCCCTTTCTTGTTCAGTCGAATCTTCATTGAGAACAGGAATAGGTGTGTCTAATACGTTTGCCTTATGTTCGGATCTTAGGACGAGTCCTAGATTCCTTTCCCATACCATAAAGTTGTCACCATTCAACTTTTCTTTTTCCAGAAGCCAGCGTATGCTGCTTGAGTCTTTTGTTGTCATAATTAAACTACATGTAAGAAATGCGAAAGTGATTAAACTTGTTATCCTGGCAATTTTCTTAATTTGCCTATATTATTCTACTTTTGTCGTCCCCTTAGAATAATATAATTCCAAGATCCCATTCCTGTGAAGCTAAGGGTACTTTGGCACTGCCCTTAACTTCACCCTCCTGGGTGAGTAACTCCTTACTGATCATATCTCATATGACTCTTGGTTAACGATTTAAACATTAAATCGTCCTTTAGCCTCGAAGTCCAAAACCCTTTTGCTGACTCGTTTGAGAATAACCATTTAGACATGTAGACCTCTTCATAGATCTACCCGTATTGTCCCGAGGTAAAAGATGGCACCCTGCTTTGGCATGACCCACCATCGATGAACAAGGGCTCAACAGGTGTCTTAATCTGGGTAGGCTTTACTCAAAATTCTTTTTGGGACTTATTACGTAATTTATCAAGTTGCGTTACTGTGAACTCTTGCATAACCATTCATGATTTATTACGTAAAAGTTTATGTGGGTTTGCGTAATGATTTGTTAAATCTTAGTATTACCCCTTAAAAGATCCCATCTTTTAAGTTTATTTCTTGTTCGCCTATGGTTCGATTGGATTCTTATCCAAGAACCTCTATTGACTACTCCCACTTGAACCATGATCTCATCATTCAGTTCGTCAATAGATTCTAAGACCCTATACTCTAAGTATTATTCGGGCACAACTCCTTGCGCTTAGAACAAGAAACGATAATCCTATCTAAAGGTATACTATTCTACGCAATCACATATATCCATACATACAAAAATATGACAATCATAATAAATAAAGTATGTATCCTAGATTCGTTTCTAGGTTTTGCCATCGCATAGCTATTCGTGGGAATTTGTGACATCTCTATGTCTAATGTTTCTAAAGTTTCGTATTCTCAATACTCAAACTAGAACATTATGTTTCTTCCTTAATTGTTTCCAAAATCAAAATAAGGAAAAACTCCGTTCGGGTACTCCTCTAACCCGGGTCTAAGTCGGAAAAAAATTTGCTCGGAACCGGGAGAAAAGTCTGAAAAACTCCCATTCAGATCATGGCCCAAAAAGCCCTTGAGTCTCACTCAAAAAGATCTGAGTCAACCCTGGTCAAAGTCCCTTGACTGGTCTCTGGTCAACTCTTGACTTAGCCTGGTCAAGGTCCGGTCCTCGAGGCAGCACCTTCCTGCCGTGCTATGTCTCTCGGGCAGACGCGTCCTAGCCCAGCTAGACGCTTCTGTCCTAGGACAGACCATAGACATCTCGGGTGAGATGTCTAGGATGCGTCCTGGTCGCGTCCCAGACGCGTCCAGACCATCCGGTCGCTTTATATGCCTCTCGGATGCTCAATCCGAGAGCTGTTGGAACTCCCAGACGCGTCCCAGACGTGTCTGGTCTCGGGACAGCACATGTGCCATCTCGGATGTTCGGTCCGAGATGCACCCGTGCTTCACAGTCGCGTCCCAGACGCTTCTGTGCACAGACGGAGAGGCCATCCTATCTGGGATGCCTTCTGGACGCGTCCTAGACGCTTCTGGATGCTCCGGTCGCATCCGAGTTGCGTCCGGAAGCTTCCAGTCGCATCCGAGTTGCTTCTGGTTGCTCCAGACGCATCCTGGATGCATCCGGACGCCCGTCCAGTGTCTCGGTCCTAGACCGAGACGCTAAATAGGTTCCCTCGAGCGCGTCCCAGACGCGTCAGGGATATCCGAGACGCTCCTGTCTCGGAATCCTATTCCGTCTCGGACTGGGATGTCCCAGACGCGTCCCACGCGCTGGGACGTCCGAGACCCGAGAGTCTCGGACTCCTAGTCCGTGTTGGACTGGGATTTCTAGACGTGTCCGAGACGCTCTGGGATGTCCGAGACCCGAGAGTCTCGGACTCCTAGTCCAGCTCGGACTAGGATTCCCGGTCCTTCACGGACTGGGATTTCCAGTCCGTGTCCCTTTCTGTCTCGGACTGTCTGTCCGAGACGTGCTGGCCCGGCCCGGACGCGTCCTGGCCGGTCCGGCCATTAGGGTTTCCAAACTTTTTGGAAATCCTGCCGTTCCAACTAATTTTTCTTTTCTTTTTCTTTGTTCCAGCTGCTGTTAGGTACTGTTTTTGATCAATTCATCAACCAATCTTCATGGTTTTGATGATTTTTATCAAAATTCCAAAACCCTAACACTTGTTTATGAAAACTCTTTTCATAAAACTTTGTTTCTAGGTCATGAATCTCATCCAAAACCCTAATTTGATCTCATCAAACTTATGTTTAAATCTCTATTCAAACATTAAAACACTAATATCTAGTTGTTCAAGTATGAATCTAATTCATCTAGTCAAAGATAGTTCATGCAAACGGCTCGTGATGCCACTGATGGGGAATAACCTAGTGTATCTCATACACCTAATTGAATAGTGTTGGTAGCGGAATCTCAAACATCATATGTTTAAACACTATATCCAGGATCTATACATGAACATACCAATGAACTAGATTGGAAAGAAGATTACCTCTTAATCGCTTTCCCACGAACTAAATTCCGATCAGTATTCGGAAGATAAGAGCTCCAAGTGTAGCTTCTCTACTTGAGACACTGAATAATGACTTGAACTCCCTCCTTTCAGTCAGCTAGGAGCTTCTTGAAGGTTGAGATGAAGAACTCCTTCTTCTTGACTAGATACTTGAGAAAACTCCTTTTCTCTCTCTCTGAGATGTATATTCTGAAACTCTTTCAGTTAACCCTCAGACTCTTGGGAATTTCTCCTTTGAAATTTCCTCTCTCTTTAGGTTGTATAATTAGGTATATATAGAAATCCCTAGAAGAGGTTTTAGACCCAAACTAGGATTCCATAAACCTAATTATTAGGCAACACCCAAAATACCCTCCATTGGGTCTCTTTAGTGTGGCCGGCCAACATAGCCCTTTATGGGCTTCCTTGGCCGGCCCACTTAGGGCCTAGCCGGCCATCACATGGCCGGCCCTATTGCCTTGGCCGGCCATCACATGGCCGGCTTCCCTAAAGCCATTCCGGGCCTCCCTTTTGGGCCCGGACATGTTTATCTCTTTCGGACTTCTCCGAATCTTTCTGGACTTACCAATAACGGATCCAATCCACTTATTTTCCATTTCCCATCTAGTCAATTCTCTCCGTTCAAATCATTATTCTGTTGTGTAACCCTTGTAGGATCCG
Source organism: Eschscholzia californica (assembly GCF_041429995.1). Taxonomy (NCBI): domain Eukaryota; kingdom Viridiplantae; phylum Streptophyta; class Magnoliopsida; order Ranunculales; family Papaveraceae; genus Eschscholzia; species Eschscholzia californica. The sequence goes on from NW_028238461.1 coordinate 24,670,471, forward strand.
GTCTATGTTAGCCTCGAATCAACTCTTGATTCGACGATCGTAGTTGGCTTCTAGCTAAGCATTACGACCCCTAATTGGACCGGACTAATGATCTTCCGAATAAGGTCATTAAGATCCTAATAGCCAAATTGCACGCATTGCATCCTTGGTCGAAGGACACTCCTTCGGAAGGATACCATTCCTTCAGACTTTAGGCATCATATCCTTCAGCTCTTAAATTTAAAATGTGGACATATTTGTTATGTTTTAACACCATAATTTTTATGTATTATTTAAAATTATAATTCCTTGCTGCTTTTGGTTTAGCGCTATGAATTCTGTCAACATTTCTCTGGTGTTTTGTAACATTTTAGTTCACCAATCCAAAAAAAAATTATGTTCATGCTGATATATTATCTAATTGGTTTGAGAAGCGAAAGATTGACTTCATCATGTGTTTTGTGATTTTATGTAATAAATTAGAAAAATATTAGTAGAGTGCAAAGTTTTTTGTCTAACATCTTTATATTATCTGTAGAATTGTGTAGAAAGCCTCAACATTATCTCGGTGTTTCTAGCAATTTGCAACATATCCCGACAATAAACTAATAGTTTTTTGAAGAATTTGAAATCTTTTCTATTGGAGCTTTAATCAAAACACCCATGTTAAGCCTTATCGTCAAGTCAGTTTGCTACAAACACATAATAGTTAACATTTTAGGGATCTTAATAATTACCTAGAAACAAAATACGATCTGCCACTCAATTGGTTGACCTGCGGCTAACGACGACTGAGTATTAAAATGGATTACGAATAAATTTTTTTTATTTTACCAAATAAAAATGACTAGTTGGAGAGATGCATAAGACGCGGTAAAAGACCAGATAAGAGATGCACATCGGCTCGATATAGTGCCGGCTCAGGGTAGGCTATGGCGAAGCCCTTGAGCAATCTAAAGAGTCGGTTGGCCAGGGATCTGGTTCCATTAGATTCCTTAGGCCTTGGCCAAGAGTCCCATGTGATGGGACTCTCCCATGGTCGGCCAAGGACTCCATTCTAAATGAGTATTAGTTTTTATCCTCATGAGGGAGTTCCAATTAGAAGTTTTTTCTAATTAACTTTTTCTAGGTATTTTAGATAACATCTAATTTGAGTTTTTTTAAGGAATCCTAATGCGATTAGAATTAGACTTCATGCTGGAGAGCTTTGTATTACAATACTTATCATGGTAGAGCGTAGGTGTCTTAGTCGATCATGTCAAATCTTAAATATATTTAAATCGTGCAACTTATGGTTGAAAACAACACATAATTCAATTATTTTAATATGTGTAAGATATAACCCAAAAGAGAGGGCTTCTAGTCTTTCTTGAACATTCTTTGGCATGATACAGTCGAGGTGATGTATAAATACTCTTTATTATCCCCAACGCCGCGGCTTTGGGGAATAAAGAAAATTCTCTAGAGAAAAAAGAATTAGTCAATAAAAATTGATTTAGAGGGCATATTCTACTTTTAATCCAAAAAATGACTTGATCAAAAATTGCCCCCTAATCTTCATCTTCTCTCTCTCGTCCTCTCACTCTCACCATCTCTTTCATTCTCTTCCACCATCTCTTTCACTCTCATTGACTATCTCTTTGTCGTTCTCACTCTAGATCTATCTCTTTCATTGTAGATCACTCTCATCTCTCTCGTTGTAGACATATTTCTCTGTAGATTACATTTTTTTTCTCTCACAGTCTTTATCTCTCTTTCTCACAACCTCTATCTGGTCATCTCTCTCGCAGTATGTATAAATCTCTCCGTGGAGATCACAGAGTTCGAGGCCACGAGACGTTTTACAGCCACGAAACGTTTCGCAACCACGAAATGGTCAGGGTCACCAAACATTTTGTGTCCACAAATATTTTGTGGTCACGAAATACTCGAAGGGTTTCGCCAAAAACCCTCCTCGAGGTCTGATTTTGGCGAAGGGAATACTACCTTCGTCGGAACAATATCTATGTGTGAGAGAGAAAAAAACAATGAGAAATCAATCAGGAAACAATAAAACATTGAGAGAAAAACAAAGAGATCGAGAGACATAGATAGGAAGAGCAATAGAGAGATAGTGAGAGAGAGGGAGAGACCGAAAGAGAGTGAAAGAATATGTGAGATAGGAGAAGAAAGGAGAGAGAATGGAAAGTTGTGGTGGTGTTGGTGATAGAGAAGATGAAGATTAGGGGGCAATGTTTGATCAAGTAAAGTTTTTGGTTAAAAAATAATATTCCCCCGAGAATGTATAGAAAAACATGGATTCCTTAGAGAATTTATTCCCCGGAGATTATTCTTTATGCCCCAAAGCCGCGACCTTTGTTATTTTGTAACGGGGACTAAATCTAGAGACTAAATTGTCATGCGTGTCTATAAAGTTAGGTTGGCCTAATATACTACCAATTGGATGGGTAGGAAAAAGGGTCTAATAGTATTCAAGGCTTTGGGTGGAAGAGTTCTTCTAGGGTTAGCAGACTAAATAAGCACCTCTTAATTTTTGCCCTCCTCACGCTATAAACATATCCTCACTCCATTGTGTTTTCTTACGCTAGAATTTATTATGTCCTTAATAAAAGTTTAAAAGAGAAAATTATATAATACAATAATAGTTATCAACGCGGGTCTATTGCCAGTTAAAAGAGGTCTGTTATTTTATTCGTTCGTCTCTTCAAATCGAACAAGCTAAACAATTACTCTACTTATTTTCGACATCAACAAACGGTATAGTATATTTTCATTCTTATTCGAGATGTCTAATCTTCCTACACTTCATTTTACAGCCTTAGACGTAACGGGAAAGAATTATATGCAATGGGTTATCAAAGCAAGATTAAGTTTAAAATATAAAAGTCTTCTGAACATTATTACTGAAGGGAATAATATAGATGAACTGCTACGAGCTCATGCTTTAACTTATTTAAGAAGTCACATACATGATCACTAGATGTCAGAATATTTGTATGTTAAAGAGTTAAATTTAGAGAATATCGTAAAAGTTAGGTATGATCACCAAGGGCGGAGCCAGGATTTAAAGTTACCCCGGACTAGCCTAAAAATGATAGAGAGCCAAAATTTCTTTTCTAAAGTATATATACTAACAAGTTGTAGTTTGAGAAATAATTTTTTTCGAATATGTAAAATTTCGTTAATAGTTCAGACATAAAGAACTTATAACAGATTAACCCTCAACAAATTATAATGTATATGATCATTGTTAATTTAGGGACGAAGAAATAATTAAAACAAAATTTGGATGAAACCTAACAAATGGAGTAAATTTGGACTTAGCACAAAAAAATTGTCAAATGAGAACTAAATACAGAAGTAGGGGGCAGACTTGGGACAAAAGTGCAAACACAGATGATATAAGGGCTCATATGGAATTAATTTAAGAGATAGAAAGTAAAAGAGAGAATGGGGTTTCAAACTCGTGTGGGCTAGGTGACGGGCAAAGCTCAAAACCACCTTGGCTGCCTCCTTTGTTATGCTTTTGTTTCCCTTTACTCTTGACATAATGTCTCTGACTGCAGCCAGGGGTAGCCTCCCCCTGGTTCCGCCCTTAATGGTCATCTTTCTGAAAGCCCGTAACGACTTTATATATCTATGACTACAAAATTATGCGTCTATTTCTGCATATAACTCTAATTTTTGTAAAATTATTTCACGACTTAAAGTGGGTGGAGATATCATTACTGATAAGCAAAAGATTAATGAAACCCTGAGTATATTTTATGCCTCAGATATAATCCTGCAGTCACAATACCAAGAGGGATGTTTCTCTAAATTTTCTCAGTTACTGACATGTCTTCTGGTCAATGAACAAAACACCCAGTTGTTGTTACGCAACCACGAATCTCAACCTACTGGGTCTGCACCTGTACCTGAAGCACATTCAGCCTGATAAAGTAAAAGGTAAGACTAATACCTCTCCCAAAGTTTGTGAAGAAGTATGTTACTGTTGTGGTATAAGGTGATTGATCTCGTACCTGTCGTACGACTAAATATTTGGTTGACTTGTATGATGTATCAAAGATATCTGAAGTCTAAAGTTGCACAAAGATGAATCTTATGGAGCTTGATCCCCCATTTTGCATTGGAAATTATCTCCCTGAAAGAGTTGATCATACAAATTATATGTTCAATTTTACTGACTAATGTATTAACTTTTCTAATTATTATACTTTTATACTATGATATACAAAATAACTTTTACATTTAAGATATTAGATAGTAATACCACGGATAAAACTCTTTCTATAGAAATGCTGCAGCAATAGTCTACCAGTGAGAGATAAAATAGGTAAATTTATTGGTAATATATACTCTTGTATAAATTTTGATACTAACGAAAGTATAGATCATGTGTTGTTACAATGTCACTATGCCAAAGCGATTTGGTTCTATTTTCAGGTCCGGAGGTATAATATACAGTCGGTTAAACTATGGATCCTTCTTTGGAAGGATCTGGCTGAGGATATCACAAATTTGTATGCTAAAATTTTATGGTTTATCTGAAAAATGAGATGTGAGGCTTGCTTCACATCCAAAAAACAATCTCCAATGCAGGTGATACAAATGATCCAATCTTATTCAATAGAATAATTAAGAGTGACCACGAAGATTAAAGAACCAAAGCATCAAAAATGGATCCCTCCATCGAAACCATTTCTAAAAATCAACACTGACGCCTCTTTCACAGATCTATCTGAGCCAGCAGGACTTGGATGTGTTATTTATTATTCAGATGCCAACTTTATCTCAGCTCTTGCAGATACTATCAGAGGTCAAAATGCGGAAGAATGTGAATGTCTAGCAATCAAACAGGCACTTATGGTGGCGCTTAATCTCAAGATATCTCACGTGCATATAGAAAGTTACAACCTGAATATCATTTCATTTCTGGAGGACAAATCTTTCACCACTCAATGGCAATCCAGGAATCATCTATTCGAAATACTACAACTAAAGGACAGATTCATCAAGTCAAAATTTTCCTACGTTCCTAGAGATTACAACGTGATATCAGATGCATTGGCTAAATGGGGGGAGGAAGAATCGCCAGAGGAGGATTTGGGACGTCTTGCCTTCTTTTATTTCCAGTTCTGTTTAGTTTTCTTGTATTATCTTAACAAAAAAAAGATATTAGATAGTAGCTTATTTATAACTAGGTATATCTTTGAGTATTTTCCGGAGTACTAAAGGTAATTTATCCATATCTAGTCATTTCGAGTTTTTGCAGAATCTGATGGCACAACCTACAACTTTACACCAACTTGTTTACGGTGACTTATGACAAAGAGATAGTTTTAACTTAGAATTGTACACCAAATTATTCATTTATAAAATTTTCGAAGTCATACAATAAAGAAATTGTATTTCTCTATAACTTTTAGAAAAATAAAAATGGAAAGCAGACAAACTACGTACATCTTATAGATTGAAGTGAAATATGGAATTGAACGAAAAGTAATTTCTAAACGCTCCCAATTGCAATAAAAAACAGAGTAAACTCCAATTAATAAAGTTTTCCTCTCCTTAAATCCGAAAGCAAATGACCCCAACTTCGATGAACCACCACCAAAATTTTGAAATTATTTTAACACCTTGTCTGCAAATCCAAGAGACACTGGTTATTTAGGAGATTAATTAGTTTTGAGACAAATCAATATAGTAAAATAAACTAAATTCTAAGACCCATTCATCAACAATATATAACTCATAACTAGATATTGCTTGTGACGGAAAAAAAATCAGATATTTGTTATCTGTATGGGCAAATATCCGCCCCACGAGGTGCCTGTAGAATAAAGGAACAACCGCTTTGTAAGAGTAAAACCCGCGAGGCTAAATAAGAAGGCCCGATAATGGCCCAAGTCGCTACTCCGGTCACCGAATCCATACCCGCTTGACACTAAGCGATTCTGACACGTGTCACGCGATAGCCACCCGCCGGTAGTAGGCAATCTTACGACCAGAGGAATATTGCGCAATCCATAATCGCACTAGTGATAAGTATTCCGTATCTGCCACTTAAAGACGGGCGTTACCGGCCAGTAGCTTACCGCACACGCGGCAACATCCTGGTCGTCCCTCGAGGAATCCAAATACTCATCTGATGGTCAGATCCTCCAGCCCTTAACATATCTCTCGGAAGTAATGACATGAAATAAGTACGTCGGTTACTAGCTGGTCGTCATCAAGGCAATCCCTCTCCACCACTATAAATACGAGAAGCAACACTCAGACAAGGCATCCAAGATTCGACAATAGTACTCAAGTAGCCTAATCCATTCTCTCCATTCACTTGCTTTCTCATAAACATCTCAAAGTTCTTCTGATCCTCTCAAAGTCTCTGACTCATCGTCTTGGAAGTTGGGAGATAGGAGTCTGATAGTCACAAATCAAACGACAACTAGCTAACCATATCAACACCATACGATCACCACCTCATTGCATAAGAGTTCTCTGGTCTGATATATCTCTCATCCAACGGTAACGAGCTGACCGTAACACCCGTCCAGCAGTAACTAGCTGGCCGTATCACCATCCTAATACGACCACCTCCTTACCGCATCACTCACCTAGTGATAAGACGCTAGGCGTATCGTCATCATCCATCCAACAATCCTCACCGTCCGATCCACTTACGACCAACACCTTATTGCTAATCCCTTTACGACCAGCACCTTATCGTAAGTTCCACTTACGACCAGCAAGTTAACGACAATATATCATCACCATCACCCTTGTTAGTACAGTAAGTATATCACTACCGTGGGGATCTGTTCCGACAACTCCACGAGCCGCGACACCTAAGCACTCCGACGACGGTTACCTCCCTATCGCCCACTTTCACTTTAGTTATATTTGATCGAGTATCTGACTTGACCGTCGGAGCCCCCTTAGGCCGGCACTATCCCGGTGTCCCAGAGGCTTCACGATTTCTTCTCTCTTTTCGCGTGCAGGTTCTTTTCGACACGTACCCGGTCCCCGAAGCATCCGACCCGACCCGACAAGACTTTTGACCGTCGACCCGTTGACTGTCAGACTTTCCGACCCGTAGACATTTTACCGTCTACAATTTGGCGCTAGAAGGAGGGGGCCAGCCACTAACTACCGAAAAGACAAGCACCATGGAAAGAGACATGTCCAACGCTTTTGTGGATTTCTCATCACATCTTGCTGCACTCACTGGCCAGATGCATGAAAACGCCGAAAGATTGAAAGCTTTGGAGGAGGAGAACACTACTGTCCGAGCAGAGAACATGCTACTGCAAGAAAGAATTACCGAGTTGGTGGTTCTAAGAAGACAAAGTTTGGGGGACAATCGACCACCTCCCAGCAGTTCAGAAGCAGGAGGACCATCTAATCGCCCAACACCCTCTCACAACACTACTACAGGCTTCACCACCAGCCAAGTGGGGACAGGATCCGCAAGTGCTCCGTTCATAGCTCCAACACAGACCTTTCAACAAGCTCTCACTCAACAGCAGACCATGGCTGCTCCTCTTTACTCATCTTCTATTATTGCTATGCCTACCATCTTCCCTATGCCTACTCAACCCACCATGGCTTCTAATCCCTTATTGTTTTCACATACAGGTACCCCTTTAGAGCAAGCTTTAGCAAAGAGGCTAGCTGAAATGGAGGCCCTGATCACTAGAATTCTAGGAGTCCCGACCCCCTTCAAGAAGAGTCTTCCTCAAAGTTATGTTGATTCTCCGTTTGTCGATGTAATTGCTCTGGTGGAGATGCCCAGAAAGTTCACTTTTCCCAACATGAAGATGTATGATGGCACCTCTGATCCAGACGATCACATAGCCTCTTACAAACAGAGGATGTTTACTGCTGCGATTCCAAGGGACTTGCGGGAAGCGTGTATGTGCAAGAGTTTCGGGTCTAGTCTGATTGGCCCAGCTCTGCAATGGTACACCAACCTCCCCCATAACTCAATTGCTTCATTTGCCCAGCTCATAGACACCTTTGTCGAGCAATTTGCAAGCAGTAAGAAGCTAGAAAAACTCTCTGGCGACCTCTACCGAATCCAACAACGAAGAGGTGAACCACTCAGAGAGTATGTGGGAAGATTTAATCGAGAGAAGGTGTCAATTCCTTACTACAACCAGGAGACAGTAGTTGATGCATTCAGGAAAGGATTACTGCCAGATGGGGAGTTGTACAAAGAACTCACCAAGTTCAATTGCACAACAATGGAGGATGTTCTTTCCAGAGCCTGGGTAGAAATTAGGTGGGAAGAAGACAAAGCCCACAGGAACAGATACTACTCACAGGAGGATACGTCAAGAGACCGTCACTCAAGAAGATACGAACGACGGTCAGAAGCCAGGAGCAATGATCAGTACCCAACCAGGCGACCAATTCCAAGGGAGAACAGGAGGCCATTCAACCCTCCACCTAATCGTCAGAACGAGAAACCGCAAGGACCCATCCGTATCAAGATTCCAGAATACAACCTCAACATCGAACCAAGTGAGGTGATTGTAGTAATGAAGGGGATGGGTAACACGGTAAGGTGCCCAGGGAAGACAAAGACGCCAAGCGACAAGAGGGATACCACCAAGTGGTGTGAACTCCACTCGGACCATGGGCACACTACTGCAGATTGCATTGCCCTCAGGCTTGAAGTTGCTGAGCTTCTAAAGAGGGGTCACCTCACCGACTTACTGACAGATAAAGGCAAGAAAACAATGTCCCAAGGAGACGCCCGACCTAAAGAGCCAGAGGAGCCGATCCCGACGTTGACTTGCAACATGATCCCAGGTGGCTCGGAAGTGAGTGGAGTAAGCCACTCAGCAACCAAAATAAGTGCACGAATCGCAGCAAATCCAACTGCCCACTCGACAGAGGCGTCAACCCTAACTTTCACCAAGCAAACCATTAGCTTCGTTGACAACGAAGTTGCAGGGCTCGTCAACCCTCATCATGACGCTTTTGTCCTCTCCCTCACTATTGCAAATGTGTTAGTTAAGCGCATACTCATTGATAATGGATCCTCCACTAATGTCTTGTTTCTTTATGCCTTGCTAGGAATGGGACTAGAAGAGTCAAGCATCTGCCGACGATTTACTGTCCTTATAGGGTTCAGCGGAGAACAGAAGTATACATTAGGAGAGATTGTGCTACTGGTATATGCAGGAGGAATCAACCTTAGCACCACCTTTGTGGTACTGGACTGCCCATCTGCTTATAACATGATCCTTGGAAGACCTTGGATCCATGAGATGAGGGCAGTACCATCAACATACCACCAAGTACTTAGGTTCCCAACACCTTGGGGAGTACGAGAAATCAAAGGAGACCAAGGAGCCTCCAGGAACTGCTACAAGAACACGATGAATGCTCCTAAGAAGCCCTTGTAGCAATTACAGAACGGAACGCCCCTAAATTCAAACCTCAACCAACCAAGTATGGAGGAGCTAGATGAAGTCCAAATTCACCCTGATATACTAGAGCACAAAGTCAAAATTGGAGCACAACTACCTCCTACTCTCAGAGAAAAACTCATTGAATTCCTAACCATTAACTCTGATTGTTTTGCTTGGTCTAATGCAGATATGACAGGGATAGACCCCTCTATAATAGTTCATGAATTACAGGTAGACCCTTCCCATACCCCGGTCAGACAAAAAGGAAGGAAATTCGCACCAGAACGCAACAAGGTGATCCAGAAGCTACTTGAAGTCGGATCTACTTGAATAAAGCTTGCCCGAAAGATTCCTTCCCGTTACCCCACATCGACATGCTGGTAGACGCCACGGCCGGACACGAACTCTTGAGCTTCATGGATGCATTCTCAGGTTACACCCAGATCCTTATGCATCCAAACGACCAGGAGAAAACCGCCTTCGTCACGGAGAGAGGTATATTCTGTTACAAAGTCATGCCATTTGGACTAAAAAATGCAGGTGCCACCTACCAGAGGCTGGTAAACAAAATGTTCGTCAACATGCTAGGCGACACTATGGAGGTCTACATCGATGATATGTTGGTCAAGTCCTTAGTAGCAGAACAACACTTGGAACACCTCAAACAAGCATTTGAGGTACTCAGGAGGTTATATGGTGACTCAAAGGGGGATCGAAGCTAACCCAGATCAGATCAATTCGGTGATGGGTATTCCTTCCCCGAAATGCATCAAGGACGTCGAGAAGCTTGCAGGTAGAGTGGCGGCACTTAGCCGATTCATTTCTAAGTCTTCCGAGAGATGCTACCTGTTCTTCACCACTCTGCGAAAGGGAAAAAATTTCGAGTGGACACCTGCATGTGAAGAAGCTCTACAGCAGCTGAAGAGATACCTCACTTCTCCACCTTTGCTCTCCAAACCAAAAGATGGAGAGAAATTGTTCATATACCTTGCTGTTTCAGAGACAGCCGTAAGTGCAGTACTCGTTCATGAGGAAGACGGTAAGCAGCTGCCTGTCTACTACACAAGCAAGTCATTGCTCGATGCTGAAACTCGATACAGCCAACTAGACAAGCTAGCCCTTGCCCTTGTTACTGCAGCCAGGAAGCTGAGACCTTACTTTCAGTGCCACCCAATTGTAGTGGTTACAACTTTCCCAATGAAGAATATTCTTCACAAACCAGAACTGTCTGGGAGGTTAACCAAATGGGCAGTGGAGTTAAGCGAACATGACATCAGCTACCAGCCAAGGACAACGATCAAATCTCAGGTACTGGCTGATTTTATTGCTGACTTTACACCTAACACCTTAGTGCAGGCACAAGGAGAATTGCTCCATCTACAGGAACATAACCAACTCACATGGACCTTATCAGTAGATGGTTCCAGCAACATGAACGGAGTTGGACTTGGTGTTGTTCTCACTTCCCCAGAAGGTGACCTAATCCAACAAGTAATAAGGTGTGGGTTCAAACCCACCAACAATGAAACAGAATACGAGACCTTAATCGCAGGAATGAACCTGGCAAAGGAGATGGGAGTCCAGAAACTTGCAATCAAATCAGACTCCCAACTCGTAGTTAACCAGCTACAAGGAACCTACCAGGCCAAAGACGTAAACATGGCAGCTTATGTGTCACATGTAAAAAAACTACAAGGCCAGTTCACCGAGGTTAGTTTTGAACAGGTACCCAGGCTCGAGAATGGGCACGCCGATGCCTTAGCCAATTTAGGGTCATCAATTCCAACCAAGGATGCACAAACAATCCCTCTCACGCTACTTTAGTGGCCGGCAGTATGGAAAACAAAACCTTCAGAAGTAGTAGTAACACATGCAGGAGAGACCTGGATGACACCAATAATCAGGTACCTAACTAACGACGAGTTGCCACAGTATCGAAATGAAGCTAGAAGACTTAAAGCCAAAGCTGCAAGGTTCTGCGTCATGGACGACCATCTCCTAATGAGATCATACTCTGGGCCCTACTTGAAATGCATCACCCAAGAGGAAGCCAAGTATGTCCTCAAGAAGTTGCACGAGGGGGAATGCGGTAACCACTCTGGCGGTCGCAGCCTAGCCAACAGAGCACTGACTGCAGGTTACTACTGGCCAACTATGAGGACAGACTCTATTGACTATGTTAGACGTTGCGACAGCTGCCAGAGGTTTGCCCAAACTTCCCACCTCCCGCCAGAGAAGTTGAGTACAATTCTATCTCCATGGCCCTTCATGAAATGGGGGATGGATATAGTAGGCAAACTACCAACGCCCCAGGCCAGAGAGTCTACATGCTTGCTGTCACAGACTACTTCACCAAGTGGGTGGAAGCCGAAGCCTACCACCAAATCAGAGACCGCGAGGTAAAATGTTTTGTTTGGAAACATGTCATTTGCAGGTTTGGAGTTCCCAAGGAGATTGTCACAGACAACGGTTCACAGTTTATCAGCTTTGATTTCCAAGACTTCTGTAAGGAGTGGGGAATCAAACTAAACTTTTCAACTCCCCGATATCCTCAATCTAATGGGCAAGCAGAATCGTCAAACAAGACGATAATGAACTCACTGAAAAAACGACTCAAGAAGGCTAAAGGAGCATGGGCTGATGAACTACCAGGAGTGTTGTGGTCGTACAGAACCACCTCAAAGACCCCAACTATGGAAACCCTATTTTCCATTGCATACGGTTGTGAGGCGGTAATACCAGCTGAAACAGGATTCCCCTCTGCCCGATACCAATGGACCACAGAAGAGAGCAATTGGGAACTACTTAACCATAACCTGGATACGGTAGACGAGGTAAGGGACATGGCGGCAATCAAGAATGCCGCATACCAACAAAAAGCAGCCAGACATTACAACAAGAACGTCAGGATTCGTACATTAAAAGTACTGGGTTCCGAGGAAAGTATTTCAAAATACTAAGGAAACAGGAGCTGGCAAGTTAGCCCCTACTTGGGAGGCCCATACCTCATTACCAAGGTAGTGGGACAAGGAGCTTACAAACTTCAATCAAAAGATGGCCTCAACATAGGCAATAGCTGGAATGCCATTCACTTACGAAGGTACTACTTCTAACCCTGAAACTTCTCCTATTTCGCCTATTTTCCAAAAGATCACTTACTAACTTGGGCGTCGGAGGGTTGTTGGCTACGCCAACAACCACCCCTCACTATCTACGTGTGATGACAGGAACTGTCTCTAAGACACAACAAAGTAGCAAAAACAATAAGAGGCTGGACGTCAGAGTCGAAGTCCAAACCACCAGAAGAGTTCCGCACTTCGACTGGGGGGCCTGAGGATACTATAAGAAGACTATGCAGAAACACAAGAATAATACGGGTTAAGCAACCCTCACCTGTCCAACAGGCAACTAAAATAACCAAACACCTAAGTTGAATGACAACAACGAGTTCAACGTATTGTTCATCAAAATTAATTTAGAAGGAACAAACTCCCGCACTTATTCCTCAAATTCAATGTAATGTTCTTTAAATCTAAAATATCACTTCCAATGTAAACAAAAAATCTAGAAATAAAATCTCAAGTATTTATCCAGTACTTACTTGTGTACAAACTTTATTTCTAAATCAATATCGATGTCATTTCACTACAAGGGCATCTAATTACTTGTCTGGAGAGGAACAGTAAGTCGCTAGACGATCCCAAAACACAGTAAGGTGCTGGCCGTATCCCTTATATGAGTTAGGATTTATAATCCATTCAAGTTGGGACAACAAGCTGCTAGCCGTCACCTGAATACAGTAAGGTGCTGGCCGTATCACTTGTATAAGTTAGGATTGGTAATCCATCCAAGTTGGGACAGTAAGTTGCTTGCCGATGCCTGAACAAAGTAAGGTGCTGGCCGTATCATTTATGTGAGAAAGGACTGGTAATCTATCCAAGGTGGGACAACAAGATGCTAGCTGTCACCTGAACACAGTAAGGTGCTAGTCATCTTCCCTTCATAAGACGATATCAAAACCACCCAACTAAAAATCATAGTACCATGTCTTTAAAAGAAGAATCACAAAAAAATCCAGTGGGTTCACCTGAACCATCAAAATACAAGAAGTCTAGTTGAACCTGAAGTCAACTCTACAAACAACATATTTCCGACGCGTGTTGTCCGAACAAAAGGGCTGAGCGCCTAACGACACACGACGACATGCACTCTAGGACCGTATACTCCTACTACTATTGAGGATTCCATGAAATGGAGTCTTTTTGGCCGTGTTAGGGGTTAAATTAAGTATCAACCAGGCCTTACCCCCGAGAGCTAATCTAAAACTCTCTAATTCTAAGTTAGTCTCTATTGAAATTAGGATCGAAAAACTTCCTCGATTCTGTATCTATGGTGGTCACATAGGGCATAATATTAAATTCTGTTTTACCATTATGGCCTTTAACGATCTCCTTAAACAGAATTTGTCAGATTCGGTTCGTAATCGAATATTGAAAGAAATGTCTCCCAAATACCCGGAGACGTTTAAGGTCCCGTTCTCTACGAAAAACCCTTTAAAATAGTTAGGATCTTTTGGCAAGGACTTAATTCCCAAATTTACGGAACTCAATATTGAAAATGAAAATATTAATCCGGTGGAAACAGTTTGTGCTAAGCACCCTAATATTCGAACTAATTATGGTAATCTTATTTCTAATCTTTGTCAGGCAAAAAGATCCAAAATTCAGACGGAGAAGGGCATTACCTCAGTTTATTCTAATAGTCTCTATAAGGATGCATCTGAAATTCGACTATTGGAGAAAGAGACGATTCCGAGCACAAGTGATTACATTGATGAGGATATGCCTCTTGTTGATGTTCGAGTGAGGAAGCAATTCAAAAAAACGTCAAAACAAGCATCACAAGGCAAAGTTGAAGAAAGGGTCACGGCAACCCAAATGCCGCAACAGCCATGAGTGCATTTGCATGGAATTGTCGGGGTTTAGGGAACGCCTCGACAAAAGATACTCTTTCTCAGTTCCTAGGAGCAATCCGGCCTTCATTGGTTTTCCTCTCTGAAACTCGTTTAATTAATTATAGTCATTTTCCTTTGTTTAATAATAATTATTTGTCTGAATAATTTCATGTCCCGTCTGTGGGACGTAGTGGAGGTCTGCTTTTACACTGGTCTCTAGAATTAGATGTTAAAGTGAATTCCCACTCTTGTAATCTTATTCATATTACTATTATTAGTCAGAATAATCCGAACCCTTGGATATGTTTTGCATTTATGGGCCTCCAAGGGTCCAGGACAGACCTCTTTTTTGGTCGTCTATCTTGACCAAAATTCGTAATATCGATAACCAGTATTGTTGTATTGGTGACCTAAATGCTATTTCCGCAAGATCGGAAAAAATAGGCAGCTCTTCTAATATTCCTTTCATGACACAATTTCAGAAATTCATTCAAGATGCAAACCTTCTGGATCTTGGTTTCAATGGTCCGGGATTTACTTGGACTAACAGCAAATCGATTCACCATCTTACTAGAGAACGTCTTGACAGAGTTTTGTGTGATGCAAATTGGCTTTTGGAATTTCCAGAATCAGGGGTGTTTCATCTTCCTAGATACAACAGTGACCATGCTCCTATCTTGCTTAAATTCAAAGTACAGGGTCAAGTTCTTCACACCATTTCCAAATTTGAATTGTTTTGGACAAAACATAGAGATTACGAGTCTCTTTTCAAAACTGAATGGGAAAATAGTGAGGGAGATCTTCCGGAAAGGCTACAATGCACTACAAACTCTATTCAATACTGGAGTAAGCGAGCTTTTGGTTTAATTAAAAACAGATTAACAATTTTAAGGAAAAGACTTGCTGATATTCAAGCAATCAATCCCACAACAGACTCTCTTTCGTTGGAAAGTACTTTACAAGAGCAAATCATTTTTTTGGAAGAAATTCAACGTACAAAATCTGAGCAACGTTCTCGTTCAAATTGGGCCAAAAATGGCGATCGAAACACAAAGGCTTTTCATTTATCTGCGTCTATCAGAAAACAGAAGAATCAGATTCATCAACTTATATCACATTCAGGCCAACAATTGACTAATGTAGAGGATATAGCAACATAATTTATCGATTATTTTTAGAATTTATTTCGGGCTGAACCAATTAGTTCACCACCGATTGAGATATTAAATGCTTATAAAGTTATATCGGAAAATGAACTGGACTACTTCTCAAGAATTCCTACAGCAGAAGAAATTAAACCCGTAGTGATGGAAATGGGATCGATCAAAAGCCCGGGGCCAGACGGATTACCTTGCTTTATTTTCCAAAAACATTGGGACATAATCGGACAGGAACTCACGGCTTATATCCAATCGGCATTCCAAACAGGTTCAATCGATCCTTCTCTCAATCTCACTACTTTGGCCCTCATTCCTAAGTGTAGAAATCCGAGTTTAGCTTCTGATTATAGACCGATCTCACTTTGCAACTCAATCTATAAATTCATCACGAAACTTATTGCTAATAGAATTCGACCTTGTCTTGATGAAGCCATAATGTGGACCCAAAATGCTTTTGTTCCTAATAGACAAATTATGGACAATATCATTATTACTCAGGAATTGCTCCATTCTATGCACAATTCCAAAGCCAAAAATGGTGCTTTTGCTCTTAAAATGGACATGGCTAAAGCATATGATAGAGTCAATTGGGACTTCCTCAAACAAGTCCTTATTTCTACTGGTTTTTCGGGTCGCATTCTTGATTTAATTATTTCATGTGTTACCACCTCTAGATTCAATATCAAGCTCAATGGAAAATTGGTGGGTGATTTTCAGGCCATTAGAGGCCTGAGGCAGGGTTGTCCCCTGTCTCCCTACCTTTTTATCCTATCCTCCCAGTCCCCCCCCTCCTTATTTCTCATTATCAACATCAAAATATTTTTACAGGGTACCAGATTAATCGGTCCAGTCCAAGCATAACACATTTGCTTTTTGCTGACGACCTGATAATCTTTGGGAAAGGTACTAATCATAATCTAGATTCTATATTACACATGATGAATAAATATGCAGATTTTTCGGGACAGAAAGTAAATTTCGATAAGTCTTCTTTATACTTCAGCAATGGAGTTTCAGATGAAATTAAATCTGCGTCCGTCTCCCAATTGCATGCTCCAATAATGAATGATCAAGCTAAGTATCTGGGTGCATTAATCCTCAAGCCAGGAAACAGAATTCAAAGTCACCAATGGTTAGTGGAGAAATTCAACAAGAGTTTATCAGGTTGGAAACAGAAATATATTTCTCAAACAAGTAGAACTGTTCTAATCAAATCAATTTTGGCTGCTTTTTGCACTTACCCTTTTAGTTACCAAATTTTACCAAAGCAGATTATTAATCTTCTTGAAGTTGCAGGGAAAAGTTTTTGGTGGGATCACTCTCTTGATCACAGTAAGATGCATTTTATTAAATGGGATATCATTTGTTCCCCCAAAAATCTTGGGGGATTAGGTATAAGAAATCTTCAACTAGTTAATGAAGCCCTTGTAGCTAAAATGACATGGAGATTATTGACAAACTCTAATGCTATATGGGTCAGATTTTTAATGTCTAAATATTATAAGAATGATGGTTTCTGGACTACTGAGAGACCTTCTTCCATGTCTCCATTTTGGCCATCGATCTTAAAAACTAAGAACACTATGAGAGATAACATTCTCTAGCTAGTGGGTGATGGAACAAGTATAAAAACCAAGACAGACCCTTGGGTTCCAAATCTCCTGAATAAAGTTCCTACTTTAATTATTGATTTACCTTCTAATATCTTCTGGGTCTCGGATTTGATAATAAGTGACAGTAATACTCGGATTATTGAAATTCTCAATACATTTTTTGACACTCTCAGTGTGCAGGCTATTCTTAGTATTAATATTCCTCAGATATCACGCAAAGACACTTTGATTTGGTGCAAAACAGAAAATGGGAAGTTCAATACAAAGTCATATTATTCTGAGTTGAGTTCGCGTCCAATATTAAATCAAGAAGCTTATGATTTTCCTTGGAAAAAATTTTGGAAGATAAAAGGTATGAATCCAACCATCCAGCAGTTTATTTGGAAAGTCATTCACAATGGTGTTGCTACTTTAAGTAACTTGTTTGATGTGCAACACAAATGAACCAGAAACAACCATGCATCTCTTTGGAGCTTGTCCACTCTTTAAACAACTTTTAACCCTCACTGGTGAAGATTTTCTACAGAATATGGGTGAAGATTTAGTATATAATCTAAAACAGTGCTTACAGAGTAAAGAACTTGAACGAAACTGGTTTATTTTCACTTATCTCATTTGAGAATGGTGGAAAATGAGAAACGACATGCACTTTATTCATAGACCAGTAGATCTAACCCGATGTTGGTGGAATACGAAGAAATCCCTAAGGTTAGTTCTTCCTTCTCTTGATTCTTCTTCATTTTCTACTAACCTTGATGCAGAGAACTGGAGCCATCCTCACGAAGGAAAAATTAAAATAAACTGTGATGGATCTTACAAGGAGAGTCGAGCATCAGCAGCTGTAGTTGCAAGAGACTCTTCTGGTGTGATAATAGGAACGAAGAAGTTAATCTTCAGACCACGATCGCCGCTCCATAGCGAATTTTTAGGTTTTCGGTTGGGTTTAGATCTAGCCGAAGAGATCGGGATAAATGAATTTATACTAGAAGGTGATAGCAGGGTTTTGGTAGAGCTATTAACGTCCGTTGATCTCCAGGCCCCTTAGCGATTGATGGATGAGATTGCTGCTTTGCGAGATCGCATCTCGACTCGACACGTCACCATCCTTTATACTCCCCAACATTGCAATCAAGTGGCTCACTTATTAGCGACAGAGAATTTGGTCCAAAGTTTGGCCGAATAGTCCTTTTAGTCCTTCTCAGTTAATTTGCATGATTTTATCTTACTTTTGCTTTGTAAAACTATGTTATCTTTTATGAGATTTATTTTTGAGGTAATTTCTAGAAAGGTCAAAATAATATTGAAAATGAGTAGAAAAGCACAAAACATTTGAAAATTATTATTCAGGTCAAAAAGTGTGCAAATACTAAAATACCCTTTTTTGTCATTTTGTGTAACTAAATTCTTTTGTTTTTCTTTAAATTTTAAATCGATATAACTTTTGTTTGAGATGTCGGATTTCTATAAATATTATATATTTAGAAATGATTTTTCATTAGCTTTCTAACAAGATCCACTTTCAATACTTTTTTTTCAAAAAAAAAACCCAGAAAAAAACGGCGTTTTTTTCCTTTACGTTTTTCTGCAATCGTGTTTGCAGCAATCTGTTATGCAAACGTGTTTTCAAAAATCTGTTATGCAAACGTGTTTGCAACAATCTGTTATGCAAACGTGTTTGCAACAATCTGTTATGCAAACATTTTGTAACAATCTGTTATGCAAACGTGTTTGCATCAATCTGTTCTGCAAACGTTATGCAAACGTTATGCAAACGTGTTTGCATCAATCTGTTCTGCAAACATGTTTGCAACAACCTGACCTGCAAACATGTGTTTGCATAATATAAACTGCAAACTATGTTTGCAAAATATAGATTGCAAACATGATTTGCAAGTTTTGCAGAATATAATCTTGAGTTGCCAACTCCGATTTGCAAATCGAGAATATAAACTAAGAGTATGTGTCTATGAAATCTTGAGTTTGGAATTGATTTCATCATTCATCATAAAAATTCATGAAGCACAAAACAATATGAGTTAGATGAATAAGAAACTTCATATCCATCTAGAAAGGGATACATCATCACATTTGGCCCATTCAACCCATCATCACTGAAAAGTACTTATATGCCAACACAAAATAGTAGTTTCATTTAGCCCATTTCGTTCCGTTTGGTTCATCATTCACTGAAAGTTTGAGTTCCTGATTTTCTTGATGAAGTTTTGTGAAGTGGGTCCCTAAGCTGAAGAAAACCTGTAAATTGTCAAGACATTTCAAACATGAGAAAGCAAATGATCAGAGGTCTGAATTTACTATCCATCGACAATTCAAGACTAAACGAATAATGGAGTATATGGAAATCGTGGATATAGATTGTTAACAAAGAGAAGGATTGAAGACTAATAACTGACCTATTGTATACATCTTGTGATAATTGACAATATCGAATTTTCGCATCTTTTCTTTGTAGTAGAATTTCTGTAGCTGATCAATTCGACCGTTATGGAAGTACTTCTCGTCGATCTTCCATGGTTTTAGATCTTCAACAAACTTTGCAACGGATTGTTGGGAGTTTTCTGGTGAGCTTCATATTGGTGGCAACTAGAGAAACCTGTTCAGACACAATACAGTTTAGTAGCAATTAACGAAATTTCCCCATATCCTTCTTCCATACTGCTGGAATTGGTTGAAGTTTTACTCAAGGTCTACTCAAAGTAATTTGTTGTTATAATCCCTTTTGTTGATCCTAGATAACTAGAATTCAAATTATGGAAACTACATGGTTAGGGTAATCAGTCTCTGAGCAAGATTATGTATAAAACTATAAGAAAAAAGCAAGATTATGTATAAAACTATAAGAAAAAAGCAAGATTATGTATAAAACTATAAGAAAAAAGCATTTCTCTTCATTAGTGAATCACCATTCAGTGAAGTTATAACAATGATCATGTTTTCATCTATCTAAATGACAACCACCTCAGATTTCTATTCACAAGGCTTCCAAGTTTTTCTTATACCACTTTTTCTTGTGAAATGAGTTGTCATAATACTGCAACACGACAAGACTATCTTAGTAGGTATTTTTGGTCGTCATAAAGTTTAAAGCACTTCACGTTTAAGTTGCATCTGGAAAGCAAACTTGGTGAAAACAAAGGAACAAGACATCATCACCAGGTTAAAGTGAACGTACCGTAGTACACTCTATCTACCTCAAGCACATCAATCTGCATATTATCAAACAACCAAACAAATTGAAGTTCACTCTGAGTATAAGAAGATACTATTGTTTATCTAACTGGAGTAACATAATTAAAGAAGTCGTTCACTAGAAAACAATTGGTAAGCAATTTAGAGAAGTATTATCGGTAAAAGGCTGTTAACTGCAACATATGATACACACCAGCATTTGTATCGTCCTCCACATTATATGCGAACTCTCCTAACACGCTTGACAATACTGGCACTGCCTTCGCTTGTAAGGTGTGCGGCCTATACCTAATTACCTCTATCAAAAAATTTAGTACTCTTTCCACTTGAATATCTTCATTTCATTTCCACTTTTGTATTTTCAGTAAATTAACAAGTACAATACTTAGTTTTGGTGAAAAAGTTCCAAGTGATTTAATCTTCGTGATCTATATCAAAAGATAAGGGCTTTCTAACCCTAGGCTATGATCACCCAATTTGAATTTTAGAAAACAAATAATTAAAAACAAATGATGACATACAGAGACTTGGAGGCCAATCTGTTGAATGTTGTCCATGAGGTCTTGGACTTTGTTTGGATCATTTGATCTGGTCCGCATGAGAGGTCTTCTTATCTTATCCATCAGAATTTCCATTATCACCACCCCTCCTCTTCCTCTTGAATTGCTTTTCTTATTATCACCAATTAAGAGAGGAACACTGCCTGACAAATTACCCAAAAAAGATGAATTCAAACCCTAACAACTCAAATACGGTTAATCCAACCCCAAAAACACATAAGACTGAATTCATCCAAAATCGACTATGTTAATTGTTTAGTTTGGAACTAAATTTAAAACTAATTAGAATAGCCAAACCCAATTGAAACATAATTGAAATCAGAAATATATTGCAGAGAGAGTGTGAAATACCATTTGATGTTGTAGCTGTAACTGAGAATGACCTTCTGAAGTTGTTGCAACTTCTGACTGGGAGATGGAGAAGATGAAGTTTTGTTGAATCAAGAAGAAGAAGAAGAACATGAAGAACAAGAAGCATCTAAGAAGAAGAATCGGAGAAGAAGAAGGAAGAAGAAGAAACCCCTAAAATTTCAGAACTTTTTAGAGAGAGAATCGATTTTTGAGGGTGGGGTTATTTTGGGAATGAAAATAAGAGAAAGTGACCTTATTGATAATTATCAATATTTTTTCAAACTTTATCTATTATTACACATAAAACTTTGGTAACTTCTACCTAATAAAAATCTAGTTTTTTTTTTGGTTAATATTATAATTTTTTGACCCTAAAAAGCCATTTTCCCTTTATTTTTCCCTCAAAAAAATAAAATAAAATGTCGCTCACTGAAGGGCAACATAATCCCTAAATTTTTGAGAGGGAGAGAGAGACAGAGGGTTTAAGGGTTTAAGCAGATAGATGTGTTAATGGAGTATAGGGAGTGTTCAGTGACGAATTCAACAACTCCTTCAAGTACTAAGAAAACCCAGACATCACTTGGAAATTCGGCGATGAGAAAGAATCCATCAAGACGTTTTTCTACAAAGAACGACACAGTATTTAAGTCTTCCATTTCCTCCTCAACAATCCCTCCAAACAACTTACCACTAATTTTAGATCAATCACCAACAAGGTAAAATTATCTTATCAGTTTCATATTAAATCTCAATTTTCGATCCATACTTCACCAAATAGGGTATTAAAAACCTTGAAATTTATGAGCATATGTGGTTTTATAAACATTCTAATTTCAATAAAATCATTCTGTGATATTATGGATATGGTATGATCTATAAACGGCAATCTAGTAGCCTATTTCGATATATGTCATATGACTTATATTGACATAGCGGTTGATATGATGAGTCTGAAGGATAAAACAGTGATATAGCGGCTGATACCGGGTGCTAACATCGGTCATCATCACCCCCTAAGCCAATATGCTATCGGAATTGATATCAAGAATACAATCTTCATTCTTCACATATTTGACCAAATGAACTTATGATGAAGGATGCCAATCATCCGAATGTACTCCTGACCAAAATTTCGATATCGAAAATAATTAATAGTCATTGTTACTATTTACTAACTCTAACCTTTTATGCAATTTAATATATGTTTATACTTAAAGGCTGTTCACTTCTTGATCCACTTTAATTTGTTTTCGTAAACTCATTCCTAAAAGTGAAATAGCAACTCGAGTTATACTGAAATTTCGAGTGAATTTTCTGCATGAATTCTCATTTTGAATTCTTTCACAGAGATCTTCCGTCTCCAACTGATGAGATAAATAGAGCTAAAACGTCACCGGTATGTCTTTAGTTATTTCTTGTTTGCTACTTTGATTTTGGTATATAGTTAGTTCTTTATTAGTCAACATAACCTCACTATTAAGCTTTTCAATGAAGGTCCAAATGAATCAACCTTGCCCGAGCAATGCTATGATTCAACAAGCCAAACAATATGCAGTTGCACAGGCACAACAAGATGGGTCTACAGGAAATTTCAGAAGCTTTGATTCTCCATTTGGTAATTTTCTTCTTCCTGTAATTCCAACTGTTGCTGACTTAAATAAATAGCTTCAATTTACTTGTATTACCTTTCATTAGCCATCGGTTTTATGTTTATAAAAAGGATTATAAGGCAAACCTTCTAACACCATTATAGTTGTATTTAGGTTGTATATTATTATAATCTTAGTTTCTAGAAAGATTTACTTTTTAGTCATAAAATCACTTCTTTGTTATCATCTCGTAGTATGTAACAGTTATTCTTGGCCGCTTTTGACTTTCATGATTGATATTGTGTAATCAATTAGCTCAGTTGTTAGATAACTAGGAACGATTTCTGGAAATGAATATGGTTATAATGGTTTAGTATATTAGTGGTTGCTTTCTATATGCATCTATTGTATCAAAATTTGCCTATGGTCTCCTTTGCAAATACTGTCAAAGACAATGATGCCGCTCTGGCAGTAAATGGCTTTAGTTTATATAGTTGGTGCACCACCTCCCCGATTTTCCACATTTTTGAATAGTACGGGAAACTTTGGTGTTTGGTGATGGAAATAGTTAGGTTCTATTATATACCAATGTATCATTTATATGCTAATTCAGTTGACTAATTATTAGTGTATAATTTATATGAAATAGCCATATTCTATAATATGATATGTAGTATGTACATATGTATCTAGATAATGAGGGTGCCTGTTGCTGCTCCTCTATGTTCCTACCTCGTTTGCCCCTCGTCCCACCCCACTTTTGTCTCTATCGACCTTGACAAATTAATTGTCCCACTACCCAATTCATAAGATAATTTCGCTATTTAAATCTTCCCTTGAGGTTAAAATATTTGGGTGTGTATGAGGCCCTCAATGGTTTGCTTATTCTTGCAGGATGCATTAAACTGATGTTTAAACTTGGAAACAAGTGAACGTGAATGCTAGTTGACCATTGAGAACTCGTTCATTGATCAACTTCATTCATCATTAAATTTGCAGTCTTTTTCAGACATTTTCATGTCTACTAGTACTTGCAATGAATGTTCACAGCGGGATTAGCATCCTGAGTGGTATTTATTTTTTGGGTAGAAGTAGAATAGATCATTGATGAAGAAAAAGTGTATATAGGTTAGTTGAGAAGACCAATCACACAGCCACAACATAGAGAATAGAACAACTACAAATGGCTCAAAGCCTAATTAAGGCAGCCCAATTAATAATTAGGTCCGAGAACACCGTGTGTTTTCTTCGTGGCTTGTTGTTATTTCAGTAGAAAATGGAAGCTTTAGCTTAATGGTTGTTTCCTCCACTGATTCATACAAATCATCCATCATCCTCTGGTTCCTTGCAAGCCATATATTCCAGATGATTGCAGCTGGAATGCATACCTTGAAAAAACTTTTCCTATCAGTTCCTTTCTTTGTTTTCCATCCTTTGGTTAGCTAGTTGATGTCAAATGGACTCAAATCATTCCATTCTTGTGGGAGCAATCTTGTCTTGACTTCAGAGACAAAAGAGCAATGCAAAAGCAAGTGATTTGTGGGCTCTTAATCGTTTTTACACATTGAGCATCTATTGGAGTTGAAGGAGCCCTGTTTGATCAGTTTATCAATAATCGGGGCAGAGACTTGTGCAGGATTGACTAAAGGATAAGGAACTTCAAAAGTTATTGTCTTATTACATAAATATGTCCCAAATGGATCACCATTGTTCCTCTAAAATTTTGTAGAGAAAATCGACAGGGAAGCCCTCACTGAAGGGAGACCAAATTTTTGAATCTTGAGGAGCTACAAGGTTGTTTGTAGACCAAATTGTTACAGTAAGAAGCTATGTGAGCTCTGCATTTCGTAATTTCTTATGGGTATAACAAGGTGAAGGTTCCACCTATCTTCTTTGAATTCACCACCCATAGATTCCTGGAACAATTTTTTTTTCTTAGAAGCCTTCTCTGATAGTTAATGTTGTATGATCCTGAATAATACGAGTAAGGGAAGGTATTTTTCTCTGAAGGCCTTTACTCTTACTATAGATTTGATTATGAGCAAAACATTTGTTGTTAATGCAAGAGTTAATTCCTATTTGACCCCCTACTTTGTGACCAGCTTTCTTTATGACCCTCTATTTTCTGTAAATTCAAATATGACTCTTTTTTTTTAATGTAAATGTCAAAACTACCCTTCCTATAAATATTTTTTCAAAATAAAGTTAAATGAAAAACATGAATTTCCACCTCACCTCTCTATCCACCTCACATCTCTCTCTCCACCTCACCCCTGTCTCTCTCGAACCTTACATTTCTCTACAACTCGCCTCCCTCTCTCTCTCAACCTTACCTTAAAAAAAAATCTCTCATCTCTTTCTCTCTCTTAACACTCCGGCGAAGGGACTTCCCTTCGCCGTAGATCGGTCTGTTGAAGAAGCGTTTTGAAAAAATAAGAAAATTTTTTGAAGTGTAAAGACTTGTTAAAAATGGTTAACTTTGATTGACTAGTTAATTTTCTAATGGTTATAAGAAGATAATTTTGAGTGAAATTTTTCGGTTTCTTTTCTTTACCCTAGTTCTGCCACCACTTTTTCTCCACTCCGTTAATTGTTATCGGCGGCCTGGCAAAAAACCATTGCCGACAACTTTTGATTCATTTTTGAATCTTTCTTCTCCTCCACTCATCACGTTCGACCACAATTATTTTTTTCTCTTTATTCCTTCCTCTCCCTCTCTATCTCTTGTCCACCCTCTTTAACTCCCATCTTCTTCTCTCTAGCAACTCCAGTAGGGGATTTCCCATTCGCCAGAAACAGTAGTTCAAACTCAATCTTAGTCAACCAAATCTACCACCCATCGTACTTTTTTGCAGCCTGTATATTTTATTCGAAATTCTTAAAGTTATCCTACCTAAATTTATAAATCACGTTCTGAAGTGATGTGTAATACATGTATAAAAATCCACCAGGAATCACATGTCTAAAAAAATAAAGTTTTGTCAATAGAAACATAAATAACTAATAGAGGACTAATCTACAAATTCGAAGTGTGGAAGTAATATAAGCTTATCTACTATCAATTCACTCTATCTAATAAGGGGCCATATGGGAAGCTTGTCACAATGTAGGGGGCCAAATAGGAATTAACTCTTAATGCAATCGTACTTTTATGAGATTATCCTTTATCATAAAGTATTTGTCTCCTCCCTCATCTCTATACCCATTTCCCAATTAGAACTTTGTTCATCAATTCAAAATTCTTTATGCTTAAGCCACCAATCTTCTTACTCTATAGATTTTTGCCTATGTCACCTAGTGTTTCTTTCTCTTATTATCTAGTGATCGCAAAAGAAATCTCTTATAATCTTCTCGACTTTCTTTCTGGTAGTGTAACGCCCCAATTCCAGATTTCCACGTCGGCCGCCACAAAAACCTAAACTTAAAGCATTTCTCTGCAGAATAGTGAACATAAACGATATACTCATCGAATAGACAAATAACATCGAACATGAAGCTCATTACTAACAATAAATCAGCTAACGAAACTTTACCAAGTTTTCAAATCCCAAATGATATCTCTAAATCATCGACACACATGTTGGACAAGATCCAATAAGAGCAAAAACAAGTACTTAGGAGATACAACTCCAAATAACTACCTAAGGAAAGAAAGAAGACTGCTAAGCAAACTCCTCCAAGGCTAACTACGACTCGAGCGAGTGGCACTTCCCGATTTCCTTGGCCTGAAAAATAATAGGTTGGGTCAAACCCCAACAAGTAGATTTCGAAACTTCTAAAGCCTCAATAGATAGTTTCAAGAGCTACTAAAACAAATAGACAACCCCATGACATATAATGGTGTTCATAATAAGTATTGAAGTTGTGACCGTTATGATAAAGTAAACCACATTTGTAACAAACAATCAAAAGCGATATGATAAGGTAGTGTTCACCGGGGAAATCAGATCCTTCATCTGAACCCTCTCCATAACCCCCATTGTATTAGATTGTGGTCCACAAGGCTACCCTTGTGTTAGCGCCGACCGCATACGCTCCATATCTAGGTTGTACCTCCGTACGCCTTTACCATGAGAACCCGTCGGTCATCGCAATAAACATCTGGTAGAGAGGGTCTACCAACTACAAAATTCCCACAATCCTCCACCAACTCTATTACATCACACACATAATAGCATCACACCACAACATACATAAATCAAAATCATATTCGCCAACATATTATGACGTACTAATTTCATACCAATGACGTTTTGCAAGTAATGAGCTATGTAGGATAATAGCTTACAATTCTCATATCATATTGAATTCAAATACATATTCAAATATCTACATAAATAATGTTATCTATTAGTGAGAGACATCTAATTATAGGAGTTCTATGTTAAAATCATGACAAATAAAGGGGGTTGGCCCTAATTACATGAATGTAGCATGGGAATGTTAATAAAGATTGTATGGGTTCATCAACCATATCCTTAGGGCATTTTTCCTTCAAAATCTAACACTTAGATGAGGTTCAAAGTGACCTAAAAATTGGTTTTGTAGAAGTGATAAATCTACCTTAATCTAAAGCAAAGAAGACCCCACATGAAGAACGACGAAGAAAAAATCACCAAGCTTTAATCCCTCCTTCTTCTCCTTCACTTTGCCTTAGCTTTCTCTCTCTAGATTGCCCAAACTTTCTCTCTCTAGAAACACTGCTGGGAAAAAGAAAAGAATAAGATGGGTGGTGGTAAGGTTTAACGGATTTGAGGGTAGTTTGGTAAATAGGTGCCCCAACTCTATTAATGCCCCAAATCAGAGAAGGTAAACGGGGGGAGTGATTTCCTTAAAGGTTGGTTGCTAAATGCACCCCCAATTATTACTCAGGGGTGTTACAATCTTCCCCACTAAAAGAAGATTTTGCCCTCGACATCGAACATATTCGACAAGCGAAAAAGATAGGGATAACTAAGTTTCATATCATCCTCGCGCCCCCAAGTAACTTCTTTATCATTGTGATGATGCCACTGAACCTTGACCGTGGGGATAGTCTTTTCAACGAAGCACATGCCCTCTACGATCAACGATGCGAGTTGGTACCTCTTCATATCCTGCATTTGGTTGGAGTTTTATCATGGTAGTCAACCACCGAATGTTGATCCTCATCTCTCACATGATTTAAAAGCACCGAAACATGGAATACATCGTGCACTCCTGTCAAACTTGCAGGCAAGTCGAGACGATAGGCTACTTTGCCCACTTTTTCAACTATCCTTAAAGGTCCAATATATCTGAGAGCCAAATATCCTTTCTTATCGAAACGTAAGACACCTCTCACTGGTGACACCTTCAACAAGACATCATTTCCGACGATAAACTCCCAATCCTTTCGTCACTTGTCTGCATAACTCTTCTGACGACTTTGAGCTATTTGGAGCCTACTCCGGACCAACGCAAACTTCTCAGAAGTGTCCTGAATCACTTCTGGTCCCTTTAGTTTAGCATCTCCTTCTTCCGTCCGACATAATGGTGATCGACAAGGTCTCCCGTGTAATGGCTCAAAAGGTGTCATGGCAATGTTAGATTGGTAACTATTATTATGAGCAAACTCTACCAAAGGCAAGTGATCATGCCAACTACCACCAAGATCTAATATTGAGCACCGTAACATATCCTCGAGTACTATGTTGACTCTCTCTGTCTGTCCATTGGTCTGAGGGTGAAAAGTTGTACTAAAATGTAAAGATGTCTCCATAGAAGCCTAGAAACTCTTCCAAAACCGAAAAGTAAAGGATGAATCCTTATCTGACACAATAAACACTGGAACTTCGTGCAACCTGACTATCTCCTTGATATAAAGTTGTCTCAATCGATCTCCACTATCCGTCGTCTTAACTGACAGGAAGTGAGTAGACTTAGTCAGCCTATCAACTATCACCCAAATGGCGTCAAAGCCTCGACTCGAATGCGGTAAACTGGTGATGAAGTCCATCGATATATTCTCCCATTTTCAGTCTGGAATAGGCAACGGTTCTAGAAGTCCAAACGGATGTCGATTTTCTGCTTTCACAATCTGACATGCCTAACACTTCCTGACATGTTCAACAACATCTTTCTTCATCCCTGACCATCAATACCGCCTCCTCAAGTCTCTGTACATCTTGTTACCACTAGAGTGAACAATGTACTTATTCTGGTGTGCCTCATCTAGTATATCCCGTCTCAACACTGGGTCTGCCGGTATAAATAATCGCCCTTGATAACTGAATCCCGTCCCAACATTGGGTCTCAACAATGTACTCCAAGTCCGAGAAGATCGGGACCTATCCTAGTCCTAGACGGACTAGGATTCCTGGTTCAGGAAGGTTGGAACACCTAATCCGGGTTGGACTAAGTTTCTGTCCCAAGAAGCATAGAACGCGACTAAGTCGCGTCTTGGACACGTCCATAGCGCGTCCTGGAGCGGGTCCCGGTCGCATCCTGGACGCGACCCGGCCACTAAGGTCGAGAATTTAGAAACATCTAAATCTTTATCTTCTTCTTCCTTCTCACGTAGTTGTTGTTGTATACTCCTGTTTTTCATGATTCAATCATCAAAAACAATGATTTTTAAATCTTCTTTTCAAAATCAAAAAACTAAAATCATAGTTTTCGAAACCCTTTTCGAAAAACTCAAAATCTAAGGTTTCTATGCTTTGAAACCCTTTCAAAACTATGTTTTGATTACGTATAGATCTAATTCAAACTAACCAAAACGTGTCCGGATCTCTATTCAAACTAGTCTCTCTAATAAATCAAGTTTGAATATAATTCGTTCTAGACAAAACTAGTTACATGCAAACGGCTCTGATACCACTGTTGGGTTTTGTACGTCTCTAAGAATATTAATCATCTAACTAACGTTGTAAGGGGAATCTCAAACATCATATGTTTAAGGCTAGCTAACCAGGATCATATGCATGAACTAATAATGAATTAAAAACTGAAAGAAGAATACCTAGATTCGCTTTCCCTCGAACCAGATTCCAATGACTTTATCCCGAAGATGAGAGCTCCAATTGTCGCTCCTCTACTTGAGACACCCAAGTAAATAACTTAATTTCCCTTCTTTGTTGTCTTCTAGAACTCCATTGAAGGTTGAGAAGAAGAACCATTCTTCTTTTGACTAATTAGATAGATTGAGAGTTTTTTTTTTTCTCTAAAACCCTCTCTCTCTCCATTTAGTTGTATATTGTGAGAGAGGTGATGTTTTCTCCTGAGAAAAATCCATCCCTTTTTTGTTCTCTAATGACCCTTATATAGAGAAACTCTAATAGAAGTCTCACTCAAATTAGGTTTCAATAAGAGTGCCAGAAAAGATAAATACCCTGAATTTCCCTTAATACCCTTTTAAAGAAAATTAGGGTTTCCCTTAAGTGTAGCCGTCCAGATCAACCTACTATGGGATTTGTCTGGCCGGTCCACTTGCCTAGGTCGGCCATCACATGGCCGACCCCTTTAACCTTTCTCCGGGCACCCCTTTCGAGCCCGGTTCTTTCTATCTTTGTTCTGAATTGCCATTCGAACTGCTTTAGCCTATTTAGTTGGATCATATCCATCTATAGGCAAGCTCCCACTTAGTCAACTCTCTCCGGTCAAGCCACCACTCTTTGGTGTAACCCGTTGTAGGATCCAGTCTATTTTAGCTGCAAATTACAAAAGTAATCCGACGATCGTAAGCGGCTTCTACCTAAGCATTACGACCCCTAGTTGGACCGGACTAGATGATCTTCTGGATAAAGTCATCGTTATCTTAACTGAAAAATTGAACGCATTGCCACATTGGTCGAAGGACACTCCTTCGGAAGGACACTCCTTTAGACCGAATGAATACATCCTTCAGTAACATCTACAACCAAAAAACAAGTACAAAGTGGTAGTATGGTGTATAATTAAATACAAGAAACAAGGGGCAAGCATTGTGGGTAGTATATTGATTAGAAAATTTGCGGTGCCAAAAGCGTCGAGCCAAATTTTTTTAGGGAGGTGGCTTTGATGAAGGACGGTTAAGCCCGTTTCAACGACATGTCGTATTTTACGTTCGGCAATGCCATTTTGTTGTGGTGTATGTGGGCAAGAAAATTGTTGAGTAATACCACAATTATTTAACTAGTTTTTGAAAGAGTTTGAAATAAATTCCTCACCACCCTTTACTATACAAAATACTAATTTTTGAAGTAATCCGATTTTCAATAGGAGAAAGAAAATTTATGAAAATTTCAGGCACTTGATATTTTTTGATGGAGAAAGAAAATTCATGTAAAACATGTGTAATCATCTACAATAATAACAAATAACTAAAACCTATACAAGATGTAGTAGGTGACGAACCACACAAGTGGTAATGGAGTTTAAATAAAGGCGTAGTTGCCCGATGAGTCGAGGGGGAGTAAGGGACGCGGCGATGTTTAGATACACAGCTTGGATAAAGAGAGGAATGGTTACTAGAGGTAGTGGCAACTTCATTATTATTAATAATACGAGAAAAAATGCGATTATTTCAGTGTCCGACGCGCATATGCCATGCATTAGAGGTAAATTTAGTCCTTACAAAATTAAAAGGTAGATTATTTAAGGAATTAAGAAGAAGAAGTGATGTTGTCGAGCATTGATATATGCCACCTCTCTTACGACCGTGAGGACATGCTTCCCATTTGCTGATTCTGTACAGAAAACAAATCACGGTTAAATGCAACAAAACAATCATTACCAAAAGTAAACTAGGAAACAGAAAGTAGGTTTTTCGTGATTGAGGGAACATGAAACACATTGTTGAGAGCAAAGGAAGAAGTGGATGACTTTAGAGTGAGCTTACCAATATTTCTTACAGGTACAAGAGAACCATTTCCTACAACCACTTGATCAGGTCCATAATAAGAATGAAAGTTAGTCATCATCGATGCATCACTAACCTTGTGACTTGAGGCTCTTGAATCTGCATAAACACGTGGATCATATTAGGGGTTAGTTTGATATGCAAATTATTTTTGGGGAACATCACTTTGTTGATAATTTTGATTTTGCGTTACTACATAAAGCAGTTTTCCCTGTTCATCCACAAATATGGAAGATGACATATTCGGATAAGGTGAAGGGAAAGCCAAGTATTGATTTTTGAGGCTGATTACCAAAAGAACAAGAAAATTTTGGGTTTGTAGTAGACCAACCACGACCAGGACCGTTCCTCCCACAGCGAAGTCTAAGGCGAGAGAAACCAGAAGTAGAAGACCGTGGCTGATTTCCTTTGCAAGTCGGGGTCGATGGCTCCTGGATTTTATCCATCAAAGTCAATGGCTAAACCAAAGAAGATTGAGATTGTAGTAAGGATAACCTTATCTCGTGATAAAATAATAAAGGCAACAGTTGCGCAAATATTGGGAGGTTCTCCCTAGTCTCAATGGAAGTCACGAAAGAGGTGTAGTCTGATGTGACACGAAAATGTCACATTTGGAGAGCCTAACCTGAATTAATTAGTCCTTTTCGAGTGTTATCAATAATATTTTATGTGTTTCTCTTGTTAGGTATCATTTTTGGAGTTAAACATGTAATCTGGAATAAGAGAGCAAATTATCACTATCATTTCATGTGCCGAAAACGAGAGAAAAAGACTTCAAGCAAATCAAATGACAAGTATAGTCAATGACGAGTCCGACGGTGAAAACGATATTCAATTCGAAGTTCGGACGGGGAAGATATGAAAGAAAGAATCCAAGGTCTTTATTTGAAGACACTCTCCTTTGTTTCTAATTTGAAATCAAACTCAAGCCCAAAGACAAGCCAAAAGCCCACAAAGAAAAAGAAGAAGAGAGAAAGGAGTAAAGATTTTATGGGCACCCTCTCTTTATGGATCCAAGTCAACAAAGTCTAAAGAATTTGACTAAATTTTTATCTAGGGTTTTAGTAGTAGAGAGGTTACTATTCATCTTCTTCTTCATTCATCAACCAAGCAACCAAGGAGGAGAGAGAAAAGAAGAGGTTAGGGTGTTCTTGAGCTCTAAGCTTCTAGGGTTTGAGTGGAAGAGAGGAAAAGAGAGAAGAAGGATGTAGGAGTAGCCGGCCTTAGCTTGGCCAGCCAAGCAAGGCCGGCACTACAAGAGCTTGGGTGAGACAACCATGGAAGCTGCTCGGGTGCACGGCTGCCTTCACGGGACGCGGCTGCAAGCTGCTCAGTGCACGGCTGCCTTCACGGGACGCGGCTGCAGGTCGGACTAGCACGAGACAGGATGCATCCGGCTCGGATCTAAGCTATTTTGGCCAAAAACTTCATACTTTGGCCGAGACTTGTTTTTGCCGGATTTCTAGGGTTTCTGGCCTCTTTCTTAGCCGGAAACCTTAGGGCTTTTACTCCCCATGTCCTTGGTTAACTACCCATGTGGTTTGATTTCATTTTGGGTTAGAAATTTCTAGAGAGAGAAAGCTAGAGTTAGCTTTAATGGTGGATGTTCTTGAGATGGAGAAGATGATGATGGTCGCTATGGGGAACCCTGAATTTGCTAAGAGGAGATCGGCTGCACCTTAAAGACTCATATTTTTCGACGATCTTAGCCTCGAAATACATCGAAAAAGGGGGATTTCTCTCATCATTTTCTTTCAATTTCTTATTCAATCACCATGTTTAGCTAACTTTAGTGTGTCGATTATATGAGATGAAATGTGATGAATACGTGATTATGTTTAATATGATTTGATGTTTTGATTATAAATTGATGCTCATTTATTTCGATTATCGTTTCGATCGTATTTTCATGTGTCTTGTCAAGCACTTCGCATAGTTAATAGACGAAACGAAGTATTCGATGTCGATCGTAGTCTAAGTCATATTTTCATGTGTCTTGTCATGCACTTCACATAGTTAGGCGACTAGACAACACCCTCGATGACTCGGATTTAACCGATTATGACGTTTGTGTTGGAATATGTATGTATCTAATACAACTATGTAGTGTTTTAAGCTGAATCTCAAACATCATATGTTAACACTAGAATACCTAGGATCTATAGCATGAACTAATCAATGAACTAGAAGTGGGATAAATACCTTGAACGCGTTTTTCCCTTGAACCTTTCCAATCGCGTGTGAAGATCGAGAGCTCCAAGTGTCACTCCTCTACTTGAGACACCGAGTGTGTTGACTTGATCTCCCTTCCTTTCAGACTGCTAGGACTTAATAGAAGGTTGAGAATAACTCTTCTTCTTGACTAGATTGATAGAACGGGAGCTTTTTCTCTACAATCCTCTCTCTCCACTAGTTGTATATTGAGAGAGAGAGAGAGCTGTATATTTTTCCTTCCTTAGAAAAATCACAAGAAAAATCCACACCTTTTTTGTTCTCTAATGACCCTATATATAGAGAAACCCTAATTAGAATCATATTCAAATTAGGTCTTTCTATTTTCGGGTCACAGAAAAGATAATTACCAAAATACCCTTTTAGGGTATTTTGGCCATAACCCCTTTAGTGTGGCCGGCCAGGGCAGCCCACTATGGGCTTTACATGGCCGGCCCACTTACTTTGGTCGGTCATCATATGGCCGACCCAAAAAGCCTTGCTCCGGGCACCTCTTTTAGGCCTAGTTCTTTCTATCTTGTTCCGAATCTCTGTTCGAACCTTTTCAACTTATTTAGTTGGATCCAATCCATCTTTAACCTGTTCCCGTCTAGTCAAGTCTCTCCGATCAAGTTACCACTCTTATTTGTAACCCGTTGTAGGATCCGGTCTATGTTAGCCAGGAATCACCGAAGTGATCCGACGATCATAGTTGGCTTCTAGCAAAGTGCTACGAACCCTAATTGGACCAGACAGGATGATCTTCAAAGTATGGTCATCGTTATCCTAGCTGACAAATTGATCGCATTTCCATCTTGTTTGACTAAATATGATCTCCGGATATACGTAGTACGTAGAGACATCTACTTTAGGAGTCGAACATCGATATACTTTAAAACATTAGATCGGACCACACATAGTCGTAGGTTTATCACATCGGATTCTCGGTTCGACACCTCGCTCACTTATCTGTCTCCCGACTCTTGTTGCCTCCCGACTCTTGTTCCTTCGACATTTCTCTCAAATCTCTCTCGCCCGTTTTACTTATATTGTTTAATTAGTTTGCTTGCTTTCTTGTTTTGTTACTCTTTCAATCCAAAACCCCCCCATTTATCTTTGTTCCTTTCCTTTTTAGTCTAAGTTAGCTAGTGATACCTAGACCGGCGAACGAGACTCCTTTGTTATCCGAATCACCTACATATCCTTGGATCGACTCCAGTTTTACCGGTTACTACTTGATACCTCCGCTTGGGTGTGCAACCTTTTTGGGTGCATCATAGTCAGAGCCGGGTCCTTTGAGAGTATGCATGACAAGTTCGGTGTCAGGGACTGTTGCATTGGAGGCAACAATGGCATCCAACATTCCTTTGATCTTACCCACATATTCGGTCATCGGTGCAGTGTGATTTGGACAGTCTGAAGATGGAGTAATAGTTGAGACTTGCATGCCTTATTTTGCGCTGAGAAGGTGGACTCAAGGTGAGAAAAAAGACCATTGGTTTTCGAAAACTTCGGTATTTGGGAAAGAATCGACAGTGAGAAAGTAATGTTTAACGGACTTATCAGAGTACGATCCACACGATTCCAATGGTGAAATGTCGGATTTGGAGATGTTGATTTATGGAATCGTCTAAGAAAAGTGGTGGTGGTGGTGGTGGTGGTGGTGGTGGTGGTGCAGCATCATTAGAAATGAAATGTGATGATCCAAAAAATGGTCATCAGTTTACTAAGGTTAATAAGTCAAGAAAAGGACCAGAAGCCCAACGAGTAAGTCTCTAAGGTTCACACATTATTCATTATTTTAATTGCAAAGGCAATCTGACTATCTTTAGTGTCGGAGAGGTTTCCGAGTTTCTTGCAGGTTTCACGCCATGTTCGTGAGGAGCGGATCTAGATTCAATGCAGCAGTCTCACTATTCTCACTGGTTTCAGAATGACAAATTTTGACATCAACAAAACGGAAGAGGTCTTGTGACTTCATGATGTTAAATACCTGCTTATTTCATGTAAAAAAGTAGGTGTGGTCCAATTTAATTGAGACAAGAGGGACCAAGTTGATGAGAGAGGGAATGGTGGTTGTGGGAGAGAGATGGTTGGGCTGTTGTTGATCGGCAAAACCAGAGGAGTTGGTGGTGGTTTTTGTGGAAACCACTAGAAAGCTTAAAGTTGAGATACCATAAAAGAGTGAGAAGTCGTGGTTGCCTCTCTTAGGCAAATTGACGTGAATTTATAGATTATTGTAACTGTTTTACATGACAACAATATAATTTTTTACGAAAATACAAAATGCAATACTGAAAATAAAATATTGCAATATTGAAAATAAACGGTAAGAGAGATTTGGTCTTATCAGAGATCATAATATATAAATCATATTACCGAAATGATCAACTATTCATCAACTTCTTCTCGACTTCACCAAAATTTAAAAGTCAAAACAATAGTTTTCTTCTTGTTTCTTCCCTAGTTAGACAACCAAGAATAAGAGATACAAAAATATTAGCTATACAAAAATGAGATGTTTTTTTATCTGTATTCGGTGAAGAAAAAGAACTGCATTTAGATCAAGGTAACGTAGGTATAAAACAACCAACAACTGGTAGCCCATTTGGTAAATGCATCTACTCCGCAATTCAGAGGTCTCAGGTTCGATCCCATGGAAGTGAAAATCCAGGAACATTGAAATTTGGTATAAATAAAGTAGTTTCTATGGGAATTAGACCATTTCGTCGTCTTTAGGCCATTTAATTTCGTTAGGCTTTACGCCAGTAGTAATTCGACAATTATTGTGCTTATCACATGATCAATGCCGTGTGAATCTCTCTTCTATTATTGGACATCGATTAGAAAACTAAATTCGACAAACAAATTAACTAGTAGAATACTCATATTTCAATGTTAGTCTATCTTATTTGAAACAAACTAGTATGAATCTCATCTACTCTCTTTGGGGCACCCCTATTTAAAGGGGGATTTGCCCCAATTCTTCATCCTGTTCTAGTTTCTTTTTAAAGAATTTCCCTATCTCGTTCAATATAGTTCAATTAATTTTTATTTAATGGCTTTTCCAAACAATGATTATAATGAATATAAAAAAAATGATAGGGCTAAGATGAACATATGTAAAGGACAAACGCAAAAACCTCTATTGATGGCAAGGGTAAAATTGTGAATGCACTAAAAGAGCTTCGGTGGAAAAAAAACAAGTTCATTTGGATGTTAATATAAAATAGGGGCAAGGCAGACAACATGTCATGAATTAGGGAAGGAAATAACCCTCAATATCATAAGGCCGACAAATTGGAGAAACAAGAAATTTTCGAGGTACAAAATTTTAAAGGGAAATTATGTTTTTTGTAAATTTTTTTGAGTACAAAATTTTAGTTTTTTTAAAAAATTCAGAGCAACAAAACTTCTTCCTAATTTTCGGCTACCGCGTTCGACCACCCATTTTTGGCTACCATCTGTAGCCACCCATTTCTGGCCTCCACCTCTATTTCTCTCATACCTCTAACCTCTCTCATTCTCTCTCTCTTTCCCTCCATTTATTCTGGCAAAGAAGACCCTCCCCTTCGTCAGAATAGAGAGAGTTTGAGAGTGAAATGGTAGTGGCAGGTGGTAGTGGTCAAAGGAGAAATATTTATAGTCTGCGATTATTTTCAGGGTGGAGAAGGAATGGCGGTGGGTGTTGGGGGAACAAAGACAAAGTAATAAAAATATTGCTCAAAAGTTTGTACCTCGAAAAGTATTTTTGCTCAAAATAAACAACGAAGTGGTTCTTGGTCAAATAAAGGCAACTTTGTATGACTAGTTTATCGTAATTAACTCTTATGGTACCTTAAGGAAAACTAGAAACGCATAAGAGCTTCTACAAAGGGAGCTTTGTGCCTCCAAAAAGTACAAGCTTTGGAGGACTAGAGCTCTAATGGTGCTCCGAATCTCCAAAGATTTAGAGCACTATGAACTGTGATGACCCTCCAAATTTGAAGGGATACTTTATTTTTGACACTTTTTTTACTTTTTGTTTTAGTTTTTTGCCCCTGTAGTTATTTTGTTAGTCCAAGTTTATTGTATGAGTTCTTATTTTCTTCTATTTAAGTCCCTACTTTAATTTATGAAGTTATTTTATGCCTTTAATTTTATTTTCATTATAGTAATTAGGTTTCATGTCAATTTATAATGTAGTTAATAGAAGAAATATATTGCAATATTATTTTATGGATATTAACACAACTAAATTTTCATTAATAGAAATAAAACAGTAAAATTCGAACAGAGACAAAGTTAACCGACAATTACGATTTCAATGCACATTATATAGTGGTGTTGGTTTTTATTCCAAAAACGTGGTGGTCCTTTCACATTCTAGAAAATCCTCGTTCTTCACCTATTTCCAAAAGTCTTGTAGCATTCGTAGTGATGAGTCATGAAAATGCCTCATTTGAATCTCTTAATTTGGGTTAATTAGTCTATTTCGAGCAGTTACTCTGATGAATTGTGTATTTCTCTTTCCCAGGTGTCTTTTATAGAGTTCGGTGTGAAAAACGAATAAAATCGAGATAAAGACGTGTTGGGGGTATTTTGGTCATTTGGTGGTATTAGTGCTCTGGAAATTTCGGCAAATATTGATACTCAGATGAAACTAGAGTTCAAGACGAACTCGTGGGCGAAGACGGAAGTCAAATCGGAGTCCGGATGAGAAAAATAGAGAGGGTCAAAGTTTTAGTTCAAACCGGGTGACTAAAGAACATCTAGTTACACGTGGCATTAATGTGACGGTTCAGATTAGATGTGGGATGTCTTCGGGCACAGTTGGGAGTATATCTTTTAAAGGGGCAAGATCAGGTACAACCGCGTATCATTTGTTGGGTGCTCCCGAGAGATCCAACGACCCATTTAGCTCGCGTGCATGTGGCTCTATCCGGATGCCCATTGCATGGTTTTAAATAGCGCCGGGAAGCACTGAATCATCCATGTTTGACAGTTCTTTTCCAGCCGATATTCTTCACGTGATTAAGCCCAATTTCTGAAACTCTTTCTTCCATTATCTCTTATTCAAAACGAAAAAGGAAACATGGATGGATATAAAAGATAGAGAAGGAAAGAGAGATTAATAGAGTGGGAGAAAAGGAAAGATTAGCAGGAAAGGAAAGAAAGAGAATTGTGGTTTAACCGAGAAGGAAAGCAGGGTCGGCCCTGACTTTTCGGTGGCCCGAAGCGAGGTTTGAAAATGTGGCCCTTTCTATCGAATTGTAAAATGTATTACATGAAAACCGCTAGTACTGCAAAATAATTTCATCATATTTATAAACAAAATAGTTTTTCTGATGATTACAATCACTGAAATTTTGTTCTTTTGAAATTTTTCGATGCAAAGTCACTAATAATCGTCGAACAATCAAGACTGTCAGACATATCCTTCTCAATTGATAATATAGCTAACCCGTTTAACCTTTCTTGCGACATAGTAGATCGAATATAAGACTTAATCAACTTCAACTTAGAAAAACTTCTTCCTGCAGAGGCAACGGTAACTGGTATAGTCAAAATAATTCTATAAGAAACCTATGTGTTCGGGTAACAACCTTTCTTATCTTTCAAAAAATCTAGCACTTCCATTGGTCTTTTGATCTCATTTGGTAAAAGACGCTTCAACACTTTCAGTTCAGAAAATAAGTCTAGTCCGTCTATGTCATATGACTCATTATGCTTAAAAAGGTTTCAAGCCGAACACATGAATCTCTCAAATCGCCATCATCTTGGGAGTTTAACTTTTTTAACTCAAACAGAAAACCAAATATTTCTTTGTACTTCTGGAATTGCTCGAATCTGCGCTTAAATGAACAAAGAGCATAATCTAATATGTATATGAAATAATAAACTAAATGCTTCTGCAGACGACATTGATGGATCTTCACACACATTCTCGTTAAACTGTTTCTTTCCTCGAATAATACGTTTTTTCCGAAATGTTGCTTCAACTCTCATCTTAATGGCAATCTCTTTAGCTTCAAACGTGGCTTCTTCAAACCCCACTTCTCTATAATCTTCAAGAAAACGAATGAGCTCGTTCAATTTCTTTAATGCCACATCAATATTTATATCTTCAATTTGAAGTGTTTTACTAACAGAGTTTACCGCAAACAATATATTATGCCAAATAACCATGCTCAAAAGGAATTCAAAATTTTCAATGTCTTGTTCTAATATATTTTCGGCACATGAGCTGTTTTTGAATCATCACTTGTCTCCACCAATTTTTCTAAAGTTCCTAGTAATTAGGATTAAAGATTAGGTTTTCATCAATAGTTTTTCGTTAACTTAATAAACCCTACACCATCTAGATATTGTCAATTTTGTTATTATATATAACAGGAAAGAGAGAGAGAGTAAATAAATAGATTTTTAGGTTTAGATTAATTTAATAAACTCTACAACATATAAAGATCATATATTTATATATAATAGGAAGGAGAGAGAAAAAGTAAATAAATAGTAGAAAATAAGATTTGTTCAATCTTAAATAAAGCAATAACTCAATGACTTTGAAGAATCCAAGAAGGGGACTAGGTGAGATGAGTAGATGACAATGGATCTCTCATCCCGTAGTGGAGAAGAAGAGGGTGTTCTCAGGTCCGATTTGACACTTTGACTTGAAGAAAGAAAATGATATTAGGATTTCATGATTTGGATGTTCAAATTTCAAAAAACATTTTTTTTCATGTCAAACAAACTGTTGGGCCCACCATTCATTT
Organism: Eschscholzia californica; assembly: GCF_041429995.1. NCBI lineage: Eukaryota > Viridiplantae > Streptophyta > Magnoliopsida > Ranunculales > Papaveraceae > Eschscholzia > Eschscholzia californica. The sequence continues at coordinate 24,711,132 of NW_028238461.1, forward strand.
AAAGATCATCAAATTTGGTGGCCCTTTTAACTTAACATTTGTTAAATGTGGCCCTTATAATTTTCTTAGAGAGTTAGGCTTCTTATATGCTTCTTAAAGAAATTAATGTCTTTGGTGGCCCCTAAAAGCCGGTGGCCCGAAGCGACGCTTTGTTCGCTTTGGCTCAGGGCCACTCTTGAAGGAAAGAGAGGAGTGAAGGGAAGATTGTTTAGAGAGAGAAGGAAAACCGAGACAGAGAAGGAAAGAAAGAAGAGATCTCGGGTTTGACAGTACAAAAAGAAATGGAGAGGACCAGTAAGGGCATCTTCCCACGGCTAGAGAGACAGGAAAAAAAAGGTTTAGAGAGAGAGAAGGAGCCTCCATTAACGATCAAACCCGAGAGCTAGAGAGAGGGAGAGTTTGAATTTTTTTTTGTCTTTGTTTCTTGTTCATATTTTAATTCTTCTCATTGTGAGAGAGAGAAGATTAGATAGAAAGAGTTAAGAGAGAGAGAGAGAAATACTGTAGAGAGAGAGATTGTATCAATTTTATCAAACTCAAAGAAAATTTCATTATCTTTTTTTTTCTCCTTTCTTTACTGTTCGGTTAGAGAGAGAAAGAGAGAGTATATTTCTGGTTTATAGAGAGAGAAAGAGAAGGTTTAGAGGAAGAAAGAAGGAGAAAACAGTAGAGAGAGAGAAAAACCAGTCGAGGAAACTAATTTTCTCACCAGGAAATGGTTTCCGGGAAGACGAGAAAATTATTTTCCCTAAGGGTCTGTTTGGCTGCACAGAGGGAAATTTGCGAGAAAAAATGTGTTTTCTTCTCCGATTCTTTTCCTTTCTTTAATGTTATTATTTCTCATTTATCCCACCATGATTATGATCTCTTTAGTGATGAGTAGCTAATTTTCCTTTAGTCTAGGGTTTTGATGAAGTTCTAATTATGCATATTACACAATTATTTTGATAAATTAAATGTTTCATGTATTGATTTCTTTCAAACTTTGTTCATGATTTATTCATCGATTAATATTCTTGAGTTGATTTATCATATTTAGATTGACACCTTTAATGATTTATACTTCTTAGTTGTTAGTCGATCATTGAATCGTGACTTGTCTTTCATTACCTATGCTTCTTGAAGCTTGATCCACCATGTTTAGGTTAGGTTCTTTAATTGTGGATACTTGCTAGTTGATAGATAATAGTTAGAGTTGATAAGAATTTAGTATTTTGATTCATAAAAGATATAAAATTTAATTCGAGGTCTATGCATGATTAGAATGGATTCTGAACCCTAGGCTACTTCTCCCATAAAATCATTTACCATTATTATTTGTCTTTGTTAGTATTATTGTTTGAAATTGCAAGAAAATCAAAATCTGAAGAAAATCCAAATTAGTTATAGGAGTCAGAATAGATTGACTTAGTCTCTGAGGAACGAACCGGTCTAACCGGAACTATTACTTGACGCCCGTATACTTGCGGGTGGTGACCTATTTAGGAAACTTTCTAGGCCCATCAAGTTTTTGGCGCCGCTGCCGGGGACTAAGTTTGAATTTGTCTTATCTTATTTCTATATTTGGAAAGTTTTATTTTTGGTAAGTTTTTATTTTTGGACACTTTGACTTGCTTTTCCATTTTTGGTGTGTAGAACGCTAAGGAGCAAAGGAGAAGGCGCAACAAGGAGAGGAGCTCAAGAAAAGAAATTTACAATTTTATTTTTAGTATTTTTTTTATTTTTGGTGAGAGAGAGACTTTTAGACTTTCTAGTTCTTATTTTGGTTTTAAAGTTTTGACCCTAAATTGGAGGGCTTTATAAATTGTAACCGAAAACCAAAACGAAGCCTCGGGTTCGAACACTCACGGGAGAGTGGCCCGGGTCGTCTGCAAGGGTCATCGCCCGTCTTGAACGGGAGGTAATTTCTCTAATCACCCACGAAGCCCCTGTCAGTGGGTAATTGTGTGTTTTTGTGTGCCTAATTGCTTTGATCGAATTGTTTAGTATAAGCATTCTAGTAAGGGCAATAACCCAATTGAAAGATAGGAGACGGATTTCATCATCGTTCTCTCGCCCAAATAGGTAAGAACATTCACGATCCTAAACCTCACCTAAAAACTAAAATCTGATTTAGACATTAGCCCCTAAGGTTTTCGAGCTCATAGGATCTTTGAAACAATTCGGGGACTCGATTTTTATTTGGACATTCCTAAAGGGAAAGTTCACTCAACTCTTTATAAGGTCGCCTCGAGAAGAGGAAACATTACCAGGTTGGACGGCTATCACAACGTTTATCGTTGGTCGTCTCCAAGAGTTGTTTGATCGTAGTACTTGGTTGGAGTAACCCTCATAAACATTATAGTTCAAGCTTTGTTACGAAATAGGAGCTGTCTAGATTTTTAAGGTAAATCTGACCAACTTGTCTTTCGTCTAGATTTTGTTTAGGTTGCTTGGTGGAGTCAGACTGATTGTGTTTGCTTTCCTCTAGGGTCTTCGTAGTGATTCTTCGGTTTTCGATTTAAAAAAAAAAAAAAAAATTTGTTGAGAATATCCTTGGTCATTGGGCTCTAGTTTATGCCCGATAGATATCGTGATAAGAGAGGTCGTTTCATCAGTAGAGAAATCCATCTAAGTAATCTTCTAGCCAATCTCTCTTTGAGTGACACTATGGGTGAAAATCTAAACCAAGCCAGGGATGGAAATCCACCTATGACACTCAGGGATTACATGAACCCTACTAGAACATCTCAACCATCATGCATAGAGTTCCCCCACTCCACGGCTCACTTCGAGTTAAAGTCGAGCATTATCCAAATGCTCCCACTCTTTCGTGGAGTTAAGAACGAGAATCCCTACCACCATGTTAGGGATTTTGAAGAAATCTGTGGGACTATAAGATTCCCCAATATGTCTAATGAAATAGTGAGGCTTAGGTTGTTCCCTTTCTCTTTATGAGAGAAAGCAAAATCTTGGTTGTATGCCTTACAACCTCACTCCATCACCACATGGGAAGAATTAACCAGTTTATTCCTTCTAAAATTCTTTCCTAAGCACAAAACCACCTCTTTAAGGCAAAGTCTTAATAATTTTGTGCAACAAGAAGGAGAATCTCTCTACAAATATCTTGAGAGATTTAAAGAACTGGAACTACAGTGTCCACACCATGGTTATGAAAAGAGCAGACTAGTCCAATTTCTCTATGACGGACTAGACTATCCCTGCAAGATAATTGATTTAAGTATTCACATAATTGATCCTATGAACCCTAGGTTATCTGCAACACAAGTAATTGTAGCAAACAAGATGTGAAATTAGAAATCCTAGTTTCTATGAACCCTAATTAATTCATGAAGAAGAAAACCCCAATCCCATTTATGTCTCAGTCTCGTTCTTCATTGAGCGATCGATCTAAACAGCATAAAAGAGAGCAAGAAATGAGAAAAGACATCGAGATGAGATTCATGATTTTGACATGGGTATATCCTTCACGTAAGGGGGAAGACGAGAAAGATGGGATTTGGGAAGATGAAGTACAGAGGAAGAGAGGAAGACAGGTTCACGAAATCGTAAAAGCACCCCTTTAAAAAGCAAATCAATATCTTAGTTTTTTAAAGGCACTCCTTAAAATCTAATCTATAGATTACTTTCTGATGGGAAAGAAAACAATTGTTTTCACTTCAGAAAGTCAAATTAAACTGTTTGATTTGGTTGTAGGAAAACCTGAGGTGCCTTTAGAGAGTGATATAGTAATTGGACTTTTCAGAGGTGCTTCTAGAAGTCTTGGTCTCATCATCTTCATTGTTGGGGTAAATGATACATGTTCTCTTCTGTTCTTTAAAATCATGCCAGAGACATGGAGAGAGAGTTGATGAAATTTGTGGATTTTGTTCGAGAGAAAGAAAATGAAGTTCAAGTTATGCAAGTGATACCATCACCATCCTTCAATTTGGTTTGTGATCTTCAAAATCACTTGCAATTTCAGATTTGGGTTGAATAAATCCCAATTTCACATTAGGGTTTTAAAACCATTAATGAGTTCAACAATTTTTGAGTATTCACCTACTCGATTACATGAATTCAAGTCTAGGAGAGAGAGGGAGAGATTAGATCTTATAATTCTTTTCTTAAATTACATGAATAATATGATTTATACGATTTACAAGGTCTTCCATGTAGTATTTTTAGAGATAACCAATGAAGGATGAAGAAGAAGCTGAAATCCCATACCTTGGTAGTTCTCAAACTTGATTATGGTTGAAGCCGTAAATTGGATGTATATTGATTCTAGGGAGATTTTAAAAGGCCTCCCCGTTTTTGTTAAAAGGCCTCCCCATGGTTTCGTTGAGTTAGTAAAAGACCTTTGACTTAGCGTGGTTAAAGGGCCCCCACTTTGAATGGGTGAAAAAAACCCCATTTAAAGGTGTATTTCACCCACATTAGGATTTTAGTTGTTAATTATAAAACTTCCTAAAACCCAAATCCCTAGAAATTCCTCTCTTTTATTCTTCTTCCCTCTTCTTCCACCGGAATTGTCAACATCACCGGCGACCATCATCAACGGGAAAAGTTCATCGGAGTTGTGCAACAATCTCACATTGTTGTTGCACTCCTAAACCACTTCTCTATCCCTTTCTAAACTCTTAAACCACCATGGATGAACCAAGTTTCAAAAGTTTTGGAGAAATATCAAAGGATCCTAAATCATCAATTTCTGGACAAGATTCAGTCTCCCAAAAGGTAGATGAACATATCCTAACACTTTTTTTCAAGTTATATGATATATTCGTTGGTTGTATGAAAATTTTTTGGTTGTTGAACACAGAGGGTATTTTCGGTCTGGTACAACTGAATTTCTGCCATTTTACGGCTCGAGGCCGCCGAAACTATGCACAGTAGCTACTGTGCAAAAACTCGGTGGGCTCGAGCCGAAAAATGGCAATAATTCGGTTCGGGGATTTTTGAGTCAACAGTCCAAAATCAGGGGGTAAACCCAAAAAAAATCCACTCTTGCCCAAAAATTAGTTGCAGGTCCAAATGTTAGTTTTTTTTTTCTTTATTCCCCTCTTGCCCTTGGACGACATGCTGACGTTTCCCTGAAAAAAAAAATGTCTGGTAAATAAAATAATTTACCAGTACACGAAAAATTCAAAGTTTCAAAATTTTGAAATTTTCAAACGAAATTTCAAATTCCCGCCCAACAAACATCTCTTCTCGGTAAATAAAATAATTTCCCGTACACAAAAAATTCCAATTTTCAAATGAAATTTTTTTTTCGAAATTTTGAAAATTTTTTGAAATTTCAAATTTTAAAAAATTTTCAAACGAAATTTCAAATTCCCGCCCAGCAAAAGTGTCTAGTACAGAAAAAAAATTTCCAGTAAATAAAATAATTTCCCGGTCACAAAATCTTTTTTTCGAAGTTTTGAAATTTTCAAGCGAAATTACAAATTCCCGCCCAAATTTTTAATTTTTTTTACGAAATTTCAAATTCCCACCCAGCAAAAATGTCTAGTACAGAAAAAAATTTCTAGTAAATAAAATAATTTCCCGAAAAAAATTTTCGTTTCCTGGGAATTTTTCGGTGGCAGTTCCGTAAATTTCTAAACAGTACACATTCTGATGGACGGGTTGTCAGATTATTTTTCAAAAAAAAAATCGTTTCCCGAAAAATTTCGATGGCAATTTTGTAATTTTCAATGGCAATTTTGTAATTTTTGATGGCATGAACAGTAAATACTTTATTTTCTAAGGGCCCTTTACGTAATTTTGACCCTCAAACTGACACATTGGACCTCCCTTTCATTTTTAGGCAACTTTGGGTGGGATTTTCATTTTGGTCCCCTTTTTGGACCAATGGCCCAAGTGCCCACCGATTTTTTGCACAGTAGCTACTGTGCATTTTTTCGGCGGCCTCAGGCCGAAAATATTACATAAAACGGTGGTCTCGGGCCGTTTTGACTAAAATTCTTTTTTCCCCTATAGGGCTTTGCTGTTGTGGCTTCTTCTCAACTTTCATCTCAAATTACTACAGACACTTGGGATTTTGGAGGTCCTAATACACAAGAAAGGTGGCATGATGCAGCCGAAGAAAACGAAGCATCATCGGAATTTGGATGTCTTAAAATTGGAAATCGTGAATGTGGAGAAGAAGAACCCAACCTTGAAGTTCCTGATAAGAAAGAAGAAAATCAAGAAGAAAATAGACCATATGAAGGTTTTGTCAGCATTGATGTTAGTGAGTATTTTCAAACTGAACAAGTGTTTGAAACGAGAGACGAGTTAGTTAAATGGGCAAAAGAAATTGGTATAAAAAACAAGATGGTTGTTATGATTGGTAAGTCTATTGCGCGAAAAGGTGGTAAAAAACCGAAGATGGATTTACGATGTGAAAGAAGTGGAGAGTATCGTTCTCATCTTAAGGCAGAAATAATTCCTAAAACAAAAGAACCGTCCACCAAAAAGAGAAAAACGAATACTAAGAAATGCAATTGCCCCTTCAAGTTAAAAGGAATACCGATAGACGGATACAAGTGGAAGGTGGAAGTTGTGTGTGGGATCCATAATCATCAACTTGCAGTGACCTTAATTGGGCATACACATGCCAATAGATTGAATAATGAAGAAAAAGCTTTTGTTGAAGAACTATATCAATGTGGTATGTGGTACAAAACCACGACAAATTCTTTCTCAAATAAAGAAAAAATTCAACGATAATACCTCGACAATGCGTACCATATACAACGAAAGGATACGAATCCGGCATAGTCAACAAGAAGGTAGAACTCCTATGCAACAATTGATGAAGTTGTTAGTGCAACACAATTATGTTTATTGGCATTCAATGAAGAATGAAACAGGGGAGATTACTAACTTATTTGGACACACCCAAAATCTATCCAATTGCTGAAGTGCTTCCACACGGTGTTAATGCTTGATTGTACATACAAAACAAACCGATACGGGAAACCATTGCTTGAGATTGTTGGGATGACTTCGACTATGAAATCATTCACCGCGGCCATGGTTTTTATGGATGGAGAGGCAGAACATCTATACACTTGGGCTTTGAATCGTTTGAGGACATTATTTCCTCCTAACTCTATGCCGAAGGTATTTTTGACTGATCGGGAACAAGCATTAATCAATGCAATAGGTGAAGTCTTCCCACATGCAGATCGTTTATTATGTACTTTCCGTATAGATAAGTGTGTGGTTGGAAAGGTTAAACCACACTTGAAAAACAAACCATTCCGAAAGTTCATGTCAATGTTTCGACTAATCATGTTTGCGGAAACCGAGGCGGATTATAATCGCGCTGTTGAAGATTTCGTCACAACGTGGTCTGTGTATGGTCTCCCTTGTGCTCACGAGATGGAAATCATTATGAGACGCGGTGAGGTGATATCTTTGTCACTCATTGATCCACAATGGACTAAACTCTCAATTATTCCTACTCCTGAGGTATATAACGAACTTCAGAGTTCTTACGAATTAGGATTGTTGTACTCCATGTGGGATATGTTGACCGGTCCTGAGAGAAAAGCCATATTAGAAATGTTGAGGAGTATTGTTTGTTCTTCAATGACATCCATGACAGAACTTTTGGCAAAATTGAAAACCCGAGGATCCCCGAAGAAACCAAGGAACAGAAAAGAGAAGGAAGCAGCCATATCTACTAAGAGAGATCCTTCTCGTTGGGAGTATGCACAATGTATTCCGGAAACATCGGTTCCATCGGTTAAAAGTGCACGGAAAGCCAATAGGAGATCTTGCGGTAGTGGTGATTCATTTTTACGTCTAATGCCTGAGGTGATTTATCCGTTTATCAGTACTATTACAAACGTTCCAGGAGACGGCCATTGTGGTTTTAGAGCCGTCGCTCTTGGTCTCGGGTATCCGTCGGAGGTAGGTTGGATTGAGATCCGAAAAGGTGTTCTTAATGAACTCGAAACACGTCCAGAGTTATACAAAGCCATGTTTGGGTCTTTTTATGACCGATTGTTGGTTTCAACCAACAATTTTGATATACCAGCTGAAGATGAGTTTTGGTATACACACGGAGAGACAAGTTATTTAATTGCCACTCATTTTAATATAATGTTGATTCATTTGGCGAAATATGATTCAACGACATTTTTACCTTTAATCACCGGTCCACCACCACCATCTTCCGAAGGTTTGTCTCAACCACATACAATGGTATGCATTGGTTATGTAAACAACTGTCATTTCCTTAATGTTAAGCTACAAAACGAAACTATACTTCCTCCGATTGCTAGGCAATGGTCTCGATACGCTACTTCAGATGCAAGAAGGTGGTTGACTATTTGCGAACATAAAATTGATAGTGGCGATAATTTCAATCCGCAATTGGAAGAAACTCCATCAAGTATAAAGAAGGAAGGGGACACATCATCGAATGCAATAACAATAGATATGGAATGAAAACTTAGTTGAAGTTCTTTTTTTTAGTAGTAACTGTTAGTTGAAGTTGTTTTTTTTAAAACGTAAAGCTATTTTTTAAACGTAAAGTTTTTCGATCAAGGTAAAGTTTTATATTTTTAAATAGGAAGTACTGTGCATATATTCGGTGGGCCCGCACCGTTTTTGGTGCTAAAAACGGCTCGGGCCCACCGAATATTTGCACAGTACTACTGTGCAATTATTCGGTGGGCTCGAGCCGTTTATGGTGCTAAAAACGGCTCGAGCCCACCGAATAATTGCACAGTAAGTACTGTGCAATTTATCGGTGTTTTCGCACCGTTCTTGGTGCTATCGGAGTTTTGTATCTCTCTCTCTTTTCTATCAGAGTTTTTGGTGCTATCGGAGTTTTGTATCTCTCTCTCTCTTTTGTATCTCTCTCTCTTTTCTATCGGAGTTCTTGGTGCTATCGGAGTTTTGTATCTCTCTCTCTCTTTTGGCACATATCAAAATATAACATTTCAACCATATAAAAAAACAACCGTTTTAACATATCAAAAGATAAAGTATCTAAAGCCGTTCAAAATATAAAAGTATCCAACATCATTCAAAAGTTTCCGACATGGTCTCAAAATACAAAAGTATCTAAAGCCGTTCTAGGTCTTCCTCCTGCCCACGGCCTTTGTTTTTGTCCTCTTCCTTGTATTTTCTTCCTGAACCCTCTGGGGTGCCTCTGGAAGTTGCTCCTCCCTCAATACTTGCTGAAGAATCTCCTTTCCTGCATCCACCTCAAACAAATCTAGTGCAGCAAGGGCATGCCGAATACCCTCTCTCTGAAAAAAAAATCAAGTCTGTTAACATGTATTTCCATCAATACTAAATAAAGTAGATTACATGCTTTATGTGTACTTACGTAGTGAGCAATCGAACCGAGTGAGCTTTGTGCTTGGTTCGTCTTCCAATGGATTGGGTTTTGGACCTTCGGGTGTGAAATTCGACTAAACCACTCAGCATATGTATCATCGACCTCCCAAGCCGAACTAACCCGTTGCGACCTGTCTTTCTCGTTGAGGATATGATGTTTCCAGTTATCCCAATATCATGTATGTTCTCCATAATCCTTTGCTTCACTCCTTCTCTTCTTTGTTGCTCTCATGGGCGCAGACAGAATATGTTGAACCACACCAAATTGCCTCAACACCCTTTCGGGTTGATACGGCTCGGCAATATCATCAAATACGATACAACCGCTGTAGAAGACGTATAGTGGGGAGATGACTCACCAATGCCCATGAGTCTATATGGGTCCCAAATAACCTAAATAACACAATTATTATACTAGATGCTCATTCAATGTCAAATTAACATGCAAAATACCATAGTATATAGAATTTTACCTCTCGCTCCTCCAAATCGTCGATCATCTCTCGGAGGTTAACCAGTCTGTCATCTAGATTTCCATGTGCATCATGCTCCGTCCATCTACCCATCAGAGGCAAATCCGGGCTAATGTCGAATTCCTTTTTCAAATCCGACAGACCAAGTTTAAAGTGCTCGTCAATCCATGCCTAAACAAGAAAACAATTATTACTACCAAGAAGATAGACTCCTAAATTAATCAACTTATAATAATGTGAGAAATACCTGGAGGAGGGGCAGATAACCCGCCATTTGTCCACCCTTAGTGGAAGCATGACCGAGCTGCCTATAAAGGTAAGAAAGCACAGCCGTGCCCCACGAATATTTAGGGGCCTTCGTCAAGTCCATCAAATATGTAAGGTAGCAAACAGGCACCTTCGAACCACTCTTGTCACAGAAAAGAGTCGAGCCCATAAGATGGAGAAGGTACCCTCAGACGCAAAAGTCTTTCTTCCGTGTGTCATCTTTGTCTAAGCTACCCGAACAGATTTCCTTCAACCACAACATTCAGACACTCTTGCACTTAGTCACCTTCAATTCTGCTTCTGCAGCCTCAGGTGTCACCCCTAAACCTTTCACCAGAAGTGCGCATTCATTTACATGATCATTATCAAGAGGAACCGAGTGACCTGTAATCTGAAGTCCTGTAATACGATGCACATCATCTAGTGTGATCGTCATTTCTCCAAATGGCATGTGAAAGGTGTTAGTATCTTCATGCCACCTCTCCGTGAAAGCCGTGATAAGAACCCTGACAAGTTTCTGGTAAGAGTACTTTGCGATTTGCAGAAGTCCTGATGCTTGCACCTTCTCACGAACTACTTTACACTCGAGTTCTAGGTCCCAAACATGTTCCTTCTTTGAATCTCGTATACTTTTACTTTCAAGGGCCCCCACTAGCACACCACTTGCGTGATTATGTAGTTTCAAAACAGAACGATCCTACGTAAACAAACATAAAAGTTACGTTTATTGAAAGTTAACAATATATCATTATATTAAACATTGATAAGTGCGAAAAATAAAAAAACATACATGTACCTTGCCATTCCAAATCTGGTATGCAATATGGTTCTCCTAGTTCTTGAGAACGCTTCGGTCCGTCGGCCCTCCTGGAAAAGGATCCGCACCTGCTTCACTCGTCGAACCGTCGACAATCTGCTTCCTAGCATCCTCCTTCCTCTTTCTCGCACTTACAGTTTGTGCGAACGTTCAGACATGACTAAAGGTAAAATAGGATATATAAATAAAGTCAAACAACTTGGAAAAAATGGCATTAGAAAGCATAAATAAAGTCACCAAGATTTGACCTACTGGCGAAATTACGGTGGGCACGAGCCGTGAACTGGCAAAAAAACGGTTCGAGCCCACCGTAAATATGCACAGTAGCTACTGTGCATATTTACGGTGGGCTCGAACCGTAAAATGTCACAAATTCGGCTCGTGGCCACCGTAAATATACACAGTAGCTACTGTGCATATTTACGGTTGGCACGAACCGTTTTTTTGCCATCCTACGGCTCGTGCCCACCGTAATTTTGCACAGTAGCTACTGTGCATATTTAAGGTGGCCACGAGCCGTATGATGTCAAAAAACCGGTCTGGTGCGACCGAAAATATGCACAGTAATAAATAATTGAAACCCTACGGTCTGGTGCGACCGTATTATGATTTTTAAACATTAAAATTACTAACTAAAACTAAATTAAACAAAAATCATGAATATCATAACAACACACATCATCAAATCAAAAACAACGAAATAAAATCATAAAAAGTTTAGATTTAATGGTTTACTTGGAAAATTTTGGGGTTTTCTATCTCTCTTTCTTTTCTCCCACAACCAGACGCAATGAACTAAAACTGAATCCCTCACAATCTCTGAACCAAGTATGGCATCAACTTTAGAGACAACTCAACCATCGGCAAGTGATGAGTCCAAATCACCCTCTGTCTCAGAGTCGTCTCAGCCTATTGAGAAACCACCATCCTTAGAGTTGAAACCTTTACCTGAGAACATGAAATATTCGTTTTTAGGACCTTCAGAAACCCTACCTGTTATTATTGCATCCGAGCTAGAGAAAGAACAAGAGGGTCGATTGTTAGATGTCCTAAGAGAACACAAAGAGGCACTAGGATGGTCTATAGCCGATCTCAAGGGTATAAGTCCGTTAGTTTGCATGCACCACATTTACTTAGAAGAAGATGCTAAACCATCGAGAGAGATGCAACGTCGACTTAACCCTCATATGAAGGAAGTTGTGAGATCTGAAGTCCTGAAATTACTAGATGCGGGTATTATTTACCCTATTTCAGATAGCACTTGGGTCAGTCCTGTTCAAACTGTTCCCAAGAAGTCAGGCATTACTGTAGTTAGAAATGAGTGCAATGAGTTAATACCCACCAGGATGACCACTGCATGGCGTGTTTGTGTAGACTACAGGAAGTTGAACACGGTCACGAGGAAAGATCATTTTCCTCTTCCATTCATTGATCAGATGCTCGAGAGACTGGCAGGACATAGTTACTATTGTTTCTTAGATGGCTATTCCGGGTATAATCAAATTGCCATTGCTCCTGAAGATCAAGAGAAAACAACCTTCACTTGCCCATTTGGAACTTATGCTTATCGTCGTATGCCGTTTGGGTTGTGTAATGCACCCGCTACTTTTCAACGTTGTATGATGAGCATATTTTCTGATATGGTAGAAAGGTTTCTCGAAGTTTTCATGGATGATTTTTCAGTCTTCGGGTCATCATTTGATGAATGTCTACATCACCTCACACTCGTGTTGGTTAGATGTAAAGAGAAAAATTTAGTGCTTAATTGGGAGAAGTGTCATTTCATGGTTCGTTCAGGAATTGTCCTAGGGCATGTCATTTCAGCTAAGGGTATAAAAGTAGATAAAGCCAAAGTAGAGTTGATAAAAAGTCTTCCTGTACCAAAAACAGTTAAAGACATCCGATCTTTCTTAGGGCATGCTGGCTTTTATCGTCGATTTATCAAAGACTTTAGTAAGATATCAAGACCTCTTTGTAATCTTTTGGCAAAAGAGAACAAGTTTGTCTTTGATAATGCTTGTCTAGAGGCCTTTGATAAACTCAAACTTTTGCTTACTACTGCTCCTATTGTTCAACCGCCTAACTGGAAAGCTCCTTTTGAGATCATGTGCGATGCATCTGATTATGCAATAGGAGTCGTTTTAGGTCAACGTGAAAACAAATTACTTCACGTAATCTATTATGCTAGTAAGACGTTGAATGATGCACAACTCAACTATTCGACCACTGAAAAAGAGTTGTTAGCTGTTGTTTATGCCTTAGAGAAGTTTCGATCATACCTAGTAGGTTCTAAGGTCATAGTATTTTCTGATCATGCCGCATTAAAGTACCTCCTCTCTAAAAAAGAGGCCAAACCTAGGTTGATTAGATGGATACTTTTGCTACAAGAGTTTGACATAGAGATACGGGATAAGAAAGGTTCCGAAAATGTTGTAGCAGACCACTTATCTAGGCTTGTTGTGGAGTCCGTAAATGATGAGTTACCTATTAGGGAAAGTTTTCCTGATGAACAACTTCTTGTAGTCTCCCAATTACCTTGGTTCGCAGACATAGTGAACTATCTTGTTATAGGACAAATGCCCAAACATTGGACTAAGCAAGATCGTGATAAATTCTTGTCCGAGGTAAAGCGGTTCTTCTGGGACGATCCATACTTGTTTAAGTATTGTCCCGATCAGATTATTAGGAGATGTGTCCCTGATAGTGAACAAACCAATATCATCTCCTTTTGTCATGACCATGCATGTGGAGGTCACTTTAGTAGCAAGAAGACGGCCGCCAAAATTTTACAATGTGGTTTCTACTGGCCGTCTTTATTCAAGGATACCCATGTATATTGTGTAGCTTGTGAGCGATGTCAGAAGTTGGGGAGTATTTCACGTAGAAATATGATGCCCCTAAATCCTATTCTTGTCATTGAGGTCTTCGATGTATGGGGCATCGATTTCATGGGTCCGTTTCCGAACTCCTTCGGCAATCTATATATTCTAGTCGCGGTCGATTATGTGTCTAAGTGGATAGAGGCGGTTGCTTGCAAAACGAATGATCACAAAGTTGTGATCCAGTTTCTAAAAGAAAACATCCTTTCTCGTTTTGGTACTCCGCGTGCGATTATTAGTGATGGGGGAACACACTTTTGTAATAGGCAGTTTGAGATTCTAATGAAAAAGTATGGTATTACTCATCGAGTGTCCACCCCGTATCATCCACAGACAAGCGGTCAAGTTGAGGTTTCCAATAGGGAAATTAAACGCATTCTTGAGAAAACAGTCAATCCAAATAGAAAGGATTGGTCATTACGACTAACTGATGCGTTATGGGCTTATCGTACAGCGTTTAAGACTCCCATTGGAATGTCTCCATATAGATTGGTGTATGGCAAGGCTTGCCACCTCCCTGTAGAGTTAGAGCATAGAGCATATTGGGCTATCAAGCAAATGAACTTTTCGCTTGACAACGCAGGTAGAGAGAGAAAACTCCAACTTAGTGAGTTAGAAGAATTGAGGAATGATGCATATGAGAGTTCTAGAGTGTATAAGCATAAAATGAAGGTGTTTCATGATAAAAAAATTTTGAGAAAATCATTTTCACCAGGTCAAAAAGTTCTTTTATACAACACTCGTTTGCATTTATTTCCTGGAAAACTTCGTTCTAGATGGTCGGGGCCTTTTGTTGTCAAATTTGTGTATCCTCACGGTGCGGTTGATATTGAGGATAAAAATGGTGTTTGTTTTAAAGTCAATGGTCAACGTTTAAAACCATTTTTAGAAATATCGCCCGAAACCGTGGATGTTTTTATTGAAAATCCAGTATATCAGAAGTGATTCCCGATGATCAGCTTAGTCTGGCTGAAGACTTTAAACTTAGCGCTTCTTGGGAGGCAACCCATGCTTCTGATATAGGACAGTGGAGTCTGGTAATATCTTCCCTCTCATCTTTTTATTTTGGCATGGTCTTCAGAACATTGAGGACAATGTTCGGTTTAAGTTTGGGGATAGGGAAGAACTTTTTGCTAAGTCCTTCATTTCGAAAATTCGAGAGGGTTCAAAATTTTTTCAATTTTGGACCGAAAAATGTGAGTCTAATGGTTGTTTTTGGCTTGTTAATAGTTATAGAGTCGAGTTGATCGTACTATCCGGTTGTTAAAGGTTTTTTCATGAATTTCGAGTCTTGAGGTCGTTTGTGTGCTAGCCATGTGAGTATTATGGAAGTGAAGGGTAGACGGTTCTGAGAGAACTAGATTAATCATTAGTGGAGACTTAACCCTTGTGAGATTTCTGAGCCTTTCTATTACCTTTGAGTGTACTCTTCTGCGCTGATTCCGAGTAGAGTGAAGAGCTACTCAACCTCGCAACTTTATAAAAAGAGCTCATTTGATCTCGTGTGCTCAACTTCCATAGCCACTAGGAGTGACATCAGGATAGCGAATAAACCTTACTCTTGTAGTCCATGAAACCCGATGATAGTGTCAACTTTAGGAAGACGGATACTCCACCATCCATTCATCATATAACTCCCGAGAATGAAGGCATGAAAAGTAAAGAAAGAAGAATGTGAAAGCAAAGTGCGAAAAATAGAAAAGTTGATTGTTGAGAATACTAGTGTTGGTATTGCATTGTTTGTATTGTTTATTTTAGATTCAAAAAAAAAAAAAAAAAAAAAAAAAAAAAAAATCCTTGAAAAACAGAAAGTGTGTGTAAAAGTTCATGTGAACTTTAGTTTGTTATGTAAAATAAGTGTTCGAAGCAAAAAGCTAAGTATGGAAGTTGCTTGAAGTTCTCTAGCATTGAAGGCGTCGACATTCTCGGGATCTCATCACCATCCATCTCATCACTTGTATCCGTTGACCTTTAGGAAGCATTATTAGAGGGTAGAGTAGGTGAGAAGGGTAAGTGAGCTTCCCCATTCCATTTAGTGGTTATATTCCTTTTCGTAGATCATTCGTTCTAAAATATTGTCCTCACCCCTTTTTATGTGTTGAGTCTATAGTCGTGATCACACTCACACATACGAGCGAACCATTTCTGAGTGATTTCATCTTTTAGAGCGTATGTCTGTGAGGCCAAAGTCGAGGCGAAATGTATTAAGATAGGGATCAAGGGTCTGTCTGCTTGGAACTGAAGTGATTCTCTTTGTGGCTAGTCACGTACACTTTGAGTCTAGATTATTAGTGAAGAGATCTTTAGCGTCTGTATAGTGTTGTTAACTCTGACTGATTCCTATTAGCTTGCTAAAATTTTCTAGGAGATAAACATTTTTGGTCCGTCTTAGTTGACTTTGAGTGCTTTTGGACCCTATTGTATTTTTGAAATGTTTTTGAATTTTGTGGGTATATTCTCTGGAAACCCTCACGAGACAAAACTCGTCCACTAGGGCAACCTAGGGGTTTAACGGCTTGTTGCATATGCTAAATGCAACCGGGATTCCTCCGACAGTGAGTTGGGTTTTTCTTTTATTTTGTTTTGCTCGAGGACTAGCAAAATCTAAGTTTGGGGATGTTTGATGGGTCATGAAAATGTCCCATCAGAGTCGTTTAAATTAGCCGAGTTAGTCTGTTTCGAGTCTTTATTGTAATAAAATGGTTGGTTTTCTTGATTAGGTGTCTTTTGGAGAGTTAGGTGTGAAAAACGGTTAAAAACGAGGAAAAGGTGCATGAAGGGTATTTTGGTCATTTGGAGTCAAGGACATTCTGGTAATTTGGCCAAAGTCAGTGCATGGTTGAAAAGTAGAGGTCGAGACGAGTCCGTAGGAGAAAACGGAAGTCAAATCGGAGTCCGGATGAGAGAAATATGCAAAGTCAAAGATGGGTCAAAGTCTGTTGACTAGGTGGGACACATTCGGGCAAGTTTCTGGCCCGCGGTACGCTCAAGGACACGTGTCGATGTATGTAGGCTGGTATACGCGATTCCCGTGTTTTCGCTGGACAACGAAGTGGCCCTTATAAGTCTGATTCGGTGTAGCGCGTTGCATTGTGCTTCCGTAGCCCCGTACCCACCTTTTAATCTCAGCCGCAAGTTCCCGCGTCATCAAGATCGACGGCTCCTGTTCATCCCGTGTTTTAGTTATCATCCCATGCACCCGAAGCAATTTAAGCACCGCGCTCCGGGCCTCGTGTCTGCTTCCCCGACGTCCAGATCCCGCGTTCTCTTCATCCGACGGATCCTGTTGCTGCCGATCACTTCTTCATCCGACCGCGAAGCACCAAATCCGCGTGTTTTTTTGTGAGAAACCCTAGCAGGTACCTGGAACCGACAAGTGTCACCTCCCATTTCTCTTTTAGGAATCAGACTCCCTTCTCTCCTTGCGACACATGGCGCTCCCTCTTATTCCTTACCCAAACCCTAGCGGCCACTACACTTGTGTGTTTAGGGTTTTATATCTTTAACCCATTTTCCAAATATAACCCTTCACTTTATTCCTTTCTACCATTTAACCCCAATTAAACCCTAACTCTATATAAACCCTTTTTGAGAACCAACCAAAGCCTCCCCCCTTAGCCTCTCTCTCTTCTTTAGCCTCCTTTTCTCTCTACCTCTTCTCAACCAAAAACCCTAGCCACCATTCTTTTCTCTACCACCTTCATCTTTTCTCTAGATCTACTTTCTCCTTCTAATTTCTTCTTCTAACCTTCTAATTTCTCCATACCCTCTTCTCTAAAATCTCTTCTTCTTCTATCTCTCTTCTAAATTTCTCTTCTTTTATCTTCCAATAAGCTATTATTTGGAGTTTTGAGCAATATTCTTGAGATACTTGGAGCTTAAATTGGACATCAAAATGGAGATACATGGGAATATGGATTGGGAACATTCTTGGTGATTTCTTTCCATTAATCTTTTGTAATTCCATTTATTTTATGAATTCAATGAATATTATTTTAGATTCCATGAGTAGCTAAATTTTGTATCTAGGGTGTAGAGGAAACCCATATTTGGGCTTATTTTGAGATATCTTATAAATCAATTAATCCTTATTTTTGAGCTTCAATGCCTATTGATTGTCATTTCATGTTGATTCTATAACCTTGTTATCATTCATGTATTATAATTAGATATTTCATGCTTTTATTGATTTATTAGATGAGATATGCCTTTTAGATCTTGAATGATAGTGTAGGAAATTAGTTTTATATGATAGCCAATCATACATTCTTGATTTTGAATTGTGTTATTAAAGAATATATTCCGAAATCTAAATAGTTTATTATGTTAGATTTTGAGTTATACATGAGAAAAAGGATTTGTTAATTAATGCATGTTTTAAGTAGTCCATTTATGTGGTGAAATCGAAAACCCTAGATTCTTCTTCTTCCTTGATTTCATCCTTATTAGTATTAGTATTGTTTTCTCTCTTTAAGTAGTTTCAAAATCAAATCAAAAGTTTGAAAGGGGGGGGTTTAATTCGAGATTAGATAAAATAGCTTGTCTCTTGGGACGATACCGGACTTATTAGAAATACTATAACTTGACCCCGTATACTTGCGGGAATAGACCTAATTTTGGGTCTATCAAGTTTTTGGCGCCGCTGCCGGGGACTAAGCTTGAATTTGTCTTATCTCATTTCTATATTAGTTTTATTTTTGGTAAGTTTTTATTTTTGGACACTTTGACTTGCTTTTCCATTTTTGGTGTGTAGAACGCTAAGGAGCAAAGGAAGAGGTGCAACAAGGAGAGGAGCTCCTGAAGAGGAAGAGTTAGAGGACGAGCCGTCTTCGTTGCCAACCAGAGTCTCGAGGGATGAGCCTGAAAAGGCTCCTAAGTCAGAAAGTCCACCCTTAGTATCCGAGCCTTATGTTCCTAGAGCTCCATACCCTCAACGTTTGGTCGAGTCAAAGAAGAAATCTCAGTTTCAGGAGATAATGGAGTTGTTCAAACAAGTTAGTATCAACATTCCACTTTTAGATGCGATCAAACAGATCCCAGCTTACGCCAAGTTTCTTAAGGATTTATGTACTAGTAAGCGTAAGATGAATGTGCATAAGAAAGTGCTCCTTACTCAGAATGTTAGTTCGATCATCCAACAAAATATTCCACCTAAGTTCAAGGATCCAGGAAGTCCTACACTACCATGTACCATAGGAGATTATAAAATAGAGCGTGCTCTATTGGATCTTGGTGCTAGTGTTAACCTTCTTCCTTATTCTGTGTACTTACAGTTGGGATTAGGAGAGATCAAACCAACCTCTGTGGTCCTTCAGTTAGCGGATCGGTCTGTTAGGCACCCACGTGGCATAGTCGAAGATGTTTTGATCAAAGTTGGTGAATTCTTATTTCCTGTTGATTTCATCATTTTAGATACTGAGCCAGTCCATAATTCCAAAAGTCAAATACCTGTCATATTAGGGCGACCATTCTTAGCTACATCCAATGCTATCATCTATTGTCGTAGCGGCCTGTTAAAATTGTCTTTTGGAAATATGACTGTAGAGATGAACA
Organism: Eschscholzia californica; assembly: GCF_041429995.1. Taxonomy (NCBI): domain Eukaryota; kingdom Viridiplantae; phylum Streptophyta; class Magnoliopsida; order Ranunculales; family Papaveraceae; genus Eschscholzia; species Eschscholzia californica. The sequence goes on from NW_028238461.1 coordinate 24,730,448, forward strand.
TCTTCCATGCTGGACTTCACCCCGATGATGTTGATGATTTTAACGAATTAAATTTGATAGATATGTTGGTTCAGGATTCCTTACCAACAACTTTATCAGATGACCCGTTGGAAACATTGTTGGCCTACTTTGGTTTAGATTTTGATGAGGAAGGTAGTATCAATGAGGTGAATGCTTTATTAGATTCCACCCCATTACTAGATACTGAGAAATGGAAAGCGAAAACTGAATCCCTCACAATCTCTGAACCAAGTATGGCATCAACTTTAGAGACAACTCAACCATCGGCAAGTGATGAGTCCAAATCACCCTCTGTCTCAGAGTCGTCTCAGCCTATTGAGAAACCACCATCCTTAGAGTTGAAACCTTTACCTGAGAACATGAAATATTCGTTTTTAGGACCTTCAGAAACCCTACCTGTTATTATTGCATCCGAGCTAGAGAAAGAACAAGAGGGTCGATTGTTAGATGTCCTAAGAGAACACAAAGAGGCACTAGGATGGTCTATAGCCGATCTCAAGGGTATAAGTCCGTTAGTTTGCATGCACCACATTTACTTAGAAGAAGATGCTAAACCATCGAGAGAGATGCAACGTCGACTTAACCCTCATATGAAGGAAGTTGTGAGATCTGAAGTCCTGAAATTACTAGATGCGGGTATTATTTACCCTATTTCAGATAGCACTTGGGTCAGTCCTGTTCAAACTGTTCCCAAGAAGTCAGGCATTACTGTAGTTAGAAATGAGTGCAATGAGTTAATACCCACCAGGATGACCACTGCATGGCGTGTTTGTGTAGACTACAGGAAGTTGAACACGGTCACGAGGAAAGATCATTTTCCTCTTCCATTCATTGATCAGATGCTCGAGAGACTAGCAGGACATAGTTACTATTGTTTCTTAGATGGCTATTCCGGGTATAATCAAATTGCCATTGCTCCTGAAGATCAAGAGAAAACAACCTTCACTTGCCCATTTGGAACTTATGCTTATCGTCGTATGCCGTTTGGGTTGTGTAATGCACCCGCTACTTTTCAACGTTGTATGATGAGCATATTTTCTGATATGGTAGAAAGGTTTCTCGAAGTTTTCATGGATGATTTTTCAGTCTTCGGGTCATCATTTGATGAATGTCTACATCACCTCACACTCGTGTTGGTTAGATGTAAAGAGAAAAATTTAGTGCTTAATTGGGAGAAGTGTCATTTCATGGTTCGTTCAGGAATTGTCCTAGGGCATGTCATTTCAGCTAAGGGTATAGAAGTATATAAAGCCAAAGTAGAGTTGATAAAAAGTCTTCCTGTACCAAAAACAGTTAAAGACATCCGATCTTTCTTAGGGCATGCTGGCTTTTATCGTCGATTTATCAAAGACTTTAGTAAGATATCAAGACCTCTTTGTAATCTTTTGGCAAAAGAGAACAAGTTTGTCTTTGATAATGCTTGTCTAGAGGCCTTTGATAAACTCAAACTTTTGCTTACTACTGCTCCTATTGTTCAACCGCCTAACTGGAAAGCTCCTTTTGAGATCATGTGCGATGCATCTGATTATGCAATAGGAGTCGTTTTAGGTCAACGTGAAAACAAATTACTTCACGTAATCTATTATGCTAGTAAGACGTTGAATGATGCACAACTCAACTATTCGACCACTGAAAAAGAGTTGTTAGCTGTTGTTTATGCCTTAGAGAAGTTTCGATCATACCTAGTAGGTTCTAAGGTCATAGTATTTTCTGATCATGCCGCATTAAAGTACCTCCTCTCTAAAAAAGAGGCCAAACCTAGGTTGATTAGATGGATACTTTTGCTACAAGAGTTTGACATAGAGATACGGGATAAGAAAGGTTCCGAAAATGTTGTAGCAGACCACTTATCTAGGCTTGTTGTGGAGTCCGTAAATGATGAGTTACCTATTAGGGAAAGTTTTCCTGATGAACAACTTCTTGTAGTCTCCCAATTACCTTGGTTCGCAGACATAGTGAACTATCTTGTTATAGGACAAATGCCCAAACATTGGACTAAGCAAGATCGTGATAAATTCTTGTCCGAGGTAAAGCGGTTCTTCTGGGACGATCCATACTTGTTTAAGTATTGTCCCGATCAGATTATTAGGAGATGTGTCCCTGATAGTGAACAAACCAATATCATCTCCTTTTGTCATGACCATGCATGTGGAGGTCACTTTAGTAGCAAGAAGACGGCCGCCAAAATTTTACAATGTGGTTTCTACTGGCCGTCTTTATTCAAGGATACCCATGTATATTGTGTAGCTTGTGAGCGATGTCAGAAGTTGGGGAGTATTTCACGTAGAAATATGATGCCCCTAAATCCTATTCTTGTCATTGAGGTCTTCGATGTATGGGGCATCGATTTCATGGGTCCGTTTCCGAACTCCTTCGGCAATCTATATATTCTAGTCGCGGTCGATTATGTGTCTAAGTGGATAGAGGCGGTTGCTTGCAAAACGAATGATCACAAAGTTGTGATCCAGTTTCTAAAAGAAAACATCCTTTCTCGTTTTGGTACTCCGCGTGCGATTATTAGTGATGGGGGAACACACTTTTGTAATAGGCAGTTTGAGATTCTAATGAAAAAGTATGGTATTACTCATCGAGTGTCCACCCCGTATCATCCACAGACAAGCGGTCAAGTTGAGGTTTCCAATAGGGAAATTAAACGCATTCTTGAGAAAACAGTCAATCCAAATAGAAAGGATTGGTCATTACGACTAACTGATGCGTTATGGGCTTATCGTACAGCGTTTAAGACTCCCATTGGAATGTCTCCATATAGATTGGTGTATGGCAAGGCTTGCCACCTCCCTGTAGAGTTAGAGCATAGAGCATATTGGGCTATCAAGCAAATGAACTTTTCGCTTGACAACGCAGGTAGAGAGAGAAAACTCCAACTTAGTGAGTTAGAAGAATTGAGGAATGATGCATATGAGAGTTCTAGAGTGTATAAGGATAAAATGAAGGTGTTTCATGATAAAAACATTTTGAGAAAATCATTTTCACCAGGTCAAAAAGTTCTTTTATACAACACTCGTTTGCATTTATTTCCTGGAAAACTTCGTTCTAGATGGTCGGGGCCTTTTGTTGTCAAATTTGTGTATCCTCACGGTGCGGTTGATATTGAGGATAAAAATGGTGTTTGTTTTAAAGTCAATGGTCAACGTTTAAAACCATTTTTAGAAATATCGCCCGAAACCGTGGATGTTTTTATTGAAAATCCAGTATATCAGAAGTGATTCCCGATGATCAGCTTAGTCTGGCTGAAGACTTTAAACTTAGCGCTTCTTGGGAGGCAACCCATGCTTCTGATATAGGACAGTGGAGTCTGGTAATATCTTCCCTCTCATCTTTTTATTTTGGCATGGTCTTCAGAACATTGAGGACAATGTTCGGTTTAAGTTTGGGGATAGGGAAGAACTTTTTGCTAAGTCCTTCATTTCAAAAATTCGAGAGGGTTCAAAATTTTTTCAATTTTGGACCGAAAAATGTGAGTCTAATGGTTGTTTTTGGCTTGTTAATAGTTATAGAGTCGAGTTGATCGTACTATCCGGTTGTTAAAGGTTTTTTCATGAATTTCGAGTCTTGAGGTCGTTTGTGTGCTAGCCATGTGAGTATTATGGAAGTGAAGGGTAGACGGTTCTGAGAGAACTAGATTAATCATTAGTGGAGACTTAACCCTTGTGAGATTTCTGAGCCTTTCTATTACCTTTGAGTGTACTCTTCTGCGCTGATTCCGAGTAGAGTGAAGAGCTACTCAACCTCGCAACTTTATAAAAAGAGCTCATTTGATCTCGTGTGCTCAACTTCCATAGCCACTAGGAGTGACATCAGGATAGCGAATAAACCTTACTCTTGTAGTCCATGAAACCCGATGATAGTGTCAACTTTAGGAAGACGGATACTCCACCATCCATTCATCATATGACTCCCGAGAATGAAGGCATGAAAAGTAAAGAAAGAAGAATGTGAAAGCAAAGTGCGAAAAATAGAAAAGTTGATTGTTGAGAATACTAGTGTTGGTATTGCATTGTTTGTATTGTTTATTTTAGATTCAAAAAAAAAAAAAAAAAAAAAAAAAAAAAAAAAATCCTTGAAAAACAGAAAGTGTGTGTAAAAGTTCATGTGAACTTTAGTTTGTTATGTAAAATAAGTGTTCGAAGCAAAAAGCTAAGTATGGAAGTTGCTTGAAGTTCTCTAGCATTGAAGGCGTCGACATTCTCGGGATCTCATCACCATCCATCTCATCACTTGTATCCGTTGACCTTTAGGAAGCATTATTAGAGGGTAGAGTAGGTGAGAAGGGTAAGTGAGCTTCCCCATTCCATTTAGTGGTTATATTCCTTTTCGTAGATCATTCGTTCTAAAATATTGTCCTCACCCCTTTTTATGTGTTGAGTCTATAGTCGTGATCACACTCACACATACGAGCGAACCATTTCTGAGTGATTTCATCTTTTAGAGCGTATGTCTGTGAGGCCAAAGTCGAGGCGAAATGTATTAAGATAGGGATCAAGGGTCTGTCTGCTTGGAACTGAAGTGATTCTCTTTGTGGCTAGTCACGTACACTTTGAGTCTAGATTATTAGTGAAGAGATCTTTAGCGTCTGTATAGTGTTGTTAACTCTGACTGATTCCTATTAGCTTGCTAAAATTTTCTAGGAGATAAACATTTTTGGTCCGTCTTAGTTGACTTTGAGTGCTTTTGGACCCTATTGTATTTTTGAAATGTTTTTGAATTTTGTGGGTATATTCTCTGGAAACCCTCACGAGACAAAACTCGTCCACTAGGGCAACCTAGGGGTTTAACGGCTTGTTGCATATGCTAAATGCAACCGGGATTCCTCCGACAGTGAGTTGGGTTTTTCTTTTATTTTGTTTTGCTCGAGGACTAGCAAAATCTAAGTTTGGGGATGTTTGATGGGTCATGAAAATGTCCCATCAGAGTCGTTTAAATTAGCCGAGTTAGTCTGTTTCGAGTCTTTATTGTAATAAAATGGTTGGTTTTCTTGATTAGGTGTCTTTTGGAGAGTTAGGTGTGAAAAACGGTTAAAAACGAGGAAAAGGTGCATGAAGGGTATTTTGGTCATTTGGAGTCAAGGACATTCTGGTAATTTGGCCAAAGTCAGTGCATGGTTGAAAAGTAGAGGTCGAGACGAGTCCGTAGGAGAAAACGGAAGTCAAATCGGAGTCCGGATGAGAGAAATATGCAAAGTCAAAGATGGGTCAAAGTCTGTTGACTAGGTGGGACACATTCGGGCAAGTTTCTGGCCCGCGGTACGCTCAAGGACACGTGTCGATGTATGTAGGCTGGTATACGCGATTCCCGTGTTTTCGCTGGACAACGAAGTGGCCCTTATAAGTCTGATTCGGTGTAGCGCGTTGCATTGTGCTTCCGTAGCCCCGTACCCACCTTTTAATCTCAGCCGCAAGTTCCCGCGTCATCAAGATCGACGGCTCCTGTTCATCCCGTGTTTTAGTTATCATCCCATGCACCCGAAGCAATTTAAGCACCGCGCTCCGGGCCTCGTGTCTGCTTCCCCGACGTCCAGATCCCGCGTTCTCTTCATCCGACGGATCCTGTTGCTGCCGATCACTTCTTCATCCGACCGCGAAGCACCAAATCCGCGTGTTTTTTTGTGAGAAACCCTAGCAGGTACCTGGAACCGACAAGTGTCACCTCCCATTTCTCTTTTAGGAATCAGACTCCCTTCTCTCCTTGCGACACATGGCGCTCCCTCTTATTCCTTACCCAAACCCTAGCGGCCACTACACTTGTGTGTTTAGGGTTTTATATCTTTAACCCATTTTCCAAATATAACCCTTCACTTTATTCCTTTCTACCATTTAACCCCAATTAAACCCTAACTCTATATAAACCCTTTTTGAGAACCAACCAAAGCCTCCCCCCTTAGCCTCTCTCTCTTCTTTAGCCTCCTTTTCTCTCTACCTCTTCTCAACCAAAAACCCTAGCCACCATTCTTTTCTCTACCACCTTCATCTTTTCTCTAGATCTACTTTCTCCTTCTAATTTCTTCTTCTAACCTTCTAATTTCTCCATACCCTCTTCTCTAAAATCTCTTCTTCTTCTATCTCTCTTCTAAATTTCTCTTCTTTTATCTTCCAATAAGCTATTATTTGGAGTTTTGAGCAATATTCTTGAGATACTTGGAGCTTAAATTGGACATCAAAATGGAGATACATGGGAATATGGATTGGGAACATTCTTGGTGATTTCTTTCCATTAATCTTTTGTAATTCCATTTATTTTATGAATTCAATGAATATTATTTTAGATTCCATGAGTAGCTAAATTTTGTATCTAGGGTGTAGAGGAAACCCATATTTGGGCTTATTTTGAGATATGTTATAAATCAATTAATCCTTATTTTTGAGCTTCAATGCCTATTGATTGTCATTTCATGTTGATTCTATAACCTTGTTATCATTCATGTATTATAATTAGATATTTCATGCTTTTATTGATTTATTAGATGAGATATGCCTTTTAGATCTTGAATGATAGTGTAGGAAATTAGTTTTATATGATAGCCAATCATACATTCTTGATTTTGAATTGTGTTATTAAAGAATATATTCCGAAATCTAAATAGTTTATTATGTTAGATTTTGAGTTATACATGAGAAAAAGGATTTGTTAATTAATGCATGTTTTAAGTAGTCCATTTATGTGGTGAAATCGAAAACCCTAGATTCTTCTTCTTCCTTGATTTCATCCTTATTAGTATTAGTATTGTTTTCTCTCTTTAAGTAGTTTCAAAATCAAATCAAAAGTTTGAAAGGGGGGGGTTTAATTCGAGATTAGATAAAATAGCTTGTCTCTTGGGACGATACCGGACTTATTAGAAATACTATAACTTGACCCCGTATACTTGCGGGAATAGACCTAATTTTGGGTCTATCATACAACTGAATTTCTGCCATTTTACGGCTCGAGGCCGCCGAAACTATGCACAGTAGCTACTGTGCAAAAACTCGGTGGGCTCGAGCCGAAAAATGGCAATAATTCGGTTCGGGGATTTTTGAGTCAACAGTCCAAAATCAGGGGGTAAACCCAAAAAAAATCCACTCTTGCCCAAAAATTAGTTGCAGGTCCAAATGTTAGTTTTTTTTTTCTTTATTCCCCTCTTGCCCTTGGACGACATGCTGACGTTTCCCTGAAAAAAAAAATGTCTGGTAAATAAAATAATTTACCAGTACAAGAAAAATTCAAAGTTTCAAAATTTTGAAATTTTCAAACGAAATTTCAAATTCCCGCCCAACAAACATCTCTTCTCGGTAAATAAAATAATTTCCCGTACACAAAAAATTCCAATTTTCAAATGAAATTTTTTTTTCGAAATTTTGAAAATTTTTTGAAATTTCAAATTTTAAAAAATTTTCAAACGAAATTTCAAATTCCCGCCCAGCAAAAGTGTCTAGTACAGAAAAAAAATTTCCAGTAAATAAAATAATTTCCCGGTCACAAAATCTTTTTTTCGAAGTTTTGAAATTTTCAAACGAAATTTCAAATTCCCGCCCAAATTTTTAATTTTTTTTACGAAATTTCAAATTCCCACCCAGCAAAAATGTCTAGTACAGAAAAAAATTTCTAGTAAATAAAATAATTTCCCGAAAAAAATTTTCGTTTCCTGAGAATTTTTCGGTGGCAGTTCCGTAAATTTCTAAACAGTACACATTCTGATGGACGGGTTGTCAGATTATTTTTCAAAAAAAAAAATCGTTTCCCGAAAAATTTCGATGGCAATTTTGTAATTTTCAATGGCAATTTTGTAATTTTTGATGGCATGAACAGTAAATACTTTATTTTCTAAGGGCCCTTTACGTAATTTTGACCCTCAAACTGACACATTGGACCTCCCTTTCATTTTTAGGCAACTTTGGGTGGGATTTTCATTTTGGTCCCCTTTTTGGACCAATGGCCCAAGTGCCCACCGATTTTTTTCACAGTAGCTACTGTGCATTTTTTCGGCGGCCTCAGGCCGAAAATATTACATAAAACGGTGGTCTCGGGCCGTTTTGACTAAAATTCTTTTTTCCCCTATAGGGCTTTGCTGTTGTGGCTTCTTCTCAACTTTCATCTCAAATTACTACAGACACTTGGGATTTTGGAGGTCCTAATACACAAGAAAGGTGGCATGATGCAGCCGAAGAAAACGAAGCATCATCGGAATTTGGATGTCTTAAAATTGGAAATCGTGAATGTGGAGAAGAAGAACCCAACCTTGAAGTTCCTGATAAGAAAGAAGAAAATCAAGAAGAAAATAGACCATATGAAGGTTTTGTCAGCATTGATGTTAGTGAGTATTTTCAAACTGAACAAGTGTTTGAAACGAGAGACGAGTTAGTTAAATGGGCAAAAGAAATTGGTATAAAAAACAAGATGGTTGTTATGATTGGTAAGTCTATTGCGCGAAAAGGTGGTAAAAAACCGAAGATGGATTTACGATGTGAAAGAAGTGGAGAGTATCGTTCTCATCTTAAGGCAGAAATAATTCCTAAAACAAAAGAACCGTCCACCAAAAAGAGAAAAACGAATACTAAGAAATGCAATTGCCCCTTCAAGTTAAAAGGAATACCGATAGACGGATACAAGTGGAAGGTGGAAGTTGTGTGTGGGATCCATAATCATCAACTTGCAGTGACCTTAATTGGGCATACACATGCCAATAGATTGAATAATGAAGAAAAAGCTTTTGTTGAAGAACTATATCAATGTGGTATGTGGTACAAAACCACGACAAATTCTTTCTCAAATAAAGAAAAAATTCAACGATAATACCTCGACAATGCGTACCATATACAACGAAAGGATACGAATCCGGCATAGTCAACAAGAAGGTAGAACTCCTATGCAACAATTGATGAAGTTGTTAGTGCAACACAATTATGTTTATTGGCATTCAATGAAGAATGAAACAGGGGAGATTACTAACTTATTTGGACACACCCAAAATCTATCCAATTGCTGAAGTGCTTCCACACGGTGTTAATGCTTGATTGTACATACAAAACAAACCGATACGGGAAACCATTGCTTGAGATTGTTGGGATGACTTCGACTATGAAATCATTCACCGCGGCCATGGTTTTTATGGATGGAGAGGCAGAACATCTATACACTTGGGCTTTGAATCGTTTGAGGACATTATTTCCTCCTAACTCTATGCCGAAGGTATTTTTGACTGATCGGGAACAAGCATTAATCAATGCAATAGGTGAAGTCTTCCCACATGCAGATCGTTTATTATGTACTTTCCGTATAGATAAGTGTGTGGTTGGAAAGGTTAAACCACACTTGAAAAACAAACCATTCCGAAAGTTCATGTCAATGTTTCGACTAATCATGTTTGCGGAAACCGAGGCGGATTATAATCGCGCTGTTGAAGATTTCGTCACAACGTGGTCTGTGTATGGTCTCCCTTGTGCTCACGAGATGGAAATCATTATGAGACGCGGTGAGGTGATATCTTTGTCACTCATTGATCCACAATGGACTAAACTCTCAATTATTCCTACTCCTGAGGTATATAACGAACTTCAGAGTTCTTACGAATTAGGATTGTTGTACTCCATGTGGGATATGTTGACCGGTCCTGAGAGAAAAGCCATATTAGAAATGTTGAGGAGTATTGTTTGTTCTTCAATGACATCCATGACAGAACTTTTGGCAAAATTGAAAACCCGAGGATCCCCGAAGAAACCAAGGAACAGAAAAGAGAAGGAAGCAGCCATATCTACTAAGAGAGATCCTTCTCGTTGGGAGTATGCACAATGTATTCCGGAAACATCGGTTCCATCGGTTAAAAGTGCACGGAAAGCCAATAGGAGATCTTGCGGTAGTGGTGATTCATTTTTACGTCTAATGCCTGAGGTGATTTATCCGTTTATCAGTACTATTACAAACGTTCCAGGAGACGGCCATTGTGGTTTTAGAGCCGTCGCTCTTGGTCTCGGGTATCCGTCGGAGGTAGGTTGGATTGAGATCCGAAAAGGTGCTCTTAATGAACTCGAAACACGTCCAGAGTTATACAAAGCCATGTTTGGGTCTTTTTATGACCGATTGTTGGTTTCAACCAACAATTTTGATATACCAGCTGAAGATGAGTTTTGGTATACACACGGAGAGACAAGTTATTTAATTGCCACTCATTTTAATATAATGTTGATTCATTTGGCGAAATATGATTCAACGACATTTTTACCTTTAATCACCGGTCCACCACCACCATCTTCCGAAGGTTTGTCTCAACCACATACAATGGTATGCATTGGTTATGTAAACAACTGTCATTTCCTTAATGTTAAGCTACAAAACGAAACTATACTTCCTCCGATTGCTAGGCAATGGTCTCGATACGCTACTTCAGATGCAAGAAGGTGGTTGACTATTTGCGAACATAAAATTGATAGTGGCGATAATTTCAATCCGCAATTGGAAGAAACTCCATCAAGTATAAAGAAGGAAGGGGACACATCATCGAATGCAATAACAATAGATATGGAATGAAAACTTAGTTGAAGTTCTTTTTTTTAGTAGTAACTGTTAGTTGAAGTTGTTTTTTTTAAAACGTAAAGCTATTTTTTAAACGTAAAGTTTTTCGATCAAGGTAAAGTTTTATATTTTTAAATAGGAAGTACTGTGCATATATTCGGTGGGCCCGCACCGTTTTTGGTGCTAAAAACGGCTCGGGCCCACCGAATATTTGCACAGTACTACTGTGCAATTATTCGGTGGGCTCGAGCCGTTTATGGTGCTAAAAACGGCTCGAGCCCACCGAATAATTGCACAGTAAGTACTGTGCAATTTATCGGTGTTTTCGCACCGTTCTTGGTGCTATCGGAGTTTTGTATCTCTCTCTCTTTTCTATCAGAGTTTTTGGTGCTATCGGAGTTTTGTATCTCTCTCTCTCTTTTGTATCTCTCTCTCTTTTCTATCGGAGTTCTTGGTGCTATCGGAGTTTTGTATCTCTCTCTCTCTCTTTTGGCACATATCAAAATATAACATTTCAACCATATAAAAAAACAACCGTTTTAACATATCAAAAGATAAAGTATCTAAAGCCGTTCAAAATATAAAAGTATCCGACATCATTCAAAAGTTTCCGACATGGTCTCAAAATACAAAAGTATCTAAAGCCGTTCTAGGTCTTCCTCCTGCCCACGGCCTTTGTTTTTGTCCTCTTCCTTGTATTTTCTTCCTGAACCCTCTGGGGTGCCTCTGGAAGTTGCTCCTCCCTCAATACTTGCTGAAGAATCTCCTTTCCTGCATCCACCTCAAACAAATCTAGTGCAGCAAGGGCATGCCGAATACCCTCTCTCTGAAAAAAAAAAATCAAGTCTGTTAACATGTATTTCCATCAATACTAAATAAAGTAGATTACATGCTTTATGTGTACTTACGTAGTGAGCAATCGAACCGAGTGAGCTTTGTGCTTGGTTCGTCTTCCAATGGATTGGGTTTTGGACCTTCGGGTGTGAAATTCGACTAAACCACTCAGCATATGTATCATCGACCTCCCAAGCCGAACTAACCCGTTGCGACCTGTCTTTCTCGTTGAGGATATGATGTTTCCAGTTATCCCAATATCATGTATGTTCTCCATAATCCTTTGCTTCACTCCTTCTCTTCTTTGTTGCTCTCATGGGCGCAGACAGAATATGTTGAACCACACCAAATTGCCTCAACACCCTTTCGGGTTGATACGGCTCGGCAATATCATCAAATACGATACAACCGCTGTAGAAGACGTATAGTGGGGAGATGACTCACCAATGCCCATGAGTCTATATGGGTCCCAAATAACCTAAATAACACAATTATTATACTAGATGCTCATTCAATGTCAAATTAACATGCAAAATACCATAGTATATAGAATTTTACCTCTCGCTCCTCCAAATCGTCGATCATCTCTCGGAGGTTAACCAGTCTGTCATCTAGATTTCCATGTGCATCATGCTCCGTCCATCTACCCATCAGAGGCAAATCCGGGCTAATGTCGAATTCCTTTTTCAAATCCGACAGACCAAGTTTAAAGTGCTCGTCAATCCATGCCTAAACAAGAAAACAATTATTACTACCAAGAAGATAGACTCCTAAATTAATCAACTTATAATAATGTGAGAAATACCTGGAGGAGGGGCAGATAACCCGCCATTTGTCCACCCTTAGTGGAAGCATGACCGAGCTGCCTATAAAGGTAAGAAAGCACAGCCGTGCCCCACGAATATTTAGGGGCCTTCGTCAAGTCCATCAAATATGTAAGGTAGCAAACAGGCACCTTCGAACCACTCTTGTCACAGAAAAGAGTCGAGCCCATAAGATGGAGAAGGTACCCTCAGACGCAAAAGTCTTTCTTCCGTGTGTCATCTTTGTCTAAGCTACCCGAACAGATTTCCTTCAACCACAACATTCAGACACTCTTGCACTTAGTCACCTTCAATTCTGCTTCTGCAGCCTCAGGTGTCACCCCTAAACCTTTCACCAGAAGTGCGCATTCATTTACATGATCATTATCAAGAGGAACCGAGTGACCTGTAATCTGAAGTCCTGTAATACGATGCACATCATCTAGTGTGATCGTCATTTCTCCAAATGGCATGTGAAAGGTGTTAGTATCTTCATGCCACCTCTCCGTGAAAGCCGTGATAAGAACCCTGACAAGTTTCTGGTAAGAGTACTTTGCGATTTGCAGAAGTCCTGATGCTTGCACCTTCTCACGAACTACTTTACACTCGAGTTCTAGGTCCCAAACATGTTCCTTCTTTGAATCTCGTATACTTTTACTTTCAAGGGCCCCCACTAGCACACCACTTGCGTGATTATGTAGTTTCAAAACAGAACGATCCTACGTAAACAAACATAAAAGTTACGTTTATTGAAAGTTAACAATATATCATTATATTAAACATTGATAAGTGCGAAAAATAAAAAAACATACATGTACCTTGCCATTCCAAATCTGGTATGCAATATGGTTCTCCTAGTTCTTGAGAACGCTTCGGTCCGTCGGCCCTCCTGGAAAAGGATCCGCACCTGCTTCACTCGTCGAACCGTCGACAATCTGCTTCCTAGCATCCTCCTTCCTCTTTCTCGCACTTACAGTTTGTGCGAACGTTCAGACATGACTAAAGGTAAAATAGGATATATAAATAAAGTCAAACAACTTGGAAAAAATGGCATTAGAAAGCATAAATAAAGTCACCAAGATTTGACCTACTGGCGAAATTACGGTGGGCACGAGCCGTGAACTGGCAAAAAAACGGTTCGAGCCCACCGTAAATATGCACAGTAGCTACTGTGCATATTTACGGTGGGCTCGAACCGTAAAATGTCACAAATTCGGCTCGTGGCCACCGTAAATATACACAGTAGCTACTGTGCATATTTACGGTTGGCACGAACCGTTTTTTTGCCATCCTACGGCTCGTGCCCACCGTAATTTTGCACAGTAGCTACTATGCATATTTAAGGTGGCCACGAGCCGTATGATGTCAAAAAACCGGTCTGGTGAGACCGAAAATATGCACAGTAATAAATAATTGAAACCCTACGGTCTGGTGCGACCGTATTATGATTTTTAAACATTAAAATTACTAACTAAAACTAAATTAAACAAAAATCATGAATATCATAACAACACACATCATCAAATCAAAAACAACGAAATAAAATCATAAAAAGTTTAGATTTAATGGTTTACTTGGAAAATTTTGGGGTTTTCTATCTCTCTTTCTTTTCTCCCACAACCAGACGCAATGAACTAAAAATTAGGTATGAAACTTGTTGACTTCTGTTGCAAATAAATCAATTGAGATGTTTAAGTCATTAATTTCAAAAATCAAAAAAACTAAAACCTAGGGCTTTTTTTTATTTCATTTTGAAAGAGATACAGGGATAGAGAGAGAGAGATACAAGGAGAGAGAGAGATACAAGGAGAGAGAGAGATATACAAGGAGAGAGAGAGAGATATACTGACCGAGAGATACAATACTCTGAGAGAGAGGACGAGAGAGACCTAGAGGACGAGAGAGAGAGAGAGGGAGGGCGGGAGATAGAAAGAGAGAAAGGGCTGGAATGAAAGGGAAGGAGATGGTCAAGGGTTTTAGGGTCTATTTTGGTCTTGGGTTAAGTTTGACCTAACGGCGTTAACTTTGCCGTTAGGTCAAATATAGATGAAGGAGGTGCTCTTTTGCAGAGGGGGCCCTATAACCAAATGGGTTATAATGAGGGGCGCTTTTAGCGGGGAGGCCTTTTAACAAAAACGGGGGGGCCTTTTAAAATTTCCCTTGATTCTATTGAGAGATTAACCAGTCTAGGTTTGAAGAAAGAGTGAGTTACATAAATCTAGGGTTTTAAAAGAGTTTCATAAATCTAGGGTTCATAACAGTTCAGAAATCTCACTCAAAGTGATGTTGTTGTTATTGTTTCAGGTGAAGAATTAAAGAGTTTTTCAATTTGTTTCAGGTTGGGGAAGTAGAGAGAGGATGAGAGAAAGAGGACGAACACTAATAGTGATGAGAGAATAAAGGATTTCTGTTGAGGAGAGAAAGTTACGAGAGAGGAGAGAGAGCGTGTTTTTTTAGAGTGAGTAAGAAAACCACTTTCCCACCTGTTTTTGAAGAAAATTTATCAACTCTTTTTCCAACCTTTTTACCATAAGAAATGGATTTTCTTACTCACTGGTTCAAACAAACAAACAGTTAAAAATCCATTTTCATACGAAAATCGATTTTCATATCCTCTTTTCCCACGTATCAAACAGACCCTTAGGGTCCGTTTGATATGTGTGAAAACCATTTTTTTTCTGATGGGAAAGAAAACCATTTTTTTTCTAACGGGAAAGAAAACCATATTTTCATATGAATTGAGTTTTTTAAGTGTTTGATTGGGTAGTAAAATAGTGGGTGCCTTTAAAAAAACCATGTTCCCTTCATTTATCCACCAATAAAATCATAAGTGCCTTTAAAATTTCGTGATTATCTTCTTGTTGCTGGGATGCTAACATCAGAAACCCTAATTTATAAATTTTGGTATCAAAAACTCCAAATTGACTAATCGATTAACATCTCCATGATTAGCTTTTGGATCACTGCAAGAACGACAATCGCCAATTGACTAATCGATGTGATGAATTTAAACCAACTTCCACCACCAGCAAAAACTACTCCACCACCATCTATTACAATTCCTCCACAACCCTATATAACAGATCTACCTCCATCACCATAACCACTTTCAAATGGATGATTCATGACACTTTTTTTTGGTATAGCTTTATGAAACCCTAATTTGTATAGATTTCATACGTTTTGTATAGATTCCCAATCTTATTAAGTTATTATGCAGCATCCTGCCATAAGAAAGATAAAGAAAGAGAAATGGACAAATCCAAACCAACCATATATAACACCCTAATTTGTATGGAACCATACTTTTTTTGGGGTGCAGAGAAAGGAAGGAAAAGATGTATGGAACCCTAATATGTATAGATTCCATAAGTTTTTTGGTATCAAATTGATGTAGATTGTTGCAGAAGCGTAAAAGTAATGGAATCCACCATTGTTATTGAACTAAACTAATGAAATAAAGCTGATGAAATAACGATAAAAGCGATAAAACGATAAACTTGATTAATAATAAACGATAAACTTGATTAATAATAAACTTGATTCATAATATTCTCTGATCTGAATAACAAGGACAGACCTGACTTCCTTTTATAGGAACTTAGAAACTACTAGATAGACTCAAATTAGGATTCCTAAATATCAAAGATACTCAAACATGGAAACTTCTAAACCTAAACTTAGTAGAAAATACTAAAACATGGAAACTCCTAAACTCTAACCCTAATGGGCTCGACCATGAGGCCCTCTAACTAGTTCGGCCGTGAGGCCCATCTTGATGGTCTCCATCATAAATCTTCATCCAACATATTTTTTTGGTATGAAATCTTCACCCAGCATCATTTTTTGTGATCCTAATTTGTATCAATCTCATAGTGTGAGAGATCTTTTAAATTGATGATAACTTGTGCCATGGTTGGAGAGAGTAAGAGAGAAATAACATGAGCAGCAAGCACAGAAGAGTAGAGAGGGTTTTTGTTTTTTTTCTTGTTGAAGAGAGAGGATTGTCGGGAGAAAGAGCGGAGAGGAGAGAGAGCGTGTTGAGGTGGGTAAGAAAATGGTTTTACCACCTTTTTAATGGTAAAATAAATCATACATTTTTCCTACTTTTTTTCCATCAGAAATTGGTTTTCACATCATTTTTAGTCTATCAAACAGCGGAAAAACGATTTTCTCGCGAAAACGATTTTCTCGCGAAAACGATTTTCTCATCCCTATTTTCCTACATATCAAACAGACCCTTAGTAAAAAACCATTTTCACATCCAAACGTTTTCACAAGAATCAAACAGACCCTTACTGTTGGAACCATTGGACTTGGGAGTGTCCCTCTAAAAGTGGGCCTAAAATTTGGACAAGATGCTTATTTGGAGGGGAACCCTTGTAGATGCTCTAAACAACAAGTGAAATCCTCTCCATTTTCTTCAAAAAAAAAAAATACGCGATTGAGAATTGAATTTCCTATTAATCTCATTAACAACATTGTATTCTCAGTAAAGGGTTTTGTTTTTGGATTCGAAATTTGTCTTTAACTTTTCAGACTATCTCTGAAGCTGAATAATCAACACCTGTAATAACGACAACAGTGGATCAAACAAAGTTGTAGGAACTGAAATTTTGTCAATTCTTATCCAATTTAGGGATTTTCATTTTGAACACTGAATTCGTAAGAAGTTTTTGATTTCAATCTGTAATTGTAGAGAGAAAGTTGGGTTTTTTATTTTAACGTAGATCTGTAATCTGTATTGAGTTTATTGGTGATGGGGAAAGTAGCAGTGGGTGCTGCGGTGATATGCGCGGCGACGGTGTGTGCAGCGGCGGCGCTAATCGTGCGCCACCGTATGAGGAGCTCCGGCAGATGGGCACGGGCGATGGCGATATTGAGAGAATTTGAGGAGAAATGTGGAACGCCAATTGGGAAGCTGAGGCAGGTAGCTGATGCCATGACCGTTGAGATGCATGCTGGTTTAGCTTCTGAAGGAGGAAGCAAGCTCAAGATGCTTATCAGCTACGTTGATAATCTTCCCACAGGGTATCAACTCACAATCTCTCTCTCTCTCTAGATTCACCCTCTTCTTAATCCTGTTTTGAGGTTTGGGTATATCTCTTATTAAAAAATGATCATTGAAAATTGAAAAGATGATTTCTTTACTTCGAAAAAGGGTGATCAATTCTTCTGTCTTTTCTTAATTTAATGATGGCAAGAAAGATATATCTTGAATGAGTTAGAGTGGTTTGTATTATTTTGTAATGTGAGTTCATGAAGGTTTACTTAATATGGGAATTAAGGGATAAAAGTCATTGCTTTTAGTAGTTCATGTCAAATTTTGATTCAAAGATCTCATTCGAGAATCATCTCCAATCTGTTTAGAATTGCACGAGTTAATAGTTGGTGAAATCTACTTCCTTTCCTCTTGATAGGTAGAAAGTCAGTAGCTAATTTTTAGTATGTTAAGATGTGAAAGATTTCGAACACATTATGTTGGATCCAACTCCAAAAGAAGTTGGTTAAAAGTTAATGGTTCATTCTTAACTCTTGTATTATTTTCGTTGTGGAGTATAGGTCTATTACCTACCTTCTCTTCTTTCCTTCGCGTATTCCATGTCAATATACTTTTTTTTTTTTTAATTTCTGTTGGTCCTTGACTGATTTTGATTGTCCGATACCGCTAAAACTTTGTACTTGGTGTTTTATTGCGATGCATTGGTTTGATCAAGTTAGGAATTTCAGACTATGTTTAGATGGTTCTCTTCCTTTATGTTCTAGTTGTACCGGGTAATTGCCGTTTTTCCATTCTTATAGTATATCTATCTTCTTTACCTTTAAAAGTTTAAATTGAATTCCATGGTTTAGTTAAATGGTAAGAGATGAATTTTGCGCAAAGAGGCCATGGGAAATGAATACCACGGAAATATGATTTTCTCTGATGTGGGAACTCAGAAGTCGGAATATAGGATATATAAGTAAGAAAACATCGATAATAAATTTGTCATTACCACTAATCCTTATAAATCGTGGGCCATAGCTGGTATGTCTCGTTCATAACTCAGTGACTAAAATTCTTGATATCTGTATCAATCATTAGAGTTGTAAATATATAGAATAGAAAAGGTTAGTCTTGGTATCTGATAGTTACAGTCTAGCTTCCTCCGCGTGCTATTTATACTGCTAATTCTCAAATGTCTGAAAGACTGGATTTGTTATGTACTGTTGTTACAATAGAAAAGATGTATCCTTTCCGAAGGACAAAATCTATCTTCAGTGTCTACTTGTGCTTATTTCCCATCTGCTTAGTTTTCGATATGTATCGTTCTCTTGGGTTCTTCCTATCTCTTAGTCATTCTTGGCATGCAGAAAGAAGGATCATGAAACTGCAATAGATTTGCTAGGCTCATGGTTTGGATTCCCTTACTTCGATGCCCCTTGGAACTGTAACAGGGTTACAGGAGATCAGATGCCTGAAAGTGGAATCACTTAGGAGTAAATCCATTGTTTACTGAATTGGCAGAAGTGGAACCACTCTGGGTTTTAGTATGTCATAGTATTTACAGATAGGCCGTGTGAGAAGTGGTGTATATGTATGTAAAGTATGAAAGATGAATTACTGAATAAAGCTTTCTTTCATTTTCTTCCCTTCTTTTAGGGCCGAGCATGGACTATTTTATGCTTTGGACCTTGGTGGAACCAACTTTCGTGTATTGCGTGTACAATTGGGTGGGAAGGAACAACGGGTTATTAAGCAAGAATTTACAGAGGTGTCGATCCCTCCACATTTGATGATTGGAACTTCAGATGTAAGTCTGATTTCATTTGATATTTTTTTTTTTTGAAACTTTGAATGAATATATCCAAGTCTCCCAGTTCACTACAAGTCTACAACATCTGTGAAAGATATAAATCTAAAGGACTCCAATCTTTTGGCCCAAAAAATATAGTTCCTTTGATATCTTCTATGTCTAGATTGCTTGATAGGTTCATATCCTTGAAAATCTTGTTGTTTCTACCTTTCCAAATATTCCAATTGATGGCAATTGGTACTAGCTGCCATACTTCCTTCCTGTTTCTCTTTTTTGCTTAACCCTTCTCATTGTTCCAACATTTGGTTATTATTGTTACCATTGCACTTGAGGGATGAAAAGAAGTAGCTCCAGAGATTGTCAGCCACTTTGCAGTGAAGGAATAAGTGGTCGATGGTTTCCTCCTCAGCTTTACATAAGATGCATCTGTTTGGCATCTTGAACCCTCTATGATTTAAAGCATCTACTGTTGGGAATCTCTTGATCAGTAATGCCCATATAAGAAAGCTAATTCTTGGGGGAATGGCTTCTCTCCGAAATAATCTTGACTTGCAAGGGACTAATGACTGATTTTCCGTGTCCATACGAAGATAGCAATTACTTACGTCATTTGATACTGCGTTTGTTTCTGATTTCGACTCCCAGATAAGCATTTAACACTTCTTATGATTGTGATTATTCAGGAACTTTTTGACTTTATTGCCGAAGAACTAGCGAAGTTTGTCGCAACAGAGGGTGAAGGTTTTCAGCTTGCAGCTGGTAGGCAGAGAGAACTAGGTTTTACTTTCTCTTTCCCAGTGAAGCAGTCATCAATTGCATCTGGAAATCTTATTAGGTGGACTAAAGGCTTCTCAATTGAAGATGCGGTAATCGTAATTCTTTTGAGGCCACTTTCATTCCTTCCCTATTATGAGATATTGATCCATTCCTTACCTACTGGGACCTAATTCTTTGTTTTTTACTATATGGAGGCGACATTAAGTTTGGAAACAAAGTACAATTTCTTAGTCTTGAATCTTTGATATAGAGTAAAGGTCTCGATTTACTTGGGAACCATGTCAGTGAGAGTATGTGAATACAGAATCCGATTGTCGAAGTTCTAACAGAGCACATAGGCAGCACTTAACTGTCTCCTATCAATTGTGCCATATATGCAAGTTAACGTGTTTCTACGTATTCACCTGCTATTCTAGTAATCTACTTAGAGCAAAGTACTAATCCTTGACGAGGATACCGTAAATCGGTGTATAGAACATATTAATACCCAAACTCACATGTTGTTATCTAAGTGGCCAATGACCACTTGTGAATAAGGCGTCGACTTCCCTTTCCCCGAGGTCGGGGATCATACCCCGACGGTTACCTACCATAATAGATTATATCGGAGGTACCTTCCATTAGGATGTGTCACTTTGTCCTATGGGACCGCTAAGCTCATTATATCTGTCCAAGCCACTGTCGAAGGCTTTGTACAAGGTGGTGCAAGCCTCCAGCTCTTGCTGGCTTGCTGCCTATTGAAAAATGTAGCATACTTTTTGTTGTAAAGCTGATAAACGTTGATCAAGTCAAGAAGTTTCATTTTGGATTCTTTTCTCATGACAGCTTGACCAAGATGTGGTAGCCAAACTGACCGAAGCCATGGAAAGGAAGGGTGTTGATATGCGTGTGGCTGCCCTGGTAAGTTTACTATGACCTATTTTTAGCTTGAAACCTATTAAACGCTTCATCTTATTGAGATATTCTGGTAAACAGTGTTTAGTTCAGTGGGTAATGTTATTTCGTCTTCTAAGCTGGTTTAGATATCTAAAAATATATTTTTTTATGCTATCAAAACAAATTTTCTTAGGGATGCTGATGCAGGTTAATGACACTATTGGTACATTAGCTGGAGGAAGATACTTCAATAACGATGTCATTGCTGCAGTGATATTGGGCACTGGAACAAATGCAGCATATGTTGAACGTGCTCATGCTATTCCTAAGTGGCACGGTCTTTTACCTAAATCAGGAGAGATGGTTAGTAAAATTCTAATCGATGTCATCTTAGTTAATATCAAAAGCGGCAGATTGAAAAGTTTATATCTTTCGTGGTCACCTGGCAGGTAATCAATATGGAGTGGGGCAACTTCCGATCTTCGCATCTTCCTGTAACCGAATATGATCACGCGTTGGATGTTGAGAGTCTAAATGTTGGTGAACAGGTAATTATACATGTCTTGGTTTAGTTGGTCCTCTTGTATGTCATTCTTAAACCAAAATAGCATGAAGACACATTGAATGATGACATCTATGTTTAATGTCAACAGATTTTTGAGAAGATAATTTCAGGAATGTATTTGGGAGACATTGTGCGCAGAGTCTTACTCAAAATGGCTGAAGAAGCTACTTTCTTTGGTGATATTGTTCCTGAGAAACTTAAAGTTCCATTCGTATTAAGGTACGTCATTCGCTTGACCCATCTTAAAACAGAGAGTAAGTGCGCAATATGTGAATCGTCCAAATAAGATCTATACCGAACTTGTAGACAGAAGGACTTCCTCTTTGAACATGAAAAGTAAAGAGGCAAAGAAAAAAAAAAAAAAGGGGGCCGGTTGCTTATACACATATAGTAAGAGAATAATAAGATATATACCGAACTTGTAGATAAACATAGAATGATTAGAGAACTTACCTATCAAACCGAACTCTTGGAGCTTGTTTTAGTCTGTAGAGTGATATTTGGAAGTGGTAGACATAGTTTTTTTCTGGCCTGTAGATATGTCTTCTACCATTTTCAGTCTGCAAAATGCGTACTTTCTGAGTTGTGGAATTTGCAGGACTCCTGAAATGTCAGCAATGCATCATGATACTTCGGCCGATCTCAGGGTGGTAGGGAGCAAATTGAAGGATATATTAGGGGTAAGCCTTTTTCAAATAGCTTTCATTCATTTGAACATCAACCATTTACTTGACTTGGCACTTGATGTTTGCTACTCCGGCAGTGTTTTATAAGAATGTACTAGTTCCAACCATCCACGAAGATCTGAGTTTGCTCAATGTTTTGCTGCAGCTATGAATTTTGTTACCAAAATTTAAATTGAGCCGATTTAAAGTTATTTTTCTGATTTCAATTTTTGGTATGTTTTATGAACTAATTGATCCACCTTTTTTTTAACATCATAATGGCTGTTAATACCCGACATTAGCTTCTTGCTCAAACAACATGGGACTTTCTCTGTATTGGTATAATGTTTTCTTGTTTCGGAACCTATAAAACCATTATGTACTGTAAAAATTTGTGGCAGAAAACGCCAAAAGCAAAAAATTACATTATAAATTATCTAGTTTGTCTCTAGTAGTTGTTTCTGTTTATCTAATTGTTTTTTCCTTTGTATACCTCAGATATCTAATACATCCCTGAAAACAAGAAGAGCAGTGGTTGAACTATGTGACATTGTAGCAACACGTGGAGCTCGACTTTCAGCAGCAGGGATTATTGGTATCTTGAAAAAATTGGGAAGAGACACAGTAAAAGAGGGAGAGAAGCAACAGAAAACCGTGATAGCCATGGACGGCGGTCTTTTTGAGCATTATACGAAATTTAGCAATTGTTTAGAGAGCACACTCAAAGAGTTGCTTGGAGATGAAGTTGCAGCAAACATTGTTGTTGAGCATGCTAATGATGGCTCAGGAATCGGAGCTGCCCTTCTTGCTGCTTCTCATTCCCAATACCCCGAAGTCGACGACGCCATTCAAGAAAGCTAAAATAACAGTCAAAATGAAGCAGGAAAGTCCGCCTGTTCTTTTCATCGAGTACTTTTTTCACCTTTCAATTTTGTCTTCTTTTTTGTTCGCTCATATAATCATATGTTATGTTCTACTTGCAATCTTTTGTCGCCAGAGTTGCAAGAAAGTTCCAGCATGATTTACGGTTCATGCAGAACGTAATTGTAACAAGAGTCTAGACTAAGCTGTATAATTGCAGGATCAAGAAGTGACCTTGAATACTGTCCTCACTTCAGCCTGCATTTCTTCCCTTTTCTTTTGAGGATTTGCCTCGTCGTTGGTATGACTGAGTGTAATTTTCGGTGTATCCTGAGCTGGTAGAATAAAAGGGAGAGCTAGAAGATGGTTCTGAGGTTAATAAAGCTACAAATTTTTCTAATTCCTAGAATTGCTTTTATATAGCTTGTATTATATTCTGTTATACAAATGATGATTCAAACCAAAACCCTAAATTTTATAAATCCCTAGTAGAACAAGATGTCAACTGGATATTCTTACTACCTACTACAAGGAACTAATTACCCAAAAGCTGCTATATCTAAGTAACCATAAGACCAGTTCATCTTCATGTATGTCTTTGGTGTTGCATACTCGTTGGCTGAAGCTTCAAACAGAGGCAGCGTGAATGAAGCAATGTCTTACAAGTTACAATAGAAGTCTTTAAGACCGTTACACATTGTTACATGCCAAACTATCGTCATAATCATTTGAATGTCTTATTGATCGTCTACTTTTGTAACGAGTGAGGCAGTCACTGGTGGTACCGAGGAGAGGATTGACATCATCTTCGGGCGAGGTTATTTTCTTAAATCCATTAGCTATGTTCGGCGAACTACATTGAAGAAGGATTTCTAATGCTTCTTTCATGGAAGGTCTAGTCGAAGGCAATGTATTGGTACAAATGAGGCCTAGTTTGAAGACGACACTTATTTCATCCAAGTAACATGGTTCCTTGACTTCCTCGTCGAAGGCCTCATTGATGGATTCCTCATTTTTGTACTTATACCATGCCCAGTCAACAAGACTTGGGTTTCCATCATATTCCTTGTTAGCTTCCTTCCCCGTTGTTAGTTCAAGAAGAACTACCCCAAAGCTATAAATGTCGACCTTCTCGCTCACTTTCATTGTGTAAGCATACTCTGAAATTAAAACCAAGTATCTTTAGTTAACAAAATTTTATCTAAAGCTCAAATCATTTAAAATTTTGAAAACAAAATGATAGCGAAAACAGTTAACAAACCCTTGGCTATAGGAAGAAGTTTACCTGGAGCAATGTACCCAAAAGACCCAGCAACTCCGGACGCCGTATGAGTCTCGCCGTCCTTAAACAACAACTTAGCTAACCCAAAATCAGCAATCTTTGCTTTGAATTCACAATCCAACAAAATATTGCTTGATTTTACATCACGATGAATGATCGGAGGAGAACAACCATGGTGCATATAAGAAAGTCCTTGAGCAGCTCCAATGGCTATCTGTAATCTCTTAGGCCAATCCAAAACAACATTAGGGATTGAACCTGAGTTTAATACCCCGGATTTCTTCGAATGAAGCCATCGATCCAAGCTTCTATTCGACATATATTCATAAACCAAAAGCTTCGAGTTGTCGCAAGAAATACAACAAAGCAATTTCACTACATTCGAATGTCGAATTGTACCCAAAATTTCAACTTCTGCATTAAATGCTTTCTCCAAATTCTTATCTAACTTTCCTCCGTTAGTTATCTTCTTAACTGCAACTATCTCATCTAATTGATTAATAGCAACCTGATAAACTTTTCCTGATCCACCACTTCCAATCAAATTGCTTTCAATCAAACTAGATATAATGTCTGATTCAGTAAACTGTAATCTATGAAAAGATGTTAGTTTCCAAGTAGAAATCTTTCTTCCAAGCTTTTTCCTCCTAAAATCTTTGATCACGAAAAACGCGAAGGACAAAGCGAGTATAAATATCGCTGCAGCAACTACTAAAATCACTATAAGAAGTTTAGAAGGTGACTTATTAGGGTTTTGGTAGGGTTTTGTAATGCAAGAAGGAAGATTTGGTTGAAAGTTATTACTACAAAGACCAAAATTATGCAAGAAACTCTGATCAAATGCAAGATTGTCAAACTGACTTGGTATATTTCCTATGAGCTGATTGAAAGATAGGTTAAGAAAAGTAAGCTTTAAATTCCCAAGTTGATATGGAATTTCACCGGATAATCGATTTTCGGACACGTCGAGAGCGATTAGGTTAGGAAGTAGACCTACAGTTTCGGGTATTTCGCCTGAAAGTTGATTGTTACTAAGGTTTAAACTGCTCAAAGAACTCCATGAGATTATCTTCGACGGAATTGAACCTGAAAGCTGATTCCCATCAAGTGATAAAGTGAGAAGATTCGACAATTCGGTTAGTTCTAAAGGAATTTCACCAGAAAAGAGATTGTTCTTAGCATTGAAGACTGAAAGTCGAGTCGCTTGAGAAATTTCCGAAGGAATTTTCCCTGAAATTTTATTGTTACTGATCTCAATTCTACTCAAATTGCTAGCAAACTTATCAACAGAGAAATTACCATTGAAGAAATTATCACTAATCATTACAGTTGATAAGTTCTTTAATGACCAGATTCCGGCCGGAATTTCACCGGAAAATCTGTTTTCGTAAAGCTCAATCGTTGTTAAACTACTGCAATTCACAAGTGATTTAGGAAATTCACCACTGAGATTGTTAGTATAAACAACAATTCCGATCAATTTACCATTAAAGCAGAGATTTTCCGGCAATTTTCCACTGAGATTGTTTTCTGATACTTCGAAAGTTTCGAGTTCTGTAAAAAGCCCTAGTTCTTGAGGTAAGGTTCCATTAAATTTGTTTCTGAAGAGTCTAATCTGTTTCAAAGATGGAAGACGACCTATACTTTGAGGTATTTGGCCGGTCAATTCATTATAATATAAAAAGAAGTAAGCCAAATTCTTCAAGTTTCCTATATCTTCTGGTATTGTTCCTGTTAATTGATTGATTGAAAGATCAAGATCAGTCAAACCCAGAGCTTGAATTGGTCGAGGAATTTCACCAGATAATTTGTTATCAAAGAGAAACAATTGTTTCAAATTCTTAAGTAAAAGTAATCGATTGGGTATTTTACCAATCAATTCATTCGAGTGAAGATCTAATTGTTCAAGATCAGCAAAATCACTCACAAAATTCGGAATTTCTCCTGTCAAATTCGATTTTGCCCCCCAAAAAGACTTCAATTTCTTCAAATTACTGAATTCTAATGGAATTTTCCACTGTTTTAATGGATTATCATTTAATTGAAGAGTCTGAAGGGATGAGAGTTTACCAATTTCAGCTGGAACAGAACCATTAAGAAGATTCTGATTGAGAAGAAGACTTTGCAAATACTGTAAGTTTCCGATTTCCACTGGGATATCACCAGAAAAGTTGTTGCCTAAGAGACTTAAGTACCGGAGATTGGAAATCCGGTCAATATCTGAGGGTATCTTACCGGTAAAATAATTTTGAGAGAGATCGAGGTAAGTTAAGCTGGAGCAATTGTAGAGAGAGAAAGGGAATTCTCCAGGGATGTAGTTCCATTGGAGATCGATTTTCGTGAGATTCTTAAGGTTACAAATAAAGGGTGGGATTTTTTCAGTGATGTTCTTATCAGGAAGTATGATTTCAGTGATTGAATTGTTAACACAGGTGATTCCAATCCAGTTCTTACAATGAGATCCATTTGATGGATCCCAAGATTGAATTGAAGGTGGATTTCCCCATTGTTGTTTAAGTTTCAGTAAGAGTGATTGTTCTTCAGTTTCTGATAGGGATTGAACTTGGAGGAAGAAGAAGAAGAGTTGAGAGTAGAGAAGGAGAAGAAGAGGGTAAGAAATGAAAATTCGACAAGAAACTGAGGGCAATTTCGACATTTAGGAAAGGAGACAGAGCTATGGTTTTGCCGGGAAGTTTTCTACTAGTGTGAAATGGTGGTTAGCGTGTTTGTTCAACGGTTTGAATTTATATTTGTGTGGATATCAAAATGGTGTCATGAGGTAAACAATTTAACGATTATGCCACGGGAAATGATTGGTCAACTACAAAAAATTCAAAAAGAATCCTAATTGGGTTGGTAATCCCAATGGTAGTCTTGATAAAAGCAACCGGTTTTTGGTTGTGATGCCTCCAATCTTTTGGTTGGAGTCAGCACTGGGTTGACCAAGTGATTGATGGTGTTGACATAAACTTTAAATTCTAGAAGTTCAGGTTCGATTCTTAAATGAACTGGAATCCATGGTTATTAAATTTGGGTTATTATATGTATAAATAAGCAGAGCCGTGGCTGACAATTTGAGGGCCCTGGGCGAAATTTGTTTTTGACTCTTTTGTACAATAAAAAATTAACGAACAAAATGATAAAAAAAATATAATTTCTTCGTAGATTGTGTAGTTTAGAGTCTAGGTGTTTTTTTTTTAAAACACCTAGATTTCTATCTTTTAAAAACACTTTAAAAAAATGAAAGAAATTCACTCAAAATAATAAAATTATTAAAAAAAAAAAAGTATAACTGAGCAAAAAGAAAGGCTCCTTTAGCAATTGAAAAAAAAAAACAAAAAAACAAAAAAAAGTAGCATAACGGGATTTGATCCCAGTTCAATTCTTTGGAAACCCGTGACCATTACCAATAAAGCTCTTAAGCTTTTGCTATTAAAGATGATGTTGTTAACTATCTATATGTAGACTTTTAGAAAAAATGGGCCTTGCTGTGGTGGGGGCCCAGGGCGGATGCCCTGCCGCCCCCCCTCAGCCACGGCTCTGTAAATAAGTAATAAGTTTGTCGAGTTTTACGTCTCATGTTGTTGGGATTTAGACCCCTTTAATTACTTGGGTTATTAAATGTATAAATATATATATGTATATATATAAAAAAAAATTTGTTGGAAAAAATCTTAGATGTACCACCACTATATTAGTTGCCAGCCAGCCCTCACCACCAGTTCTTCTTTTCATGTCAGAAATAGGTACTAGGTAGCCTATTTAAGAAAAATCCCACCACCATAATCACTGTCCAACCACAACCACCTCCCCTTTCGATCTTCGCCAGCAATATTTTTTTTTGTCTCTCTTCTCACTTTTCCGACGAAAGGAAAAGTTACCTGCACCGAAACCCGTTCATCTTTAAAGAGGGGAAGGATTCCGCAGGAACCCCTTTCATTTCAGACGAAGGGGGATGGTTTCGCCTTAAACCGTCATGGAGGGTTTCGTATGAAATCTTAAAACCCTCGAGGAAAATATCTGACGGAACCCTCTTCGAAGGTTGGATGGGCAACCGAGCAAAAAAAATCTTGTGGTCGACTGGCCAGGAGATGTTGCGTGGCCAGTCGGCTACACATGATCTCGCGGTCAACCACCCACGAACTCCTCGATCTAAGGTCTGAAACCTCAAAAAGGATTTTGCCAGGAATCCTCATCGGTGGTTCCATTACTAATGTAGACGCAGCGGAATTAAAATAAGAACAATAAAATAAACGAAGAACGGTAAAGAAAACGATAAATAAACTAAAACTTAATTAACTTCAATGGTTTTTCTCTTCAATATGAATAACAAAATAGACTAGACCTCCTTTTATAGGATAATAGACTTTCCTAGATAGACTCAAACTAGGATTCTTAAATATTAAAGATACTTAAAACATAGAAACTCCTAAATAATAGAAATACCAACTTAAGGTAATTTCCTAATCCTATACTAACTAGGACCACTATTGTGGCCGACCGGAACATGGGCACGCGTGGACGTGGGCCCACGTGTTATGCGCCTGCATCAGCTCCCCGTTCCCCAGAAGGTTCGTCCCGAACCGATCATTGGATGGAAGTTAGTTCAGTAGATCCTTCTGCAATCGGTAACAAGGTGATAATCTTCTTCTTCCATGGAAACTCATAAACATTCAAACGTCCTTTGTAAATAGCATCCACATCCGATTGCCAAGGGTGTCCCAAAATAATGTGGCATAGATCCATGTCGGTAACATCACAAGTAATATCAGACAAATAGAAAGAGCCAATAGAAAGTGAAAATGTACACATGCGATCACCACGTGTAGCAGTACCAGATTGAATCCAAGCAGTTTGATAAGGATGTGGTTTTGGAATTGTAGTTATACCCAAGTAAGCAACTAGTCTAGCTGAAATCAAATTCTCCACACAACCGTTATCAATAACGATAGTACAAACTTTGTCTAAAACTGTACATCGTGTAACAAACAAATGTTTCCTTTGAGAACAATCGGGTTCAAGTGGAGTAAAAAGTACCCTACGAGTCACTAGCATAACACGTTCACCTGAATC
This sequence comes from Eschscholzia californica, assembly GCF_041429995.1. Taxonomy (NCBI): domain Eukaryota; kingdom Viridiplantae; phylum Streptophyta; class Magnoliopsida; order Ranunculales; family Papaveraceae; genus Eschscholzia; species Eschscholzia californica. Next base: position 24,759,505 of record NW_028238461.1, read on the forward strand.
GGGGTCAATATTGACATGATCGACTTCCTCACCGTCTGAATCCAAGGGAGGATGTTTCTCCACTAAGTTTGCTTTACCACGTAACAGGCAATTATTAGAATAATGACCTGTTTCAAAACAACGAAAACACTTAACTGGAGGTGGTTTTTTATAAGGATTCTCAATTATATTCTTAGATCCGTCATCCGTTGGTTTTGATAGATCGGAGTCATCTGGAGGTGGCCTAACATAATTGGAACGATTGTAGTTTCCCTGATAGATTGATCGAGAATCGGACTCAAAAGAACCAGCCACACCAATACATTCAGAGACGGAAGAGAAAGGACGTAGGTTGAGAAGATCTTTTATGTCACTTCGAAGACCATCTTTGAATTTTTCCAATTTCATGGCTTCGGTATCTGGAAGATTAAGCCGTGCACTCAAACGGTGAAAATCGGAAGCATACTCTTCAACTGATCGTCGCCCTTGTCGACAACGAAGATATTCCAAACATAATTGGTTCTCATAATCAGGAGGGAGGAATCGAGCCATCATAAGTGGCTTAAGTTCGGACCAAGAAGATATAGGTGGCAGTTTCAACAGTCGTCGTTGTTCGGTTTCATGTTTCCACCAAGTAAGAGCGGTTTTCGATAAATATCCGGTAACACAACGTACTTGTTCTTGTCCGTGGACCTGCATATCATCAAAAAATATCTCCAAACGGGAAATATAATCCAAGAAGTGTTCAATATTAATTGAACCATCATAAGTAGGAACGTCCATTCGGATACGATAAGAAGAGATTTGTTGGTAATCGTTGTCGTAGTCCGGTGGAGGGATTTCGGTGTCAGTTCTCGAGTAATGAAGTGCCGTTTGGTTCCCCATTGGTCGTGTGTAATGGCGAGGAAAGGGAGGGGCTGGTTCACGGTAGGTGGTTCGGTTGGTGTTGTGGGTTAATTCCCGGTTATGGTGATTGGTGAAGGAGGGATCAATGTCTCGGTTATGAGAATGGATACGGGTTGGGGTGAAGTTAGATTTCCTGATGTCGATGAGGAGATGGGAATTCGGTTTGGTGGTGGAGGAATGAGTCGGCTGGACGAGTTCAGACAGGAGGGTATGTCTCGGTGAGACGGTTTTCGAGGTGGTGAAAAGGTTCGGTTGAACGAGTTCGGGTAGGGTGATGGGTCTCGGTTAGGTGACGATCGGGGTTGGTGAGGGTTTCGGTTGTACGAGTTCGGTATGGTGGTTGGTTGTCGGGTAGACGGTGGTCGGTGTGGGTGAAAGTTTCCGGTTCATGAGGGTGATAGGATTGGTTGATTTCGGGTTGTCGGTTTGAGGAAAAGGCCCCTCGGGTAGGAGTGAGGTGTTGGGATATGTATTGGTGAGGGGAGAAGTTGTCGGGTCGTATTGGTGTAAGTTGTTCGAGTGGTGAGGAGATGTTGTCTAGTCGGTTTGTACCGAAAGTTGGAAGAGATGAGTCGGTGAAGGAGAATGGTGGTGAGGTTGGAAGGTTAAGGGGGTTGGTGTATGTCAACGGAAAAACCGGTGGGAGTGGAGTTGTCGGGCACGGGTGGGTAATAGTGTGACCGAATATGGGTTTTGGGATTGGTGTGGTAATGCCAACGGTTGTGTTGGTGGTGTTTGGAGGTGGTTGTTGTGATGGGTTTGGATCGTAGTGGAAGATGAAGGGATGGTGGTAGAAGAGGGAGACTTACATATGCTTTCGAGTTGTTTAGATAACTTCATGATGGATTCATTGACTTAATCGAATCGATGATCGATATGGTCAAATTTTTCCATGTTTTCCTTCTTGTAATTATCGAAAGCTTCTTCCAATTTTGTAACCGAGGATAACTTCTTGTTGATGTTGTCCCATTCGGAGGCAAAAGTTGGTGTCCTCTCTTTAGTTGTTGTAGCAGGAACGGTAGTATTAACCATTGTGATTGGTTAAAAACAAATGGCTCTGAATACCACTTGATGTAGACGCAGCGGAATTAAAATAAGAACATAAAATAAACGAAGAACGGTAAAGAAAACGATAAATAAACTAAAACTTCATTAACTTCAATGGTTTTTCTCTTCAATATGAATAACAAAATAGACTAGACCTCCTTTTATAGGATAATAGACTTTCCTAGATAGACTCAAACTAGGATTCCTAAATATTAAAGATACTTAAAACATAGAAACTCCTAAATAATAGAAATACCAACTTAAGGTAATTTCCTAATCCTATACTAACTAGGACAACTATTGTGGCCGACCGGGACACGGGCACGCGTGGACGTGGGCCCACATGTTATACGCCTGCATTAATTACTTCACGTGAAACCAATCCCTTTCATTTGAAACAAGGGGTTCCGACAATAAGAACCAAAACAGTGACAAGAGAGGGCGAGAAAGTGAACGTTTTGAGGCGAGGGAGGGGGGATGGGTGGGAAGAGAAGGAGAGCAATGGTGGGGGTGATTTGCCAATTATGTGATGGCAGAGGAGAGGAGGAGGAAGAGAAGATTTTTTTTTTGTAAGGGTCGTTGGTATTTGCCGTCTATCCCCAACTCCTCTCCAGCCGGAACTAGGGGTGTACACGAGCCGAGCTCTTAACGAGCTGCTCGAGCTCGGCTCGACTATTGCTCGTGCTCGACTCGAATATTAACGAGCCCGAGCTTAATACGAGCTCAAAATCAAGCTCGTTTACATAAACGAGCCGAGCTTGAACATTCTTTAGTGTATCACGAGCTACTCGTGAACAGCTCGTTTAACATGCTTTTATGATAGTATAGTACATAATTACGTATTAGTATTGAAACTTGTACATGAAATATCAACCATTAAAAAATTATCGGAATATGAATCATTAATCATTATTATTGTATGTGACAAATGATCATTGAAGTATTTTGATGATTTAGAAAGTTTTAATTTGAAGTATTTTGATAAACGAGCTTAAAACAATGCGAGCTCGAGTTCGAGCTCAAGCTCTTTCAAACTTATACGAGCCTAGCTTGAACAAGTGGACAATTACTCGAACGAGCTCGAGCTCGACAGTCAAATACACGAACCGAGCTTGAACATTTTACTACTCGGCTCGGCTCGACTCGAGTACACCCCTAGCCGGAACACCCTACAGACAACGATAACAACCTTTAATTTATTATTTTTACTTTACTTACATCGAAGACAATTAGTTCAACAAAAAAATAAAATAAATAAATACATCGAAGACAATAAACTACTAAGATGGGAGATTTTTTTTTTTCTTTTTTTTTTTTTTTTTTATGGGGACTGAACTTCCCCATAAAATATGGCCAACCTTTATAGACTTTTTCAGCTTTGACTTCAAATGGACACGACAACAAAGACTTCGACACATACATATGTGATTGTTAATTGCTTTTTAAGATCTTTATAACAAGGAAGATCAAATTAAGTTCTCCATTCAGAGAGCAATTAATAATAACACATGTGTTGGAACTTTGTCTTGTTGCTTGTTGTTCAAAGTTTCAGATAATACGTTGATCATTCTAGAAGGGAAAGAGAGTGGACCCCATTCTGATTGGATGTTTATTCTTTTAAGTGTTATTTGTTTTTCTTAATTTAGATTGAATTCTTCCAAATCTTCAAGCTAACTCAAATTAATTTCAGAATGTTTGTTTTCATCTCACTTTTTAAAGTCTGACCACTCGTTCAAATGAAAAATTTAGTCTTGTTTCGAGCTCATTTGAGTCATATATAAAATAGCCTTGTCGTCTGTATGAACTTGAAATTATTATTGTGTTTTTCTAAATTAGTCAGGTTACTACAAGTGGGACTCAGAGTCGTATTTGGACAATTTTTTTTTGTTGAACAATGAGAAAAAAAAAGATACACCACACAAGTAATTTAGCAGTCTTGTGCACATATGAATAGGTCTCCAGACCAAGTGTTGTTCCTTCATCAGAAGCACAAAGCGCTCTTTCGTGTTTAAAATTCCTGGCCATTTCTTTGGGGAGTCTGATTCAGACAATTAGAAAAAACAAACACCAGAAATAGTTTAGCAAAGAAGGAGAATAGGAGATAGTGAATGCGATCCTTCTAACATTTCCACTGGTGTTAATTTAGACACACTAGAATGCTTCTGACTTTCTCCATAGAATTGATATTCTTGAAACCCAAGAATATAAAAGTCTTAGTATTCAACGGACTAGGAAAAAACAAAATGGATTTTAGAGTTGTTTCGAGTCCAATTTATAACAATGGAATAAAAACCTAATTTAGGGACACATATATAAGTTCTTAGGACATATCTGTTGGAAGAGTGTTACTATTCACTTAATCATGGTCGGCTGCAATCTTGACTGTTAGATGCGGCTAAAAAACACATAAGAAATGTAAGTCCTTGGATATGTCCCTAAAAACCACTAAACTTCGTCAAAACTTTAAATTAAACGTGAATATCTCATTCATCCAGAATCAGACTCGAGTGCTTCCTGGCTCTAAACTCAATAGCTCAACGATGGTAGTAAGATAATTGTGTCATAACTAAAACCTGGGTATATCGTATATGTCTAAGGTCTGATTGTTCTTAAAGTCATGCATTGAAGTTTTCGTCCAAATATTACGTAAAAGATGGCATAAGGTATAGTTAAAGTATGCCTAACTTAACTTTTAATTACCATTATTAATTAAAAAAACTAAAAAACCAATTGTCTAGATGGAAAATAAATAGTATTTTGATCAAGACTATGTCATGCATTTTCCACTTTTGATGCTGCATTCCACTGTTTAGGTCGTTTGAGTGGCGATTTTCGTTTTATTTATGGTTTTCAGTAGTTTCTTGTTGTCCTGGGATTTGGTTTAGGGTTAAAAGTCCTATAATGTTATATATGAAGAGGTGCAATTACTAGTTATAGATATTGATTGACACAAATATTTTTGTAAAGTAGTGATTTTTAATTTTTACCCAATGTTGCCCGCATTATATAGTACAACATCATGTTATATCATTAATTTGATATTTTACTTCACATTTGACTCCTAAACCTAAGTACGAAATATCAGCAACATGAGACTGCACCTAAATGAGTCACGATTTCTTTTGGCAAAAGGTTTAAAACATCTATTATATTAAAACAGGTCAGTCGGTTATCCAGGGGATAAGTCTGATCGTCCATTTTATTTCAGAGATTTGGTTGGGAACATATCCGACGGATGATATAATTTTTTTTATGTAAATAGACTACAAATCTATTATATTAAAACAGGTCAGTCGGTTATCCAGGGGATAAGTCTGACCGTCCATTTTATTTCAGAGATTTGGTTGGGAACATATCCGACGGATGATATAATTTTTTTTATGTAAATAGACTACAAAAAGAAGGGTATCTATGTAAATCAACTAAAATTGGTTAGAGTAACTACTACCCATATATTTCTCTCCTTTTTTTTTCTATTCAGTAGAAAAACGTGGGAGGATGAGAAATTAGTGGGGAGAAAGTCTCTCTTCCACATTCTTGATCGGTTTTTTTATGAAAAACTTCTCAAAGTAACTACTTCGAAAAATATATAAATAGAACTCTTGCCAGACTGATATCTTTTCACTGTAAGAAAAAAACAATCTCTCACATCTATGATCTATTTTATAGTTCAGGCTTCAATGAAATATTATTTTTCTTTTTTAAATGTAATTCTCTTTTTTTAAATGTACAATGAAATGTTATTTTTCATTTTTAAATATAATAAATGTAAATAGCTTAATATTTGATTGCTCCTCTTGGTTGTTTAATGTATAATTATTGTTTTATCTAAATGTAAACACGACGGCGCAGCCAAAAGGGATCTACCGCGTCCGTAGGACGCGGTGGGAACCTAGTGCTTTAAAACATCATGTCATATTATTCATTTGGCGTGTTACTTCAAAACTGACTGCTAAAATTGAAAACAAAACGTCACTAATAATGGACTGCACTACGTCGTATTATTATTATCTAAAAGTAGTGAAACAAAAAGTTTCACGAAAGTTATGATCTTTTTCACTTGTTTTATTTTGGGAGTTTTTTTGGTTTGCAAGTTTCACCAAACGTTATAAAATTTTACCAACTCCTCCAAGACGTCACATTTCATGACATTTGATGTAATAATAGTATTTTTCTAGGTAATGTAGGTGAAGGTGAGAGTACTCAAGTAAAAGAGTCCTACCCAAGATACAAATCAAGGAGAATTTTCCCACATATATCTCCGGAATTACAAACTGATTGAACACACTAGAATCAGGGTTGCTTCTATGTTTATGTTATCTTTCTTTATTTGTTTCCATCTACCCTAATACTTTTCTATTACAAATAAACATGAATGTGTATCGTTTTTCTCAACCAAAAATTAAATCTTTTATTGTTTCTGAGCGTAAAAGACTCTAACAAGTATCGTTTTTCTCTAGTTTTTAAATTAGTTTAGTTCACATTTTCAATAAATTAAGTCAAGGTTTACCGCCAAAGTTTGATGTTTTTAAATAAGTTTTCAACGGTGAAGATTTATAAGTTATCATTATTATAGTATACAGTTGTGATTTTTGAAGGTTTTTGTTATCGAGACAAAAATAACATTGACGATGACAATTCTTCTATGTACTTGGACTATATAATAATGATGGATGGATTATTTATCGTGGGAAGGGGATCTTCAATCTTACCGAGTGTCGTGGATGCTTCGAGAGTTACACTGGTGTTCAAGTTGGTTCAAAATTACTTCATTTTTTGTGCAAGAACGCAAGAAAAAAAGTATCAGCTATAATTTGGTCTTCTTTTTCGCTAGTCGATAGCATCGGTCGTCATTGTTATCGTGGTTTGAGGTGCAAGGTTGTTGTCTTCTAGTTGGTTTTTTTGTTTCGTTTCTCTTCACGAACTAGTCGTCTCTCAAGTCCAAAGGGCCTCCAAATCTAATTTAATTAAGCTCATGTTTTCGTAACTGGCCTCTGAATTCGGAGTGATTACGCCATTTTTATTAGTTAATACTACCATAATAATTCTACCGATCTAAACCAAATAAAAGTGGTTCATCAACCAATTCCACAATTTCCTTAATGAGAAATATGTTGATGAATCGTCTCATCCAGATTCATATATTGAAAAATAAGGGTAACAGCGTGTAAATTAGATTAATATCTACCATTGGATCATAAAGACATGAACCACATCTACCGTTAGATGATGAAGACTTTACATAATATTATCTATACATCTTTCAAATATATTATTCTCTATTGTATCTATGAAAGATATATTGTAATATTGAGAATATATCTTAGTTGTCTTCTTACCTTATAGAGTGACTCTGAGACAATATATATTTTGGTGATAATCAACAATGAGTATGGAATAAGAATTATCTCTTCTCTCTAATTCTATCAAGGGTCAGGACCCTCAAGGGTCACGTAGAAGCCTACCCCAATACCACCTCTGGAAAGAGTTTAGATCAACAATAATGAAAGATGAAATTATCCTCCTCCATTCAGGCAATATTTATAGGGCCAGGCAGAAGGGGAGTCGGAGCGGATCGAACTGCCCCCGAAAGATCTTAATAAAACAGTAATCCAAAGTTAAGATCGATGAACCTTCCGCGTGGATAGACGAAGAGGCGTAAATGTACAAAGCAATTAAGACGGTGATTAAGAACAACTACTACAACTTTTATTCATCCTCAAGAAAATCCATTACAGAAGAAATTCCAATCAGGATCACCAAAGCAAGTGCGACCGCTTAGGTCTGTTATAGAAGAAATTGCAGAAGGGAAGAGAATTGATCATTCCCCCAAGAGCCACTAAACAGGAGAAAATGAAGAAACATAGCAAAAGGGAGAAAGGGAGGAACCCAAACAGCAGGGAAATGGCTCGGATGGACTACCTACTTCATCTGGTCCTAGAAAACATTCCGTCGATTGAACTCCGTGAAGAGATCAAACTGTGGAAAAAATTCCCCACCACTCGCACCACCTTCCTTCCAATGGCCGAAATGTGAGTGGCGTCGAGAACCATCCTCCTTTGGTGGGAAGACCCCCAATGGCATCCTGGGTCGCCATTCCCGTTGCGGATGATTCCATCTTTCGCTATTACCATAACAGACAAAGGTCATTCGAAAAAATTTCAAGTCGAAACTCGAACAAGGGTTTCATCGTGAATTTGTTGAAGATCAAGAGCTAACAAGAAATATCAAAGGGTAAAGAATTACTGAGAAAATTAGTTCTTGAAGAAAACTCAAACACAAGGGAGGCTATTTAAAGTGGAAGAAGGAGATCAAAGGGCTTTCTCAACGAGAGAAGGACATTAAATAAAGTACCTCGGTAATGCACTAAGTCATAATAACTAGGCGTCAAATCGCGGCTTAAGAATTGACCAAGTCAGAGGAGAATTAATGAGACTCAAGAGACATTATGTAAAACGCTAAGTTAGAGTAAAATCCTAATTAGGTTTCCTAAAAGACCCTTTTGAATAAGATTAAGGAAATAGTCGAAAATAGAAACTAGTTTCCATTTTCTATATTCCCTTACTCTAGCCGGCCAACAAATGCCCCAGAAAGGAAGATATTTCCAGTCCATATAGTGTGGTTGGCCAAGCTTAGCCGACCCCTATAATGGGCCTTAAAACTCCTTGAAGTGCCCGGCCCAAAACCCTCTTGTTTCGGCCTTTTGTATTATCTTTGTCTAAACTTCTTTAGGCCTTTTGGACATATATATGGGTCTTACCCATGCATCTATGTCTCATCCCTCTAGTCATATCTTCTGGTCAAGTTGACAATCATTTGTGTAACCCGTTGTAGGATCCGGACGAAGTTAGCCGCGAATTGCTTTGCGATTCGACGATCGTAGTTGGTTTCTAGCTAAACATTACGACCCCTAAATCATTTGGACTTGATGACCTTCTTCATCAATTTTCCTATCTGATAAATTGCTCGCATTGCATCTTTGGTCGAAGGACATCTCCTTCAGTCTCCCACTTGTACTTAGAACAAGTGCAATGCTCGATTCCCGTGTCAATTTGTATCCCATCTGATACGTCACATCTTTCAGACTTTCTTGATCCCGAGCACAACTGCCAAAACAAATGATTAACTTTTAATCCATTTACGCAAGGCCACGCATTTTCAGTTGCTACTCATCAAGTGGCCTTGATATACTTTCTCCTAATTTAATTAGGGCCACATAATCCATTCTTGTACTCCCACTCAGCTTCATATCTATCATGCATGACCTAGTGTCCGCCTTTATAACCTCCTTTTATGGCGCAGCGTTTAACGGAACTGAAGCCAGACATTCCTTACATAAGATGAGTGAAGCACTCATGTTTTAAGGAATCTCTTCAACTTTGTCAATGAGAAGTGTTTGACGTTCATCACCGTTGATGTACTTCTCATTAGTGGGTTATCTAATGTATATTCCTAATAATACACCCACGTAGTCGAGTTGAATAATCTATTCCTATAGCCCATGAAAAAATGTTATCTCGTCGACGTCATGTGTTAGTCTTCGTGAGTCATTGTTGTCCATGCAATGACCTGGACTAGGGAGATGATAATGAAATATTCCAAGTTCACTTAATAGGGGTTCAGTCATCAGATCAAGTATATGACAAACCTATTTGGAATGTTTTATTATCCATGGACTGTCGTTTAAATACTAAACCAAATTTAGATGACGACGAAATAATTAATTTATTTCCGATAACGAGAGTTTGTAAAGTTGAGTCTCTCCCGTAAACTCCTTTACTCAATCAATTTACCAGTCAAGGTTATTCTCAAAATATACCTTATGTCTTAGACCCATGTATGAATTCATTCATACTTTGTCTTAGGTGACAGTTTAGTTGACAATGGATGTAATCTGATTAAACTTTGCTAATTATCAATTAATTGAAGCTCGCTTTCTTCAATTTTGATAAATTCTAGTAACCCTTTACTAGCGTTACGGCTTTAATTTCATTCTTTTATAGAGTTTGTAATAGTTCCCGGCTCGAAACACTTTCTAGCCTACTTTCCTTCCATGTTTTGAAGTTTCCAATGTGTGACATGTTAACTTTTATACTACTTCATCCTACAGTCTTTTAGGATGCTCTCAAGTAGTGGTTCAGATTATCTAATCTAACTTCGGATGTCGACGTCTCATCTACTCTTCAGTATTCGAGATGTCTAAATGCTAATCATGTCCCACATGACAGATTTTATGTTCTGAGCATAAACATCTTTCTCATGTGTGCTTGCTCATCAGTGCCTATTAGACTCTGAGTGTTGCTTTGTTCTCTATCATGAGTTTCAGGTTCAATTTCTCTTATAGAGTTTTCGAGTTCGGATTTTAAGAATTTTAGCGTACCAAGTTTCTTAACTCAATCCTATCATCTTTTCGATATATGCTTATAGATCTTTGATGCCCAAAAGCATTTTATCCTTTTGTGTGTGGTCCTTCTGAGTCAGTTCTTAACTGTTTTTACAACATCTGTATGTTGTTCTCAATTTTTGGTATATACTCTGCATACCGGACCTAGAAAGCTTGTTACTCCCACTTACCTTCTTGAAATCACGAGGTCTAAGCTTGGCCGACCCCTATAATGGGCCTTAAAACTCCTTTAAGTGCCCGACCTAAAACCCTATTATTTCGGCCCTTTGTACTATCTTTGCCCAAACTTCTTTTAAGCCTTTTGGACATATCTATGGGTCTTACCCATGCATATATGTCTCATCCTTCTAGTCATATCTTTCGATCAAGTTGACATTCTTTTGTGTAACCCGTTGTAGGATCCAGACGAAGTTAGCCGCGAATCGCTTTGCGATTCGCCGATCGTAGTTGGTTTCTAGCTAAAAACTACGACCCCTAAATCATCTGGACTTGATGATCTTCTTCATCAATTGTCCTATCCGACAAATTGCTCGCATTGCATCTTTGGTCAAAGGACATCTCCTTAAAGGGGTGAAAAATGTTGGGTTTATTTCATGTTGGGCTCATTTCCCTCTTGAAATTAATTGAGAGTGAGCCTCGTTCACTTACTACTAGTCAAGACTATCTTGTCGTCCATCTAGAACATGGGTGGGGTCCACCTCTAGAGAGAAGATGGCATTCAAAACCATTTCTTCCTATAATCCATTGTCCCGCATCATTGAACTAGAGAAACTAGAGAGCCTTTATAATGAGTAGCTTGACAACTCATTGTAAAGAACTTGGTGGAGTAGAGAAGGTTCCCACACCCGCACACACATACGCGCGGCTGCTGGGCTTTTTGGGCATTCGGGCCTTTAGGTGGTGGCCCATGAGTCCGGGTGCCCAAGTGCTCGGGTGCTTGGGAGCTTAAAGTGAAAAGACTCTTTTGCCACGAAGAACAACTTCACTTAACTCGGATTACAACTGAGATAATGGGATTAACCTAATCAGTGTTTGAGACAATCTCTAACTGATTTCGTAGGATTGATCTATTCAGTTTCCGAGTTTATCTCCAACTTACCTATCTTCTCTACCACATTTCCTAGTCGGTTAAGTCTTCCTTCGTTGTTATATATTCTGGTCGAAATCAATAGAGATGACACACAGAAATTTGGTTACCATCTTCTCTCTGATTACTAAGTTTAGAATTCTACAATCTTCATTACTATCTTCTTCAGTGCAGTCAAAGAAAGTAAGTTGTGGTAAATCCTTGGGAAGTGATCGGAATTAAGTAATTTGCACTGAGGTTACTCCGAAATCACTTTCAAGGCAGTGGCTTCCATACCACGAGACAACGAAGAAGTTTTATCTATTCGTCTATTCCATTGATCTAACCCTATTTTTTCAATAATTTAAAAGTGATTCTCTGATCAATGACTGTTGTTAACCTCAAAACTCGAACTTGATTATGTTTTGTTTAAAAGCTTACCTACTGGTTCTCCTATCGACATCTACATTACCTCTATCAAGGATAGGTCCTCTGTCTCGAATTGTGATGTTGTCAAACATCAAAAAGACAACAAAATCGTTCGAGGTCACCTTCTGAATCATATGGATAACAAGTTATTCAACTTGTTTGTCAACTACAAATCTGCTAAGGATATATGGGATACTCCTAAAAAGAAATATGGAGCTGATGATGCTGGAAGAAAGAAGTACATCATGAGAAAGTGGTAGCAGTTCCAAATCAATGATGGATATTCAATGATGGATCAGGTTCATGTCGACTTTGAGAACCTGGTTGCCACAAAATACTTGATGAAGGCATGAAGATGTGTGGAATCGTTCAAGTTAATGTTCTTCTGGAGAAGTTTCCCCAATCCTGGAGTGACTAAAGAAACCATCTGAAGCACAAGAAGAAGGACATGTCCCTTCAGGAGCTGATCGGTCACATGAGGACTGAAGAGGCAAATCGCGATAAAGGATAAGTTTGCTAACCTTTCTTTCAATTCTTCTGATGCAAACTAAGTTGAAACTGTCCCTTCTGGAATTAAAGACAGGTCAAAATTTACTAAGATGAAGAAGTATGCGAAAGACAAAAAAGGAAACAAAAAGACGGGAGAAGTCAAGTCCAACTCAAAGATCCAGAAATCGAAGGGTCTATGCTATGTCTGTGGAAAATCAGGACATAAGGCATACCAATGCAACTAGAGGAAGGACCACTAACTCTGGTGCTGTGCTGATTATTGTTGAGTCTGAAAAGATCATTGTTGCAGTAGCTGAGACCTGTTTGGTGGACTGCAAACATGAATGGGTGTTGGACACAGGAGCTTCTAGGCACATGTGTGCTAACAGAGAGATGGTCCAGACTTTCCAAGAGATGTGTCCAGCGTCTTCATGGGCAATTTTGTAAAGGATGGAATCATGGACAAAGGAAAGGTTCTTCTGAAACTCACCTCTGGAAAGAATTTGTCTCTCAATGATGTTCTCTACATGCCCACCCTTAGGAGGAATCTCATCTCAGGATCTCTTCTCAATAAAGCTGGTTTAAAATTAGTTTTTGAGTCTGACAAAATTATAATTTCTAAGAATGGGTCTTTGTTGGGAAGGGGTATCTGAGCGGGGGGTTCTTTGTAGTGAACGTCGATTCAGAAATTAATAATAATTCTAGTTCTGCTTATATCGCTGAGTCTTCCGATTTATGGCATGGAATACTAGGACATGTTAATTTTGCTTCTATTAAGAAACATAAGGAGAATGGACTTATAAGTGCAGACGATCTTGATGATTACACTAGATGTCATGTATGTGTAGAAGCTAAACACGCGAAACTGTCCTTTAAAAGTGTCACTATTAGAACGACATAACTATTTGAACTGGTACACCAGACTTAGCTGACTTCAGAAACTTAGCTAGCAAAGGAGGTAAGAAATACTACATTAGCTTCACAGATGACTTCTCTAGGTAAACGAAAGTTTACCTCCTCAGGTCCAAGGATGAAGCTGAAGAAGTTTTTCTGAATTATAAGGCAGAAGTAGAAAACCAACTAGACAGGAAAATCAAAAGGTTTAGATCAAACAGGGGTGGAGAGTATAACTCCAACACCTTCAAGGCTTTCTGTGAGAAACATGCATGGAATAATTCATGAACTATATGCCCCTTATACGCCGCAACAGAATGGTGTAGCTGAGAGGAAAAATAGGACACTTTAAAACATGATGAATGTTATGCTTTTAAGCCCAGGCTTACCCGAGGACCTGTGGCGGGAGGCGATCTTATCCGCCTGCCACGTATTAAACAGAGTACCTCATAAAGGGCTAGAGAGAACACCTTATGAATTACAAAAAGGCTTTGCACCTAACCTGAAATTTTTACGAGTGTGGGGGTGTCTGACCAAAGTTGGTATACCTGACTTTAGGAAAGTTATGGTCGGACTAAAGACAATTGATTCTGTTTTTGTTTGTTATGCTTAGTATAGTGTTGCATATAGATTCATGTTGTTATATGATAATACTATGATAAACCTAGAGATTCTGAATTTTTTGAGCATGTGTTTTCTTTGAAACTGCTTGTAGAAAATATTCCCCTGAATGATACGTCACTTACTAACATACCTTTGCATGATGAAGTGCCTAATAGTATGCCTCCCTCTAGTTCTGCCACTGATAGCATATTAAATGAACCAGAACTTAGGAAAAGTAAAAGATGTAGGATAGAGAAGAACTTTGGCCCTGATCTCATCACTACTTTTCTGTCTAAAGGTTTTGACTGGCTGAATGATCAGTTTGTGTCTAATTTCTTAATTGAGACTATCCCAAGGACTTATCATGAGACCATAACTTCACTAGATGCAAGTTTGGGGAAAGAGGCCATTAAGAATGAGTTGGACTCTATCCTTATTAATCACACTTGGGAACTGGTTAACTTACCTAAAGAGTGTAAACCCATTAGCAGTAAGTGGACCTTTAAGAAAAAGATGAGACCAAATGGGACCATAGATATGTATAAAGCAAGACTGGTGATCAGAAGCTTTACACAGAGAGAGAGACTTGACTACTTTGACACCTACTCTTCATTAACTAAAATCACTACAATTAAGTCTCTAATTGCATTGCATGCCTTGCATGACTTGGTAATACATCAAATTGATGTAAAGACAACCTTTTTGAATGGAGATGTAGATGACTAGATTTACATGTCTCAACTCGAAGGATTTTTTATCCCTGGTCAAGAGAGTAAGGTGTGTAGACTGAAGAAGTCTCTCTATGGTATAAAACAAGCACCTAAGAAATGGTATAAGAAATTCGATGATACCATGTTAAGCAATGACTTCACTACGAATAACTGAGACTCGTGTGTATATTCAAAACAGTGCAAGTTTGGACATGTTGTCATTTGTCTATATCTTGATAACATGCTTATCTTTGGCGTCAATCTAGATGATGTGAATGAGTTCAAGACTTTCCTCTCATCCAAGTTTCAGATGAAGGGCTTAGGAGAGGCAGATGTCATACTAGGGGTAAAAATCCAAAGAACCCAAAAGGGCATCTCTTTAAGTCAACCTCATTATGTGGAACAGATGTTGAGAAAGTTCAATCCTTATGATGTGAATCCCATGAGAACTCCCTATGACCCTAGCATGACTATGGTAAAGAATGAAAGAGTTAGTGTCTCGTAATCAGAGTATGCTAAGATCATAGGAAGTGTGATGTTTCTGATGAATCACACTAGGCCTGACATAGCATTCGCAGTTAATAGACTTAGTAGATACACTCATAACCCTAGCGAAGAGCACTGGAATGCACTAATGCACTTTGTCGTCTGCTTAAGTACTTAAGAGGCACAATTGATCTAGGTTTGCATTATGGTAAGTTTCCAGCTGTTTTGGAAGGTTATTGTGATGTTAACTAGGTCACTGATAATGATGAAGTCGGTTCAACTAGTGGTTATGTCTTTGTGTTTGGTGGAGGTGTTATGTCTTGGAAATCTTCCAAACAGATTTGCGTAGCACGTTCCACTATGGAGTCTGAATTTACCGCTCTTGAGCTAGCAGGCCAGGAAACTTAGTGGTTGAGGAGTCTCTTGGGAACTTAAAGTGAAAAGACTCTTTTGCCACGAAGAGCAATTTCACTCTGGCCTAAACTCAGATTACAACTGAGAAAGTGGAATTAACCTAATCAATGTTTGAGTCAATCTCTAGTTGATTTCGTGGGGTTGATCTATTCAGTTTCCGAGTTTATCTCCAACTCACCTATCTTCTCTACCACGTTTCCTAGTCGGTTAAGTCTTCATCTGTTGCTATATATTCTAGTCGAAATCAACAGAGAAGACACACAGAAATTTGGTTATCATCATGTTCTCTCTGATTACTAAGTTTAGAATTCTGCAGTCTACGTTACTATCTTCTTTAGTGCAGTCGAAGAAAGTAAGTTGTGATAAATCCTTGGGAAGTGATTAGAGTTAAGTAATTTGCACCGAGGTTACTCCGAAATCACTTTCAAAGCAGTGGCCTCCATACCACGACACAACGAATATTCCATTAATCTAATCCTATTTTTCCAACAGAACACATGTCATTTTCGAAATAATAATTATAGTCTAGGAAAATTCATGGTATGTTTTAAGTTGTAGTTTTGTGGTTAAGTGTTTAGATCTTATAAAAGAGGTCAAAGATTTAAATCCTTCCTTGAAAATGATTTGGAATTTTATTTTATTTTTCTAGCACACACTATGTTGGAACTTAAGCATTCTTTGGTTTGGGACCTCCCAAATGTTTCTAAAAAATAACTAGTAACTACACAAATATCTTGAAGCTTTTAATCTCACATTACCTCTTTAAAGTTAGAAAGAAATTAAGAGACTTTATTAAAAGGAAAGAAATAAAATGTAGTAAGTTGCTCACAAATGGAGTTGCTCAAACACATGAACATTCTTTTTGCATAGTCTAAGGCTCGAGTGGACAATGGTCAAAGTAATTTGAAAAGGCCAGCGCTTTGGGGAACGCTAAATAGTTTCCGGGGTGTGAAGACTTTGTCAAAATTTGGTCAATTTAGTTTGACAAATTTATTTTGTAAGATGTTATAGGGAAATAAAAAAACCCTCCACCTCACCTCACTCTCTCTCCACCTCACCTCTCTCTCTCCCCCACCATTCTCTCTGTCTTCTCCGACTAGGTCGTCGGCCGGAAAATTTTCCGACCGGCGACCTAGAAAGATAAATAAAAAATTCCCCGGTCTGTTGAAGAACAGACCAGATCTGTTCTTCAACAGAACGAAACTCTGGCGAAGGGAAACCCTTTCGCCGGAGTTTCTAGAGAGAGAGAAAAAGAGTGAATTTTTTTTTTTATCTTTCTAGGTCGCCGGCAAGAAAATTTTCCGGCCAGCGACCTAGTCGGAGAAGACAGAGAGTGGTGGGGAGAGAGAGAGGTGAGGTGGAGGGAGAGTGAGGTGAGGTGGAGGATTTTTTATTTTGAACCATATTCTCCATAAAATATATTTCCCCGGAAAATTTTCAAAATCTTGCATATTCCCTTTAAAATTTCACACCCCGGAAACTATTTAGCTTTCCCTGAAGTGTTGGCGTTTGAAAAGTGCTACCCTATTAATGGATAACGAGGTGATGTACCGGGCCTGCCGCAGCTAATGGATCCATACCCGTGGGGGCCGATTCTGAATACTCAAAACCATTATGAAAAACAATTACACTGGTGGGTCGACCCGGTTAGGTATCTTCTTTTCAGTAATTCAAGGTTAGTCAAACTGGTTATCATTACTTTCTAGTAATGGCTAGGGTAGCATACATGTAGAGTAGCTCACTTAATTGCTTTGTTTGGTTAAGTTCCATTTCTAACTAGCTTTCTTTTTCTTTTTGTTTGGCTTAACTAGCTTACTTTCTTTACTGCCCTCCCATTTTTCTTAGTGCAACAAAAATGATGGCTGCCCATGACTAGAATTTATATGAATTAGATTACATTTCCACCTCGTCCTCACAATGGCAGATCTATGCGGGGAGAGGGGGGTTTTGGGGGTCTATAGACCCCACTCAACCTCTACCATTAAATGTAGGATATTTAATACAAAAGTATCTATTTATATATATACACTAGTTATAACCCGTGCCCTTAAGGCACGGACGATTGTGTCTTGCAAATCATAGAAAGTCAATGATTTTCGACCTATGATACGAAGTACATCACATTTACAAACAACAAAACACAAAAAACATTGGCGAACATAAGATCATAAATTAAAAATTAAAAATAAGTTAATAGTGTTTAATTCAAAAAAGTCTGAAATCGATAATTAGTTTTGGAAACAGCATAAAAATTAACAGAAGTTTTGAGGTCGTATAATGAAGGTAAAAATTCATTTGACTTTTATAAGAGGTAATTCGAATTGTTCAAAAGAATTGATAAACAATTCATTTTTATTGAAATTTAAAGAAGAAATCAAGAGAAAATTTATAACGAAGAAAATCCTGTTAAAAAATTACTGACAAAGATATATATATATATATATAATAAGGGAGGAGGGTATCTTTCCCCCTCCTCCCAATGACCCAGATTTATCCTCACAAATTATATCAAGTGGTTGAGGTTGAGACTTTAGGGTATGGAGGGTTCAGATTTATAGTGAAAATCATTCAAGGGTTGAGATTACAAAGAAAGTCAAAACAGAATCTTTCCAGAGATGCCCTATTTTGAATACCCTTCCCGCTCCTTTTCCATTTTAACCCACGGTCTCAGACAACTCTCTCTGCCTTTCCCTTTCATCTCACGCCCTTTTCCATTTCATCTCACACCCTTTTCCATCAGCACCACCGGGAGGTACTACTTCTTTCTCTCTGTCGATCAGTGTATGTCCTTACCAAGAATTTATCTAGGGTTTCATCTCTCTACCTGTTCATTTTTATTAGATTTCAGTGGATTCACACAACCCCAAGGGTAGTCTCTCTGTCTCTGTCTTTCTACTATCTTCTATCTTATTGTTAGGACTTGAGGGATTTTTCTTCTACTATCAAGTTAGTAGTTGTTATGGTTTTATCAAGAAAAAGTTCAACTAAAGCCATATAAAGTCTCTTAGGTTAGTAATTTTTTCTCTTTAATCTGATTGAATTTGTATTTTGAATGTTTTCTTTTTTGGGTTTGAACCATCTGTTGGGTTATGAGGTAAGCTATGATTTCTGTTGGACGGTACAATTTTGAGATGATTTTCTGTCATCCTTCTTACGGGATTTTTTGTCACCGTTGAAATGCAGTTTTAGTTCTGCACTTCAAGTGTTTGACGAATTGTCCAATAAGTTTTCTCATCAATTTGCCTCATCTCTACTTTTAGGTAAGTTCACCGAATGTTAACAAGATTTGTGAATGAATGTTCTTAACCATTGATTGTTTGTTTGATCCTTTATGTAATATCGGGATTGGGAGGGAGATGAAAATTAATTACCTAAGCATAACTGATTTTGTAATGGTAAAAGTTTATGTTCATGTTTTATGTAATCTTTTTTGGTTTATATGTAAGAGGGTGAATCCATCTTTAGCTCAATTCAACATGGACAAACTACTTACTCATAGAGTTAAGGAATATTTTGGTGCCACAATTTGTAACAAGGTTGTAGACAAGATTGTTGGAGCTTCTTTGCCTTCATTTTTTCCCAAGCTGATTTGAAATAGCTTCTTGGAGCAAACATAGCTTATTTTTTCCCAAGGTGAATCCATCCTATCATGTACGTGTGAGACATTTTTTGAGTAAGCGTTGTATTCTCTTGCTCTCTCCCTTTCTCTTATTATGTTTCTTTTTGAGAAGTTTCCAATAAGCATTGTACTCAAAATAACTAAGCATTGTACTCAAAGTAACTAAGCATTGATATCAAGGACATCCCAAGTAACACCTTTTTCTTTCCAATTTCAGGATATTTGCACAACATAAACCGAAATCGAGGCTTTCACAACACATTGTATGGCAACGAGAATACCGATAACCATCAATGGTTACGAGTTCAATACATTGAAGAAGCAGATATGTGTAAACGCTAACCGTCTGGAGAGAAACTCAAGGTGAACAAACCCAATTTTTTGTGGTTCAAGTTAAATGCATTCTTTTATGGTTAAATCCATTGATCATATAGAGTTAAGAATGTTCGGGTTTACATTATATGTGATTTTATTTGGGTAGATTTTATTCATGAGAGGGTTAAATAGAAATCATATTAGGTGGTTCAGTGTTAGTTTTTGTTAAATCCACCGACACATTAATTTCTATAAGAAATATACAAGAAGTCCAACTTTCTAATAAAATTATAAGGGCCCCATTTAAAAAATGTTAAGTAAAAAGGACCAGCAAATTTGATGATCTTTAAATAGATGGTGGGCTCAACAGTTTGTTTGATTTATGTGAAAGTAGAGTAGAAAGTGTTGATTCAAAAACTGGTGGAGACAAGTTATGATTACGAGAAGCTTAACCCATTTAAAAAATGTTAAGTAAAAAATTGCCACCAAGACATTAGGTTTCAAGCTCAACAATTACGAGAAACTTTAGAAGAATTGGTGGAGACAAGTGATGATTCAAAAACAGTTTATGATGCCAAAAATACATTAAAACAAGACTTTGAAAATTTTGAATTCCTTTTGAGCATGGTTATTTGGCATAATATATTGTTTGCGGTAAACTCTGTTAGCAAAACACTTCAAGCTGAAGATATGGATATTGATGTTGCATTAGAGAAATTGAATGGACTCATTCGTTATCTTGAAGATTATAAAGAAGTGAGATTTGAAGAAGGCATGGTTGAAGCTAAAGAGATTGCCATTAAAATGGGAGTTGAAACAACATTTTGGGAAAAACATATTATTCAAAGAAAGAAACAGTTTGACGAGAATGCGTATGAAGATCCATTAATGTCACTTGAAGAAGCATTTAGAGTTAATTATTAGATATACATATTAGATCAGACTCTTTCTTCATTTAAGAGCATATTCGAGCAAACTAGAAATACAAAAAAATATTTAGTTTTCTGTTTGAGTTAAAAAAGTTAAACTCCCAAGATGATGGTGATTTGAGATATTCATGTGTTCGTCTTGAAACCTTTTTCAAACAAAATGAGTCATATGACATAGACGGACTAGACTTATTTTCTGAACTGAAAATGGTGAAGCGTCTTTTACCAAATGAAATCAAAAGACCAACTGAAGTACTAGATTTTTTGAAAGATATGAAAGGTTGTTAACCGAACACATGAGTTTCTTATAGAATTATGTAAACGATACCAGTTATTGTTGCCTCTGCAAAAAGAAGTTTTTCTAAGTTGAAGTTCATTAAGTCTTATATTCGATCTACTATGTCAGAAGAAAGGTTAAACGGGTTAGCTATAATATCTATTGAGAAGGATATAGCTGACAGTCTTGATTATTCGACGATTATTAGTGACTTTGCATTGAAAAATTTAAGAAGAACAAAATTTCAGTGATTGTAATTATCAAAAAAATTATTTTGTTATATAAATATGATGAAAATATTTTGCGGTACTTATCGTTTTTATGTAAATACATTTATACGTTTTACAATTTGGTAGAAAGGGCCACATTTTCAGACCTCGCTTCGGGCCACCGAAAAGTCAGGGCCGCCCCTGTTCAAATCTAGTAGAAACGATACAAAGAGATTGAAAATCAAAACTTTAATAAAAAAAAATTCTTCACTTTAGAAAGATTAACAT
The DNA here is from genome assembly GCF_041429995.1 of Eschscholzia californica. Taxonomy (NCBI): domain Eukaryota; kingdom Viridiplantae; phylum Streptophyta; class Magnoliopsida; order Ranunculales; family Papaveraceae; genus Eschscholzia; species Eschscholzia californica. Next base: position 24,780,569 of record NW_028238461.1, read on the forward strand.
AGAAATCGAAAATAAAGTAGATCGATAGAGAAAGAGATACATGTAGAGAGAATGAGATTTACCATACAACAATTGTATTTACAATTAAATATTTCAGTAAACTTATGGAGAATACACAATATTAATTAAAGATCTATATATACTGAATTTTATATATTAATCATACATTACTAATTACATATTAACAAAATTAAGAAAATCTAATACTAAATCAACTAAGAAAAACTAATGTTGAACCATCGACAAAAATTTCTTCTACTAACAAATGAGAAATTTGGTAAGAAAGAGGGAGATAAAAGTGTAAGAAAGAAAGACAATAGGAGGAAAGTATATATAGAGAAAGGATTGGGAGATAAAATTCATTAATCTTCTTCTTTTATAACTGAAAGACAATTATTTTTTAAAAAATTATGGGGATAGAGAGGTTATGAGGGAGAAATCAAGGGTTAAGATTTAAGGAGATTTTAGGATTAAGATCTAAGGGTTATGTTTTCATAACCTAAAATACAATTAATATTGAAAAAGTTATGGAGATAATAAATTGTGAAAATGGTCATTAGTATAAAATTAATCTGTCATTAATTTTATGATGGTGGTTATAATTTGAGATAAGAATTAAGGGTTGAGATTTAACTGTGGGAATTGAACGGTTAAAATTTATCATGGGTTTGTATAATAGATTTAGTGAGTGGGTGAACGAATTGTATTTTTTTTAGATAGGTAAGAGATCTAATGGCTAATATCTGAGAAAAAACACAACAGACATTTAGATTTATCTTTTGGTTTGTCCGAGTCAGCAAAAAACATTGCGTTTTATATAATAGATATTAACTGTATAAGTGTGTGGAGACAATTTGAATACTAGTTTTTGTCTGCTCAACGGTTAAAAAGCTGGCTCTCGTGTCGTGTGTTCAAGTCCACCTGTTTACAGTTTGGCAACTTGATTATTGGTTGATTGGTTGAGTTCCAAGTAAGTTTCAGGGATAGACTAGGAGGTCATGGGTTTAATCCCTTCCTAAAAAATTTTAGGATTTTCTATTATGAAAGTATGAAATCTTTCTAAAATATTAGGTTTTTAAATCTCTTTTGACTACTCATTTGATCAATAAAATATTTAGTATTATAATTTTTGGAAGGGATGTAGTAATTTTTTTAGACCGCACTGAAAGTAAATTCTGGATACGCTACTGGTTTGAAGGACGCGACATATCCCTCTTAACTAATGTGGCTAGATCAATTTTATTCTAAATTAGACCAAAGAAAGAAGATGAAGACGATGATGATTAATTTTTTTATTGGGAAGAAGAAAAAATACAAGAGAAAAACTAAATAGGTTGCTGTATTTGTATGTGAAAATTCAAAGGGGGGGGGGGGGGGAGAAATAAGGGCAAAAATGGTCGGTTGTGTGACTGAAGAAGGGAGTACTTATTTTAGTAGATCGTAACTTATTATTGACAATGATATCCTTTTGTTTTGTGTCGATTTTACATCTAACATTTCATATAAGTCGTTAGATGTAATCTTTATCAAACTCCTAATAAAAAATGGACGGTTAGACATCCTTAGATAAGAAACTGAGATGTTTTATTATAATAGATTGTAGCCAAGTGCAAATAGAGAGATTGCGGTAAAGAGATAAAGAGAGAATAAAGTAACCAATGGCGGATTCACATAGGGGCTAGCGGGGGAGGCTATAGCCTCCCCTCACCTCACCCCTATGCAACCCTAAATGGATAGTAAATAAAAAGTTAAACTAGTTTTAGGTAATAATACGTACTAATTACAATAAAGAATAATCGGCAAAGATGCCCTGACCCAATTGTTGGATATTTGGATTTTAGGGTGGAAGTTTTAGTTGTGTGGGTTCGAGCCCCTCTCACTCTGTACCCTTCTTATTATATTTTTGGAACTTCGTAGTTTTATAGGATCAACTCTTTTGAACATGAATTCCATACCCCTTGACATCTCGGTCCTCTCTTGGAATGTCAGAGGTTGTGGAAATTTCTTGAACCGGAAACATCTGTGGAATCTGATTCAAGAGAAGCAACCAGACATCATCTTCATGTCTAAAACTAAGTGTATGAACACTAAAATGCGAAAATTGCATAACCTTCACCATCAACACCAACAACACACGGTCGAGCCCACCAATAATGCCGGTAGGCTGGCCATTTTTTGGACTCAATCCCTTCAGCTAGATATACTCTATGTGAACCAAAACATGATCCACACTAGAGGCACCCAGACCCACCACCAATTCTTTCTCACGGGCTTTTATGGAAGTCCATATAAGCCCAATAAGTTGACCCCTTGGACTGAACTTAAGAATCAGAGTCCGGACCACAACAACCCGTGGGCTGTCATCGGAGACCTAAACTGTATCTTCCACCCTTCTGAGAAGGCCGGGGGCAGAGAGGCCCTGCCAGCAATCTCTACGAAATTAAACACATCATCCACGAGATGGGCCTCCCGGACATTGATTATACCGACCCTCTGTTTACTTGTTCAACAAACAGTATAGTGGCAACCTTATCCAGGAAAGACTGGATAGAACCCTTACCAACCACCAGTGGCGGTTGGAGTTCCCTCACTCCCTCCTCACCCACCTTCCAGGGGTGGGTTCTGGCCACAATCTTATACTCATCACCACCAAAACCAACTCCACCTGTGGGTCGAAATCGTTCAAATTTATCCGCACGTGGATGTCCCATCCGGAGTGCGCCGACTTCATTAACCATAGTTGGATCAAAACCCCAACCTAAGTTCACACTAAACTTAACTCGCTTGCCATCAAACTTTCTAAATGGAACAAATCTGTCTTCGGATACCTAGATACTAAAATCAAGCAGATTATCCAGTCTCTACAATATGTTAAGGATAACCAAAGGTACCTTAATCTCTACTCCAACCTCGAGGAACTCTACAAACAGCAAGAGAGCCTATGGAAGGAGAAATCTCGTAATGCCACCATCAATTTGGGCGACCGAAATACCAAATATTTTCATTCTTTTGCGATCACCCACAATAAAAAAACCAAATCTGCTCCATTAAGTAAGAGGATAACACCTGAACTTCCGAGGAAACTGAAATAGCCAACATTTTCTCCTCTCATCTGACCAAGATTTCGACTTTCGAGGGATCCAATATCGCGGAAGATCTTATGAATCTTTTTCAACCCCTGATCTTGGAAGCCCAAAACCACTCTCATCAGGAACCCCTTAGTTAATGAAATTAAAGACGCAGTCGTTAGCCTTAAAACCGATGCCACCCCTGGCCCAGATGGATATCCCCAGCATTTCTATCAATCTAGCTAGTACACTGTCTAACATGATATCCAGCACATGGTTGCCAACTTTTTCAACAATACCCAGCTCCCCATTTTAGCTAATCATACGCACATCTATCTCATTCCTAAAACTAAAACTCCCCAGACCCCGACCGACTTCAGACCCATCAGCCTGCTCAACACCACATATAAGATCATCACTAAAATCCTTGCAAATCGCCTTAAACTGCAACTGTTAGAACAAATCTCTCTATTCCAATCTGCCTACGTTCCAGGCAGGTACATTACTGATAATATTATTATTAGTCAGGAGCTTATTCACTCGTGTAAAAATCACTGTGGGGCAAAAAGTTTTTTCGGGCTTAAATTAGACATGTCTAAAGCGTTCGATCGTATCGAATGGGCCTTCTTAGAAAAATTATGGATAGGCTAGAGTCTCGGCTCACTAGATCCAACTCATCAAAGCTTGTTTGGCCACCTCCACGGTGGTTGTTCCTATTAATGGCCGACCGGGCCCCACCTTTGAGGTCGGTCGTGGTATCCGTCAAGGAGACCCGCTATCCCCAATTTTGTTCACCAGTGCCATGGAAGGTCTTAGCAGGCTTTTGAATAACAACACGGGGCAAAATGCCTACGTTGAATTCCCTATCCCGAAATCCAATATGGTCATAAATCATCTCTTATTTGTAGACGACTGCATTATTTTGGCCAAAACACTCTAGAGAACACCTACAACCTTAAACAAATCCTCAACACTTTTTGTTCTGCATCCGGCCAAATGATCAACTATGCCAAATCAACCATCTTCTTCTCCAAAAATTCGCATCCCAAGTTCAAACGTGTGATAATTCGCAATCTCAAAGTCCGTCAATCTTCGATGCTTGATAAGTATCTTGGCACAAACCTTTTCATTGGCCCCTGGAAAAAGCAAGCTTTTTCTAATGTTCTTAACCAAATCCAGACCAAACTCGCCAAATGGAAGTCCACCCTCTTATCCCAAGTTGGCCGCTTTGTGGTTATCTCCACGATTGCAGCGACCGTTCTCCGCTACCAGATGGAATGCTTTGCCATTCCTAAAGTCATAAGTAAGAGCGTTGAGACCCTTCAACGATCATTTTGGTGGGGAAAAACCGAAACCCTTCACACCATCAAATGGTCTTCCATCTGCCTCCCAAGAAAACTAGGAGGTCTGGGCTTTCGACTGCCGCATCTTGATAACCAAGCCTTTCTCTGCAAACTAGCTTGGAGAATGAACAAAAATCCACAGGCTCCCTTAGCTCAATTGCTTAGAGCTAAATACTTCCCTAACTCCGTAAAGGCGAGCCCGCCTAAGCATGCCCACTCCTGGCTGTGGAAATCGATTTATAAACATATCGACAAAAAAAATTCAAAACTTACCCTTATGGGAAGTCCAGAAAGGGACCCAAATAAACATATGGAACGATTACTGGATCCTTGAACACCCACCGCCTCTACTAAATATTATGAACGTTAACCTTCACTGGGTTGCTCAACTCATACATAATAACGATTGGAACACAGACCTTATCAATGCCTCATTCCCCACTAATATTAGTAATGCGATTAAGACTATTCCACACATATCTCTTTTCGTGTAGATTGTTTCTTGTGTGTTCTTTCTAGTAATTCAACAAAAAATAACATTTTTGAACATATTAATTGGATCTTTATATGGAAAATTAAGACTATTCCACACGTATCTCTTTTCTTTTGGAAGTGCCGAATAGAAAGTCCGCCAGTTAGACAGCGTATTGGTAATATTATTTCTTGCCCTTACTGTCATGAACCTCAAACTCAGATGATGTTTTACTTTATTGCAACTTAGAAATATATGGTTCTACTTTCACATTCAGTCTTCAAAATTTGTATCTGTTAAGGATTGGATAATCTCATGGAATGATACTCAGAATTATGACAACTATAATTTTGACCCGCATTATGCTACCAACCTTTGGTTTATTTGGAAAACTAGATATGACTAGTGTTTTAAACAACAAATATTAACACTGTCAAGTGACTAATCAAATCACAGTTTTCCCTCACTTTAATGACATTAGTATACCTAGACGAGCTACCTTGAAAGATATCAGGTGGTCTCCGCCTACTAATCCGTATGTAAAAATTAATAGTGATGCTTCATTTATATATGTATATATATATATATATATAATCAATGAACTTGCATGAATTAACTATATCATTCATAATCATAGAGGTCAATTTATAAATGCAAAGACTTCTACTGTCACTGTCAGGAATGTTGAAGAAAGTGAAATTATATCTATTCTCTTGAGTAGGGGTGTACTCGAGTCGAGCCGAGCTGAGTAGTAGGATGTTCAAGCTCGATTCGTGTATTTCATTGTTTGCTTGAGCTCAAGCTCGAGCTCGTTCGAGTAATTGTCCACTTGTTCAAGCTCAACTCGTATAAGTTTGAAAGAGCTCGAGCTCTCATTGTTTTAAGCTCGTTTATCAAAGTACTTCAAATTAAAACAACTTCCTAAATTATCAACATACTTCAATGATCATTTTTCACATACAATAATAATGATTTATAATTCATATTCTAATAATCTTTTAATGGTTGATATTTCATGTACAAGCTTCAATACTAATACGCACTATTATAATAGTATGTTAAACAAGCTGTTCACGAGTAGCTCGGGATACACTAAAGAATGATCAAGCTCGGCTCATTTACATAATCGAGTATGATTTGGGCTAGTGTTAAGCACGTACTTGTTAATCTCTGAGTCGAACACGAGCAATAGTCGAGCCAAGCTCGAGCAGCTCGTTAAAAGCTCGGCTCGTGTACACCCCTACTCTTGAGAATCAGGTGGACTGCTAACCTAAAGACCAAATTCCTCCATGTGGAAAGTGATAATATTGCGATCATCAATCATCTCAACCACCCGAGGAAATCGATAAACTAGCAATTTAAGGTCCATGCTACATCGATCAAGAAACTTCTTTCGCAATTTCAAGGCATCATTTTCTCTCATTTACCTCGCAAAGGAAATTGGTTAGCAAATACTCTGGTTAAATAGGGAAGGATTCATATTATTAATTCTACTTAGACTATTATCCCCTCTGTAATTAGTCATAAATATTGTAATAACTCTTTTATGTATTGATTTATGACACTTTAAAAAAAAACTTTTGAACATGGATTAATCATAATATAATTAAAAATCGTTTATTGCATTAATTTCTTTTTACCTTCTTTTTATTTTATTACTTCAAACTAAGCTTGCTTAACGAAAACAAGTTTGTCTGGTAACTATCTTTATTTGCTTTTTTCCAAAATAAAAGCTTGTTGTTTTAATTGTCGCCGTATTTCGCGCTTCTTCTTATTTAAGGTGAAAATTTAAGTCAGTACAATTGTACATTATTATTCTAATGAAGATACAATTTTAAGTAATTTATTTAGTTTGATTCCTTACAATTTCAAACAAATTAAATAAATTAAGAGTAATTTATTTACATGAATTTTTTAACAGACTTCACCTATAAATTTTTGAAACTGGAACTCTTTTGTGCGAAATAATATAATAGTTTACCATTTATATATGATTTTAGTTTAAATTATTTTTTGAAAAAATCGCTTTATACGGATCAAAATTATGTGGAAAGTTCTCTTTAATCTTAGCCTCCGTTGCAATTAATTTCTAGAGCCGCAACTGGATGTGATATATTTGATTAATGGTATGTCCAAAGATTTATAGGCTAAAATTAATAGAGTTAATTCCTATATGGCCCTCTACTTTGTGACCAGCTTCTTTTATGCCCCCCTTTTTTTCGTAAATTCAAATATGGCCCCCTTTTTTAGGTAAATATCCTGATTACCCTTCTTATTAATATTTTTTCAACATAAAAAAAAAAAAATTTGAATTCCACCTCACTTCCTACTCCCCCACACATATCTCTCCACATCATCGAAAATACATTAATCAGAGGGGTAGTGATGACATTTGTCTGAAAATAGGGGGCTATATTTGAATTTACGAAAAAAAGGGGGCCATAAAGGAAGCTGGTCACAAAGTAGGGGGCCATATAGGAATTAACTCAAATTAATACAAGTAAGAGATAAACATGAAAAATACAAAACTATATATTACAATCTGTTATTTCATGGGTCTTGTGTACCAATAACAAACATGTCAGTTGGATTGGAAATGCAATCACGCCTAATTTTCCAATGGGTTTTGTCTACCAATAACACTCCCTCTCAAGTTGGATCGGAAATGACCATCACGCCTAATTTGACAATTATCTTGTCAGAGCACTCAGTACAAAGTGGTTTGTTAAATAAGTCTGCAAGCCGACTGGCATAGTTAACGAAGGATGGAGTAATGAGTATTGACTTAATCCTTCTACATAGAAGGTGACAATCAATTTTGATGTGTTTGAATCGCTCATGAAATACCTAATTGGTCAGCGATGTGGAGAGCTAGCTGATTGTCAAAATAGACAAACATTGAACATGGATGACCCACAACAAGATCGTGAAGAAGCTACTTTATGCATTGTTATTCGCAGGAAGAAAGCATGGTACTCGGCTTTTTCTGACAATTTGCCAACCCTGGATCTTTGATTGTAATCAAATTTAGCTACGTAAGAGCATCAGAAATATCGGTGGATGGAGCAGCGGGTAGTTGGGCAACTGGTCGAATCTAACAACGTTCTAAAATGCTCCGTGTTCCACAGAGACCTTCTTTGTTGATAACCTCCTTTTCCTAGCAACGTTGCCATCCTATATATTAAAACAGGTCAGTCGGTTATGTGATCTATAAGTCTGGCCGTTCATTTTTGTTAGGAGTTTGATGGATATCACATCCGACGGTCGATATAAAATCCTCTTTTTGTAATTCGAGTCAAAACAAAAGGATATTAGTGTCAATAATTAAGTTCTAACTTCTTGAAACTACCATTAAACTTTTATACCCTCATTTGTATTAGATATTATCAGATATCATCTAACAAATTAACTGCAAGGCTATTGTTGTCATTTACTAGATACCCACAAATTATGGGAGGAGATCGTAGGAGGAAGAGAAATTAGTGGGGAGAAAATCGGATACAATCTAAACTACATAAATCACTTCGCCTCACCCGCACACATATTTTTCTCCACTAAATATGATTTTATTTCTCTCTCTCTCTCTCTCATCTTCTATGCAACTTGCTCTATTAATTCTCTATTAATTTGGAATTTGATGTATGAAGATTACTAATATAATTTGGAATTCGATGTATGATGATTACTAATATAATTGAAATTGATAATTTGCTGGGAAGAATTTCAGAATGTTATGGCGTTAGCTAAGAAGGATTTGTCGCGTCTGTAGGACGCGGCGGAAACCTAGTTCCTATAATATTGGGTCTTCCCCATTTTAGGTTATTTCGAATAACAAAGAACGAAAGAAGGAGATGATCGAGAGAGATTGATTCTGAAATTTATCGAAAGAGAAAGATGGAGAGGGAAAGAAGGAAAGTTGACAATTTAAGATGATGACGGTTGGAGATTTTCGTGAAGAGAGAGTGATGCAGGGGCACCCAGCGTGAGGCTTTTTCTATGGCCAAACCGGGCCATAGGCCATCCGGCCATGAGGAGTAGTTTTTAGGAAGTCCAATTTTAGTATGATTCTTGGAGAATCTAGGTTTAGGAAATTATGTTATTTTAGTATTTCCAATAATTGGAAAGGTCCAGATTTGAGTCTAGCTATTTAGGAACTTGAAGTCTTTTAATTATTTAGAAAAGTTTAAATTCAAGTCTATCTAGGAAAGTCCAAAATCCTATAAAAGGATATCTAGTTTGTCCATTATTCTCATATTGAAGAAAAAACCCCTTGAAGTTTTAATAAAGTTTAGTAATTTAGAATTATTTCATCTTTATTTTATCGTTCTTATCAAGTTTATTCATCTTCTTTAATTCCGCTGCGTTTCTACATCAAGTGGTATTCAGAGCCATAAATTTTTCTCTCTTTTATCACAATGGTTAATATTACTACCACCGCTACACCAGCTAGGGAGAAAACACCAACTTTTTCATCCGAATGGGACAACATTAAAGAACGACTATCTGCGGTTAAAAAGTTAGAAGAAGGTTTCAGTGTGTACAAAAAGGAAAACACAGGAAAATTCGATCGGATCGATCAACGTTTCGATCAACTCACCGACTCCATCAACAACATCTCCAAGCAACTCGAAGGTATGTGTAAAAACCAAACTCCATCTCCCACCACCGTCACCACTCATCAATCCTCACCACTTCCGACTACCACCAACACCACCCGACTAATACCTCTCGGTTTTTCTTCCGAGACCACTACACCACTCTTCAGCCACACCATTAGTAACCCCTGTCCGGTTATCACTTCTCCCTTCATCACAACTTACTCTCCAAACACGCCGTTACAACCACCCACGTACCCCTCCTATGCCCACACATCAACACCACCATCTTTCTCCTTCACCGAGTCAACTATCGACTTACACCGACCACAACCCGAATATCCCAACCGAACACCAACTTCTAACCAACACCCAAACCAACAACCGAAACAATGCAAACCAGCCACACAACCAACCAATCGGCCCTTTAGGACCCACCCCAACTTACCTAGACCCTCGTCCTCATTACCCGTACACCCGATACACACCAAATCCTAACAACCAAACCGAGAACGAAACACAATACCAGCCTCATAACACCTATCACCACCAACAAACCGAACCCCGATACAACACCAACGTTCGTGACCCCGTTACACCATCCACCACCGTCGTCCACATGAAACCCTACACCAGATCGGCAACCATGAAACCGAGACCACCCTTACCTTTCATCAACAACCTGAACAAACACCAACTCCACGTAACCGAGAGCCATACCAACCGATCACCCGAAACCGAGAACCCAACCTAGTCCTTACCCAAACCCGAGAACCCAACACACCGTTTCACCGTACAAACACTCAAGCCCAACGAACACCCATCGGATTCCAAAACCCTCAAACCGAACTCGAACACCACCCTCACCCAACCGAAACCGAGTCTCGCCATCTTAATTCGTCTTACCGTATTCGAATGGAAGTACCATCATATGATGGTTCAGTCAATATAGAAGAGATCTTAGATTACGTCTCGCGACTCGAGATCTTCTTTGATGTTATGCAAGTGGAAGGTCCTGAACAGCTACGTTGTGTTACTGGTTACTTATCTAAAACTGCTCTTACTTGGTGGAAACAGGAATCCGAAAATCGACGTCTATTACACCTACCACCTATTTCTTCTTGGTTAGAGCTTAAACCATTAATGTTCTCACGATTCCTCCCTCCGGACTATGAGAACCAATTGTGTGTTGATTATTTACGTTGCCGTCAAGGAAGACGTTCAGTTGAGGAGTATGATTCGGAATTCCAACGCCTAATTACAAGGCTTAATCTCCCCGATTCGGAATCAATGAAAGTGGAAAAATTCAAAGACGGACTTCGGAATGATATTAAAGATTTGGTTAATTTACGGTCTTTCAATTCCGTATCTGAATGTATCAGTGTAGCTCGATCTTTCGGAATCCGATTCACGTTCCATCTTCCGATGACACAATACTAGAAGTCAATCAGTTAGAACTTTACCGGATGAATTGGATCAAACAAAACAATCAGATGAGGGATCTAAAGCAGTAGCCGAAATCCTTATAAAAAACCTCCACCAGTAAAGTGTTATCGTTGTTATGAAACGGGACACTTCAATGACTAAGTCAAATCCGTATAAAACCGCTTGAATCCAGTCGGGTACTACTATGCGGGTTGATCGCATGTGTACTATTAATCTTTCTATTGGTTCTTCTTATTTATCTGCAGTTACTTGTGATGTCACAGATATGGACTTATGCCTCATTATATTGGGACGGCCATGGCAATCAGATGTAGATGCCACTTACCGCGGTCGTTTGAATGTTTATGAGTTTCCATGGAAAAAGAAGATTGTGACGTTGTTACCAATTGAAGATGGATCGGAGGAACTACATTCTCTTCAAAAACAGTTCGGGACGAACCTCTTGGGAGAAGGGGATGCTGATGCAGGGGCACCCGGGGTGGAGGCTTTTCCATGGCCAAACCGGGCCATAGGCCATCCGGCCATAAGGAGTAGTTTTTAGGAAGTCCCAATTTTTGTATGATTCTTAGAGAATCTAGGTTTAGGAAATTATGTTATTTTAGTATTTCCAATTATTGGAAAGGTCCAGATTTGAGTCTAGCTATTTAGGAAGTTGCAGTCTTTTAATTATTTAGGAAAGTCTAAATTCAAGTCTATCTAGGAAAGTCCAAAATCCTATAAAAGGATATCTAGTTTGTCCATTATTCTCAGATTGAAGAAAAACCCCTTTGAAGTTTTAATAAAGTTTAGTAATTTAGAGTTATTTCATCTTTATTTTATCGTTCTTATCAAGTTTATTCATCTTCTTTAATTCCGTTGCGTTTCTACATCAGAGAGAGAGTCATTGAAGAAGAAATCAGTGAAGATCGTAATATGATTTAGAAAGTCGAGAGAGAGGATGGAGGCAATGAGAATGGATGAAGATTTGATTACAGCAGATTAGTCTTATTTTGGAAGAAGAGATAAAATTCAGAAGGAAAGAAGGATTCGGTGAGAATATCTTAAAGAGAGAGAGCGAGAAAGAGAGACTGGTTCAGTTTATTCATCTCTCTACAGAACTTCATCAATTGAGTAGAGATTATCTTGGGTGGGATTGAAACATGAAGCTCCATTGCAAGAGTGTGATACTCTGTGTCTTCTTCTCTGGGCTTCAAAATATTATTTAAAGAGCGGAAACAAAGTATTCCTTCTCTGACCATTATCATCTCACCTTGGACTGGAACAGGAGACCGAACACCATTCTTTTATCATTCATCATCTATCTTCTCTTCTTCTTCCTCTGTCTTTTTTTTGTGAGAGAAAGTGAGAAAAAGAGAAATCGAGAGAGAAACAGAGAGTGATTTTTAAAAAAGAGAGATAGAGGGTTGTTTTCTAATTATTCATCTAACATAATCTTCTTCTCTTATTTGTGGTACTGTTTGATCGAAATAATAACGAAAGAGTAGGGAGAGAGGGAGGAATTTTGCTGTTGAAGAAGACCTTGTTTGGCTCTAGAGCTTTGCTGGAAAAACATTTTATCCTGGAGTTGTGCTCGAAAATCATTTTCTTCAGGGCTGCCAGAGGGGGAATCATATTCAGTGAGAAAAGTTTAGTTCTTCCTCCATTTTTCTCTCTTATTCTTCATACTTACTAGTTTTAATCATGTTCATTATGAGTAACTAACCATCTTATCTAGGGTTTTAGATGAAGTCCATGATGATAATTAGTTTATAGATGTGATTAACTGTGAGTCAATTAATTGCTAGATTGAATTCTCATATACTGCTAAGTTCTTATTGCTTTTAATGAAAATATCTTCTTGATTTTAGATCATTCATGTTATAAAGCTCGAGTAATATAAAGAATTAGTTGACTACTGCAAGTATATCATCTTTAAAGTTATTACATGGATGGATTCCAAGATCCCAGGTTCTCCCCTTTACAAGCTTTCTCTATTACTAATGTATTTGTTATTTAAGTATTATTCTTTCTTTTATTGAATCATCTCCCAAACCACTTTTTGAAAAGAAACTGTGATAGTTATAAGGTTAAGAACGAGTTTGACTAAGTCTCTGCAGCTCGACCCCGGTCTTATCGGGTTATTACTACTTGACACCCGTATACTTGCGGGTGGTGACCTTTTAGGGAACCTTTTAGCCATCAAGATACGTTTGATTATAAGATGTGTTGATATGAGTGCGACTCTAGTAAAATTAAAAAAACATTTCATAACAAATTTAAATATGAATGACTCATCTGGACTTGTACTATCCAAAGTGGACAAGGATATGATAATAAATCAAGTATGAAAAGGTGGAAACAAATGACACAATAAAGACTTTTACATATAAATCCAAGAGATACACTCCATGTAGTTGTCATAGACTCAAGTTTAACTCTTTGTGATATAACGAACTATTATGGAAAGTTAAGGATCTCTTCTAGTCATACAACGAATTTCTTCCTTGCTCACAAATTCTACGGAGCGTTGGTAGATTTTAGAAGATAATTTGAAAGGATTTACTTTAAGATTCCGTTTGATACGTTAGAAATTCTGAGTAAAAAAATCTACCTTTTTCTGATGGGAAAGAAAACATGTTTTCAATATGTGAACTGACTTTATAAGTGTTTGATAGGGTTGTAAGAAAATGCCGGTGTGCCTTTAAAAATCCATACTTTATCCCTTAGTTCAGCAATAGCAGTTCGAATAGCATTAAGACTCTTAGTTCAGCAATAGCAGAAGCATCATCAACAACATGAAAATCTTTACCGAAAATGAATCCAACTTGTTTGTAATTTCTTGAAAAATACTTTGATTTCTTCCATCTTCATTTCCCAATTCCATCACTATTTATATTTCTTCCATCTCCATTGATCTGTGTGCATAAGAGAGAGGCGCCAAGAGTAGAACTGAAGGCTTTGCTCCTCCTTGAGTTGATGAGAGAGAAACAAACAACTCAGAAATAATGGTGTGTGCGAGATAGAGAGGGGGGATAAGTGACCCAAGCGAGAGCAGAAGGAGATGGATGGTGAAATAAGAGCGTGAGGAATTGACTTTCTCATGTTTTAGGTGGGAAAATAATTTAGACTTTTTTTCCACTTATTTTTACCACGAGAATTCGACTTTCCCACATTTTAGACCAACCAAACAGTGGAAAATCGATTTTCCCAAGCCATTTTCCAACGTATCAAACGGACCCTAAAATCATTATCGACTACACGTTGAGTAAGTTGTGTTGAAAGTGATAAGGCGATTATATCACAAACTCTACAAATTAGACAGTATATCGATTAGCAGAACATAACAATGAAATAAAAAGAAGCGAAGCCAAACTGTATTGCAACACATGAGTTTGGCAATTTTGAGTTCTTATTAGGCATCATAATTTGTTGCAGAAAATTGGTGATGATCAAGAAGGTTAGCAAACGTTTGCAATCAGAAGACAATCATTTCAATGTTGAACTTGAAGTAGTTAAAAAGTTCAATTGCTTATTATAAAAGTATAGACAAAAATTGTCGAAAGAGTTCATGATCGATGCTAGGAAGATGACTACTGAAATGCAAGTTGATCAGATATTTCTAGAGAGCAATATTCAGCGAAAAAAATTTTAATGAGATTGTGATGGATCAATTCCACAATCAAGTGAAAAACATTGCAGAGTTTATTATTTTATTTTAGTAGTAGATAAAACTATTGAGTCATTAGATAGCTGATTCAACAATATCAAGAATATAAGACCTTTAGTTTTTTGTTTATGCTGGAAAATTAAGGTCATGTTTGACCTGCGGGAATCACGTGGGAATGGAATGTGATTCTTGAGAATCACTATCCCGTTTATTGTTTAACTCGCGGAGATACAGGGCAAACCCAGGGACGGGTGGGTTTGTGATTCTCACTCTTGGAAATAATTTATTTTAATATTTATAGACAAAATTATCCTTAATAAAATATTAAATGATTAATATTAAAATCGTCCTTCACATAATATCACAACAAAAAAAAAAATTAAAAACTTAAGATTTTAATCGCCACCATAGCATCTCTCTCTCTCTCGCTCGAATGTTATTCTCTCTAGTTTTTTTCCTTCTCTCTTGTTCTTTGCTCACTCCAATCGATTTTATAACGTTTAAAAAGATAAAAAAATGTTTAGCTGAGACCTTTATTTGTTTTAAATAAATTTTTGAATGTTATTGAAATTGGTGTATCGCGTTACTAATTCATATCCACATATTTGAATAGACAATACTGATTAAAATACATAACAAAATTGACGTGTAATTTATGTAGTTTAAGTAATTCCATAAAAAAAATATAGTTTAAGTACAATGATATAACAAAATTTTTGCAAAAATTTACAATCTTATTCCTATACGAACCAAACATCAAGTAGGAATCTATCAGGAATCTAATTCCTATTCTCAGTCAAACCAAACAACAAACATAAATAATCTGATTCTCAAAAATCGCGTTGTGGAGATGCGATTCTCAGGACAGACATTCTATTCCTGCGCGCCAAATGACCTAAATGAATATTTGTTGATGAATTAAGAGCTTATGGAAACACAATGAATTGTTTATTGAGCTAAGACTGGAAGTGAATATTTTGCGAGATGAAATTACGGAAGCTAATTGCATACTAAATTGCTTAATTTAAATGAACTGTTTTCAGGCTCCTTGTATTGCTTGTAGGATTTCATTAATGGTACCAACCATGGTTGCGTTGACGTAAGAAGCTTCTCAAAGTTGAAAATTTTGAGATCATAGAGATCAACAATGTCATAGGAAAGACTAAATGCTTAGCTCTACTGACCATTACCAGTGGGATTTAAACAAAATTGATTACGAAGATTTAATTGACATTGAATTGTTTAAGAAGCTTTCAGGAGAAACAATTCAACAAAAAAGAAAAGGAGAAGATGAGGAGGTTCTTTCATAATAATAAATGGAATGAGGAGGTTCTTTCAGTTTTATTTGACACTCAGACCCAAAACTTAATTAAAGCCATACCCATTGATGCAGAAGGGGAAGATGAAAGGAAATGGACACTTAATAAATCAGGTCGATTTACGGTCAACTCTATGTATAGACACTTGACCACCAGTATGCATTCCCCCCCTTTACTCAACCCAAATTGGAAGTTCATCTGGAAGCTACCGACTATCCCTAGAATCCAAACCTTTATATGGAAAATTTGCACAAAAACCCTTCCCGTTAGGAAAAGAATAGGCAAATTTATAGATGGCAACCTTAGCTGTCCCAACTGTGCGGAAATAGAAACTATTGAACATGCCCTCTTACATTGTCCTTTAGCGAAAAATATATGGTTCTTTTTCAACATCATCTCAGAAAACATCTCTAATGTTACGGACTGGATTTTTTCTTGGGAAAACTCTGTCCCCCTTAATGACCGGAACATCCAGAACCAGTTAACTACAATCCTTTGGATTATTTGGAAGATTAGATGTGACCATTGTTTCCAACACGAGGTCAATAACCTAACTCAAATTATTAATATGATACAAAATTTCCCCAAAATTAACCACATGAACATCACAAAAAATGGTTCCGAGGAAACCAAATGGACCCCACCTAAACGAGGGTGGTTAAAAATCAACGTTGATGCATCTTTCCTGAATGTCCATGAAATCACAGGTACTAGTCTTTTTATTCATGACTCCGACTCTAAATTTTTAGAAGCTCATACCTCCCTTGAGAGGTGCAGAACTAGTGAAGAAGGGGAGGCTATAGCAATTCTGAATGGCCTGAGGTGGGCGATCGAACATAATTATAAACACATCATAATCGAAAGCGACAATAATAATATAATCCAGAACATCAAAAACAATAAACACACTGTTCAATGGCAATCATACACCCACATTAAGAGGATCAATGAAATCAAAAGCCAGTTAGATAGGGTCTCTTTCAATTTCACTTGCAGGAAATACAATGCTGCGGCGGATAAGCTTGCTAAAAGGGCGCGTAAGAAGCAGAAAACGGAATCCTGGAGCAGAATACCGTTCTTTATTTTGAAGTTATATTGTAATGACATTCTTATTAATTAATAATATTCCACTCCTTAACAAAAAAAAAAAAGTGTCTAGTCAAAATGTATCGAATCTATTCATCTATAGTTTAATATTTTTCATATTATGTTTGTTTACTATTCAGTGCGACTTTTATGGATTTTATATTATCATATGGAAAGTCTACTTCAAAATTTCACTAAAAACCCATGCAATCTCATCAAAACTTTTCATTCTGTGGATACTGGGAAAGGCAAATAATTTAGAATAAAACCCCTAGAGACGTTGCACCAAGGCCACATACATATTAGATATGTTGAACCGCTGATGATCACTAGGTAAAAGTGTGCTAAAGATGTATTACTCTTCTAATCTGTTGAAAGTATCAGATCCCTAATTTGGAATAGAAGCATAATTTGGAATAAAAGGCAAACTGATGTACACACACCCCTTGTGCCCCCTTAATGTGGTTGCCAGAGCTCGCTTTTGCTCTATGAATCAAGCTCGGCCGTCCATCCACCAAATGATCTAGGAAAGACCATCCACCAAATGATCTAGGAAAGAATGATCGGGAAAAAAAGAGAGCAAATGATTTAGGAAACACAACAAGAGTTTTCCTTGTCAACAACCTTCGTCTCGAGTGGTTAATAAGTTGGTTTCCACCCTATACGTCTCGAGTTCGAGACACAAATTCATACGCATCAATATACGCTAATTTTTCCAAAAAAAAAAACAACACGAGACCATGTGTGAGCGAGACAAAGCAGGAAAGAGAAAAAGAGTGATTTATGTTTGGTCAGAACGCTTTAACAGCTTAAGATGACTAGCTTCACAAGTAACATAACGACACAAAAATTGTAAAAGAAAATGTTATTGCTAGAGATATTTTAACTTGAGAAATGTGAGGAGGTTTAGGCGGCTTAGTTCGGCAGCCATAGTGGGGAAACAAAAAAAGATTTTCCTGACTACAATGATTTTTTTAGGTGGAGCATCCCATTTGTTTTTCTTCCCTCGGAACCATCACCAGCTATTTATTCACGCCGGTCGTTATGACGAAGAACAAGCAACCAAGAAAAGAATTAATGAAATTAAACAATCACACTTAGGGCAACTCCAATGTGGGGCTCGGGCTCCCAATTTTGGGAGCCCTTGAACTTTGGGAGCCCCGGGGCTTTTCTCGATTCCAACGTCGGGCTCCCAACCGGGGCTCCCAAATCAAAATAATATACGTGTGCGAAGCACGTGTGCGAAATTTTGATTTTAAATTTCGACTATAAATTATTAGATTTCGACTATGAATTAAAATGTGATATTATTCAAGAAAGATAATTTCAAAAAGATAAACACAAAAAAAACAAAAAAATAAAAAATTAGAGAAAAAAACTTAAAAATGTAGTATTTAAAATAATAAGAAGATTAAAAAAAAAATTAGTTTAAAAAAAAATTAAAAAAAATTAAAATGCCACCCCAAATATGGCCGTTGGAGCTCTCAACGGCCATATTTTGGGGGCTGGGAGCCCGAGAGCATGGGGCTCCCAGCCCCACCGGGAGCCCAGCCCCGGGGCTCCCGGGTTGGAGGCAAGGGGCTGGGGCTCCCAAATTCAAATTGGGAGCCCCAGCCCCCTATACATTGGACATGCTCTTAACATGAAAGATTTACATGATTGAACCTACCTCACGGTGAAGAATGGGAAGATGATTTCCATTGTGATTGAGAAACAAGTTACAAATGGATTACGAAGATATCTCTAGGGTTTTAGTCTATATAGCTTATTGGAAAAACCTTGATACCACTGCCTCACCGCCACTCTTTCAAAAGAGATATACATGGATACCCTTTACATTGATAACCGCCTTGATAGAAGTTCTGCTTCGGAGACCATCAACACAGGTTTGCGATGCTCTAAAGGTCAACTCTGCTTGCAAGGTCAACACAGTTAAACGGGTCCAAAAGTTTCCCCTAAAGTTGTTTCGCAGGTCGCAAAATGGGTTAGATATTGACTCCCATATTCAAGACACTTTGAACACCAGGAACAGGTCGTCTGCCCTAGACAGCCATCATCTGCGCCCCCTTAAATAAAATTCTCTTCTTCTTGTTCTTCACCTACACCACCACCAACATCTTCATCTCTTTCACCCTCCCTCTCTTTCTCCCTCTCTCTCCCAGGTCCAAATGGTGGTGGTGGTCGGAGGTGATGTTAGTGGTAGGAGAAGATGCTGAAGAAGATTTGAAAAAAAAAAAATTAAAAGTCGTCGGTGATGGCAGTCACTCACTGACCCTTACCGCCGTGAAAAGAAAAAATAGTAGTAGTGGGGACTTGGGGGAGACAAAAAAAATATTCCACCCAACTTCCTGTAGCCGGAAAATATTTTGTTTCCCTAAAGTAGTCACCCTTAGTTATTAAGAGCATCTCCGATGCAAAACTCAAAAAAAAATCTTTATTCATCCTATGTGTCAAGTTCCATTTAAGATTCTCACTCCTAGGTGGCGTTAATAGAGATCCTCAATTTTTCTTGTCTTCAATGCAAAACTCTAAACTTACCTTATTTACTTATGTGGCATAGTTCTTTTTGTAAATAAATAATTAGTTATATTAGAAAATATAGAAGTCTCGATTTCTATTGGTTGAAAATCAAATATTGATGAGTTGGACAATTAGAGATATCTCAAGAGGACACTATTTCTAGAGTGTCCTCTTGAGTCTTAAGATATCTCTATTCCACCCTCGACACGTCATCTTAGAGATCCAAATAGAGTGTTGCAATGGAGAGGATTTTTAAGAAAAAAACTCTAAAAATCCTAAGTGGCACTCGGAGTTTGTAAGATTGAGTGTTGCATTGGAGATGCTCTAAGCCAGCTAAATCACTGAAATAATCTACGTCCTAAAACCGCCCAAGACTGTCACAAGGGAATGAAAAAAGAACTCAGACACAGGAAAAGCTGACGATCTAACACCCTCTCCATTGGTGTGGAAGGAGATAGTCAAAGAACATTTAGTTCGAAATTGTATGAAGTTTTCCTTCCACTGCAACCTTCGAAAAGTGAAGTTCTTCCTCTTCAATCTTCATGTATCGTTAGCGCAAGGCTTGGAAGAACTAGAATTAACAGAGTACAAGGGCGGCAGTTTTAAGGTGTATGATCGTGCTCGTTTTCGAACTTAAGTTCGAACCCTCGAGGCTTTCGGCCTTCAAAACTCTGAGCTCGCTACATTAACTTTATTGACTTGGGCACGTACTGACCTGTTTCCAGAGTTCGACATCTACCAGTCTGTGAATGTCGAGTTATTATGCCTCCGAGCTACACTCTCACCCCCTATACTTGAAGATCTATGCCTCCGAGTTATTGAGATGCAAACATAAAATGCATTTGAGGATTTTTGAAGAAAATCTTCCATTGCATCAAAATTTTCCAAAAAACAGAAAAATTAGAGGGTTGATGCTCTATACCTTCTAACACCATGAGGCATTGGCTTAGATGATCGAATGTGTGGAGTCCTCGGTATATTCTATTTGTTTGAACACGTTAAGGCGGTGTTTTTATTCCTAAGCAGTGATACCACAGAACCCAAATTTACAAGATCTTCTTAAGCAATGTATTACTAACTGAAATGTTCATGACCCCATATTACTCCACCTAAATATGAGATAAGTAAATGGCCATTACTCATTAGCATTCTAACCTAAAACATCAAAACAAAGTCTTGATTGAACAATTTGCTTCTATACAACAAACATATTCTGAGTAAAATTAACTTCAATAAACAACATCAAACAATTTATGGGTTTCACAACTATGCAGACAAGAGAGAGAGACAGAGAGAGAGTAAAATTACCAACTTAAGAAGATGGAGCCAAGGTAGTATTGTTCAACCTTTCAAGAGCTAAAATGAGAGCTTGAGTACCCAAATTTCCTTCTCCATGAGCTTGAAGAGAGATATAAAGTTGATGAGCTAAAGCCAAACCAGGAAGAGCAAGACCAATATTTTGACATTCCTTCAAACAAATCCCTAAATCTTTAACAAAATGATTCACAAAAAACCCAGCTTCAAAATCTCTCCCTAAAATCCTATTCCCATACAAATCCAATGATTTTGATCCAGCAGCACCAGTTGAAATAGCATTCAAATACAACCCAACATCTAATCCAGCTTTATGAGCATAAATCATACCTTCAACTAATCCCACCATTGTTGATGCAATTGTAATTTGATTAGCAAGTTTAGCAAATTGACCTTTTCCTGGTCCACCCATATAATTCACCTTCCCTAAACAATCAAAAATAGGTTTCAAACGGAGAACCACAGATTCATCACCACCAGCAAATATAGCTAGGGTTCCTGTTTTAGCACCACGATCGCCGCCTGAAACAGGCGCATCGATAGAGTAACACCCTTTGGCAGAGGCGGCGGTAGATATTTCAACGGCGAGAGAAGGGTCGCTGGTAGTCATATCGACAAGGATGCCACCGGGGCGGAGAGATTGGAGAGCACCGGAGGAGCCGATGAGAACGGATCGGACGTCGGAAGGGTAACCGACGATGGAGAAGACGACGTCGGAGACGGAAGCGAGATCGGAAGGTGAAGAAGAGAAGGTGGCGCCCATGTCAAGTAGAGGTTGAGATTTGGATTTGGTTCGGGTGAAGACGGTGAGGGAGTAACCGGCTTTGATTAAGTGAGAACACATTGATCGACCCATGACTCCGGTTCCGATCCATCCAATTCGTGTGGTTGTTGGATTGATTTCAGTGGTGGTGGTACCGGCGGTGGAAGACATGGGGCGGCGGAGATGTTCAATTAGAATGAGAGATGAGGTGGTGGTGCTCCTCCAGGAAGTAGTGAGGTTAGTGAGAGAGCGGATGGAAGTAAAAAGTCGCATCCTGATTTGGATTATACTGAGTACTAATTTGGATTGAACCGCAATAAGTTGCTAAAAGATGGCGACGTGTATGAAGGAAATGATTCCAAGTAGTAGTGGGACCAGTACTAATTTCCTAATGTTTCAATTATCTACCAAATGCCAAATGCGGCCTCTGGATTGGGTGGGGCTAAAGATGCTGATGTAATACGGGCAATTCGAGTTAGGGTGCCTTAATGGCGCTCTGCCTTTTTGCTCAGGGTCGTCTTCACTCCTGATACTCTTTGTTGCCTTCAGACCGAGCAGGGAGAGCCTTCAGACAAAAAAGAACGGGAGAGAGTGAGAGAAGGGGGAAGAAGAAAGAGAGACATAGAGAAAAAGAAAAATAGAGGGAATTTAAGAGCATCTCCAAAGGTGCTATATATATATCTCTTCTCTATAATGTAGAGATTTTGTGAATAGTGAGCCTTCACATTTGAAGACTCACTATTCAGATTATAAAAGTGATGGGACAACTTTCAACAAAAAAAAAAAAGTGATGGGACATAATATATTTTTGGTCTTTGGTTTCTACTAAATTTATACTTGAGTCCTTAATATGTTTTATAAATTGATACGTGTGTCCTATTATTGCTGTATTCTAATAATACCATAATTAAAGTTTTATTAATAAAAATAAAATTCTTAACAAAATACAAAATTAGATAATAAATAAGATCATATCTTCTCGTAGAATTTAATCATTTTTCTAAGACGAAGTATCACCCCGTCTTGCCCATAAATGCTCAACCAAAGCATTTCTCAACGCGTAATAATCCTCTTTATCTTTAATTTTTTGTGTCGAGATAGGAATTGTGTAAAACTTTCAGTGTCATCTTCTTGGATATCTTCATCCGAGTCAAGTGTTTCATAAATATGATCAAAATCTTTTTCACGTTCCTCCTCTACGATCATGTTATGCATCATAATACACGTAGTTATTAAATCATAGAGCACCTTTTTATCCAAAAAACGTCCAGGTTCTTTAATAATGGCAAATCTAATTTTTCGTATTTTGTAGTAATATACGCATTGTAATATCTCTAATTTTTTTAACATAATGTTTTTATATAATCTATATTAATTATATATAATTTATCAAATTTTAGAAGTTATAATTAATAAAAATTATAAGTTATAGAATTAAAACTAATAAAATAACAAAGATGTCAATATAGAGGTTTGAATAGTGTTCTGCGTTTGGAGTGAAACTCTGTTTAAGGAGTGAAAATATAGAGATTATGCCAATACTCTGTTTAAGGAGTGAAAATATAGAGTCTTTGTGCGTATTTCTTGATCACTTCTTCTCTCTTTTCTGGTGTTGTAGCGTTTTTTGTTGTCTCTACCTCACGAAGCCTCTCCTCTAGTTGTCTCGCCTCCTTATCTCTCCGCAGGTAGTCGGCTTTGACTTGAGCTAGCTCGGCCATGAGCTCGTCCGTGTTGTGTGACGTCCCGCGCGGGGTGTGCTCCTCAGAAGACATGTTTGCTCGAGGGGCTTAGAAAAATAGTTAGTTTGAAAAGTTTTAAATAGGGTTCGGGTTACCGAAGTGTTGATTTTGCTGGAGATGCCCTCCTTCTAGCGCCAAATGCTGATGTCAAAAAATAGTTTTCCGTTATATCATCATGAAATCGGGAGTTGATGCATGACAGCCTCCGTTATGTTTGATTATTCTGTTAAGTTGAGCTTTGCTCGGCTTACAGTTCTTGAATCCTGCTCTGCTTTCTGCTCTGCCTCCTGTTCTGCCTCCTTCTCCCTGATCCTCGCCCCTTGCTCCTGTTCCTTGCTCCCTGCTCCTGCTCCTAGCTCCTTGCTCCTGTTCGTCTGTTCCCGAGGGGAGAAAACCTGCAAAGGGTTCGAAAACCGCTCAGACGCTCAAGCCAGTCAGGATGCTCTTTGCAGTAAAAGAATGAATATTGATTGATCTTTTTGGGGGCGAGTTATGGAACTCTGAGTTTTGAGTGATCTTCTTAGGATAAAAAGATCGTGTCCTGGGGGAAAACCTGCAAAGGGTTCGAAAATCGCTCCGACGCTCAAGCCAGTCAGGATGCTCTTTGCAGTAAAAGAATGAATATTGATTGATCCTTTTAGGGGCGAGTTATGGAACTCTGAGTTTTGGGTGATCTTCTTAGGATAAAGAGATCGTGTCCTGGGAAGGACGATGTGGGGGGCCTTTTATAGGCGATGTTAAGCCGACTATGATCAGTGACGGTGGTGAGGCGGTTGCCGTCAGACCAAAGAGAAAGTCTCCTCTCTTGAGTATCTAGGGTTTCTCTTAGAGTCTATCTCGGATCTTTGATAAGTGGAAGTTCCCAAGTTCAAGGACCCTTCGTAAATATCTTGCCGATGTGATAGATCCTAGAGGAGAAGAACTAACTAGCCCTACAAGTACTTATGAAACCTTCTCAATCCTAAGTGTCACTCAAATCCCTACTCCGGCCTGGTATGGGAGAATAGGACAAGAGAATAACATTGAACCAACTATTTACCTATATTGGGGTATGCACGCATATCAGATGTTTCCTCCTTCAGTTGCGTGGAGTTTAAGCTGGCTTAAACACTTCAAGATGTGTAGCCGACTGAGATCTTTCTGGAAGATTCGGAATTAAGTTGGTTGATCGCCTAGCGCTGCTCCCTCCCCAGTTCTGGGCGTAAGACATTGGCCGGATCTGTTTGGACCCCTCTTACTTCTCTGAAGTCCTCAGGGTTGATCTGTCCATGCCAATGGCGTTTTGCAGGGCTGGTTTCTTCTGGCCGACCTCCCAGTTAGGGGAATATTTGGTGGACCATCAAGGGCTCAGCGGTCTGTTACCTTAAGCCGGGTTGACCCAGTAGACTTCAGGTCTGATCTTGACTCTTTAGACGTTAGTCAACGTCTGGACATTATATGCATCATCAGAAAGTATAACCTCAGACCATAGAGATAAGTTTAGGAGGTTTAGTCTCAACCTCTGGAGATAATTTTGAAAAATGTAATCTTAGTCATTGAAAAAAATGGTATTTTATAATAAAGATAACTTCCTCCCTTATTATGTAATTTTTTTTTTTAAATTCTAATATTGCTTAAGGGGGATCTAAACCTTTGAACTTGCCTATGATTTAGGCTCTTACAACATCTCCAATGCCAAACTCAAAAAGAACCCTATAGAAGTTTTGTGTATCAAGTTTCAATTAAAATTTTCATTTTCTTGTGGCAAAATAGAGATTCTCCAACTTTTGTTTATCTTCAATACAAATCTATAAAGTTGTGTTTGTGTACTTATGTGACATAATCATTTTTGTAAATCAATATTTAATTTTTTTTTTTTTTGAAGATCTCTCAAACTTGATTTCTAGTAGCTTAAATTTTAAAAATGACGAGTTGAACAATTCGAGATATCTTAAGAGCGCACTCTAGAAATAGAGCGTCTTTTTAAGATATCTATATTTAACTAGTGCCTCATCATCTGAGATTTCCAAATTGAGCTTGATACATAAGACAAATAGAGATTTTTAGTTTTCTATTGGGTATACTCTAAGAAAAAAAATTAAAATCCTGCGTAATACTCAAAGTTTTTAAGATTGAGGTGTTTTTCTTTTCTAAATCGTAAATAAATATTGCGTTATTCACTTGCACTACTTAAGTAATTATATGTGTTTATTACTCTAATCAATTCAGACTTTAAAACAATTTCTTTATTCTCAAATTTAGACCTGTTTTGAAAGCTGAAAACTATATGCATTGAATATAACGACTTGTTTCAAGATCTTAAGATAACAACACACAAAACAAGTAAAATTACGTATAGAATCGTTAAAAGATTTCAAATTTAGACCTGTAACATAACAACCTGCACCCCAGTGTTGCATTAGATATGTTGAGCTACAAATAAATATTGTAACAAATATGTTCAGAAAATAATTATTATATTGGTATAGATATACAGAATCCAACACATGACCCGAACATAATCATTCATAACAGCACATATTTAGCAGCTTTTGTGCATAATATATTCCACATGTGGAGTGTGGGCGCTTACTCGCAACTAGACACATGTCAAAGCATAGCTACCAGTATGTCAGCATCGAGACTGGCTCACAATATATAGGAGGAGCTAGTTGAAAGGGTTGCTGGCCTAGGTTCTGTACTAACTCTCCTAATAACTACTGAAAACGATCCTAAATTTATACATTAACTAGTCAGAGGCTCACTTCCTTTCTCACAGAGTTAATATCCAGAACCTGTGACAAACATAATGCAAGCTATATACCTTTACTGATACTTCACTCTGGGTAAATTCAACTAGTAATAACAGACAATTGCAACACATACTTGTAGAGAACAAAGAATAGTCTCGTAGATTCATCACCGAGCCCTTCAAGAATTATCTGTTGTTTTCGGCTGAACTCACCCACTTCCATTGCTAGGGCTCTTTCTTTCCCAAGACAAAGATGGACAGCAAAACTATTGATAAACTAATTTTTCTTATTTATACACCTCCTATTATGATAAACATTCATCTAATAAGCACGCGAGTAAGAAATGAATAAAATAAATTTTCGGAGAGAGAGGTACAATAACAGTGACTGTTAAATTACGATAAAGGCAACACAAATTAACTATAGCTAACACCATTTTCTGCCATAAGGAAGCTTGTTTCCTAGGTTCTGAAATATTAACCTATTTCTTGAGCTTCATGTCATCACGTAACTGTTGGCATACATGAGCGAGCGAACTCACTACTTCACCTTTGACCCTGTCTACAAAAAATTATACCAGTCAAGTTTTATGAATGGCCAGGAACTCAAGTCAACTTCCTGATTCAGAATGAAAATTTGAGAAAATATAGCACATACTAAGGCAATTGAGCAAATTAATATGACAAATATGTTAACGAACGTCAAGCAAGGCAAAAGGTGCATGATTTGTATACGATTTCGGAGATAGAGGTAGAATAACAGTGACTGTTAAATTAAAGTGGCAGGGAGACAGACTCTGAAGGACATAGAACTTAACCCTAAAAGCCCATAGTAACTACTCTTACTTTTTATACCTATAAATCACATCAGGTACTGATTTAAGCTAAGCCTAGTCCAAGAGAACAGTTCTATTTACCATTCCTTTCGGACAAAATGCTCTTAAGAATATCATATCTTCCACACTAAAGCCTTTACATAAATTTGCTCCTAAAATCCGAAAAAGAAAATTATGTAACATCTACAAAAAAATCCAAAGAAGTACTCGAAAACGAAGTTTGTTTCTCCAGCTAAAAATTTCGGACATTTTCCTATACAAATAACAAAAAGATAAATTCATTCTATGATGAGATGAAAGAATGAACCACCAACAGGCTCCCATGGCGAAGGCGCCACCAAGGTCGTCTACTCGTCTAGTATTCGGTCCGGACATGGTTTTCGAGATGTCTCTGGAGTTGAGATTCAATGGTTTTAGGGTTCTTATTTTTATGTTAGTAAGATTTATGAGATAAGAAAGAAAGGTAGCTAAAGGAAAAGAATATGAAACACTACGTTTTTAAGACTCCCAAGAAGTTTTCCTTCGTGATCGTCAAGGGAAATTTTAGTGGTGAATTTGAAATATAGAGTTACTCCTTTGTGCATTTTACAAATTATCCGAATTATCAATAAATTAGGTTAATATAATGACATATAAAAATCGAAAATAGGAGATCCGACGGTCAAGATAAGTTGCAGAAATAATTTACGTGTGTAACACGTGTATGTACGTGACGGATCGAGAAGACGAGATCCGATGATCAAGAAGAATTCAGAATATTGAAGATATTTGAAGATATATTGAAGATATGTGAAGATTTAAGTTCTTATATTCAGAATATCTCTTGTAACTATCTAATGGTAATATTAGATAGATTTTGTATTATTTCCTAGTTTAGTAATAAGAAACTAGGAAACCCTATATTGAAGATATGTGAAGATTTAGTTTCTTATATTCAGAATATCTCTTGTAACTATCTAATGGTAATATAAAATAAATTATGGCCCATGCAGGTTTCGAACCTGCAACCTCCACCAGATTTGTAGTGACGCTCTCGCCATCTGAGCTAATGGACCTAATTATCTTATCTTTGTAGATTATTTGAAAGTATCTATAGATTAGGTTAACATAATGTTGTTTAACTAGTTCACCTACACCAATAGACCATGAAGAAAAAACGTGATGTGACGAATGCCGATCTAAATATCATAACCGATTAATCATTTTAAATTGAATATCACTTACTTATGATATCTGGAAGAGCTTAACTCGCTTTCAGTTTTGGCTTTCCTACAACTTTGAAAAATCAGCAACTTTCAATACTTGTCTCTCTGTTCCATCACCTCGCTACAAAAGAGACATTTTACCTCTCGACTAATTAAGAAGGTTCACAGTTCAGAAGTCTCAAAATCAGATATTCAATCTT
Organism: Eschscholzia californica; assembly: GCF_041429995.1. NCBI lineage: Eukaryota > Viridiplantae > Streptophyta > Magnoliopsida > Ranunculales > Papaveraceae > Eschscholzia > Eschscholzia californica. The sequence goes on from NW_028238461.1 coordinate 24,808,852, forward strand.
TTGCATACTCCATTGGTTGCACAACTAGATCAATCAAATCTGATCGCCAGGGTGATTGGACCGATACTTCAACTAAGAACAAGGACTATACTAGCTCGATTGTATTACTACTAGAATGTACGAGATTTCGCCTTAATTGGATTACGCGGGGAAGGAATTCTTTTTTTTTTTTGAATACGTGGGGAAGGAATTGCTATGCAACGATTTTCTGGTTGGATTCATTTTTGCGGTCTATTTTGTCAAATCTCTTTAACACAAACTTCCTTTGGTTAAACAACTTACCAATTTCTTTACTCTTCAACTCCCTGTGAGTGTTTTCATATATACCCCTCCACAAGGAAAAAAGAGTGTCGAAAATACACTAAATATAAAAAAAAAAGTTTCTGGAAACTTATATTCGAACATAAGTTTCTATAAAAAATCTGCCGTAGCTTTTTTTTTGTTAAGGATAATATATTGAGAACTAAGCATTCAGAGTGACATTACAATACATATGTAAAAGAATAGGGAGTACAACTCCACATTTTTTTATCTTTCCTTCCTTCTAGCCCATTTAGCGAGTTTCTCCGCCTGAGAATTAGCATTTCTTTTGGTGTGACTAAATTTAACCTGCCGGAGATCACGCTTGATGTTTCTTATACTGCGAATATGCACCAAACATTGCCATTGCACTTGATGCATGGGGTTATTAAGGTGTTTGATCAAGTTGATGTTGTCGCTTTCAATTATGACCTGCATGTGGTTATTTTCTTTCACCCAAATAAGACTGTTGAGAATGGCTAATGCCTCACTTTCCTCACTTTTTCTGGCTCTAGCAGTATGCACACTAGCAAATACAAATTTTGATTGAGAGTCATGTACAATGAAACTGGTACCGATGAGTTGTTCAACATTCACAAAAGATGCATCAACGTTTATTTTAATGAAAGGATGGGGAGGAGGTTGCCATCTGGCTATAGTCGCAGGGCGAGCCTTTAACTGAGCAGGATTAATCCTGGGAAACGTTTTAATAAGATCTAAAATAGTGATAACATTGTATAAGGTTTGCTGGAAGCAGTGATCACACCTGATTTTCCATATGTGTCATAAAATTGTAACAAAATGTATATCTTCCGCGGTACAACTAAGTTGATCCGGATTCTGCCACGAAAGTATCCATTCAGATAGAGAGGGGATATTAGTCGAGATAATATTAAAGTGAAACAAATTATTTTTCGCAATGGGGCAGTACAAAAGAGCATGTTCAATAGTTTCTATTTCTATACAGTTTGGACAATTAAACATATCACCAATATACTTACCGATACGCTGACGAACTGGAAGCGCTTTAGTGCAAATTTTCCAAATGAAGAGTTGAATGCGAGGGATGGTGGGAATAGACCAAATAAAATTCCAATTCACTTCCTCAGGAGGAGTAGACTGGTTAATCGAACTCAGGTGTTGATACATGGATCAGACGGAATGATTTCCTGATTGAGTTAGATTCCATTTCATTTTATCGGTTCCTTCAGGCTGAATAGGAATAGCTTTGATGAGGTTGTTGATGGTATCAGTGAAGTTTTATCTAAGAATGCTATCATCCCACCTGTTGTTACTAATAAGTTGAGATACACTAATCAGGGTCGAATTATTTATATTTTGAATTTGCTGGTTAACTCCAGGGATCTAATTGTCTTTCCAAATGTTAATGTTTTCCCCCGTGTGCACCTCCCAAGTGATATGACTATCAATAAGATCATAGTGCTTTCTAACCACTTTCCAATTCCATGAGTGATGGGATCTGGCCGGACCCGGAGAGTCAGTCTGAGGAAAGTATTGGGCTTTCAGAAATTTAACCCAAATGGCCTCTGGCTTAGACTTGAGTCTCCAGGCTAGCTTGCATAGGAGGGTTGTGTTATCTAGATGAGGATGATGAATACCAAACCCTCCTAGTTTTTTCGGAAGACAGATGTACGACCAAGCTTTCATACAAATTCCTTTGGACTTTCCCCACCAGAAGGACTTTTGCAAAGTCGTTATGCGTTTGCTTATGTCTTGAGGAATGGCAAAGCATTGCATCTAATATCGGTAAAGGCTGCCGCTACAGCAGAGACAATTACTGTACGACCGGCCTGAGAAAGGAAAGAGTGGTTCCATTTAGATAATTTATTCTTAATCTGATCTAGAATACTATTAAAAAATTTAGTTTTTTGGGCTCCGATGAAAAGCTGTGTTCCAAGATATTTTTCTGAAGTAGAAGCATATTTTACTTTTAAAGTTCTCATGATTATGCGTTTAAATTTTGGATGAGAGTTCTTAGAGTAGAATATATTAGATTTGTTGTAGTTTATAGTTTGTCCAGAAGTCGAACAGAAAAGACTAAGGATGGTTTTTAGATTATGCACATTCTCGAGAGATTTTTTTTTCCGAAAATGATGCAATCATCAGCAAAGAGAAGATGGGAGATGGTTAGATTCGGATTGTTAGTGGGGAAACCTAAAAATTTATTATTTTCGGGAGATGATTATAGAATTCGGCTTAGTCCTTCCAATCTTCTAGTTCTTTAGTTGGTAAAATATCATCTTCCTTTAGTTGGTAAAATATCGTCTTCCTTTTGAGTTTATCTTACTGAGGATCTGCTTAAGCAAAATGGGGTTTTTACGGTCTTAAATGGAAGCTTAGGAACATCAAACCTTGAGGAGAAGTTCAAATATTACCTTTTTAATCTCAATTCTAAAGATCTGATTTTTTAACTCAACATCTTGTGGTAAAAGCTGAAATTTTGAGAAAGAGCTTATTTCATATAATTTTATCATCTGGTCTGCTAGATTCATCACCGAGCCCTTTAAGGATTATCTGTTTTGGGAAACTCCATCACTTCCATTGCTAGGAGCCTAGGACTCTTTCTTTCACAAGACAAAGATGGACAGCTCAAAACTATTGATAAACCCATTTTTTTGTATATATACACCTCATTATGATAAAGATTCGTTTATCAAGCACCCAAGTAAGAAAGGAATAAATCAAATTTTCAGAGAGGTATAGTAACAGTGACTGTTAAATTAAGATGAAGGTAACACGAATTTACTATAGCTAATGCCATCTTCTGCCATAAGGAAGCTTGTTTCCTAACCTCTGAAATACTAATAACCTATCTCTTGAGCTTCATGTCATCACGTAACTGTTGGAATACATGAGGGAGCGAACCCACCGCTTCACCTTTGACCCAATCTGCAAAAGATGATACAAAACGAGTTTTATTAATGGCCAGGAACCCAACTTACCGATTCAAAATGAAATTTGAGAAAACATCAGATTAAAGCAATTGAGCAAATTAATGTGACAAATATGTGAACGAGCGTCAAACAACATTATCCCAACAATTCAGCCCAAAATAAGCATAAGCATTCTTCTTGTCAAGACAGTCGCAGTCAAAATGTAGCACATGATGGAAACAGATCAAGCAATTTTAATTTCTACTATACATGTAGATTTCATTAAAAGCTGCTCGAAAGGATACAAATAAGATGCTGTCAGTCTCCCTCAAAGTTTTACTTGTTTTCTAGTTTTTGGTTAGACATGTCACGAAACTTAGCTTCTATTAAGAAAAGACCGCTCAACCGAGGTAAATGACTAGGTCTCTGACTTCTTAAAGAATGACATGAAAACCTAACTTGTTAGTATATCTTTTTTGAAACTAAAGAGGATTTATAGGCAAAAGGTGCATGATTTGTATACAATTTGAGATTCTAGGACATATAAGAAACCAAATTAACATAATATAGCATAGATACATCAAAGGATGGAAACAGACCCTGAAGGCCATAAAAACTAACCCTAAAAGCCGATGATAACTACTCTAACTTTTTATACGTATAAATCACATTAGGTAATGATTTAAGCCTAATCCAAGAGAACAAATCTATTTACCATTTCCTTTCGGACAAAATCCGAAAAAGAAAATTATATAACATCTACTTAGAAAATCCTATGAAGTATTTAAAAACGAAGTTCGTTTTTCGAGCTAAAAATTTCGGACATTTGCGTATACAAATAACAAAAAGATAAATTCATTCTATGATTTAGTAAGAACCCTAATTTTCATTTGAAAATGTATAAGAATCCTTATTTAGAAATCATGAACAAATATTACCAGCACTTTTTCAAGCTCCCCATTCTCTTCACTTATACTCGAATGAAGGAATAGGCGTACTAGGCGAATCAAAGCTCTCCAAAACCTCAGTCTTACTTCCACCACCACCACTCTTCTCCTCCTTGCCACCACCAAACATTCCCCCAAACCAAGACGATGAAGACGAAGTTGATTTCTCCTCAGAAGGCATAACCATCTGAGCTGCTGGAGCCTGATTAGGCAACAGCCCCATCGGAAATCCAGCCGGCATATTCTGTACCATTGGATCATCAATCTGTTGTCGACGTAGTAAAACCTTATTCATCATAATTCCAGCTCCTTCAATCAAAGCAAGAAGACAACCACCCATTAAAGCTGATCTTGATGCAGAACCAAGACCAGCTCTCATCTGAAGAAACCCACCAGTTGCAGCACCAGCATAGATTGAATTCCATGGATCTTCTTTTTGCCTTACATAAACCATACTGCAATCAAATACTGAGAAAATACCTCCCCAAGCAGCAAAACTACCACCGAGTCGAGGAGCGTTCATACGAACTGCCTGAGTACCACCGATTAATCTTTCGCCTTTAGGAGAGTTGTAAATACCTTTTATGAGATGATAGAATGAGCCACCAACAACTCCCATGGCGAAGGAGCCACCAAAGTCGTCTACGATTCGATCCGGACATGGTTCTCGAGATGTCTCTGGAGTTGACATTCAATGATTTTAGGGTTCTTATTTTTATGTCAATAAGATTTATGAGATGAGACAGAAAAGGTAGCCGAAGGAAAAGAATATAAAACCCTAGGTTTTTAAAGCTCCCGAGAAAGATTTCCTACGTGATCCTCAAGGCAAAGAATATAATGACATATAAAAACAAAATCTCGGCCCACCCAGCCTTTGAACCTTGGACCATTTACAATCACGCTCTTGCCATCTAAACTAAACTAATGGACCTAGTTGTTTGATATTTACAGGCAAAGGCGGAGTCAGGATTTGAAAACACACCTGACTAGCCTAAAATTACTATAAAATAATAGTTGAAAAGTAATTTTTTATTTTCCTGGATCTCTTGTTTGGAAGACGTAAGTTTAGTGCATTTACAATTGGCTAACTAAGTTAATTAACGAGCATGTATCCTAATATTTTTCGCCAAAAATCAGTCGGTAATTAATTTAGAACGCTAAAACTTCTATTAACCCTAAGAATAATGGATTTTTTAACAATGATTTAAACTGCAGAGATTATCGTTACTGTAATTTTGTTAACCTTACGAATTCATAGTAAATGTAGTACATCTTATTTCATTAGCGGCATATAGTTTTGATTAAAGCGTGAAAGAACTAATGTATCGGGAACAAAACTGAAGTTGACAAAATTGATCTTCACACATCTCTCTGTCGAATATACTACTACTTTTTATTAGTCTTGATTGATCGTAGTAAATATTACAATGCAAATATATACTAGTAATTAGTATTTATTTGTTTTACATTATAGAAGAAAAATCGTATCTTGTGAGGGTTGAAACTCCGGACAAAAATCAAACTTTCAATTAGTAAACTACAACTTTAACCATCATTAATATTACTTGAAATAATAGAACTAGTAAAAAGAATTACTTATAAGTGCAGAAACACTTTTCTTATAAAAAAACTTGGGTGAGATTTGAACTCGAGACCTCATGTGGAGGAGGTAGGTGCTTCACTACTAAGCTATTTGTTACTTTATGACTAAAATGTTTGAAATACTTTATAAAAGGATCCCTGGCTGCATGTTACTTACTAAGTATCATCTTTGAGATATTTGGAAAAACTATCCCTGGCTGCAGCCAAGGATGGTCTCCAAGTACCTCCGCCCATGTTTACAGGATTTATAATGACGCTCTTGCCATTTAAGCTAATGGACCTAGTTGTTTGGTATTTACAGATTATTTGAAATTATAGATAAGGTTAATAGAATGTTTTTAAATTAGTTAAAATACACCAATAGAGTGATAGACCATGAAGTAAAAAAACGTGATATGACGAATAAATATTGTAACTGATTTATCGTTTTAAATTGGATTTCACTTAGTTATGATATCGACAAGAGCTTAGCTCGCTTTCACTTTTGGCTTTCGTACGACTTTGAAAAATCACAAACTTTAAACACTTGTTTATCTGTGTCCCTTACCTCGTTGCGAAAGAACGTTTTACCTCTCGACTTGTTAAGAAGGTTCATCGTTCAGAAGTCTCATAATTAGATATTTAACTTTTGGCATACTCCAATGATGGCACAATTATATCAATAAAATCTGACCGCCGGAGTGATTGGACCATAAGAACAAGGATTGTACTAGCTCGATTGTATTACAACTAGAATGTACGATATTTTATAACGGTTAGGTTTGCCTTGATTTGATTACTTAGAGAAGGAATTACTATGCAACAGTTTCTTGTTTGGACTCAATTTTGCTGTCTATTTTGTCAAATATCTTTAACACAATCTCTCTTTGGTTAAAAATGACCTACCAACTTCTTTACTCTTCTAACTCCACGTGATTGTTTTGGTATTATACCCCTACATAAAGAAAAAAGAGTGTCGATAATACCCTAAATATAAGAAAACAATTTCTTCATATTTATTTCGAACTCTGGGAAACTTATAATTAAACACTTCAAGTTTCTTTAAAACATCTAGCGTAGCTGAAATTCCAATTTGCTGGTTATTTAGATGGTAAAAATCCATCTTCCGTTTGAGTTTATCTTACGAGAAATCATTTAAAAAATCGAAGAATTTCGTGTTCGACAGTAAATACTGAGGATAAGCTTAAGCCAAATGGGTTTTTACGGTCTTAAATGGAAGCTTACGGACATAAAATCTTGAGTGTAAGTTCGAATAATTACCTTTTTAATTTCAATTCTAAACATCTGCTTTTTTAACTCAAAATCTTTGTCGTGAAAGCTGAAATTTCGAGAAAGTGCTTCAATTGATATAATTTCATCATTAAAGCAATCAATTTCATTTTTTATCATCTCAATTTTTTATAATAATGATGAATCTTTTTAAACAACGATATAAATTTGAATTAAAGAAAATTGAATGGCACAAATACAACACATAAAGGAATTCAAGATAATAAGTGAAAAAGATTTAGGGGAAGAAGAGTTGGAGACGGAAATCAAAGATTAACATGATGAATAATAGGTAAAATAAAGGGTTAATTCCGTTTTGGCCCCCGATTTGTGACCAACTGGCCGTTTTAGCCCCGAATTGTGTCCGGCAGTTCGTTTTGGCCCCAAAAAAATTCCTAAATGGCCCCAAATTTTTTCAACCTCCCAATTTTACCCCCATGGCATTTCTGTAATTATCTTTTTTTCTTTTTCTTTGTCCACCTCATCTAACAATCACCACATCACTCTGTCCACCTCACCCTTCTTCTCCGGCGAAAGGTTGCCGGCCGGAATAAAAAATTCCGGCCGGCCACCTTTACCAAAAAAAAAAATTTCTTCATCTCCTTCTTTCTCTCTCTTCTTCATTTCTCTCTCTTCTTCATCTCCTTCTTTCTCTCTCTTCTTCTTCTTTTATCTCTTCTTCTTCTTTCTCTCTCTTCTTCTTCTTTTATCTCTTCTTCTTCTTTCTTTACCTCTCTCTCTCTAACCCCTCTCTCTCTAACCCCTCTCTCTCTAACCCCTCTCTCTCTAACCCCTCTCTCTCAATATAACTCCGGCGAAGGGGCTCCGCCCCTTCGCCGGAGAACCAGACCGAGATCTGGTTGCAACAACCAGATCCCGGTCTGGTTTCGAAACCAGACCGAGTCTGGTTCTCCGGCGAAGGGGCTGAGTTATATTGAGAGAGAGAGAGGGGTTAGAGAGAGAGAGAGGTAAAGAAAGAGGAAGAAGAGATAAAGAAGAAGAAGAGAGAGAAAGAAGGAGATGAAGAAGAGAGAGAAAGAAGGAAATGAAGAAGAGAGAGAAAGAAGGAGATGAAGAAGAGAGAGAAAGAAGGAGATGAAGAAGAGAGAAATGAAGAAGATGAAGAATTTTTTTTTTTGGTAAAGGTGGCCGGCCGGAATTTTTTATTCCGGCCGGCAACTTTTCGCCGGAGAAGAAGGGTGAGGTGGACAGAGTGATGTGGTGATTGTTAGATGAGGTGGACAAAGAAAAAGAAAAAAAATAATTACAGAAATGCCATGAGGGTAGAATTGGGAGGTTGAAAAAATTTGGGGCCATTTAGGAATTTTTTGGGGCCAAAACGAACTGCCGGACACAATTCGGGGCCAAAACGGCCAGTTGGTCACAAATCGGGGGCTAAAACGAAATTAACCAAAGGGGGCCCAGATTTAGGAGAAGAAGAGCTGAACCCGGACAAAGATAAGAAGAACCGAGTCGGAGAGGTGGCCTAGATCAAAAGAATTGGGCATGGTCGGCCATGTGAAGTGGGAGGCCAGGCCAAGCTTAAGCCAATAAAGGGGTTGATCTGGCCGACCACATAAGGAGTCCCAGATGGGACAAAAGTCCCATTTGAGAATCCCACTCAGAAAAGATTTGAGTTGTTTCTCAAATAGCCCCCAACTTTGTGGTCGGCTTCCTGCCTAGCCCCCTACTTTAACAAAAATACCTAGATGGCCCATTTTTTCAGATTCCGTTGTAACACCGTTAACTAGTCATCACCTCTCTCTCATCCAAATCATCGCCTCTCTCTGCCACCTCATCTTCTCGCCACCTCATCATCTTCACCGATGAAGGTCGCCGGCGACCTTCAAACATTAAAAAAGACTTAACTCTCTTCTCTCTCTCTAAATTTTTTTCTGATGTTTTAGTACTTTTTCTCCTGTTTTCTAGCATTTATTTCTTTCTAGTTATTTTCGGTCTTTCTGTCTCGTTTGTTTTTTTAGTATTCTGTTTGCTTTAGTTTTCTGGTAAGTTTGGTGGTCTGGTTTAGTGTTTCAGGCTTTCCCTTTGTTGTTGGGATTTTTTGTTTGTTTTGTCTCAGGGGTTTCGCTGTACAGTGTGCCTTGTTAGCGCTATGTGGTGCCATTAGTTTTTTGCTTTTGGGCCCAGTCTGGAAGAGAGTCTCTCCATCTGTTCAGTTCTGGCTTGGCCTTCGTACCTATGATAGTGTCTGTTTTGGCTTACTTCCGTGTCTTGGTGTTGTTTGTTCTATTATTTATATTATCTGTTTATTTCGGTTTATATCCACTTTTTCTGTTTCTATTACTGTTGAATTTTGTTTAGCATTTTTCAGTTTTCCTTATTTTGCCGAGATGTCTACTGTGAATACCACATCCAATGACATCTCCCTCATTGCGTGGAATGCCCGAGGGTGTGGCAACTTCATCAATAGGAAGCATCTTTGGACCATGATCAAGGAACATAACCCTGATTACCAATATCAGAAATTTGCTAAACCTCCATCAAAACTACAACCAATTCACGGTTGAGCCTATAAACAAGGCTAAAGGATTGGCAATTTTCTGGAATCAAACTTGTACTCTAGAGATTTTGTATGCTGATAGGCACTTTATTCATGCTAGGGGCACCCAACCTCAGAACAACTTTCATTTCATGGTCACAGGCTTCTACGGGTGCCCATATAAATTCAACAAAATGAAACCTTGGGAAGATCTTAAAAACCATACTCCCGAGAACACCATGCCCTGGGTGCTTATAGGAGATCTCAATAGTATTCTTCACCCTTCAGACAAAGTGGGGGAGTAATGATTCCCAACCAGCCCACACCACCAAAGTTAAAAAAAACTATTAATGAATTGGGCCTCTTAGATATTGGGCCGCCTTACACATGGTCTAATAGACAATTTGGTAGCAATCTCATTCAAGAGCGTCTTGACCGGGCCTTAACTAATCATCAGTGGCTATTAGACTTCTCAGCCTCTCTTCTTACTCACCTTCCTAGGATTGATTCTGACCACAATCCTATCATCTTAACCACTAACACTAAGTCTCCTCTAAGATGTAAGCCCTTCAAATTCATCAGAACTTGGATGTCACACCCTCAGTATTCCCGATACATCAGAACCAAATGGCTTACCACCACGACTTCTATTCAAGCCAAGCTTAATGCCTTAGCCACCAGACTCTCTAAATGGAAAAAATCAGTCTTCAGGCACCTCGAAACCAAAATTAAACTCCTAACCAACAAAATTCAGAGTGTTAGTGATCATTCAACTTAGTTGAATCTCTTGTCACAATTAGAGGAGGTCTTCCACCAACAAGAGAGTCTTTGGAAAGAGAAAACTCGAAATGCCTCCATTACTCTAGGTGATCGTAATACCAAATATTTCCACTCCAAAGCGATCAACAGAATTAGGAAAAACCAGATAAACTCCATCAAGAGAAAAGATAATACTTGGTTCACCGACTTGGCAGAGATTGCTAACATCTTCTTTTCCCATCTCATCAACATCTCTACCACAAAAGAACACAACGTCTCGGAAAACCTCCTTAATCTTTTCAGCAATCAAATCAACCAAAACCAAAATAGCAACCTCACCGCTTTTCTCCTTAAAAAGGAAGTTAAAAATGCAGTCTTCTCCTTGAAACCAGAAGCAGCCCCTGGTCCTGACCAATACCCTCATTTTTTTTCTATCAATCCAACTAGGATACAATAAAAAATGACATCCTCAACATGACGAAGAATTTTTTCCAAACTACCCAACTCCCACCACAATCCAACCACACTCACATTAGTCTGATGCCCACAACAAAAAACCCCCCAGACCCCTACCGACTTCAGACCTATCAGCCTACTCAACACCACTTATAATATTATCACCAAAATCCTAGCTAACCGTCTGAAAAAGCTGCTTCCTGATGTCACCTCCCCCTATCAAGCAACTTACATCCCCGGCAAGGCAAATCACTGATAATATTATCATTAGTGAAGAACTGGTCCATTCTTTTAAGAAATTTCATGGTTCTAAAAGCTATTTTGATCTTAAACTTGATATGTCCAGAGCCTTTGATCCGATTGAATGGGACTTCCTACAGAGTATTATGATCAGGCTGGGCTTCTCTAACCATTGGATCCGCCTCATTCACACTTGCCTTAACACTTCCCTTATGGCGGTCTTATTCAATGGTCGACCTGGTCCCACTTTCAATGTCCGCAGAGGTATTCGTCAAGGAAACCCACTCTCTCCCTTCTTATTCAACATAGCCATGGAAGGTCTGAGCAAACTTCTAAAAAACAATAACAATTCCAACCAGTTCATAGGTCTACCTATTCCCAACTCCTACATTACCATTAAACAGCTTCTTTTTGCAGATGGCTGCATCATATTTGGCCAAAACACACTTGAAAACATCTGTAACCTCAAACGGATCCTCAAACCTTTTTGTGATGCTTCAGGACAAATGATCAACTACAATAAATCTACCATCTTTTCTCCAAAAACCCTACCCTAAATTCAAGAGGATGATCATTTGTAACTTCAAAGTTAGACAATCTGTTTCTCTCGACAAGTACCTAGGCACCAACCTCCTCATTGGAGCCAACAAAAAACAAGTTTTCTCCTATCTCCTCTCTCAAATTCAAAATAAACTTTCCAAGTGGCAAACCCAATCTTTTGTCCCAAGCTGGTCGCTCTGTGGTCATCTCCACAATAGTAACGGTCGTTCCCCGATACTAAATGCAATGCTCCGCCCTCCCCAAAGGAAAAAGAAATTGCATTTAGACCCTCCAAAGGTCTTTTCGGTGGGGAAAAGCAAAAACCATCTATACTATTAACTGGTCCTCCGTTTGCCTTCCCCGTAAATTGTGGGGATTAGGTTTCTGCCTTCCTCATCTTGACAACCAGGGCTTCCTTTGCAAGCTGGCCTGGCGCATGATTACCAACCCTCAGGCATTCTGGGTTAGATTGCTTAAAGCCAAATAATATCTGAGGGAGTCTAAACCCCCCTCCTAAAACTAATCACTCTTGAATTTGGAAACCCATTAGCAAACACTTTAACCAGGTCTCAGGCTTAACCTTTTGGGATGTTAATAAAGTGACTAACATCAATATCTGGCATGACTATTGGATCCCAGAGCACCCCCCCCCCCTACCGACACTTAACATCAAGAACATTAGCCTAAATCAGGTGGCCCAACTTATCCACAATAACACATGAAACACAATAACACATAAAACACAAATTTAATTAATCAGTGTTTTACGATCGATATTGTTAATGCTATTTTAAGTATTAACCTGCAGGAACATAAAGAAGATTCGGCAAAATGGCCACTTACAAAATCAGGAATTTACACTATCAGCTCGATGTACCATAATCTCAGAATAACTGGTAATGCTAACCAATACGAAAGGGTCAACCAGAATTTCATATGGAACGTCAATACGACTCCGAGAATTAAACTTTTTTTTATGGAAATGCTGAACAAATAGCCTACCAGTTCAAGGAAAGATCGGTAAATATATTGGTAACTTTTACACTTATCCCTACTGCAATCAAAACGAAACGATTAATAATGCTCTGATACATTATTGTTATGCCAGACCAATTTGGTTTTACTTCCAAATTGTGAAAGATAAAATAACCAATGTCACTGAAATGGATACTCACTTAGAAAGACCTTGATGATGATCTAACTAATCTTTATGCCAGAATTTTATGGTTTATTTGCAAAGCGAGATGTGAAAAATGTTTCTCTGTACAGTCCCAAACTTCTATGAAGATCATTACAAAAATCAAAGCAACACCAACAAAGATTATAAAAGCAACCCCTAAAGTAGACAAAAAGAATCTACAATCCAAATGGACTCCACCTGAAGTACCATTTCTCAAAATTAATGTTGATGCATCATTCACTAAAATAACGTAAATGGTAGGAATTGGTTGTATTATGCATGATGAAAAAGAAAATTTCATTGCAGCTTTTTCAGACGCAGTTCGAGAACAAAATCCAAAAGAATGCGAATGCGTAGCTATACGCTATGCAATGATTTGGGCAATCGAGTTAAGAATTGAACATCTCTATATTGAAAGTTATAATATCAATGTGATCTGACATCTCCACAACCCGAGACTTCTATCCTATGGCAAGCGGGCAAGCACAATACAGAAATCATCCAACTTAAAGATAACTTCACCAATATCATCTTCATTTACATGACAAGACATAACAACAAAAAGGCGGACGCAATAGCTAGATGGAGTAGGAAAAACAGGCAGAAGCAAAGGTGGAACAATCTCCAAGATCTTAATTTTTGTAGGTGCTAAGAAATTGATGTATCTTCTTTCAAGAAAAAAAAAATATGTTGTAGATATCTTTTAACTATTTTAAAGTAAAAAATCCTTCTACATTTTTTTTGCCAAAGGACAACTTAATCTTGTTCCCTATAAGTAGGGCTGAGAAAACGGTCCGGCAACCCGGGGTCCGACCCGGACCATTTTGACCCGCAGTCCGAGTCCTACCCGAGCCGGGCAGACCCTGCCCGATGGCTCAGGCTTATTGGGCCGGGACTCGGATAGGCCCTCAATTCCGAGTCCCGGCCCGTTTGGTCGGTCCGACGTCCGAGCCCGATGGAGAGCCCGACGAGATCCGCGTGTCACTTTTATCCAACGGCCGAGATAGGGCGTCCCTTCGAATTCGTTCTCAGCCGTTAGATTATAATAGTTTCCCCTTCAACTCTTGTAAAAGCCCTCATTCCCTCAAAGAAACCCTAAACCTAAACCTCCGCCTCTCTCTCTCCACGAATCTACCTCTCTCTCTCCACGAATCTACCTCTCTCTCTGTGCGCCTCAATATCTTTCCCTGCCTCCATCAATGATCAAACCGTGTTAACAAATCTCCTTTAAACCATGATCTCTATATGTGGGTTGAAGGTAAGATGAAAACGAAGCCTTATTTCGATTTGTGGTGTTATTTTTATGATTTAGTGATTCTAGTCTACTGTCTTCAACTATGATCTCTACATGTGGGTTGAAGATAAGATGAAAAGGTCGTTAATGGGTATACGCAGATGATCTAACGGTCAAATGACGCGGTTGAGCCTTTCAACTCATCTTTGAAAATAATTAAAAATATATCTATTATGTAGTTGGTTTTTTTGAAGGTTTTATGATAGATCTTGACTCTTACGAGTCAGATCTGTTTTATAATAGATCTAGGTTTTATCATAATGTTGTAATTTTGTTATTTTCTTTATGTGTTCTTGTTTTTTTTTTTTATGAGATAATTATGTGTTCTTGTTTGATAAACCAAACATTTGAGATGGGTTTGGTTATTATTTTGTTGTAATTTTGTTTAGTATGTTTAGTTTAGTTGGTGTTGTTTAGTAAGGTTATCACAAACTCCTTTTCGATATAGCCAATGGATCGCATGGGTATCAGTCACTTGTCTGACCTCTTGTGCTCAAGCCTTTGGGTAAATAAGGTTCTATCAATCATGTTTATCTGCCGTTCATTGTTGTCATTTGTCTTGGCATTATCTCCTTTACTCTGCCTTTTTGCAGAATATTACAATCAACATGATTGAGAAGAACTAACAGAGGATGTTTTTTGTTGTGTGTGATGTTTCTAATGGCAGCATTAAATGATCTTTTTGCTCATTACCTTGAGGCTGGGAAGACTTGGTACATTAAAGTCGCAAGAACTCAACACTCCCAAAGGCAACATAAAGTGATGAATTGTCCTTGGAGTTTTGACTAGTTGGAATCCTAATCTAGGGTGAAGTTGGGTATAAAAAAAGTGAGGAGACTCCAACAGTGGCCATGATCTTGTTGTTAGGGTTTGGTGAAGGAAGAAAATGACTTGTACACATGGGCCCGGAAATGAAACTCTTTTTAGATTTGTGTTAGGGATTCTAAGTTAACTACGTGGATACGTCCCATGTTATATACTCCCTCCGTCCCAAATTAAGAGTCCCCTATTCCTTTTTTGGATGTCCCAAATTAAGAGTCTCATTCTTAATATATCATATAAAATCTCTTACTTTTCCATGAATACCCTTTCTTTGATATTTTCAATATGTTGTGCATTAGTTGAGCTAAATAAGATTATTTGACATTTTCCAATACAAAAGTTTGGTTTTTCTTTGTAATCTTTCAATTACTTCAAGAAAAGTTAATTACGTTAAGCAAAGTTACATGTATTTCTAGAATGAAAATTATAATCCTTGAATTACTTCAAGAAAAGTTGTCAAATAAATAAGGGTAAACTTGGAAGAAGAAAAAATATGAAAATAAGTTGGATTACCAATATGGGACTCTTAATTTGGGACGGAGGGAGTATATATATATATATATTTTTTTTTTTTGTTGAAAGATGTTCTATAAAGTACTTAGAAAATAGACAACAATTTATATATGAGTGGATAATGGCTAAAAAAAGCAACTAATGAGGGGATAATGGCAAAAAAAAAGCGATTTAAAAAACTATAAATGAAATGGTTGATTAGTTGTTAGTAAATTTTTTCTCAAAATTACTCGAGCCCGTCCGGCCCGAGCCCGTTGGAAACGGCTCGGGTTGCCGGGCTCGGACGGGCTACGGGCTCCTATACTGAGTGTTTGGTCCGGCCCGATCCGCCCGACTACTTATCGCGGGCTCGGCTTATCCGAGCCCGATCCGCCCGAGTCCGGCTCATAGTTGCCCGAGCCCATCCGAGCCCGTCTGAACCCGCCCGATTCCCACCCCTACCTATAAGTATGTCAAGGGCTACTTGTCTTCAGAGCATATTGGACTCCATCTAATTCTAAGGGCACCTTCTCTTTAAGTTGACCATCATTCTAAGGGCACATCTTGGGCGCGAAGTTATCCCAAGTGGGGCAATCTGATGCAGCCGATATAGGGCTCCATGCCTCCATCTAATTCTAAGGGCACCTTCTAATTTATTTTAGGTATTATTATATTTAGTAGCAACCAAGAGCAGAAGAATTAGGATCCCTTATTCTTATTGATCTTGCACTTTTAAGATAAACTTCAATTAGAAATTACAATTTGAGCCAGATTTGTAAATTAACCTAACAAGGCTAGTTGAAGCTTAAACAAGGCGGACTTTGTCTTTTTATTAATTGAACAAGAAAATAATCACCTTGGTTGCACATTTACCCTTCTCCTTTTGTTACTTTCCAGTTGCGTTATGGATTAGGACATTAGGTATTCCATTGCGTCTACATTTAAGAGTTTTGCGTTGGAGATCGGGTCCAAATTAATGTGAGATAGTTACTTAGAACTTAAATAATGTACCAAGTTAAGTACCAGGGGAGACCTATGTGGAGACTAGCCTAGACTACGGTCTCGGTTGGACTCCAAATATTTTGTTTGAGATACACAAAAGGCACTACAATATAATCTCAATCCTTCTACCCACAATAATAGTCAAGGATCGAATCCCCTAGTTATTAATTTTGTTCTTCTTACTTCGATTTATTCCAAATTACGTGGTTTATCTAACAATTAATTCTAACAAAAATGGTTCTCTTGCCCGGTTATACTCTTTCAATGTTTTTCAAACTTCCGCAAGGATAACAATAATTGCATAAAATTACCTACTTTGTTGTTCCGTCATACTTCTGACCACGCAATACTTTACTTTTCTACTTTAAACGTTTCCAAGCAATTCAAATTGAAAGGTTATAGAAAAAGAATTTGAGAATGATCTTAAAAAATATCCAAAAAATGATGGTAATTTACAAAAAGTCGATCAATATTCTCGTAGTCAAGTTTCCTAGTGTTTCGTTATTATTTTATATAAACTTGAGCAAAAATAAATTATGTTAACTTACATAGGAAAATGATAGAAAGCCCAGCTAGAATGGCCACTAAAATGTCTAAATTTTCTCATTTAGAAATAAAAGCGGTCTCCACCGTAGTCAAACTTTGAAAAAAACCTTGTCTTTTAGTGAATCTACATCAGCTGGCCATTTTAGTGGGCACCGAACTGGGCATTTTAGCATCTCTCATTTACAAAAAAGTCAATCACTATTCTCGTAGTCAAGTTTCCTAGTGTTTGGTTATTTTATAAACTTAAGCAAAAAAAAAGGTTAATTTGACGTGGACCCCCATTTATTTAGTGATATTAGGACTTCACCCCCAAAATCAAAAGTGTTCTGGCGTTAACCCCAATTGACTACTTTCCGTCAGTTTCTCGTTAAAATGGTTGGCGTGTGAAGCACACGCGTGATTCGTGACAAAAATACCCCCATCTAATCCAACGGTGAACACTCTCTCTCGTGATCAACGGTTGTGAAGTAACCCTCCAAAGTTGCTGGGAAAATATTACCCCCAAATACCCTTGAAGCTCATATGGTTGGAACCCTAAAGCTCTATAAAAAGCAAGAGTTTGGATCAATTGATGCTGAGGTTTTGGGAGGGTTGAGCCAAGGAAGTGATTTCATTTTTGCCAAAACGATGGGGGGAGGAGCTAAGTCTAATTCATCAAATGAGGTAAACTTGGTCCTCTTCTATTTTCGATTGGGGGTCCTTCTTTAATTAATATATTTACAGTGGGGTGTTATCTCAAATAGTTTGTGTTATATTCGTTTACAGGAAGTCTTGTGTCAAATTTGTGAGATGAAGACTCATGTAGCTTTAAATTGTCACTTTCTTTACTCGGCATGTACGAAGAGAAATTATTTTCAACTAGATTTTTGTTAACTACTTTTGATTAATTAGTGCTTTTAAAGTAAGGGTTGTTCTCCTCTGCTTCTTCTTTTCTCTTTGTCTTTCTGATTTTGTTAGGGTTTTAATATTGTTAAAACTTGACTTGAAATCATGGTTTTTTTTTTTTTCTTAAATTCAATTTAGATGATCTAATCTAGGTAGATTTTGTTTGTTCTTTCTTTATTTTTTATTTAAGGTTTTGTGCTATCATATTACTTTACATGATGATTTAAGATTCTCAACACTCCTTTTGACCATACGATGTAGGTCTTGAATCAAAAGCATAAATGGAGAAAATGTTAAATTTGAACAACAAGAAAGATAATGGTGGGGAAAACAACTATACCACAAAGATTATCAAAGATCCATTAGATTACAACAAAAGTTACTAGGGTAAAGATTTTAGTATGTTTTCATGGCCTCCAAGACCTTATACATGTAATTTTTGTAAAAGAGAATTCAGATCTGCTCAAGCTCTTGGTGGTCACATGAATGTTCATAGGAGGGATACAACAAGGTTGAGACAGAACACTTTTCATTTTGGGGTGAAGGGTTATTTCACAACCAATGATCACGAGAGAGAGTGTTCACCGTTGGATTAGATGGGGGTATTTTTGTCACGAATCACGCGTGTGTTTCACACGCCGAACATTTAACGAAAAAATGACGGAAAAAAATCAATTAGGGGTTAACGCCAGAACACTTTTGATTTTGAGGGTGAAGTCCTAATATCACTAAATAATTGGGAGTCAATGTCAAATTACTATTCTTTTACAAAATTTAGTTAGAAAACTAAGATAAGTGAGAAAAACATAATACCAAAGATACTTTAAACTAGTCCCGTCTACCGTGAAATTCTGATTCTGCCCCTGATTAAATATAAGTTTTAAGCGTTGCAGAGGAGATGATAACTCAAATCTTCGCTCTAGTTAAGTAAACGTATGATAATTAGAAGATTTTTAGGCTTGGATTGGAGATGTTGCACCTCTCATCTCCACCTAAGTTTGATAATGGAACTTGGCAAAGAGCATGTTACTGCTTTCTTTTTTTTGTTGAACTATGTGACTGCTCTCTTAGGTAAGTAAAAGTAATCTTCACCAAAGCCACATAATTTTGGATAAAAAATAGTTCTTTCTTCGTACCTCGAATAGAATGATGATAATTAATGCTCTAATATAGGGATCAAGATGAGGTCTAGATACAAAATGGGGTAAAGGAATAAGGAGTTCAACTCCACTACAACACTACTCTTGTGTAAAAGCTACCTTTCACAAACTAAGATGCTGATTGTTCCCCTTTAGGAGTTCAAAAAATGAACAAATTCCTTTTCAAGGCCACTAATTCCTTGCCACTAATTCTTATTTATGTGGGTTAGGCACATTTCAACTTCAATTCCAGCTACCCACAATGATCATCCCTTTCATCATCCTTCTTTTACCCTTTATTCAATTTGGTGCTATTCTTGGACCACTAAGAATAGTTCTTGTTCCATCATATTCTCATTGGGCCCAATAACCTCATTTTCCTCTTTTAGATAGCTTCCTAGAAATGATTCTACATGTTTAGATCATGGTGTTAGGTGGTTTTGCTTTTTAAAATTTTGAGTTTTCGTTTTTAAAATAGACAATTTAAATAAATGCCAGAGATAACTTTTCCTCTTAAAGTAGAAATTAAAAAATGGGTGATTATATGAAAAACCAAAGTGAAATATTATTGATTATTGCTTTAGTTTCTAGACTCTGGCTATCAAATGCAAGTTTTTACATAGTTAAACACAGATTTTGGTATTACGAATAAAGGTTATTTCCCAAAAGGGCCCCTACTTTGTGACCCTACTTTATCAAAAATACCCAGATGACTCCCTTTTTCGTTTACCCCTAAAAGTCTGTTAAGTCTCTCACCTCCATCTCATCACCTCTCTCGCCACGTCATCTCTCTCGCCACCTCATCATCTTTTCTGAGGTCGCAGACCAGTCAAAATTTCTGGCGACCGACCAACAACCTTCATACTTAAAAAAAAAACTTTTTTTTTCCTCTCTCCATAGGGTTTGGGAAAACCCAAACCCTAGATCTGGTTTGGGGAAAACCCAAACCCGATTTGTTGAAACTTCAATAGTGAAGCTTCACGGGATTGAAGCTTCAACGTGAAGCTTCAACAGATCTAGGATTTGTGATTTCCCAAACCTTAGTGGAGAGAGAGAGAAAGAAAAATATATATATATACTTTTTCTTTTTAAGTATGAAGGTAGTCGAAAAATGTAACCGGTCGACGACCTTATCGGAGAAGATGATGAGGTGGCCAGAGAGATGACGTGGCAGAGAGAAGTGCTAAGATGGAGGAGAAAGAGTTAACTGACATTTAACGGTAACGAAAAAAAGAAGACGGGGTCATCTGGATATTTTTGATAAAGTGGGGGTTACGCGGGAAGCTAGTCACAAAGTAAGGGGCCTTTTGGTATATTACCCTTGAAAATAAGAGTAATAAGAGAGTAGCTTTTTAAGGCGTCATTTGGCACACGCTGGTGTGGTTTAAATAAACAGTCGGGGTAACTATCCCCGGAATTGTTAATGATAAATAAATGAAAAAATGGGGCATAGGTCCAAAAATAAGGCCCAAATAGGACCAATAGTCCACTCATCTCCCAAAAACCAGAAAAAGCCCGAAAACAAATTATAAACTCACATCTAGTCTAAAAACGGATCCTAATGCACTAAATCCCATCACTAGGGAAATAAAATTTTTCCTTTTCCAACTTTACCCCTCTATATATATATAACTCTGCATACATTTTTCAGATTTATGGTACATTATTCAGATAGTTGTACATTTTTAAGAATGTATACTCAAATTGTCTAATGAATTACAATTTCTACATTTTTCAGAATGTCGAAGGAATGATAATAATTCTGCATACATTTTTCAGAATTATGATACATTATTCAGATAGTTGTACATCTTTTAGAATGTATGCTCTAATTGTCTGATGAATTACAATATGTATATTTTTCAGAATGTCTAAAGAATGATAATATAATGTCTTACACAATAGACTAAAATGGATAACACATTTAAAAAATGTATTGTACAAACTGCTGGATGCAATATACAAACTACCAGATGCATTGTACAAACTACCCAATGCATCAAATCTGTTGACTGGGGGTATTTTTGGCATTATAGACAAAGGACTAAAAACTTATAGATCTTTATGGGTGGACCTTGGACCGAATTTTCCCTAACTTTTGGACTTTCAACCCATGGCCCCGTATTAATGTAGATTATTAAAAAAATTGAAATAAATTGCAAAAATATTAAACATCAACAAAGTTACATATGAGATTGTTGCAGCTGGAAATGACTTGCTTTAAAAACCATGATCTAGACGTTTTATGCGTTCATGACCACTTAGCTAGTTCGCCCGCTTCTACATTAACGAAACAATTTACATACATAAATTTTACATTAACAAAAATATTAATAAGACTCTTAGTATTATCCAAAACATGAACCGTTGCCTAGTATAGACGTTATTTTCCTCGATCATTTTGGTTCAACATGCTAATAACATTCTTGGAGTCTCCACAAAAAACACCTTTCGTTGTCCTTAATCGATGGTCCATCGAACTGCCCACAAAAGTGCCATCCATTCACTTTCATCTATTGATCGACATTGGATGACCTTTGATTTTCAAGCACTGCTTTTACATGTATTATCAAATACAATAAAGGCAATTCTCAAAAATTGAAATGTACACAAAGAAACTTAAAGTAGTTCAGCGGCAAGCGACACTCATAACCCTTGAAAAGATTAAAAGCACTCACTTCCTAGGTTGCTTCAAAATTTTCTATATTGTTTTAATTTTTGTTGTTTAGGGTTTAGGGTTTATCCTTCACTTCTTCTCCCTTTTGCATATCCGCCGTTTCTTTTTTGGCTTTATCCTTTGCTGTCTTTTTATCTAATCTCTCCTTTAATGCTTTTTCTTTTTCTAATTTCTTCTCTAATTTCTCTGTTAACGCTTTCTGTTATTGTAAAATCTCAAAGCTAGATGGATTCCTTTTAGTCGACCTATCATTCTGACTTTGCTTTGTTGCAGGCCGACCTTTTCCCACAATCGGTTGTTGAGGTTCTCACATGTTTGTCATTTTAGGAACACCGATTAACCGTAGGTAAATTCTCATTTGCTCCTTCTCTGGTTGTGAGGCTTTCCACTACCTTTCTCTGACGATCATATGTTCAGGTAGGTCATCATATTTTGTTTGCTCGACCTCAATCAAGACGTCATATGACAATTGTCTCCAATATTTATCGATCGCATTAAGTGGTATAGGAACATTACTGGCAAGTTGCTTCATCAACTCATGTTTACAGAGTAAACTATGCGTACGCCTAAGTATACAAAGGTAAACATTCCCACTACCATAATCAACTCGACTCATCTCTTTCAACATCATATCCATCGCACGGTCTGCAACCACATTCCTTAATTTGTCGAAAAGCTTAATTTGATGGGCATGCAACACCTTTCTCAAATTATTCTCAAGTGAGTCTGTCTGTGAGGCCAATAAACCGAACATCTAAGCACTTACGAGCAGCTTCCCAACATGAAATAAAATTTCCTAACGAATTATTCAAGAAACACTTGAGCCTCCTGTGTTCTCCCTCAGCTCTACTTGTTGATGTGGTGTCGTAATGTTGTATCTGGTTTGTCCAAAAATTGACAAATCTCTCTTTGTAGAGTGACAACCATATATCTTGACAATAACTTACTAATTCTAGGGAGACTTTTCTCCATTTCTCTACAAGCTTATTAACCCGAGTTTTGTATAGTTCCTCGGTATCTGCCTACGTGACAAGCTGCCATTCATTGAAAAATTCATTAACCATTTTATCTTTCTCAAGTTTCTTCTCACTTGCATCCATCTTCTTATCCTTATTTGCAATCTCTAAGTATTTTTCAGCCTTGGCCTGGACATTCTTGTTTATATGCCATATACAAAGTATATTTTTCGCATCTGGAAATATGATCTCAATTGCATTCATCAATGCGAGTTCTCTGTCAGTAATGAATACAGTAGGAGAGTCACCAACACTATATAACTCTCGCAAACATTCCATAACCCAAGTATAATGTTCCGTCTTTTCGTTGCTTATAAATGTGTTTGTCACTACGAAGGTCTTCCCAGTCGAAGTGGCTGAGACTACCTGGAACAAAGGGTGTTTGACCTTGTTGGTTTTATAAGTGCAATCAATGACAACAAACTGAGGGAAACACAACGCAAGCTGAACACTCCTAGGGTGTGCAAAAAACAAGTTCTTTACCTCTTCGGAATTTTCATAGCATCTATGTTCGACTACATAGTGGTAATCCATGCACAACTTCATAAACTGTTGTATTACTGACCTACCTTCACTTTCCTCACACTTGACCTTTCGTTGAGCATTGTACACAGTCCTCATTGTATGCAACAATATATCTTTGGGGCGTGATCCACTTTTAGTTAATGCAGTAACTAATTCTAGCTCATCTTCTTTAAATCTAGCTGCATATGCATGACCCGTGAGGCACTTCTCCAACGGGTGGTTGTGGTATCCATCGAGTAATTCAACGATCCACTTGTCGTGAGGTACGCTATATTTTAGCTTTATACCAAATGGGCAATCACATTTAGAAGAACCCGTACGCCTCCTTTTACTTGGGTTCGTATTAGAAACCCAATTTTTCCCTTTGTGGCTACCAAAAACACCGCTTCGACTACACCGAAACAAGGTATACGACCCCTTTCTTTCATTGTTTACTGACCACACTCCTTTTTTCACAATAACAAATCGAGCTTCTATAGTAGTTTCGGTGCACCAAACTATTGCATCATTCCTCGAATCAAACAACTGCGACATATAAAAAATACATTATGTGTTTTACAAGAATGAATCAATAACATCGGTAATCACAATAACAAGGTGTACCACAAATTACATACCATGCCTTTTGGAAATAAATGTGATACATCGACAAACACTGGAATAGGTGCTGCATCTCCGGACATTGAAGAAGCATTTGAATCATGTTTAAAAGACTGAAAAAAAATGAAACGGAAATAAGTACATAAAAAATCTAGAGGACGAAAAAAGTGCATTGAACAATATTTTTCTGTTTCTCATGAGCCAGTTGGGGTTTAAGGGTTAAAAAAAAATCGTAATAAATAAAGTAAAAAAATCATTACCTCTTCAATGTCATCTAAACCCAACCATTATTCTTGGTTTTCTTGATTGATGTTATCTTTAGCTATACTTCCATCAACATTATCAATTTTTTTAGGGTTTTTCTCCATTTTTAGGGTTTTAGAGAGGGTAACTAATCTGAGATTTTTGAAGAAAACTAAAGTTGTTTAATGGTTCAAAGATGAAGATGAAGAGTAGTTATGAATAAAAGATGAAGAAAAATCATGGATATGAAGAACTTGAAGAACATTAATTGAGGTTTAATGGGGCTAGAAGTTTTAAAACGTAACTTGCCTTTTTGTTTGATCCCTAGGAAAATTTTGTAGGTTTTGTTTGTTTATTGGAGTCCATCCAAAATTTGTATTTTTTTTAATCCCTAAACTTATTTCCCTATGAAAGCTCACAAAAGAAATTGGTCAAATCAAATTGACCAATTTTTTACCAAGTCTTCACACCCCGAAAACTATTTTGCTTTCCCCAAAGCGCGTATTAGTCTAATAAGTCAATTGAAATACTAGTATTTTGACTATCTAATAACTTAGTTATTATGGTGTATTAAAATTCCTCTTTCTGTCTCTCTCTCTCCCTTTCTCTCGTGTGTCAAAATTTTAGTTCTTTTTGTAGTTGCAAATAAAGGAGTTAATTTTCCTAGCAATTCACCAAATATTGATAATTCGCTATCTCATCAAAAATTTTGTTTTCATGAAAAAATCGGGTTTTATATCTAATTTTTTCGTGTGGCCGAAAAAATATTTTATCCGAGATTTTTCTTCTCTCGAGCTCCAAAATTATAAGTTTTTTAGAAAAAAAATCTATAATAAGAAAAGTTTTATACTATGAAAAATGTTAAGTCAATCATATAAACTTGGATTCATTCATCAATGATCTAATATATTTTTTGTACTTATAAATTTTCAAGTTTTTGTTTATTATTTCGTTTTAAAAATAAAATTTAGGCATGATTTTTTTCGTACTACAAGTCCGTGATTGAAATTTGGCACTGGCCCCTAATCTGTTAACCACAATTCTGGTTTCCCACCACAAAAGCGAGTAACTTGTCGACTTGTTTAAACAGAAAAGTAAAAGAACAAAAAAAAAACCCAAGTCAGTAATTTCTCTCTTCATTCATTTGGAATTTTGAGTTCTAAGAGCATCTCCAGCCCCAGCCCGGCTGAGGCCATAATTTTGAAATTATGGCCTCAGCCAGCCGCTCCAAGCCCAGCAGCTTGGAGCGGAGGCTGGGGCTCCTTCTTCAGTCGCCCCTAACATTAGGGGCGACTGAAGGGGGTCCCCATGTGACCGTTGGGGTCCCCAACGATCACATTGGGGACAGATCTGGCCGTTGGTTTATCTAACGGCCAGATCTACCTTTTTTAAAAAAATAAAAAATAAAAAATAAAAATAAAAACATTAAATAATTAAATATAAAATTACAAAAAAGTTAAAAAAATAACAAAAATCAAAAAAACTTTTAATAATGAAATTATATTAATTAATACCGACTTTTACATTAATAATCCGACGATCCAAAACACAAAACTAATAATCCGACGATAGAAAACACATTACTAATAATCCAACGACCAAAAGTTATTCATTGTCATCGTTTGATCTCGTATTCCATAAGTGTTCGATAAGATCTGCCTTCAACCGAGAATGAGTATTTTGGCTTCTAATTCGACCTACACGTTCAAGCACTTCGTCCGATAAGTCTTCTCCACGCTCTATCGGACCCATTTCACATCCCTCAATATTGGTTGTAGCATTTGGACCTTCGTCTTCAATAATCATGTTATGCATTATGATACATGCCTTAATAATGTCACTCATGGTCTTTACGTCCCACCAACGTGACGGTCCGCGAATAATTCTCCAACGAGCTTGCAGTACACCAAAAGCTCGTTCAACGTCTTTTCGAACCGACTCTTGTCTTTTGGCATAATATGCTTCTTTTGGACCATGTGGATTAGCAATAGTTTTAACTAAAGTACCCCATGGAGGGTATATCCCATCAGCAAGATAATAACCCATATTATATTGTGTGCCATTAACTACATAATTAACTGGGGGACTCTCATTGCTAAACAGTTGATAAAAAACAGGTGAACGTTCAAGAACATTAATATCATTGCAGGATCCAGGCAATCCCAAAAAATGCATGCCATATATGGAGGTCTGACGATGCAACTGCTTCTAGGGTGATAGTTGGGGCTTTGACATGGCCAATGTAGGATCCGTGTCATGAGGCGGGACATTTACTCCATTCCCAATGCATACAATCAATACTCCCTAGCATTCCAGGAAATCCTTGCGATTCACCAAGTGCTAGGAGTCTAGATTTATCTAACTCATTCAAATCTCTCAAGTATCTAGGGCCGAACACATGGATGACTCCGATTAGAAATTCTCTTAAAGATTCAATGACAGTATACTTACCAATTCGACAATATTCGTCATGTGAGTCGGCCGCACATCCATATGCAAGCATCCTCATTACAGCTGTTATTTTTTGATGAGGTGAGCATCCCTTTTGCCCAAATGCATCAACTCTTTCAGTAAATCTGGGGTTGTACCCCCCAACAACATTGAGAATACGCAAAAATAAACTACGATTCATCCTGTAGCGTGTGCGAAACAATGTGTCATCATAAGTTCGAGTTTCATTGAAATAGTCTCTCATGATGTTTTCATGACCGAGTTGTCTATTACGATCTATAGTTTGGCGACCAAAAACAGAACCAACATGACGAGAACGTTTTCGTGTAGCGTTATTTTCCATTTCTTCTAACATTCTACGATCATCGTCATCTCTTTGTCGAGCCCATTCATCTTCTTCACACATCAACATTAATAAAGTAAAATTGGAACTCATGGGATTCAAAGGATTTATGGATTCATAATATTCATAGGATCCATGGTAGAGAAAGAAGAAGATGAAGTTTGATGAGTTTGTAGAGAAAGGGAGATGTATTTATAGAGAAATATGAGATATTTAATATGGTGGTTGGATAGTTAATAATATTTAATATGGTAGAAAAGAGGGAAATTCAAATTCAAATTTTCGGCCTCAAGAGAGGCTGGGGCTGGAGCTGAATTTTAGAGGCTGAGCTGAGGCCAATAATTTTAGGTGAAAAAGTGGTTTTTTCGGCCTAAGACAGGCTGGGATTGGAGATGCTCTAAGAGATTAATGTAAGAAAATATTCACCAATTACAAATCTCCGATTCGATGAAGAAGATAGTTTAATTCCAATTATTCTACTTCGCTCTTAGTTTTGTCAGGTTATCGAATTGTTTCTGGGAGTAAAAACACAAAAAGAAAATTGAAAAATCGTTGAGTGATTTTTCCTAACTAGTTTTGTGCAGAGATTCAAAATGAGGGTGAATCCCTTAGAGCAACTCCAATGTATAGGGGCTGGGGCTCCAAAATTCAAATTTGGGAGCCCCAGCCCCATAACTCCAACCCGGGAGCCCCGGGGCTGGGCTCCCGGTGGGGCTGGGAGCCCCTCAGCCCGAACTCCCAAATGGGAGCCTGGGCTGGGGGGCTCCCAGCCCCTAATGTGACCGTTGGGGTGTTCCCAACTGTCACATTTGGGGTGGATTCCCTAAAAAATTAGGGAATCCACCCCACTTTGTTTTATTTTTTTTAATTTTTTTTTAAATTGTTTTTTTTTATTTTGTTATTATTTTAAGTACTTCTTTTTTAAGTATTTTTTTTCTAATTTTTTATTTTTTTTGTGTTTATCTTTTGGTTTTTATCTCGACGGAATAATATCACATTTTAATTCATAATCGAAATCTAATAATTTATAGTCGAAATTTAAAATCAAAATTTCGCACACGTACTTCGCACACGTATATTATTTTGATTTGGGAGTCCCGGTTGGGAGCCCGACGCTGGAATCGAGAAAAGCCCCGGGGCTCCCAAAATTGGGAGCCCGAGCCCCACATTAGAGTTGCCCTTAAAGTTTTGAAGGCCCCGGCTTAAAAACCAAACCCTAGAAAAGACAATTTATGAGAAAGAGAGAGAAAGCAAGTCAAGTAACATACTACTACTAGTGTTCTCTCTATCTTTGCTTTGTGGCTTTTAATGAATCAGTAAAGTTAAGGGGGGTTTTACAGCCCATCATATACTACCAAAAGAATAATCCAAAGTAACTCAACCCAAGTTATTACTCTCTGCCACTATACCCGTGCAAAGTGTACTGTACAAATTCTATCAATTTCATCTTTTTCTTATTTTAACTGTTTGAGATTTTCTTTTTTCTGATGAGTAACTGTTTGAGATTATAATTTCTTTGTTGTTTTGCTAGTTGGAGTTGTCTCAATGCAGTGGGCCGTCCATATATAGATAAAAGTTTTCTTACACAAAATCCTAAATGGAAATCTTAAAGAATTCAAAAATCTTGAAAGAACAAAATACAATTAGGGAGAAGCTATTCTAAAGATTTTAACTAATCTCTCACATTCTTCATTTCACTTCATCTTCATCAACTTTCATCTTCAATCAAAATTAAAATTTCAATACCGCTTTTTCCCCAGCAGATATTTTCACTATTTCAAAACTTTTTTACATGAGACATCCTAACAGTCCACTTGATTTTCCGCTATTTAAGTTAGCTAGAACCGAATACAAGACTCTTCTTAATCTTCGTATAGCGGTGAAGGTGAAGAATGAATTCTTTTTTAACCTAGATAGATAGCTTCAAATTTTTCTCTTTTCTATCTTTTGCTTGATGTAGCTAGAGAGACAAAAAACTTACAAGAAATTTTCACACCTATTTGTATTATAATGATGTCCTTTTGTAGAGACTTCCAAACTCAAAATTCTATTTGAAATATGTAGTGGCGTAATCAGGTAACCCAACTAAAGCGATTAGAAAGTAAAAAAAATCACACAGGACAGTAAGATTTACGTGGTTCGGTTGGTGAGACCTACTCAACGGCGAACAGCGGCACGATGATTTCCACTGTGATAAGAAAACCAGTTACACGAGGAATTCATGAGAGAATCAATAATATATCCCTAGAATTTCAGTTTGTATAGCCACTGAAACCCTAATCTCACCGTCTCCCAAACTCTCTCTTTCTAGTTTCAGAAATACAGACGGATACCGCTAACATTAATAACCTCCTTAACATAACTCATGCTTCGGAGATCAGCCCTTCTAAGGGGTCCAAAATTTAGTTAGCAAATCGCAAACCGGATTGGATATAAATCCATATTTAGGACACTTTTAACAAAATAGGATTTTTAAAATGACCAAAAATTGGTCTTATCTAAAACATAAAATTTATCAGAATGATAATCTGCTTGGGATTCCTCATAAGGAAGGAATCCCACTTACATATCCCGTTCCCAATGGGATTACTTGATTGGAAAATCCTTGTGGCCCGACCCACTAGGTCGGCCTTAGGCTTGACCCAAGCGTCTGACTTGGCTCCTAACCGACCCATTTGGACATCTCCTTAACCTATATCCAATCCTTGCCTTTGTCCCATTCCCTCTAGTTATTTCCTTGGACCGAGTCGACACTCTTTTGTGTAACTCGTAGTAGGATTCCATCGTCGTTAGTTGCGGTTCATCCGAGTGAGCCGCAGATTGTAATTGATTTCTAGCTAAACGTTACGATCCCTAAAACGTCCGGACTTGATGATCTTAATCATTTGTCTTATCCAACAAATAGAGCGCATTAACATGTTGATCAAGAGACATTTCTTTCAGTTTTTCGTCACAATTCATTCTTATATCATTAGAGACCTCTTTTATTCCTTATTTTATTTTCTAGAAAGATCAAACGTCAGAAAGTAAGGTTAGTTTCTCCTTCCAAGACATGACGATGGTATTACTTTTCGAAAATTCATCTGGAATATTACTTCTTTATGATATGATCAAAATGAAATATTTGCTAAATTACATTTTGTTTCTTTAAATTTATGTAAAAGAATATATGAAAACAATGTCTGGTTGCATTCTGTGGCAAAAGTTAAGAAATCTACTCGAAAACTTGTGCCCAAACCAACAAATCCAGTTGAAATTTCGTGGCAAAAGGCAACAAATTCTCCTCAAATTTCGTAGAAATAGCTAAGAAATCAACAAGAAATTTTGTACACAAATTTTTTGTCGATTTTATTTGTTTTTCGCTTTTGCCAAAATGGCGATCGGGCAAAGGGTCCAAAAAATAGGGTTAATAAGGGAGAAATTCGAGTAAGAAAAAGATTAAGAGACGGGTCTAATAAATCAGGTTTGGACTAACCAAAATATGTGATGTCGATGAACTTTTGCACCAAAAGTAAATGTCTTTTCTAGTACATAAAAAATTGTAGAGTAAGATATTTCTTCTTATACATCACATAACGTATAGTGTGAAATTACATATTTGTCAGATGCAATGTACATTTTCAAATGTCCTTCCCTCAATTTAGTATTCTGCACAGTGCATCAATCTGTGCATAATACATTTTCAAATATCTTTCCCTTCATCTTGTATTTTTGCACCGTGTATAAGTCCTTGGTCCCTATACTTCCTTCTTTTCTTGATCATATTCGTTCTATTCCTATCCCTTTTGTTGCCTCCTTTGCAGACCGTTTAATTTGGACCCATGATGCTTTTGGTGCCGCCACGGTCCAACAATGTTATTGGGACCTATGTCACCGTTCTCCTTTATGTCCTACTGCATGCACCTTGTTGGAAACATCTAGGAAACTTGTTATCCTTAAATTCAGATGTTTTCATAGTTTCATGTTAAACATGAACCCTCAGTTCTCTTCAACCTATCTAAACATAATATTTGTTGTGATCTTTGATGTTGGTTATGTTCCGCTGAGATTGAAACTATTCACCATTTGTTCATGGATAGTTCGGTGGTTTATCAATTATGGGTGTCTTGGAGCCTATTTTCAATTTTACTTGTCCTCTTGGACTCTTGGTTCAGTCTTTATGGATTGGCTACTGAACCTTTCATGGTTACCTGTGTTTTTTGTCTTTTCCTGGCCTACCATCGTATTTTCTTTGGTTTATTTGGTTGCACTGTAATCTTTTGTTTTTCAATCTACGCAATTTTCCAGTCCCTTTGATGGAGACCATCAAGATGGGCCTCACGGCCGAACTAGTTAGAGGGCCTCATGGCCGAGCCCATTAGGGTTAGAGTTTAGGAGTTTTCATGTTTTAGTATTTCCTACTAAGTCTAGGTTTAGAAGTTTCTATGTTTGAGTATCTTTGATATTTAGGAATTCTAATTTGAGTCTATCTAGAAGTTTATAAATTCCTATAACAGGAAATTGGGCCGGAGGCCCAATTTCTTGTATTTTTTTGTTAAAAAGACAAACCATCTTTTTTACTAGCTAGGCCCCAAGTAAGTTATAAAAATAGGCTTGAAGGACATTTTTAAAAGCACCAACTTTTTAAGAGTCAAAAATACCCTTCATTCAATTAGAAATACCTAGTAATAATCTAACTAAAAAATTAGGAACTTGAGTTTTTCTCATGAACGAACCAAGTTGGATTGTCGACGCCGATTAGAATTTCTGGGGTTTGAATTGATTTTGGCTATAAGATAGGTTGATGTTTTTAGGTTTTGGTAATTTAATCTATTTGCTTGTTGTTTGAAGAGGTTTTTAAGGGGTTTGATTTAGTTTTTGGTTCTAAATTCTAGAGAGAGAAAGTTTTATATACTTTCAATAGAAGGAGAATTTGATAGTGTAGGGTATAATCCAACTTCTTCATTGCTTTATTTTCATTGAGTTATGAATGATGGATGACAATTTGTTAGTTTTGATGTTTATGTTCAAACTTATTTGTTGGATTTACATGGAAGTTGTGAAAGTATAGTTGATGCATGCAATGTGTTTGATAAAATGCTTGAAAGAGATGTTGTTGCTTGGAATGCAACGTTAATTGGTTATACAAGACTTAGGTAGGTTGAAATAGCTATAAAGTTGCTAGATGAAATGCCTATGAGAAATACTTTTTCTTGGACAATCATGATTGGTATTTATGTTCAAATTGAGAATTTCATGAAAGCTTTGGAAGTTTTTCGAAGAAATGTAAAATGATGGTGCTAGAGCTTATAAAATGACTATTATGAATTTGTAGGGGTTTTAGCTAGTTTTTCGATACAACATTCTATTAGACAATATATAATAATTTGAACAAATTTCATGTTAAATCAATTCAAAAACTAATTTGCAAACCATTTGCATGGCATTGCAAGGTGTTTGCAAGGCTCTGCAAGGTATTTGCAAGGCTCTGCAAGGTATTTGCAAAGCTTTGCAAGGCTCTGCAAGGTGTTCGCAAGGTTGTGCAAGGTATTTGCAAAAGTCATGCAAGGTGTTCGCAAGGCTCTGCAAAGTTTTTGCAAGGCTCTGCAAGGTGTTCGCAAGGCTTTGCAATTTGTTTGCAAAAACCATGCAAGGTGTTCGCAAAAACCATGCAAGGTGTTTGCAAGGCTCTGTAAGGTGTTTGCAAGGCTTTGCAAGGCAGTGCAAAGTGTTTGCAAACCATGCAAGGTGTTTGCAAGGCTCTGCAAGGTGTTTGCAAGGCTCTGCAAAGTGTTTGCAAGGCAGTGCAAGGTGTTTGCAAGGTATTTTCTTAGACTGGGGTTAGGTTGGTCTTTTTACTGAAATTGAAATTTACATAATTGCCATCAGGGAGGTGAAGCCTAAAAAACTTTGATGAATCTTTTTTAACCAAAGTCATAATTTCTTAGGGAGTTTTGACCAAATTCCCCTTCCTATAAAAGGAAGTCAGGTCTGTCCTTGTTACTCTGATCAGAGAATATTATGAATCAAGTTTATTGTTAATCAAGTTTATCATTTATTATTAATCAAGTTTATCGTTTTATCGCTTTTATCTTTATTTCATCAGCTTTATTTCATTAGTTTAGTTTAATAACAATGGTGGATTCCATTACTTTTACGCTTCCGCAACAATCTACATCAGCTGGTATTCAGAGCTTTAAGAATCTGGGAACAGATAATTTTTTAAATACTACTCATCTTGAATGTTGGAATAATCTTCCGCGTTTAGGTTGGGATCCTTTTAGAGATGCACAACAACTCTATGTTGATCGAAAAGATCAAAACAAAATTAATGTCGATTCCAAAATTCCTATGTTTGATTATCAATATCATATAGATTTTTGGAATTCAACAGATGGAGGATTGGTTTATAAACCAAGAAGTCCATGACGAAGATAAGGTTTTTGTCATCGAACAACACTTGTCTAAAAGAGTCTATGAAAAGTTCAATGCAATGCAATGGAGACTCATTAATCAAGGGAAAAAATTCGTCGACGATTGGACTACATTGAAAAACATCTTTAGGTATGTTTTTCTTCCTTTAGATGAATATTTTTCATATGTGGAGACAAAGATTGAATCCAGTAGACAGTTCTCGAATGTTATTTCGGTCACCGTGTTCGATGGTATTGAAGAAGAAGTTCTTGACAAAAAGAATAAAATTTTCTCAATGACGGAGGAAAAAGAAGAACAAAGTGAATTATCCTCTTTTAGCTTGAAAAGGTCAGTTCATTTTAGTTTAGATTTGATTAAGCCATATTCGAGTTTGGTTTATAAGCAACACGAATATGAACGTGGGAAGATTGTTCAAGTGAAGAAATTCAAGGTTGATTTTTCCATAAAGTATAATGTGGTGTTTGTGGTCTTCTTCATCAAATTAAAAGATGGCGGGAGATGTTGCAATTTGTTGGAAGTTTCTTTCCTACATTTATTTTTGCAAGATTCTTTGCACTATGAGATTGAAGCTTGTGATTTCGTCCAAGTGGGTGTCCTTCAACCCCAATGCACTGTTCGCTCGAAGTGGGAATTAAGGATTGCATTGTTGAGTCTCACTTGAGGGCAAGTTCGTTCTCGGTCGGGGAGTATGATGGAGACCATCAAGATGGGCCTCACGGCCGAACTAGTTAGAGGGCCTCATGGCCGAGCCCATTAGGGTTAGAGTTTAGGAGTTTCCATGTTTTAGTATTTCTTACTAAGTCTAGGTTTAGAAGTTTCTATGTTTGAGTATCTTTGATATTTAGGAATTCTAATTTGAGTCTATCTAGAAGTTTATAAATTCCTATAAAAGGAAGTCAGATCTGTCCTTGTTACTCTGATCAGAGAATATTATGAATCAAGTCTATTGTTAATCAAGTTTATCGTTTATTATTAATCAAGTTTATCGTTTTATCGCTTTTATCTTTATTTCATCAGCTTTATTTCATTAGTTTAGTTTAATAACAATGGTGGATTCCATTACTTTTACGCTTCCGCAACAATCTACATCACCCTTTGTGCTCCTACAGACATTTCAGTTGAGGCATTGAAGTTTGGGTTTGCTATTCCTCAACATGCATCCACATCTTCTTCTCATGTTATTCTGGTCCATTGGACTCCACCGGTGTTTCGTTTGGTTAAACTTAAATAATTCCTCCTCTGTGGCAGGCGGTGTAGTTATAGGGGGTGTGGGTTGTGATCATCTGTAACACCCCTATTTTTTTTAGATATCAAATTGGGTGGAAATAACAAAACTTTAGGTCAGTTTTGTTTGAATGAAATACTAGTGGGTTTAAAAACCCTAATCCTCTTCACTTTTGAATAAAACATATAGAAAAGAGATATGGTGCAGCCGCTCCTTAGTGAATGAAAGATGAACAAAGAAGAAAAGAGATAGAGATAGAGTTTTGTAGAGAGATAACAATACATGATTGTGGTCTTAAAGGCGTCTGAGGCGAAAAGAGGTAGATTTACTATCTCCTAATTCTTTTGTAGGCTCTTTCAATTTAGTCCAAGATAGGTTTAGTATTGTTAATCACATAATTTCTATAAAGAAATTAAATAGTTTAGATATTAGTTTTATCTAGAATTCCATAAAACATATATAGAGGACAACATTTCGGTCTAGATTAAAACTGAATCTGGTATTGATAGATGATGCATCTCGATGTAATTCATACATGGTTGGAAAGGTCCGTTGTCTACTTTCTAGCAGTTGAAACGGTGCATTAATCGGAGTTCCGAGTGAGGAGTTATAATAATTTTCGTACAAGATGTCAGAACAGTCCCTAGTATTTCGGTCTAGATTAAAATTGAATCTGGTATTGATAGATGATGAATCTTGGTGTGTTTCTTATATGGTTGGAAATGTCTGTTCGTATACTTTCTAGTAGTTCAAACGGTGTATTAATCGAAGTTCCGAGTTAGGAGTTATAATAGTTTTTGTACAAAGTGTCAGAACAGTCCCTACTGTATTTCAGTCTAGATTAGAATTAAACCTGGTATTGATAGGTGATGAATTTGCATTTAGTCTTAAAGTTTTGGTACTTCTCCGACTTGGTCGAAACTGACTCGATGTATATTGTACAGTTGATACATGGGCATGCAGTCTTTTGCTCCATGCAGTTTTGTTATTTTTTTCGTTGTCGTCAATCTCCCATGTTCTTGCTAATCGTGGATCCTGGAGACTGTTGGAGGGTGAGTGGGTGTCTACACCACCACAATGTATCTGTATGCTCTTTTATGTGTATGTAAGGCTTGCTTAGTTTGTCAATATAATGTTTCATTTACCGAAATGCGTGGAGTTAAACTTCAATATGGAATTTTGAGTCATGTTAGATGCATTTTGAGTCATGTCACGTCTAACATGTCTTCTGTGAGGTCAATCAAACAGTTGATTTTCTTTCGAAATACAAAACAAACGGTAGTAGGATAGAATGGCAGGCTAGAAACCTTACACGAGTTACCAGAGATAACTCCAAAATATTAATAGTTAGTTCTGTTATATATGCTTTTGCAAAAATCCTGCACTCATATATAATATATTCGTTCGATTTCTTTCTACAAAAACCCATTGATTATACAAGCTCACCAATCCCCCTCCATGAAAAGAAAGAATAAGAACTGGGTGTTAAAGCTGTTTTTTTATAAGCCACAAATCTTCAATAAAAACAGAAAAGGTAAGAAGAAGCAAATTCCAAATCCAAAACTCAGATGTTATCCATCAACAAAAGCCAAATCCAGTTTCTTTCTCTCCTCTTCATTTAACTTCACCCTCAACTTGTCTCTTTCCTTGCTCGCTGTTTCCAACTGAATATGAACCCAACATATAAAAAGTAAGAAAAAGCTTCAAATGTAAAGCAACAAAAACTATTGGTACAACATGACTAGAACATTTTGTGGGTGTGGTCCATGATCCTTAGTTCCCAACCAAGTGGTCTTGAGCCTATCTAACCGAAAAGCGAGGCCAAGAGCTAATGCTTTCCGTCACACTAATAAAGTAACCACACCCCCTCCCACAACCGATGTGGGACTAAACACCAACTCATTGAAACAAAAAGATTCTAGTTTGGAACAAAAGTAAGTTCATTGTATCAATAGAATCATTGGTAAGGCAAAAAAGAATCGAAATTATTGAGAATTTTAAATAAACTTACGATGTAAAAGCTGAAAGTTCAGAGCTTTTCAACACACGAAGCCTTTTTACCGTCGAAGTAAACATCCTGCAGAACATTCAATATCAGATCTACCCTAATAAACTTAAGAGATTTTTTTTTTACGTGATCATTGGTCTATCTAGTCTTGTTATTATAATATCATTCATGCAGTTTGCAGTTTATGCGTGGAACTTTAGAATTATGAAACAAACCCACTTTCTTTCGGCTACTAGGTGTGTTAAATTAAATAATTCGAATACTTAATGTAATGGAGTTAGTGGGAGTGAGTAAGAAAATATTATACTTTATACACTATTGAGTTTTTTTTAGCATGCTTTGTCTCCAAATTGGTTGTATGAAATGATTAAGGAAACAAAAGAACAAATAAACAAATCCGAAACGAATTTAATAATAGGATTAACAAGTTAGGAATCTCGATCGGCGAAAAGAAATTAAACTAGGCCACTTATCAACTATAATGGTCGTATTATTTTATAAGGTTCAAATTGAGTTCCTTCAATAAATATGGATCATAAAAAAACAAAGATTATGTTGAGGAAGATGCTTACTTCCATGGAACATCCCCAACTAACATCCTGTCGCCTTCGTTATCCTCGTAAACAAGAGTATATTCTCCAGTTCCGTCTAATAAACCCGTTATCGCCTTTACATCCTCAAGATGAGGACAACTTAGATCAGCAGAAGAATCTCTTTGAGCTACCCAATAACAAACACAAAGATTTATCAAATACGACAACCATATTAACATCCTGACTACTTTCGAAACAAAACAACATGAGAGAAGAAAACCCATGAACAAAATTACTCCTATGGTCTAACTAAGTGATTATCACATATTAATAGATGCATAAATGATTTCTCTATCTCTATCTCTCCCTTTGATTCTAGATATAGAAAATTCGACTAGTAAATTCTGTCTTAAACATGTAAAACGATTTGAGTCAATAAAAAGGGAAGATATGTAACCTGCAAGAAGACCTCTGAAGAGTTCATCCACAGCAGAGGAAAGTTTTTCATAGCTATCATAAGCACTCAAATCTACTTTTCTTCCAATTGGAACTCCATCCATGTTGATCTTTACAAACAAACCTTTTTGACAACTTTCAGATTTTGTAGTGATATTGTTTTCTTTTGTTGAAGGACCTCTATTTTGTGATTGATCAGAACCTGGTTTTATAGAACTACCGCTTGCAAGATTCTTTCTAAATGATCTAACTGGAGGCCATCCCACAACAGCAGCAGGAGCTGTTCTGTTTTGAGAAAAAAAAAACATACAAATCCACTCTATAGGGTTAGAAAACAACCAAGATCACCATGACAAGTTTCTATATATCTCACCCTTTAGCACAACAAAAAGGAAAGTTATCATACCCCAAAGTGCTAATAAATGTCAAATGTTTCAAAATAATAGGTAATAAATGAAAAACCTAACTAACCAACATGAATCACAATATATAAAAATAACATGGGTAGAGATCATTTATGAAGAAAAATGAAAGAAAGCTGAATACCTTTTTTGGGAGGTGTTATGAACAGATGCTGCATTAGTTGCAGGACTAGTGGGAGAAGCTTGAGAAGACACCTTCTTCTCTGGTTTCTGCAACTCTAGTACTCTTTTGTTAACAATCTGAGTTGAATCTTTTGTTAAAACAGGCAAGTTTTGTGGGTTTGATGGGAACCCAAGTTTTGGTGATTGTGGAGATGAAGAACAAGACCATGGAGATGAGAAAATAGTACTACTACCAATTGGTTTTTCAAAGGATGAAAGTTTCTGGTTTTGATGTTGGTTTTGGTTTTGGTTTTCATTTTCTTCCTTACCCATAGTATTTTGAAATCCTCTCTTTGTACTGTGATTTTTGGAACCCATGGGAGAAAAACATCCAACTGAGATAGAAGAATCATTACCTATTTCTTTATTGTTATTTTTGTTCATGAACCAGTCTTCTTCTCCTGGTGGCCCTAGTTTTAGTTCAAGTTTTCTCTCATCTCCTTCCCCAAAATCTCTTCCTTCACCACTATTCATAACCCAATCTGTTTTGTTGGGTATTAAATCAAGCAAATGATGATGGATCTCTCCAGTTCTTGAACCTCCTGATGATTCCATTAAGTTAAATAATCTTAACTGCAAAACAAGAAAACATAAACACAAAAAATGATTTAAAAGTATGAACAAAACAAAAGAGATAAACAAGGGAGAGAAAACCCAGATTTCATACCTCAAAGAAAGCTCAAAATCGTCCAAACCCAACACCTAAAATCCTTAAAATGACTTGTTTTCACCTAAATCTCAAATACCCAGATAGAAAAAACCCAACTCAGTCCCAAATACAGAGAGAAGGAGAGAGAGAGAGAGAAAGAGTTGGTCTAGCAGTTTCTTTCACAAACAAGTAAAGTTTTTGGAGTCTCTCACAATTTGAGGTTGTGATTCAAAACTAAGGGTTGAGGTTGATGAAAAGATGTTAAAAAAGGATGGAAACCCAGAGAGATTCCTTTACTC
The DNA here is from genome assembly GCF_041429995.1 of Eschscholzia californica. Classification (NCBI taxonomy): domain Eukaryota; kingdom Viridiplantae; phylum Streptophyta; class Magnoliopsida; order Ranunculales; family Papaveraceae; genus Eschscholzia; species Eschscholzia californica. The sequence continues at coordinate 24,847,742 of NW_028238461.1, forward strand.
CAAACCAACAGATATAGAATAAGAACCCCTGTTCACGCAACAAGTTTCTGTTTGCAACAAAATGTGTTGTTTCTTCTTCTGTTCTCAGAGGAAGCGTGAATGCTCTATCATACTCCTTATAGTATTATTGCCAAAGTAAACACCAAAAATTACCAAACTTTAAAGACTTAAAATAACCAGTTAAAGTTTAAAGAAGACTTTTAATCTGATTCAGTAAAATGAAGCAGGGGCGGGTCTATAGACGCCCTTTTTTTACTCTTCCCCATCTCCTTCACTCTTAGGGCAAATCCAATGTGGGACTCGGGCTCCCAATTTAGAGAGCCCCTGAATTTTGAAAGGCCCGGGATTTTGTCTCAATTCAACGTCAGGCTCTCAACAGAAGCTCCCAAATAATGTACGTGCGCGAAGTACGTGTGCAAAAGTTTGATTTTAGATTTCGACTATAAATAAAAATGTGATTCTATAAAATAAGATTACAAATTAGCTCAAACATTTTAAGAAAGATTAAAAAAAATTAAATTTAAGTTTTTGGATCCTCTAAAAAGAGGATCCGCCCCCATTTGTTACCCTTGGGAAACCCCCAACGGTAACAATTGGGGTTGGGAGCCCGAAGTCTGGGGCTTCCAGCCCCACTAGAAGCCCAGACCCGGGGCTCCCGGGTTGGGCGCCTTTGTATGGAGGCTGGGCTCTCAAAATTCAAATTTTGAGAGCCCAGCCTCCATACACTGGATTTGCCCTTAGCTTTACAGATTAGGGTAGTTCGAAGACACTCGGACTGGACCTAATCTGTGTTGGACTTAAAGTCTTAAATAATATAGGCTCTAGTCAGTCCAAGGGCCCTCCGATTGACCTAATCCGTGGGCCTCGAACTCCTCCGTTTGTGATCCACTGGGAATGCCAAGAGAAGGGTGGTGTAAGAGTAAAAGGACAAGAAGAGTTTAGAAGAAGTACCCTTGAAGGAGATACATTTTTAGGGAGAGAAAGTTAACCAAAACTTTAATCAAGTTGGTATTTTTTTTTACTTCACTTTTCTACATTGGTTGGTCTAAATGTAGAGAATGAAAGAGACATGTACTGTGTGTTAGCAGTGATAGCTGTATTTTCTTTGAAAATTACAGAAACACCTCATTACTCTGAAAAGGTTATAAATGAATATCCCTAGAGTACCATGTAGTCTGTACATGTGGATAGATAGCCCTGAAGAAAAATGTAGGTCTCATACTCCTCCTTGTCTCATTGTCTCCCCTGAGCATAAACATACATTCATCACATTGTGAACAGACTAAACAGTTTCTAAATACTTCTTGATAACGTATTTTACCATAGTAGCCTCATACATTCATCACTTACACCTCCTTTACATCATCTTCTTCATTAGCTCTAGGTAGGGGTGGGAATTTTGCCCATAAGCCCGAACCCGCCCACAGGCATCCGAGCCCAACGAGGACCATGGACGCCCGCGCCCGTCTCGGGCACAACCCGCCCAGCCCGCCAAATTTTGGTGGGCGGGCATGGGTTAAAACCTCTACTCGCGCACCCGCCCATGCCCGCACCCACTTAAGCTCACCCAATGATAACCAACCAAATAACATTAACTTTATGGGTTGATGAAGCCCAACCGTCCATGTTGCTAGGCTTAGTTGAGATGGTAAACAACATGTTTAAGGGCAATCACACGAACCCAATGCATTTCCAGTGGCCCAAGAGAATTCCTAGTTGAATACTGAAGTAGTCTTTGGCTTTGAGGGAACAAAGAGTGGGATAAGTTTGATTATATCTCATGATAATTCTTCATTAGTTTTCAATGTGAGATTAAATTCCTAAAAGGAACAATACAAATAATGTCTAGTTTTAATCTCACATTGTCTCTTTAGAATCAGGAAAGGTGTTTGGAGATTATATAAAAGGAGTGGAAAAAGTGAATTTTTTCAAGTCATGAGATTGCCCGCTACCCGCCCGCCCATACCCGAATTACCCGAGCTTCTTAATGGGCTTGGGCGGGTAATGGACAAGGCAAATTTCAAAATTACCCGCCCGATTAACCCGCTTACCCTAATAGCCATTGAAGTTTTGTGTCCGACCCGCCCAGCCCGATGCTTCAAGTGCCCATGGGCGTCCATACCCGCCCAATTCCCACGCCTAGCTCTAGGCTTCATTCTAACATGCCCCCTCAAATTTTGGGGCAAGAAGGCACGACAGCTAACTCATAAAGAGAAATTGACCTTTGAGAGCCCTTTGGTAAGTAAATCAGCAGGCGACTGGTAGGTGGTGTTAATATGTGGAAGTTGTATGGTATTCGAAGTCACTAAGTTCCTGACAAAATGATAATAGACCTTAATATGCTTTGTTATAGCATGAAAGACATGATTAAAGACAATACTCTGACCGCCCAAATTATCACGTTAGAGAGTGAAGCACCCAGATAATAATGAATTTCCCAATTCAAAAAATAAGTACGAAATCCATAACAATTCAGATGCAGCAACTGAAAGAGCTTTGTGTTCAACCTATGTGGAAGATCTTGCAACAGTAGAGTGCTTCTTAGAGCACCATGATATTAAGGAGCTACCCAAAAATACATTATAGTCACTGGTTGACCGATCTGTATCAGGGCAACATGCCCAATCTGAATTTAAATAGGCACACAGGCTAGTTATATCATCTGGGGATAGCAAAAGACCATCCGAAAAATAGTAGTGTATTTCCAACCTATGTATTATGTATTTTCTTTTTTTCCTTCTATTTTGTTGTGGTGTATAAGGACATGAACTTCTAAACAGATGCCATATTTATTTGAGAAGTCTTAAAGGACCCGCTTGGCCAATTCAGGAGCCCCATCGTTCTGAATTTTTTTTGTGGGTGGGGGACTCAATTTATACCTTGAAATAGCAGTGTATTTCAAACCTCTATAATATGTATTTTCTTCTTCTTAAATCCCTATTGAGGAAGAATTGTTGAACCTTTTGTGGAAAATAGACTTTTAATTATATTTATAGAGAAGCACACATTAAATAATATATTAAATCCTTTTTGCATTGTTCGAATGTGTATATGATTCTTTTAGATATATCCGATTAATATCTCAAATCTGAACGAATATATTAAATCCTTTTTGCATTGTTCGAATGTGTATATGATTCTTTTAGATATATCCGATTAACATCTCAAATCTGAACGAATGTCTTTATTTACTACTTGTACTAGTACCCCAAAAGATATCCACACACCAGTATATATTGTCATAAACACGAATCAGTAATTTATTACGACTATTGCATTGTTCGAATGTGTATATGATTCTTTTAGATATATCCGATTAACATCTCAAATCTGAACTAATGTCTTTATTTACTACTTGTACTAGTACCCCAAAAGATATCCACACACCAGTATACACGAATCAGTAATTTATTACGACTAGGCTAATTAAACAATGACCCACTACCCTTCCTTCAGTAATATTTCTGAATACACAAAACCCAATATTAAGTAAGCCATCAAAATATTGATCCAATCTTGTTCATTGTTATCTCAAATTGTCGAGTTATCATATACTAATGAGAGATCCTTGTCACCAACTTGCAAACATTGTTGGGTGGTGACTTAGCTGAGTGCGCAAAGAAAAAAGTTGTTTTTGTCTGAGCTTGGAAGTCAATAATTTCGGCAGTGAAGTGTTAAAGAAGAAAAGGTATTTGCAAAAAGCAAGCTTGTGTTAGCTCGTTTAGATGAATAAATTTGTTCACATGTCATAAATTTGATGTCCAAGCCCTAATCATATTGAATATTGTTAAATTCGTAGTCATCCAAACCATTCTCATGTGGGACTATACTCACACCCCCTCGTGTATACCTACCAACTTCACGACTTAAGCACGTCGGTACCTGCTAAGATTCGACCCATCAACGAGAAGGTTGGGTTTAAGTTTTAAATCTTACTTTGTTTCATGCTAAGCATCAATGGCAGAATGGTTACCATGGTTGCACCAACTCCCTTGGAGAAGCAATGGACTCCTCAAAGCTCTTACTGAGTTACAAAATGACTTCTGCAATCAAAGCCATTGAGACTGAAACATTCCTCAGACTGATGAAATTACTACTGAAAGTTCAAATAGTGATGAAACTTCATCAAGAATCAATTACAAACTCTGAAAAATGTAATCGGGGAGAATGGTAAATCATACAAGCAAGACACCCATGACTTCGACAATAGATTTCTTCTTGCTAAGTATAAGAACCTGGACGGGCTCGATATTTTACTGCTGCAAATCTCCAACGTAGAAATCATCGATCATGTCAAAAACCCTGGTACCATGCTGCGGCCTACAACACAAACACTTAGTAAAGCTTTGAACAATCTGGTTCAATTACTGAGGTGGTGTTTGGTTTTTTCACTAAAGCGATATTTTTTATAGTCTGAAATCTGAGTTAAACTTGGGTTGTTTTGCATCACTTTATAATTCTAATGGAGTTAGATATTTAAACAAGTCTTTGTACGCAATACTGTTCAGCTATAAAAACAAGTCTGATTTTACTAAAGAAGTAAATGCATATAAGAACTCAAATTATACTAGTAAATTACACATAAATTAAACTCAGATTCAGAATTAGACCTTCCAAAAAACAAACAGCACCTACATCAGAAATGAAATCTGACTCGAGATACGATTGGTTCAAATCGGATATCAGAATGTTTGTTTTTGCCTGACTCAATGATGTATGACTCGTCTGAATGGTGGACTCGGGCTTATGTAAGTTCACTTGAGCCAAGACTTAAAATAACTCTGAAGTAAGAGGTGTTGTCTGAAATAACTTGAAACGACTATTGTGCTCTTGAGTAGACAAATCAGATCCAAGCAATGAGAAAAAAAATACCACCTTATGCAAAAGACACCATTCAGTTACAATATCATGAGAACTTTATATTGCACCCATGTTTTCTGATACCTACATAGCTAGACCAGAATATAAAGCTAGTAGTCAAGCTAGAAGCCTAGAAGGTAGGTAGAACACATGATCTGAAAATGAAGTATTTTCTTGTATGCTTAAGACTTCAAATTTGCCTTGCAATAAAGCAAGATTTCATTGAAACGATCAATACCTACGGAAATCATTTTTAAAGGATGTAAATCAAAGATTGCCTACCCAAAAAATCCTTCAGTAGAGTCGCCCCCAGCATGTACAAGGATGGCATCACCTCCCGGGTGTTCCTCTACATATGGAGTAACATCGAACACCTACAAGGAAACCAAAAAAATAAAAGCAATAGTTATGTCATCTGACCCCACACATGAAGATAGGCAGAATTCAGATTTATACTGAATAGGAGAATTTCATTATACCTTGTCTTTGATGATAATCCAACAATCGGTCCTCTTGTTGTGCAAAGAGATTTCAGCTCTGGTGTATAGTTTGGATTCCTAGATGTTAGTCATGTACAAAAGAAAGGTCACAACATCAGATTTGGAAATCAAGAATTTCACGCTAAGTTTATAGGAGAGCCTCAGAAAAATTGTACGTTTACAATGCAAGTCATGTTAATGTTTGTGAAAATCGAAACACCATGAGAGAAAGTAACAAAGCTTTCTTGGATTACACCTGCCTTTCCACTTGACTTATAATGATTTGTGACCAAAGAAACAGACGGGGAACGGTATCTATTAAGACTTGGATTGGAAGCAAATAGAAGATAAAGGAATAAGTGGGTCAACATTTGCCCGGTAAGCCAATCACTCTTCCTTCTTAACTGTTTATGCAAGACAGCAACATTATACCTTACATTTTTTATGTGCCTTCTTTGGAAAATCTGGAATGATAAATGAGCAGCCATATTGCAAGGAGCTCTGATTAGTGAGCAAAAATCTAGGAATCAATTATATATCACATTGATTATTTTGTCTCAGAGACTTCTCTTAGGACCCATTTTAAGAAAATGAATTCATTAAGTCCAAATTCTTTAAAAATGAATAAACAGGCCTATATAAAAAGAATGCAAAAAGTATTCCTTTAAATAAATCACCTTCAACAAGAAAGTGAACAAGTTACTAACAATTAAGATAAATTAATTCGAAGGAAGAGCAGCTAATGCGAATCCCTTCTTTATTTACAAGATACAATAGTAACGAAGTGGACAGCTTCATGTATCATAAACCAAAACATCAAAGAATTGTATATGGGGGTAAAATCTAGAAAAAAAGCAGATCATTGTAACTGTATTTGGGCATTTATCCTTCATCAGCTGAAAAAATATCCTGATTTTGGTTATCAAATGAACAAAAATGACAATATATCCAACAAAAATGCATTTTGACGTGATGTGAAATCTATTCCATCTCGTATGTCCATAAAACCAATCAGTCCAGTAAAGGTGTGTCACATTTCCCGGGTCATTAACAACTCCATCAATTCTTCAGCATTATGAAAGAATCCTTGCTGCGCAGAAAGTTCTATAAACTCTAAAGCTATCAAGGACTCGGTCAAACTACTATTACTAGTCTAATAAACTCCTTCGAACCTATATTCTTCACTCGGGTAATTATAACTGTATAAAAATAGCAACTTTCTAAAAGGTAGAAGTTAGATTGTTTTTCCATACTCAAAAAGAGCCTAGGGGAATAAAACTGCTTAGAGTATCATTCAAAATCCATCTTTTCTCTCTTCTTATTTCGTTGTCTATTCTCATGGCTCGTTTTGTTCAAAGGTGCTCTAGGCCTACAACTTTCTGAGGTATTATAATTTTTAATTTTTTTTTACTGAAGTTCCTTCTTGTCCACGTCGTTGATATCTTTTTGGGTATTACTATTTATCTGAAACTACGAACATCTACTAGGAACCCAAATTTATGAATTCTCGCCCACATAGCCTTACTACTTCCATATCCAAAACCTTTTTCCATTTTTCCACTACATTTTACACCTAAACCATTCACAATTTTAACGACAGTAGAGCTAGACTAACCCCTCTACTTGACCCTTTTGGTTATCCTACAATTGCATTCACTATCTAGAGATTTCAAGATGTGCATCTCCATGAAATGTTGGTAATGAATGGTAAGGTAAGGTAAGAATAATTGTTTGTCAACATTAACAGACAAAGTAAAACAACCCACAAAATTAAATCAGACCACATTGTGATGCAAAATTGAAAAGATCAAGATTGTTAAAAAAAAAAAATTTACCTTAGTATTTGACTTAGCAACTTCAGCTTTACCTGTACCAAATTAGGTTAAAGTGAATCAAACATCTGGGTTGTACTAGATTACTGATCTAATTAATATACAGAAAGTATGAATAGTATTACCAGGTTTACGAGTTCTTGAGATCAAAAGAAAAGCTCCCAATAAGACACCCAAAAACAATGTTGCTATGATTATCATCATCTCTTAAAAATGGAGCTCTTTGATCTGAGTACTATCTTCCTTCAGCAAATTCAAAAAGTAATGAGCATTTTGAGGTTCTATGAAACTTAAACGTTAAGTGGAGAAGAAAGTTTACCTAAAGAACATAGATCGAAATGTTAGGGGTCTAACAAATCTGTGGTTTAGAAGAAAATGCCTTGAATTTTCGATCGGAGTGAAAGAATTAAGGTGGAATACAAGAAGAAACCCTAATAGTGCCTCCTCAATTAGGAATAAGGGGGATATATAGTAAAGAGCATCTCCAAAGCAAAACTCAAAAAAGAGAAGTCCTCTCCATCAGTTTCAATCGAGTTTGTCTTATCTATGCTGGAAAATATAGATCCATCAACTTTTGTATGTATTAGTGCTACGGGTCCAGCTAAAGCTACTTGATGAAATTGTTAGGTCCATGTTTCGGGGAAATAAAGATATTTTTCGGAGAAGACGGTTTTGGGTGGAAACAAATGTTTTTTATTTCCTCCAAATAATACCCACTTCTTATGTTTTGATTTTCTTCTTCCACCATCTTCCTTGTCACCAACATCAACTCCGACGGTCATTATTTTCGGCGACAACAACTCCGGTCATCTATCTCCCTCTCTCTCTTCATCCCTCTCTTTTATCTTCTCTCTCTTTGTTATCTCTCTCTCTCTATTTTCTCTCTCTTTCCTTTTTTTTTCATAGTACCGGCAAAGGGGAGTCTGTTCGCCGGAACCCTCGTCTGGTAGAACCAGTCGAAGCTCGTCTGGATCTAGACTCCAGATCCAGACAAAGGATACCCGGCGAAGGGACCATTCCCTTCGTCGGAACTTAGAGAGAGAGATACAGAGATGAGGGAGAGAAGAATGAGAGACTGAGAAGAGAGAGAGAGAAAGACTGAGAAGAGAGAGTGAAGAGAGAGAGAGACTGAGAAGAGAGAGATAGAGAGAGGAGAGAGACAGAGTCGGCCAGCAGTGGTCGGAGAGAGAGGGTCGCCCGGAGAAGAGAGATAAGGTGCGTTTGGTTTGAGGTTTTTTTGTTTTCAACCGTCTCTCCCGGAAACTTTTCTACTTTCCCAAACCGGTGGCCAATTGTTATTGGCATCGAGTGACGATTCACACCGGTACAAATTGGAAGAGGCGCCCAAGGGCCCTCCCCCCTTTGACCATCATTTTTTCTCCTTCTTCTTCTTTGTGTATTTCTATCATCATAAATACACGAATAGTTGGAGATAGATAGAATTTTGTTTTGGAGAGAGAGAAAGAGAGTAAAATCATCATGGAAAGAACTTTGATTCCAAACTCTCATTCTCTTCTCGAAATCTAAGATTTCAAAACCACCATTAAAATACCATGAGACTCATCGCGGACTCGCTAGTCTGATGTCTTGCTTTGGCTCTTGGATTGGTCAATTCGTGTGTTTTATGTTGGAAATTAAAAGTGTTTAATTTCCGAATAATAAAGGAAACTATAACTTGCACAAACAAAGAAGAATGAAGAAGATATTTAACTGAATTGAATTACTTGACTTGATTTGATTAAATTAACTACAAAGACTGGTCTATTTATAGATCCAAATTCTACCCACTAACTATGACCACTATTGACATGGTCCCACTAACTCATCCATTAATCCCACTAACTAGTACATTAACTCTACTAAAATTAACTCTCTACTCTCTTAACTAATAAAATTAATCTACTCAATAAAGTTGAGTTTAAATAAATTTAACACCCTCCCTTAAACTCAAACGGCACAACGTCCATCATAATTTTGAACTTGAAAGGTTAATGGACTTTCAATGGCTTAATAAAATATTAGCCATTTGTTCTTTAATTTTGAACTTCATATCAATCTGATTTTTTATCGTACTCTTTTCACAACTAATTTGTCTACTAGACCATCATCTAGTTTGTACTTGGTTTTGAAAAACCATTTCAACCCAAATGTCTTCTTTTCTGCAGAAAGAGAATTTAACTCCCCAGTATCACTTTTTTCAATTGAATGAATTTCATCATAGCTGAAATCCACCCCACATTTTCTACTGCTTCTTCAAAAGTGATAGGATCACAATCTACAAAAAATGCAAAACTTGCAAAATCTTCGTCAGAATCATCATTATCATTGCTTAAAACGCATCAACCCCTAACGACATAACTTGAATACAAGTTTAATTGACACATAATTCTGGATTTGAATTATTATGAATATTCAGAGAAATAGGTGTAATCTCAATTACTTGAGATTCTGAGGCTACTGTCTCATTATCAATATCAATTTTTATTTGATGACCTTCTTTAACAGAATAGTCTCAAACTCCATCTTCATCAGTTTCTACCGAATAATTATCTAAATCTTCATCCGAACCTTCATCTGAATCTTCATTCATTTTGCAAGCTAATAAAAGAGTTTCTCCCTCTTTTACATCATCTTCAGCAAAGTTAGCATACTCTAAATATTTCTTGAAAACTCTACACTCTGACTTATAATGACGTAATTTTTTGCAACGAAAACATCTAACTTTAGATTTGTCATACCTTTTATTTTTTTTGGGTTCTTTACCATGGCTTTCTTCACCTTTGTCGGCAGGTGTTTCACCACTAGAACCACCTTTTCCAAAAAAAGTCACTTTGCTTTGAAAAACTTGTTCTATAGGCCCTGCAGCAGCTCTCTGGTTCATCCAATGTTTATGAGACCATAATGAACTCATCAAACCTTCAACTGACATAGTTGAGAGGCCATTTCCTTCCTCAATTGCAGCGACAACATAGTCAAAACGACCTGTCAATGATCTCATGATTTTTTTAATAACACGTAGATCAGTTAACTGTCCACCATTAACCCGCAATTGATTAACAATAGATTGAACTCTAGAAAAATAATCAGAAATATTTTCAGAGTTATTATATTCGGAGATTCAAATTCACCTCGTAAAGTCTGCAACCTTACATTTTTTACCTTCTCATCGCGCTTGTAGGATCTTTGCAACAAATCCCACACTTCTTTAGCTGTTTCAGTTCTTGAGATTTTCTCGAAGACAATCTCATCAACAGTTTGATAGAGAAAGAACAATGCCTTCTTATCCTACTTATATTCTCTCTCAAACTATCTTTTTAGATCTGAGAGAGAGCTTCACTAGCTACCAGATCAACTGGTTCTTCATACCCAAATTCGACAACCTCTCAAATTTCCTGGAAGCCAAATAATGCTTTCATTTGGATACACCATTAATTAAAAAAATTCTCAATAAATCGCGAAAGTTGAGGTTGGATTGACCCGTTCATTTTGCAATTCAGTTAGTAATCACAAAATATTCCTAGCTCGGATACCAAATGTTAGAAATTAAAAGTGTTTAATTTTCGAATGATAAAGGAAACTATAACTTGCACAAACAAAGAAGAATGAAGAAGATATTTAACTGAATTGAATTACTTGACTTGATTTGATTAAATTAACTACAAAGACTGGTCTATTTATAGAACCAAATTCTACCCACTAACTATGACCACTACTTACATGATCCCACTAACTCATCCATTAATCCCTCTAACTAGTACATTAACTCCACCAAAATTAACTCTCTAATTACTTAACTAATAAAATTAATCTACTCAATAAAATTGAGTTTAAATAAATTTAACATTTTATACCCGAGTGCCAATAGGTATTTGGGTCAAATGAGATTGACTATGGTCAATCTCTTCTCCCGGCAAATAACAATTTGGTCAGGGCCTTTAGCCAGACCTCAATGCTTTTTTTTTTTTTTTTTTTTTTTGTTGAGGTGCCAGACCTCAATGCTAATCTCTAAAGTTGTTTTGTTTATTTACGTGGCATTATAATTTTTATAACGATATATATAGTTACTTTTTTAAACGAGAATTTGACCAAAACTCCCTAAGAAATTATGACTTTGCTTAATAAAGATTCATCGAACTTTTCTAGGCTCCACCTTCCTATGGCAATTACGTAATTTTTTATTTCAGTGAAAGACCAACTTAACCCTGGTCTAAGAAATTAAATTTTATTAAACAAAAATCAAGAAATGACACTTTTTCTCTCTCTAAACCCACGATTCCCTCTTTCTCTCACTGAAACCACCGACAATTCAATCATTTTCTCTCTTACGATTTTAATCCTTTCTCTCATGTAAGATCAGTAACATTAGATGGTTTAGCATTTTCTTCTTTTGATTTTACCATTTTGATTTTAGCTAAGGTTTATCATAACTTCCTGATTTATTAGAAATTGGGTTTCTTGTTCTTAGTTTGTTCATTAGTTACTGTTAATGTGGATGTTTTGCTCATTAACTACGGTTAATGTGAATGTTTTGTTCATAGATGATTTTCAGTAACAATTTCTGACCTAAATACAACATTTTAGCTATTGTTCGTAGATTTTTTTTCTATTCAACATCAATGTTTAGTGGCTTAGTACTCCGAATGCGCATGAGAGAAACTTCAAAAGAACCAATAGAGCGGTGGACCGGAAAGAACTCTGTCACCTGAGAGAAGAAGTTGTCTTTCGATTAAGGTGACAATGCGATTAAGTAATGAGAAAGGAAAACAAGATGAAAATCATTTAGTCTCTTTAGGGATCATAGCACTTAGCTAGATACAATTGAATCGAATGTGACAAGGACGATTTTCGAACAATTTCTGGGAAGTCACTTTCCGATATTACCAAGACCGGGTAGAACAATGACGCAAATATGTCATCCCTTTCTTTTTTTCTTTTTTCCTTTAAGAACCATTTCCTCTCTTTTATACATTGGCAAAGACTCCAGATCTGATAAAATATAAAGAACTGTAGATTTGGAATTATTGTAAGATGATATCAGAAAACCTGACAAAAGAGTTGTTTAAGGAGCTACTACTATGGAAATATGTCATCTTTAGGGGATTATTTTGGGGAGTTGGTTATCTATACGGGGCCGCAAAAAATATGATACCTCAGTCAAAATTTGAAATTTCATCGGACTCGTCAAATAGAGAACAACTTCATCACAGTTAAAGATGATTTATGTCCCCTACAGCGTAGAATAATTAGTATGTAAATTGCTTCAAGATGATCGATCCCGGAGTAAAAGAGACACAAATACAGCAATATTTTAAAGACCTAGAAAGTGATAACTTAAAAAGAACAAAGAGACTAACATCACGAAAAAATAATAACAGAAAGATAAACAGAATGAGGCGATAACGAAAAGACGATTACCTCAGCATCATATAATATATAATGACTCCACTTACAGATTTCCGATTATAAAAAGAACACTGGAATAATGTATTGTCATTCTTTTATCGTATGAAAGTTGACTATGGAGTTAACTCCTTTATTGAGTGAATACAAATTACACAATTTTGCAATATGGCAGGTGAACGTATATATAAATCTTGCATGTCTCTGCCTCTCCACGTCCTCTGTCACTGAGAGATCATTAGCGGTGTTACCTAGTGATCTGGGCCGTTTCCCTCTCGACGAAGCTTAGCCACCCATCTTCTGACTAGACCACTTTGACTCCTGTTATAATACTCGAAAGAAAGGAGACAGAAGAAGAGAGAGAATGTACCTTATATTACTTGCACAGGGAAGCCAATATACGGCGAGGGGGGTTGAATGGTCTTCGAGAATGTAGAACGGCCCAGTTATCAATAAGTAGCACATCTCCTTTCTGCCAAGGAATGGCAACACATTCCTCTTCCAATACTTTCAAGCACTCGTAGATGACATCGGCTGGCAATGGTGTACCATCGCCAAATGTGACTGCTTTCACTGGATCATTTCGAGCATCCTTCCACCCTGTATAAGCAGCTACCATGCTATTAAACCAGATCTTTCGTCCCCTCGTCTTGTCATATTTAATAGCGGGAATTGGACCCATGATTGTTTTCACTCCATCCTTCGTCCATTCCAACTTCATTCCCAATCGAGCAGCTCTGTACAGAATCCAGCAAGAAAGTCAATGACAAGAATAAACATCATACAGTAACACATTGTTGGGAATAAAAATAGATCAATGGAGTAAAGAGAGAGCTGTGTCATGGTGAGAACCACTGATTTGCAAGCGATTTCAGCTCAACCGGGGTGCAAATTGATTTTTCGGTCACTCTTCAAAGATTTAACACAGAAATGGAGTTCGAAAGAAAACGTAATGCTCAGGAGTAGGATTTCATATTGTGACAATGTCTCTCTATTAATAGTTCGTATTTACAGACCCGGAATTGTTAACCACTAGGAAAGGAGAAGTGGGGCGGTGATTTTAGCGGATAAACACACCAAAATAAAATAAACCTGGTAGTAAAGGGAGTTTTATTTTATTTTCAATTCCCAAGCCCCAAGCCTGGGTTGGGCACATGCGCGTGTCTGTGTTGGACACACTCCACTTACTCTGCAAGGGACTTCACAATATATCGGAAGCCAAGTAATTATTAAGTCTCCCTCCTTTTGATGCTTTACCAATGCGGAAATATAAGATTCGGCTTTTGAAGTCATTTCCTTAACAATCTCCCACAGATGGCTAACAAAGAGCACTAATTCCTAAGCAAATGTGGGTAGAGTGTCCATATCTTTCAATTTGAATTTCCACGTAGTCAAGTGAGGAAACTAAACAAAACACATCAAGTGAATTGCTCTTGAACTTGATTATTTCAAGCTGAGACCCCAACAACATATCCCATACCCGTTGGTTTAGCAAATTGCGCGATACAACAGTGACTTACACGCCATTAGTGCTCTAAAAAGAAAACCCACGTCTTCTATAACAAGCGGCCCGCACCTTCTCACACACGTAGGTGAATTTCTCGGGTCTCTCTCACTATAGACCAACCCCCACATGGGTCTTGAAATCATTAAGAGCCTTAGAGGTTCAACCTCAATAAAGGTCATCGAATGCATCATGCCCGTCTCACTAGGACCACCATAGTGGGCTAGGGATTCATTAAGAGCCCGTATGCTCAACCTCTCATTTTTAGATGTTGAGTCCATCAAGTTCGTCTCAATTGGACCACCTCATAGAGCTATGAACTCATACAGAGCAAAAGCTCAACCTCATGTATTGCACTACCGCACACCATGGAGATTGAACGGTGGGCATCCGGAGGGCTCATACGGCTTTGTCTTACAACGAATAGATATCCACCATATTACCTCAACAATTGGGTTTTAGCCCCATCCCCCTCGACGTTTCCAAAATTAATTTCTTGGATAAGCCCTTCGTAAGTTGATATGCTAGATTGCTTTCAGATCCCACATATTCTAAGGCTGTCAAACCATTCTTCAACATGTGTTTCACCGCACGATGTCTCATATGAATGGGTCACCTCTTTCCATTGTGCACATTGTTCTTTCTATCACAATAGCCGCCTATAAATCACGATGAAGGGAAATTTGTGTCACTTCCCTGCCCCCACTGAGGTACGTCTGGGAAAAGACTCATCATCCACTCAACCTCTTGCCTTGCCAACTCAAGAGCGATGTATTCAGATTCCATGTTGAAGCGTGTTATGCAAGTCTGTATTGAAGACTTCCAAAAGACGACTCCTCCACCCAGAATAGAAACATAACCACTGGTAGAGCTAACTTCATCGTTATCAGAACCCCAATTGGCATCACGGTATCCTTCTAAGTTCTAACATGGAGGAAATCTACCATAATGCGAACTCAAATAAATAGTACCTCTAAGATACTTGAGCAAATTAATGAAGTTCATTCCAGTGTTCCTTACTAGGGTTACAAGTATAATGTCCGAGTCTGCTAACTGCATATGCTATATCAGATCGAGTGTAGTTCATTAAAAATATCACACTTCCTATGACTTTAGCATAATCGCTTGTGAAATACTAACATTTTTATTCTTCTTAAGAGTTAAGATGTATGCTAAGATCACAGGTAGTTCTCACAGGCGTCACATCATAAGAGTTAAACTTCTTTATCATTTGTTCAACGTGCTGGTTTTCCAATATGGGACTATAAAACCTAGCTCTGAAACCCATTTTCCTAGCACACATAAACTGAGGAACTAAGTAGTTAGTTTCGTGACTAGGTCCTGGGTCAGTTGGGATTGAGCTTAAGTCTAAGCCCAGATAAGCCTTTCATGAGAAAGGAAATTTGAGACTAGGCTGTGGCTTGGGTGGGATCGGGCATGAGCCCGAGCCTAGCTGAGACTTCCGCGAGTACTATCCAAGTTACTCCGGCGCCATACTATAAAGCTGTGAAGAGCTTGATAATGGAATCCTTCCCAACTTAAAGAACCACATTGCTCTTGACCTAAAGATTGTAAACTCAAAACCACCTATTCACAACAAAACTATTCAATAAAAAACTATAAAACATGGAAGACACGTTAAGAATATGTAATATCAAACTCAAAAAATGAGATACAAAACCTTTCTTCAGCTGTGCTTTTATCTTTAGTTAAGAATGTCGACTGCCATCCCCGGCCAATAGGAGATGACGGGTCATCTCCAGCCCCTAATATTCTCGTATAAATCAAACCATGCTGCTCTAGCTTCTCAACGAGCTCTGGAAATCTCTCTTTCATCTTTTCATAGATGACATGGCTAAGAACTATAGGAGTCTCTCCTCCACTTCCTGGCTCTTCCTCACAAAAGAAAAACAATTTCGCTGGGAACTCTGGAACCTATTAAAACTTGTTAAGTGAATTACCGAAACCCAAATTGTATTTCACTAAGTAAATAACAGACCCAATTCAAACTTCCCTAAACTCATAAAAATTCATAAACTCAATAAATGATTTTTCACTCTATGAGTTAATCATGATATTACATACTTGGAATTTTAACTTACTAATGAGTAATGCATCTATGGCATCTTCAAGTGAAAAGATCTCACTCTAACTTGTGCTATTACACTTCAACTAAGTAGCAATTCTAATTCTTCAATCATGAAAAACTAAAACTAAAATTAATTACTTTCTACAACTAATATCAAGTAATCAGTCTGAATTTCACAAAATCAAACAGAACCCATGTTTTGTATAGCCAATTATTTTAGTTTGTTGAAATGGTCTTAGAACACAACGCCATAAGTGTACAACCGCCATAAGTGTACTTCGTTTAGTGTCAAGACAGAAGGTAGTTTACTTTCTAGCTTGATTGCATTTAGATTTGAGTTACCATTTCACTAAAGATTTATCGCTCTATCCTATGAGCCAATTGCAACAGCTGTACATGGTGTCTAATTATCCTAGGGAAATAAGGGCCGTCGCCTCAATTAAATAAGTCATTTTCTTTCTCTAATCTTCCAATTTTTATTTTAGTTTTAGTTTCTGCTACTTAATTAGAAGGGTCTTTTTGAGTTTACTTGTTTACTCCCACTTACTACTTTTGTTAAGAACACACTAAAGCAATGTTTGACGTTCCGAGAAATATGTAACTGCCAAGATAATATTCGGGTAGTGTGCTTTTAGTTACTGTATGCCTTACTTTAATCTTGGATTCAGTCAAGAATATGAATCTTAAAGTCTTATTTTATCCGTAGATTATTTAATTATTTTTCCAATTCTTTTATTGACCCTAGAATTTGCAAAAAACAGTAAGTTCATTCGGAAAAATTCAATCACTAGTTATTGGGGGAGGGGTAAAGTTAATAAAACCTAATTAGAAATCACTTGATTTAACCTTTTGAATGAAAAGACACAGAAGATATGTCTCCTCTTTCAAATCTTAAATCAGTAACGAAATTCGACTATGAATCTTCTATTCTGGATAACAAACGTTACTAGCTAGAAACACAAAGTCAGGACTAGTACTCTGGTAACTCGGCTTAGTGACTCAACAAGATTAACTGATCTATTGTTGAATCCGCACACGAAAAACACAAACATCATGATAAATGTCGGAACTTCCTTTTTGTCTTCTTGGCTTCTGGACTTGGCTTTCTATCGATGTTTCAAACTTTCAATACATTTGATCAAACATGATTACCACCATCAAGCGCCAGAGAGTTTGTTATAGAGAGAGAAGAGGTCGCAGTTAGAAGTTTAGAAAGCGAAATACTAACAGAATAATCTATTAGTTACAACTTGGACTAAAAAATGAAGATATTTGATGAAAGATTGTAGCCAATGGTATTCTTATGTCATTAATACAGCTACTACCGACGGCATACGACAATACAATTGGGAATAGTCAAGATTCGTGACAGCATGCCAAAGGAATTTTTGGTAAAATGCGTAGCCTAATAAAATTTGCCAGCAGTAGATAAAATTTTCATCATTCCTACTACGAAATTCTTCTTCGCGCAAATGTTTTCACCCAAAAAATTGGTGCAAGACTATTTCCGTCAGCAGGTCAAATGCCGTCGCTAGCCTTTTTGAAGGCAGACAACCACAGTTGGAATATTGATAGGTTTTATAGTTAATGTTATGCAAAGGTCAGCTATAAATCTGAGAAATAACCTCATCCCACATTGTATTTACAATTATAACCTCATACATTCAGTAAGATTTTGATAAGAAATAAGTATAAGGAAACCTCTCCAAAACAAATTTTTGTATATCTGCACCTCTTTTATTCACACCCTAAAAGGAGCTACAACAGAAAAGAATAGTAGTTAAATGCATCGTATGGAGGAGTCAGATGACGATACCTGGTCAATGAATATCACGAACGCCAAAAAAGAATTGGATCGTTACTATACAAGGAGTGATCTTGAATTTCCAGATTAGCGACGTGCCAATTAATTAGTCGAGCCTGAACAAATTTAAATACTAGTAGTCCTGTTGGAAACATCCACCATCCACTTTCATCCCTGCACTCAGAAGAAACCATCCAACAATGAAATCAACTCTGAAATGATGCTATTATGAATTCAATCACAAAGAACGAATTTCTTTCTCACATGTTAAAATTCCATGGCTGAAAGCTTGGATGACTACTACTCGACGAAGAATGGGTTCTGTAATGAATATATCCACAGATGAAAGCCACCATCTGAGTTGAAAGAGAAGATACACATGACAAGAAAATAAGAACGAAGTCAATTATCGAACTTAAGCCATAAAAATTCAATGAAGGCATGTTAATTTAAATGATTATGAAGAACGGTGAACTTACAACGTTAATCAAGGAAGTAACATTCCACAAAGCATATACACGTGCATGACCTGCTGGACGTCTTGGTCCGTGGCTAAATAGCGCGTTGATTCCAGCAGGGAATGGAGATAGAATGCCAAGAGGAAGTACAGATAAAACTAGAAACAAGTCTAGCAGTGAAATAGAATATAGCTGGAGCAAAGTCAGCAACACTAAGCTAAAATCTCCTAAAAGTAGTATTGATATGAGCAAACCAACAAGATCCTGCAACAATGAGATAACCCCAAAGAGCTTCAAATTAAATACAAAAGATCGAATTGTGGGTAAATTTTATCAAGATTTACAATCGGTTCATGAACTATTGCAAGTTAGCTGCTGTTGGAGAGGACACAATGGCTCCACTACGGCAGTAAAAGATTATTATATTATTGCTGCCACATCTCGCTGTTTACTGCCTTTTTGAGTGACAACAGTAAATTTTGATTTTTGGTCCATCAAATAAGTTTAATATACTAGTATATATCATTAATCTGTTGATTTAATTGACTAATTTAAGATGTACCGTGTATATTGCTGTATTAGATTGAAACATTCTTATAATATGGAAAAAGATACAACCCTATATATTTAAACAATGAGGGCGTCAAACTTGACTCCAACCACCCAATTGATTTTAGACTCCCCTGTCCGCATTCCACCCCTAACAACAATGTAAATTAGGCAACAGAAATACCTGATGGCGAACAGGTTTGGCATTCTGAAGCATAAATGAGATTGGAAGACATATCTTTCTTATCTTCAAGCATCCTTAGATTATAAGCATCTAAAATCCCTCCACATATCCTTTCACGCATCAAAATATTTTTGTTGCTTCTTAAATGGCTTGGTGTGTTATCTTTTTGATTACGATGTGAACTACAAGCAGCATAGAAGAACAATTTAGCAATATTATACATTTTCTTTTTTTTTACATGAACAATTAAGCTATGTTACACATGAAGCGCCCAGAAGCAAAGCTTGTATTGGATGATTATCAACATAAAATTAAAATGATTACCCCAGTTGCTGGTCGGTTCTTGTGGTTCCAGATGCACCGTCAACAGATGTAGTAGGATCGGGTCCCTCTTCAAGAGCAAAAACTGCAAGTCCGTACTGGCAATAACCACAAGCTGTAGCTTGAAACCAGGCAAGATCAACATGCAATCCTCGGATGCTTAAAGCAGGATTTGCGTGGGTTTCAAGCCAGTTGAGGACTGGCAGAAAAGACTGCTTCAGGTTTCCACGGCGAACTAAACGCAACTGTGCGTTTATTCCAGCTACTAGACGATACCAGATTGTTGGTGGGACAGCCTTCAGATTAGTAAAGAAATAAGATTTTTCAAATTGCTGCTAGTATCATGAGATGATAGAAGTAACATAAGACGATGTTGGTTTAATATGAGACTACGACTAAAAGAGATCAATAATAACCTGACTCATAAGACTAGTGAGAACATTATCGCTATGAAGTGAGAAAGGAGTCATGTAACTTCCATTTCCTCCAAAAACTAAACACATCGGAAATCTTTGATGGAGACGAGGAGGAAGATCTGATCTCTTTTCATCTCCCCCGAGAAAAAAATCGACATATGCTAGCATTAAATCAGAAGTAGCAGCCAGCTGCATAAACCCATATTATCATGATATCAGCTAGTGTATTTTCAAGGATAATAACAAGATAAACCCTGAATTAGGTAAAAGAAAAACATAATTGACAGATTAAGTATCAGAAGTTCAGACCATAAGTAAAAAAGAAAAGATAAACTGATAGTGCCAACATTTTCTTCTTCTCTCATTAACAACTATTCTTCTTGTATCAAAACAAATCATCTACTTATTAAATAACATAAATGTCACGAAGTATCTTACCCAAGAACTAATGAACAATATATGATGTCTGGGTTCTAAACATATTATTACCATCCTTATGTTTACAGTTATGGTGCATTCACTTTTATCATGGATAAAAGGTAGCAAATGCTTTTGCTCTTAAACGGTACAACTTGCATCGGAATATCAAAGATGAAAAAAAATACTTGTTACCCCTAAAATATAAAATTTGTGCCAAATTATTGTGCTGGTTCCACCTACTGTGCATCTAGAGAATCAAAAGGCAGCTTGAATTTCATAATGATCGGTACTTATTACTTATTGATTCTGAAAAATAAAATCCTATACAATTAATTCAATAAAACAACAACTATAGTGTTCGTACCAAATTTGCAACTAAATAATGCATATTCTTGGAAATAAATAGCATACTTCTAATAGAAACAAGAAATATGTGAACCTTAAGTCCTTCGTAGAGAGCACGTGAGCGACAGGATCGCAAGCAAGAGTGATCATATTCTGATCGAACAAATTCACGCAATAGTTGGAATTTCTTTCTGTGGCACCATTCTTGCCATGACCATGCTAATGGATATGCAAGAATAGAAAGGATACCATGGACAGATCCTTCCCACCACTGATAAGCAGCCAAAGCATTAATCTCGTCAACAAATCTGTTGTATGCATCCTCATATCTGTTATGCAAATGAAGAAAAGGAAATTTTAATTTTCCTCGTGACGTAATTATCATCAGATATTCTAACATATCTATGTTGCAAGATAAAGAGAATGAAAATAACAGTAACGGGATGATATGTCAATTACACAATATCTTTTATCTGTTCAGGGGGAGAGTGGGGAAGATGCCATGGTTCGCTGAAAGTATTAGGCCCCATAAAGTAAATCCTATGCACGTGACTCTGCGATTCTTCAGCTCTATTGGTCTCCAGAACCTGTAAAAATGAACAGACATCTTTCACTAAGAATATTAAATATAGAAACGAGAACCGAAATGCCAACAGTAAGATGGTAACCTCATTCAGGGATTCAAGGAAAGGGAAGGAGTGGTCTATCTGAGAGCCATGCTGGGTTGGGGCTGGTCCTGGTAATTCATCAGCACCAACAAATTTCAACCGTGCCACACTAAGAACTAGTGCTAACAGGATGAGGAGACCTGAGAGAAGGAGACCAAATAGCCATGGCCCACCAAAAGTATGTACCAATTCTTCAACAGATGTATAACAGTGCGGCATATGGTATCTGTCAGAAACACATTTGTAAGGACAAGGAGTTTCAGCAACACCACCTGTTAGATAGGAGAAAGCTCAGGTATAATTTCATAAGTCCAATGATAAAAGAATAAAATGAAAGGATCAATTTCGATTGAGTAGACGGAGAAGCAGATAAATACTAGCACCACTTAGTAAATGCTTACTAGTTTTTAACTCTTGTAGAGTCAAACACAATCTGTTGCAGCTGAGATACCTCGAATATCTCTGTACACGGCACGACGTGGAAGATCATAAGGTGGGCATTGTTGACAAAGGCTTACATCTGATCCAGTGACATTCTTAAAGGTGCCAGTAGGGCATGCCTGCAATAATGCAATCCACCACCTATATTAGAATATAGGTCTTGCCATGAAGCAGTATTCAGAAAAGAGTAAAGGAAAAAAAATCAAAATTAAAATTTTAGAAGGAATTACAAAAATGAGAGAGAGAGAGAAGATCGTGTGCGTAAAATGCTTTACGCAAAAAGTGCACAATGTACTGAGCTGATAATATGATTAGTGCATAGCAATTAGCAACCTCACAAAAGGTCCCATATAGTCCTTTCGGGCAAGCCTTTCCAGTAATAGTTCCATTTTCCCCATGAGCGCCACTATCTTTACCTGATCCTCCCCTGTCACATGAACAATACCTCAAATTCCAAATTATAGTTAAACACCAGCAATCTCATGCAGAATCGTCACAGTCCTAAAACAAAAATTGAAAGACAACCCATTCACGGGTCACTTCACAAGGCATTATAAGAAAATGTCTGGCTATTACCAATTAAGAAATCACAAAACCATGAAACTTTAAGAGAAACAATAAGTAGACAAAAGTACAAAACCAGTATACAAGTGGAAGATTGGAACAGCGGTATGTTCAAGAAGATCCCTTACCTAGTTTGTATAGTCCCACTAACCATTGCTAGCGGCTGGTATTCATCTCCAGAAGGAATGTCAGACCAATGAAAATGAATCCTTCCCCCATCTCCACCACCACCACTGTTATGACTACCATGCCCTCCAGCACTGGATACAACAGCAGCATCATTGAGTGTGAGTGCATGCAAAAACAATAGAATAGTTCCGCCAGAACCACCCCCAACACCTCCATTTGAGCTATCAACGATCCCATAATCTTGATTTCTGTCATTTTGACCAAAGTGTTCACCATCCGCTCTGACTGAACCATACAGTGACAAATTTGAAAGTGGATGCCATAATGAACCCATAACTGTTCAAGAGAAGGCAAGACTGAATTATTTTAAGTTACAAAAGGAAACAAGGTCAACTATCTTACGCTCATAAGCGAAGGAATAAGAAACCACAAAATGTTGTTGAACAGCAAGAGCGAGAAAATTTCAGACACAGTGTATCCCAACAACAATAAGTGTGTCAATTTACTTGCATCAGAATTTTAGATCACACGAGAACTATCATGCCAATGGATAGTGGCATCATTAACTTTTACTTGACAATCCACTGGACTCGAGAGGGTGGGCAGATCTTTCGAGGAAACTGGATAGGTCGATTATCTGTCCAGATTATTTGTATGTATTTATCAGTTTATCTAATTCTTCTTCTTCTTCTCGTTTCCTCCAATAATTAAGGCGTTTATGTGTATGTCTGTGTGTGTAGATGTGCGTGTGGGTAGTTGGGTACATATATATGGTGTGTCCACATAGAGGCTGGAGAAGATCCAAGGACTGATTTTTATTTGGGAAGGTGATGTCTTCGTAATGTAGATCATCCTCACTTATGGCTTCTAACACTGCAGACATTGGATTCCATTTAATTATTAGTTCTCACGCCATCTTTTGATGGTGTAATGAATTTGAGTAATAATGTAATATGATATGAGAATTATATGAAATCCTTGGTCGTATTTCAGGCCAATACAGTTTTCATACAGACTAATAGACATAACATTCTAAATAGTGATGATCTTGGACAGAGAAGAGGGAGAAACTACTTTTCAAATAAAAAATATGAAACCATGCTTCATTCTTGTGAGTTAACGTCTCAGGAATAAACACGTGCATATGCTTACCAATGATACCACCACCACTGGTAGAACTATTCAAGCCGTCATTTCCACTTCCACTACCAAGCTCACATGGCAAATGAGCATTTCCATAAGTAACGCCCCCTTTTGCAAAACTGCCATCAAAATATCCATCACCACCTTTGCCACCATGCCCACCACCACCACCGACCCCAGTGTCTAACACATTTCCGCGACCCACGCCACCAGTGCAACCTGCAAAACACTCAGATTAACTTAATTCATTCAATTAACATACTTATCAGAGACGGAGAAACATATTTTTGTTCAACAAGTTACAAGATATAGTGCTTCATGCAGTAAAATCCATATTAAAAGAAAGATTATGTGGCATGCATGTAGTTACCACCAGATGATCACAAAACA
This sequence comes from Eschscholzia californica, assembly GCF_041429995.1. Lineage (NCBI taxonomy): Eukaryota > Viridiplantae > Streptophyta > Magnoliopsida > Ranunculales > Papaveraceae > Eschscholzia > Eschscholzia californica. The sequence continues at coordinate 24,871,738 of NW_028238461.1, forward strand.
TCCACAAAATGTGTTACGTTAAGTTTAGTTACACAGATTTAAGCCACCCAATGTAATGGATTGATGGAACTAAATTATCTGAGTAACAACGTGTTCAACATGCAAGCAACTACAACATGGATATTCCCTCATTGGTTGCAAATTGTGAGGCATTGAAAAAAACGAATTGTAGGTACTCATAATAGCAAAAACTAGAAGACAAACCATACCCAGTCCAGAAGCACTTATTTCTCCTGAAGGCAGGACAACTACAGTTTTCACCCAGTGGAAATGAATAACACTTCCTTTTATGAGGCCTTCAATAACCACATCTTCAACTCGGCAGATCTGCAATAAAATAAGTGAAGCTTTCAAAAATATCATAACAACACATGTATCAAAAAGATTTAACAAAGAAATCATATTAGAGATTATCTCAAGTGAGATAAAAGAAGCTGAAAGTTACTAGAACAAATATGCGTTAAAAGTGGTGTATTAACTATAAGGAAAGCAGAGTAGAAATGAAAACACCATAGGGAAATAAGGTTAGATATATCCACTTCCCAATAATTTACTAACACATAGATAAGAAAAATAAGGAATACTGAAGCAAAACTAGAACTTTTTTTTTTTAGAGTAAATGCTAAAAGCAAATACCTGAAAAGTGAATGGTAGTGAAGAGTTCAGATTGCAGTCTTCAGGCGGATGGATTAACTCTATGGGGCAATCTTCACGTTCACAATAGAGCCTTGGTGTCCTATAGTTTAGCAAAACATATAAGACGAATATCTTATCATTGGGTTTGAAACCAGATGCAGATAAAATTGCACTAATCGAAAGATACAGTATTTACATGTCATTAGCAGTTGCATTTTTCAAGGGGCCTCGTAGAACGGATCCTGGTCCGACTTTCAAGTCAAGCAGAGAGGGGAAAGATGATTTTAGATAAGTAAGGGAACATGATTAGTTGATTAATGAGCAAACTGAGAAAAACAGTAACCAAAAAAATAAACCAAATAAGACATTTCTCAGGATAGCCTACAAATTTATGTAGCCTCCAAGTAATATATAGAAGGTCTACCATATGTTTTCAGAAGAACATCAACCCGAGCTGTGATAACACACAACTGGGTGTGAAATTTGGTGTTATATAAGTTCTTTTAAGCCTAAACTACCAATATGTCAAAGTTGGTATTTGATATTTCTGATTCAACATCTTGAGCTAAGAAATGTACTGGTAGCCTGACCAGGTATTCATCTTTCAATTACCTAAATGATGTCTAACTGGAACTGCCTTGCACATATACTCTCTTGTCTTTATTAGGTCCTTTATTTTCACTAACAATTTTTTTACTTTTGAACCAACCATGGATGCAGTGATCAGTATACACAGGAATGTAATTTGGAGCAATATTTTATGGTAAGTTGTAACAAGTCCTACCACGATTGTCTGCAAATACAGACAAGATGGACAAACAAAAGTCTCACACTATACCCACTAAAGCAAGCCAGAGTCTGCGACAAGTATCTAACGAGGCAAAAGGGAAAAGAGTATCTACAAAAAACGACGGAACAAACCCAGCAAGTCTTGTCATACTTAGGTATACCTAATTACATGTAATTCTTCCCTGTCTTGAAGAACAATTCTTATGATACATATGGCTTATTTGAAAATATACTCGAATGTGACAAGGACAGAGGCCAGCACCTAAAATATTTTTCCTCTAAATATTTTTCTATCATTTCCTGTGGTTTCATGTTTCCTACATTTCTATGGATAGAAGGATTATTGGTATAGAAAAAGTCTTTAAATTCATGTCCATAGGTATATGGCATGGATTTGCTACTAGAAAGACTTGTCAACTCCCCTCCTTGGTCTTTGACAATTTTAGTGAGGTACTGTTAAAAGAGGGGAGAGTGGGAGTTATCCTTGTTTCGTTCGCCCAAATTTGACCTTTCCACACGTATTTAAGGATCAACTAGTGCTACTTGAGCAAGGAAGAGAAGTATCTTCGTAAATATCAAACTAAAATAAATTAACTACAGAACTCACTACAAATGTGCCAGAGAATGTTTACAACTTTGGATAAGGAAAAATGATATGAAGTTGAGCGTGTGAATACCACAGAAATGATTAATCATAATAAAAGGAAAGATAAAGACATATTAGAGAGAGATGCTTCATCTTACATGAATGCCGTAAAATAGTGACAGAACGAGACGTTGTGCTTCAATCAGATCTCCTGGTCCAGATAAATTCAGTAAGCCTTGTCCATGAACTCCCAAATTTGCATTCGAGTGTATCATAGATGATCCCTGAGTATAAAATATGACTGATCATGTCCGCGTGGAGTAGTAGCCAAGACTCAGGAAAATAATTAGTATGTAGTCGCTGTAATACCCTGAGAACAACCACGTTACTAGCCTCTAGCAGAGATGTTGCAACTGCGGCATCTCGACCACCATTAGTCAACAGTTTCGACTTCCAAAGTAATTTTGCAACTTCAAAATTGTACAAAGAGTACCACTCTGCAGCTTCAAATAAGTAGATGCAAAAGTCTTGACCAATAATGACATCCAACAGGGACAAAGAAACAGCACGAGCGGCAATAATCTATTAGGACAAAGTAATAATTACATAGGGTTAATGGTGCTTACCGGTCAGGGCTTCAACCGGCAGGATTTGCCCCCAACCCCGGCTTCCTGCCGGTCCGGGCCAGGCTGAACCGCCATGCTTAAGACCAATTCCAGCGCAGGACTGGAAGATAACCCAGGCTGGCTTGGCCCGTCTACAGTGCGGGACGGAGCTATACCGGCCCCATAAGCACTACAACATAGGGTGGTGGGACGATACATAACCGGTTGTCTATTTCGACACTGCAGCGAACCCTAAGAATCCCTCTCCAAGTTAAACCTTTTTTAAGTATTACATGGTAGTGTTTCTTTCAAGGTGTCGAGTTTCTTTCTTCCTCTACTGGGTTCTCCTTGGGTTTCCAAGGAATGTCTTATTTCTTTTGCATGGCCCAATTTCTCTTTTCTGCCGAGGCTAGAGTCTGAGGTGTCTCCATTATTTGCATCATTACATCTGACCGTTCTCTTTGGAGAAGACCTTTTCAGAGTGCTGATTGTGAGGATGGAAAGTTTCCAGCTGGAGCGCTGAGTGTAGAAGGATCAGAATTTGAAGTTTTTACATTAAGTTATTAAGATGTCATATACAGTTCTTATCATTGTATTTTGGCATTTTTGTACCCTTCTATTATTAGCCAGAGCTTTTTCTTTCTAGAAGCTAGCCATCTGCTGTATTGTTCTTCTGTTTAACCAACTATATTCACTTGATAGAAACTTATACATGTAAGATTCAAGTGCTCAAAGAGATGCTAGATATGAATGAAGAAATCACAGTAGGAAGGCTGCAAACTCTACTGTGCCATTTCTTTAAGTGTCAAAAGAGCAAGAGGTGTTGCTACAACTAACCTCAATCTTGGAGTCGCTCATTAGAAGCTCATCTGCCACGAGCTCAAACTCAGATAAAGAAAAATGTGCTAACCCAAAGACCAAAACTCCACCACGCAGTATACTGAGCTGTCCACGGATCTACACCACGCATTGCCATATGAAGAAGAAACAACAATAAACAATCACGAAGTGAGATGATATAGACTGTATGCTAACATTGTGTGCTTATTCATGGAAGGTGAAACCAGTTTTCTACCATCAGCCTTGCTTAGCCACTAGGCAGGAAGGGTCAGGCAAATGTTTACACCCTACAAATTACCCATTTCTTTTCTTTTTGTTTTGAAGACTGAACTTATATGAGGCAGGAGAAAAAGTTACACCCCCCACCACCCACACAATGCACACAGAGATACCCACATAGAGAAAGAAGGGTCAGGAACCAAACTTTCAGGTGCCTCTGAAGGACCTTACCAGTTTGCTTTCTCATTTAACTTTATTCCAATAATGAAAGTCTTGACACTCTTCCTTACAAATTGTACCTAGTAACTGGAGTGAACCCAGGGAAGACCTACACCAGCTATGGATCAGGGAGCTGGTTAGCACAGAAATAAAAATGCAACCCTCAAAATTCCTTAGTTACCCTGACTCGAGTACTATCACCTACAAACAAACTTGCACACGACTCCAGAGCAAAGGAACAGAAGCCTTAGCATGATCATGGACATAAACATTTCTCCAACGTGGCTGATTGGGAAATTCTAGAAGAAGTGTATCTGTCTCCGTTGACAGGTTGTGGTTGCTAACGGTTACGCTTTCAATAACTTTATCATAAAGGGTCCCAGCAGCACCGTTATTATCTGGGCAACCATAGCTTCGTCCTCCTGCAAATAAGAACAGAAAGTTTTCTTAAAGAGTATCCAAACATATAGTTGGTGGTACTTAGTTGCTAAGGAGCCGCCAAATATTATTCTGGAAGAATATAACAAGGTTCACAACTAAAAGATTACTTATGTGACAATGTCTAAGAAAAGGGTAGATATGTGCAATGACATATGTCATGTGCGGTTCTCAGACTTGCTTGGTACTTCAGGGTAAAATTTATAGTAATTGTTTGGACTTCTCTATCAGTAAGGACTAGGCATCTCCTTTCAATAACCCGGCAACAACCCCCATGCAAATCACATGTATTGTATAAACACATCACTCTGAGAAGCAATGTATTTCGAACATTCATATGCTACCAAATTAATGTAGGCAATAATTGGCTATACAAAGCATGAGAAAGCAAGGCAGTAACTGGGAACTATGAATGGTTGATCAGTCTGAATTTATTTACCTTACAAGTACGTCGCCTGAATTTGAATTGTCTGGATCAAATGGACCAAAAACAACCCGAATCAACCATTCATATGAATCAGTCGTCACGAGTCTGACGAAAACAAACTAATATGTGAAATCTGACTTAACCAGAACTCGAGTTACATTTCATGTCTGACTTTGAGAAAGAAACAAACACTGCCTTCCCTTACTGCATCATTAAGTTTGTTGAAATGGTCTTAGAACACAACGAGCGACAAAATGGAGATGACGACTCCTGTTATTACTCAAATCATTCACATGATAGAGCGATAAATCTTTAGTGAAATGGTAACTCAAATCTAAATGCAATCAAGCATGAGAAAGCAGGCGACTGATTCATATGAATGGTTGATCAGTCTGAATTTCACAAAATCAAACAGAACCCATGTGTACTAAAAACCAGATAAGAATTTTACCTGAGCCATTTCATGGTGAAAAGGGATTTTCTGATCAGGTGGAGATTCATTAGCAGTGAAAACCACAAAATCAAACTATCATCTATACTCTCCTCTCTTTCTTCAAAATCCACTTCAAGGTTAAGCAATTCGAAGTCGAGTGATTCAAGGGATGGGCTAATGACGATGAAATTATATACTTCAATAACCCGTAATTCATTCTAAAACTTATTGGATCATGAAGAAAATGAAACTATGTTAATGAAGCAATGACGAAGGACCAAAGACCACTATTAGTCAACGGTTTAGCAATTAGATCGCATCTACGTAAACCGCACTAAGTCCACTCTTTACGCTCGAAAGTGGTTGTGATGGCCAATTGGCCAGACGCCTATATCTGGCGGCCACACGTTTATATCTGGCGGCCACACGCCTATATCTGGCGGCCATACGCCTATATTTGGCTTACCCACGACATTCACTTGCGTATACAGATCACTTGCGTATACAGATAATATTGTACAGAAACACCTGAATTATGAAAATCACACACATCCACAGAGTGAGAGAAATAGTAAAGTGACACTCTCACGACTATAAATCCAATGTGGACACCAAATCAAAAATCAAATAGCTCACATAGAAAGAAATATGGTCGAAATGGATGGGAAGTGCACAAATCTCTATGACAAAAAAAAAAACAAATTGGAACTTAAAAGGAAGATAAACAACATACAGCATCTATTTAATTAACAATTTCAGAGAAAAGTGAGATCCTTCACAATGAGTACAAATATAGACTCATCAAAGAACATTTTCAACTTGAGTAACCTAATTGGAAAACACAATTAACCTCATATAACAAAAAAAAATAAAACAGAGAAGGAAGCCGCACCCTAAACCCCTCAATTTCTTCTTGATGTCTAATTTTCCATCGAACAACTTTTGAGGGGAACTGTTTATTTTTCTCATCAATTTGAAACAAGTAAAGATCAAACAGTAAATTGAGGAAAACAAATTGAACTGACCCAAATTAGCTATCTGGATTTAGGGTTTCTTCTCCATTGTGTTAGGTAGTTTACCAACTGATATTGAAGAAGAAGACGAAGCTGCTGATTCTTCAGCATCAACCAGTTTCTTGAGTCTTTCTTGAAGGGCTCGAACCCTATTTTCAGTTTTACGGAGTTTCCTCCATCTATAACCAGTCCATAAAGCGAATCCTCCGTATACGACTATATACGATGCCCAAACGTATGGATACGTCTCAGCGTGTTCTTTGATTTCTAGGTATCTTTTTTCAGCCCTTTCGATCCAGTTTGTTGGTTGTGGTGGTGTTTGATTCTCTTGTTGTTCTTCGTCCGCCATTATCAGTTCTCGATGGTGAAGAAATGAGAGAGAGAAAGAGAATTTTAGGGCTCGCGGAGGAAGAAGACGGTAGTGGTGCTCAAAAGATAGAATTTCTAGGGTTTAAGTGGAGAAGAAATCAGAGTGAAAGAGAATGAAGAAAGGATCTTTTGTTGGGAAATTGAAGAACCGCGAATTCAGACCCTTTGGTAGCAGTAGTCGTAATAAAAGGCCCTTTGACCATGTAGACCGTAGAGATATATTTACTACTTTATAGAACGGTCCAGGCCGGGTTGCGGGCCGGGCCCAAGCAACCCGGGCTGGAATAGCCCCGGGCCGGGTCGGTCCCGGGTTGGCTAAACCTATGGCCCAGCCCGGGACCGTGACTAGACCCAGGCCAGGCCTATCCGGGCCAGGCCGGGCCAAACCCGGGTTTGACCAGACTAATCTGTTTTTTTTTTTTTTTTTTTTCCTATTTTTTAATATGAAACTCAATTAAAACTTAACTAATCCTAAAATTAAATTAAAAAGTAATATTACAGATATAAAACTATTTGTAATAGAACTTACTTAAAAGAAAATAAAACTTATCACGTAGTATTAAAGTAATGACTATTTACCTAAACAAATCGAACTTACCTAAAGTAAATTAAAACAAAATGGAACTTACTTAAAAAATTTATAGTATTTACTAAAAATTTCTTCTCTTACTCGAAAAGAAAAGATTTTCTAAAACTTACACAAAAATGGTTTAATGAAACTTACCTATATTCTTTTTACAGACTTTCACAGACTTTCATAGACAAAATGTCCCGTAGACATTTCAAGACATTTCGGATGAGTTATTATAGACAACATGTGTTCATAGACATTTTCAAGACATTGAGAGTTTGTAGACAAAATGTCTTTATAGACATTTCAAGACATTTGATCCATAGACAAAATGTCCTGGGGACATTTAAGATCTTGAGTCCATTAACAAAATGTGTAATGCATATTATATTTGTGCTAATCAAAAATATATTTTTCGACTTTTGTAGACATCTGTGAATATTTGTGGACATTGATGGACATTTGGTAGACATTTATTATTTTAATATTATTATTATTATTTAATCACATGAAATAATATATTAATACTAACATTTCAAAAATATATTTTTCGACTTTCGTAAACATCTGTGAATATTTGTGGACATTGATGGACATTTGGTAGATATTTATTATTTTAATATTATTATTATTATTTTTTAATTACATGAAATAATATATTTATACTAACATTTCAAAAATATATTTTTCGACTTTCGTAGACATCTGTAAATATTGTGGACATTGATGGACATTTGGTAGACATTTACTATTTTAATATTATTATTATTGTTTAATCACATGAAATAATATGTTTATACTAACATTTCAAAAATATATTTTTCGACTTTCGTAGACATCTGTGAATATTTGTGGACATTGATGGACATTTGGTAGACATTTATTATTTTAATATTATTATTATTGTTTAATCACATGAAATAATATATTTATACTAACATTTCAAAAATATATTTTTCGACTTTCGTAAACATCTGTGAATATTTGTGGACATTGATGGACATTTGGTAGACATTTATTATTTTAATATTATTATTGTTGTTTGATCACATGATGGACTTCAAATGTCTCTTGTTTTTTGAAAGACATTTTGGCTTCCAAATTTGTCCCAAATCCTTCACAAATTCATCAAACTATGAAGTCCACCAAAGTCTGGGACATATTTTGTCTACAATCGAATGCCTCGGACTTTCACAGACTCTCAAATGTCTGGATTTGAATGCCTCAGACTTTCGTGGACTCTCAAATGTCTGGATTTGAATGCCTCAGACTTTCGTGGACTCTCAAATGTTTGGATTTGAATGCCTCAGACTTTCGCGGACTCTCAAGAGTCCGCGAAAGTCTTGCTCCACTACCCCCCCCCCCCCCCCCCCCTAAACTTACATAAGGATATGAATCCTTAACATAAATATAAATATTTCTTTCTAACTCAACAACTTACCTAAATTTATTTTTAGATAAGATTTTTTAAAGCTTACCAAAAATTTCTTCTCCAACATAAGTTTGCTATATTTTCTTTCAACAAAAAAAAAAAGTTTGCTATATTTTCTAAATAGGATATAAATGATTTGGAGGAATAGAAATATTTAAAGAAAGAAAGAAAAAGGGAAAAAAAAAAACGTTGCCGGGCTCAATCCAGGCTTTTCCGGGCCGGGTCAGGCCTAGCCCGTCGGGCCCAAAATAGAGGCCCAGGCCGGCCCGGAACAGAACCCGGGTTGACCTGGCTCGTTTTCCTAACGGGCCAGGCCTGTACGGAACGGGCCGGTCCCGGGCCCAACCCGGGCCGGCCCGGCCTTTTGAGCACCTCTAGAAGACGGGAAGCCGAATTACGCGCTCTAAATTGCGGCGTGGCACACGACGTACCGATGCACTAGTAGCCGTAGGTAGCAAGTTACCCGGCGATCCTGACCCGATTTGTGCCCTGCCCATCTATTAGGTTTGGGTAGTGTTTTATTCTATTTCGGGAGTGCTACATGTACAAAGTGTTTGACAAAATTATCGACTTAATGACTCATTTTCATTAAAAGACAAAAGTCGATCAAAATTTGACTTCAATCCGGACCGTTCTTTTAGAATTTTGTCAACCAAAATTTGACTTCAATCCGGACCGTTCTTTTAGAATTTTGTCAACCAAAATTTGACTTCAATCCGGACCGTTCTTTTAGAATTTTGTCAACAATCTTGTCAAAGATTCTTTGTACACTTAGCATTTCTCTATTCTATATCAGATCTGAAATCTGACTTTAGATCAGAATTTACTCGAATCAAATGTCAAAATGTCTATGTTGTCTGAAAAATTATAGGACATAACTTTGTCTATGTGGTTGAGATTTGTTTTCACTTTTGGTTCATTTGATCTAGGCGATTCACATTCCTACAAGTAAACATGATCTAGCTTCGTAAGTGCCCTTCTTGAATTAGATAATTGGGTTTCAGATATGCAACCTTGAATTAGTTTATACTTGATTCTAGACTTCCTCAACGGTTGGCTAGTTTGGACCCAAGCAAGTTTGTTCAACATCAACCATGTTGATCAATTTTGTGTTACTCTCGAGGTAGTCGAAGGACCAAACTTTGGATGAACAATTTCTTAGGAGTATGTCTGCAAACACACTATGATCGATTGCTAGTATTAATTAGGACTACTAGAAAACCCCCAGACCAAATATTTCTACCTCCGAAGGGGAATGAAAATATAAAAAGCATCATCCTTGTAATGGTAAAAACATCAAAAGCCCAACATTTTTCTCTACTCTGGATAGTCGCGTCACAGATATAGAACTGGTCAATATGGTCGATATCTTCCCCCACGGCTATTATCACCACTGTCATGTCTTCGCCCATGGCTACCACCTCCACTGCCACCACCGCTTCTGGTACTGCCACCACCGCCTCTGCTACTGCCACCACCGCTACCACTGCCTCTGCTACTGCGATCATCCCTCTGCTGTGGGGGAGGTGTGAATGGATGAACTCCTGGCTGCTGCCTAATAAACAAGGAGAAATCATAGTACGCTTGCTGGTGAGATTACTTTTTCAGAGCTTACAACCAGTTAAACTCTTTTCAATGAAGTTTCATGGTGGAATCAGTTATTGATTGAGAAAAACTTTTGAGCAAGTAGTAACCAATCGTACGTACATGATGCGACAAAAACAGGAAGGTCAAAACAATTTTGAATCAAATGAGCATTTATTAGTGGTTTAGAACTTCGGACTAAGAGTTTCACATTCTTGGAATCGAACTTCAAATCAATCTATTAACTTCTCACGTTCCAATGCGATTTTTCTCACAAAAGCAAACTATCTAACATTATAATTTATTGGAAAGCATTATAATTCTCTGAGAAAGAATTGTAGATGTGCGAGCAATTTGAAAACTGGAAGTAAAAAATAAAAGAATGTATCGAGCTTACAATACATATCCAATCTGTCCGTTGGGCAACAGCATGGGCATCATTGCCATCCCAGCAGGAGTAGGTCCTCTACCATATATCAAGGGCTGCTAGATAAACATAAACAACTGTCCGTTGGGCAACAGCATGGGCATCATTGCCATCCCAGCAGGAGTAGGTCCTCTACCATATATCAAGGGCTGCTAGATAAACATAAACAACTCAATATCAGAAACGATAAGAGAATACCAGTGGAACAAAGCACAGAAGGGATAAACCAATGGTGCTAAATTGCTAATAACAATTTGCAGTTCTAATAACTTTTCAATAAAATGGCAATACATTCCTTTGACGTGAAGATTGGGTCAAATTCCAAATGTGTCTAGCTGTTTAGGTTTAAACTTATTAGAACGAGACCTTACATTTTTTTCGATACCTTACAGTCAGTTCAATCTTAAACTGTAGTAGAAAATGGTTGAAAGAGTAAAAATATTATACATAATAGTTGAAAAAACAATGACTTTTTTTAATCAACTAAAGATTGTCATAATATTATGTGTAATTGTAGATTTTGGTTATTTGAGTCTAAAAAAGGCCACCATTTTGGGGCAAGCAGAAAAGTTTCCGTGGAAGACAGTGGAAAACTCAAAAAACTAAAACCAAACAACCTCATAAGTCGCCGGCAAAATGTCGCCGACCCTCTTTTGGAACTCTGATATTCATTTAGACATTTTAGAGGCCACACCCAATATGATTCACACTAGAGACATCCACCTGACCTATAATTACAATTTTCACCTAACAGGCTTCTACGGAAGCCCTTATAAACACGATAAAATGAAACCTTGGGTGGACTTGTCTAAGCACACCCCCATCAGAATAGCCATGGGTGCTCATAGGGGACCCTTTCTACAACTAATATCAAGTAATCAGTCTGAATTTCACAAAATCAAAACAGAACCCATGTGTACTAAAAACCAGATAAGAATTTTACCTGAGCCATTTCATGGTGAAAAGGGATTTTCTGATCAGGTGGAGATTCATTAGCAGTGAAAACCCTCCCCACAATATTAGTCCTAGGAGCAGCTCCACCAACATAAGGAAACTCTTCATAACCAAAAGCTTCAACAACTTCATTGAAATCTGAAGCAGTATTTACAGGAAACCCTCTCAATAGAACAGCTCCATTTGAGTGAAGAAGGGATTCTAGCCATGTTTTTTCCTGTTTTATGGTGTTTATGAATAGAGAGAGATCAAATATGGGAGATGGGTTTGAAGTGATGATGGAAGGGAAAAGATTGCCATTGATAGGTTTTTGATAAGGTAATTTGATTTCAGTGAAGCTTAATTTTTCTTCCCATGACATTGTTTGGCGTCCAGGTTCAGATGGGTGATGGAGGGAGGTATAAGAATCAAGAATACAAGATGGGCTAATTCCATCATGGACCCAACCAGCTCTCTAGATGTGTCATGATCAACCTCCATTTAAACTTTTTACGGGTCTTTTAATATGAGGACAAATTATATGGTCATGGGATTGGGGACATTTAAAAAAAGGGTCCGTGGGTATATAGACCAAAATAATGTTCAAAAAGGGTTTAGGGTCCAATCTTGTCAAAAAATGGATTTTTAGTCCTTTTGCTCTTGGGTCTAAAAACCCATACTATCTATAAAACAATTCCATTCGTGTCCCAAACCATTTTCACGGGATTTTAAATTGTGGGGTCCGACCGAAAATTCCAACAACTTAATTAACCGTGAATTTGGGATAAATTATAGGAAACAAAATCGAAACTTTCCCAAAACGAAACGTTTCCATAAATCCTAACCTAAATCTTCGAAACGCCATTACTTGAAACTAATCAAACGTTGAAAAGAAGGAAATCAAATTTGGGAGTGATTTGGGGAATTTATTAGCAAAAAACGGATGGAAACAAATCATAATTTCTCTCTCCTCTAAACAGATTTGTAAATTAAATTTATTTTCTCTCTCTAAACTTTCAGATTTGGAAAGAGTATATTTTCTTAGATCAATTTAGCGTGATTTGGGGGTTAATATACAAAACTTATATATCACTTTCTCTCGCTTAATTTTCAGATTTGGAAATAGTATATTTTTCTGGGAACATTACAACAACACTTATTTCTGTTTTTACTCATACATAAATACACATCGAATACAAATTATGAAACAAATACGTAAATTATTTGTTATTTATGACGAGGAAACCAACATTTGTCATGTATACAACGTAATTTATCAACTGTACGTGTGTCATGTTCAATAAATTACACATAATTTCTTTTACATTACACATCGTTTACATTCTGTTACAAAAAAATCGTATACACTATATTGTCGTAGGGCATATGTAGTCTTGAGCAGGACAAACAACATTTACACTATCATGTCGAAGAGCATATCCAAATGCTTTTGCACCACCAAGAAATAAATGACCAACTTCAGTAGGAAATTCGATAAGTAACAGCAAAACTACAAAAAGAAAACATATACATTTGTCAATAAAACATATAATTTACTAAAAACGACATGTATAATGAAATAAATTATGCATACTGTTTGTTAAACTTCATAATGTGTTAGGAGAGAAACATAACTTTAGTTTGAATCACAAGGTCACTGTTATGTGAAAATATATGTATAATGTGCAATCAATTACATATAATTTTTGGAAAATTTATTGTACTATAAACAACAACTGTTTTGGGGGAAAAGTACGCGTAATGTTGAATAAATTTTATATAATTTAGAAAATGATTATTTAGGTCAAAATATTATTCATAATAACTAAAAAAACAAGTAATTTTTTCTATTAGCTAAAAGTTGTCCAAATATAATGAGTATTGATATATAAGGTTAAAAATAATATGAGAAATTGTAAATCAGGTCATTTTTTGATATTTTGGTTCCAAAAATACCCTTACCCGCAAAAGTTTATTTTTCTCTAAAAAAATCCCAAAAACTTTTAGGGTTTTTTCCTTCGTTCTACATCATCTCAAATTCTTCTTCTTCGTTTCTCCAATTCGTCTTCTTTCTGGTTCGTCATCTTTGATTCTTCTTCTTCTTCGGTTATTCTTCTTTTGCCTCTTCGATTCGTATGAAGATGAACAAAGCAAACACCAAACTTATAATGAAGTTTATATGAAAAAAAAGTTTATTTAGATATTTTCAGGTCTGGATTTGATTTGTTCTTACATGAAGAAAGAAAGGTGAAGTTTAAGTTTTGTAGTAGGTTTTCAAGATCCACACATGAAAGGTACGCCCAAAAACAGTCACTCACTGACTTCATCATTCCTTCACCATATGATGAATCATCAAAATCAAAGTTCTCATCCATTAGAACATTATTCAAGGTTAGTTGTTAGATTTCAGTGCCTAAGACATTATTTTTTTCCCCGAGAAAACTACCATTATCGTGTTAGGTTTCGGTCACATGATATTTTGACTAAACCTAAATTCAGTTTCGTATTCTTCATATCATGATGATGACAAACCCTAGAAAAAACTAAAATTTTAATTTTGATGATGATGGTGAATTGTCTCTGGTTATAGATATAAATTTAAGTATTATTTTGTGTTTGGATTTTTGTTCTACATGTTGTGTTGTTGAAGGTTCGTCCTACAACTTGATCAAAATCAAAAATTTGAAACCATGGGTCAAGTAGTTAGTAGATGTTATAACTTGATCAAAATCAAAAGTCAATTACTTATTGATGAAAAGTTGGAGAGAATTGAAATGTTTCACTGGAATCAAAAGCAAAAAATAGCTTACGATACATAAAATTCTCGTTTGCAATTTTATCTTGCAAACCTAGTTTGTCGTGTACATTTTGCAAACTATGGTTTGCAGTTTACATTTTGCAAACTAGGGGTTGCAGTTAACCGGCTTACAGATTCAATCACGGCTTGTTATTTATTACCACCTCGGAAGTAAGTTTGGATGTTTCACCTTGTATTACTATCAACTCTGATGTTTGATCAACAGTAAGGGTGCAAAACTCCCCCAAACTTTAGAACTGAATACTTTCAGTTTGACCATAAGCAGTATTTCCTTGCGTTGTTGTTTCCTGGAGCAGGAATAGTGCTCGTGCAAAGAAGATGATGGGAATTTTCTGTATGTGTTATTGTTGTCGAAGATGATGGTAGGGCATCACGTCTCTTGAGACACTGTGCCTCTGAACAAAACATAGATGTGATGGGTAGTACAACTTTTCTCTTCCTTATCTACAACTTTGGGTCCGAATTTGGTTGGTGATCCAAATTAAATTTTTAAAACTAGGAGATTTGTGAAAATCTGGGTTACATTTTAGAACTTTAGTGTCTGAAACTACACTTTCTATTATTTGCTTGAGTTTCAGTAACTACCAAGCGGAACTGCAACTTTGGTTTCTAATCATTTCAATATGTCCTGGTCGTGCTCACTAGGTTATGCTTTCTTCATGTTCTGGTGACTATTCAATTAATTTTCTTGATGTTTATGCAGCCAGCAAGCTGGATTATAAACAGCTTGCATTTGGGATACCTACTTCCTTTCAGGGATGAACAACTTTCTGCCCCCTCACCTAAAATCAAGATTGTTGAAGTTCACATAGCTACACAATTGAGTCAAGAAATATGATTTTCTTCCAAGGTATGTTTTTCGACGAATTCAAAATTGGTGAATAGTAAATACACTCAACGCCTATAATCTATGCATTTTTTCTGAAGTTTCAAGGGTGTGATTGTTGACATGTCTTGTATATCTTTTTTAGGTTTTCCCAAGTTCTCTTAAACCTTCTCTTCAGAGGAAAAGAGACAGAGAAAGTGGGTAATTGAAGAAATACTGTTTATGTAGTTTGTAAAATTTGAGGACTTTGGAAGTGGAATATTTTCTATGAAAGGCGCAGTTGGGGATAGAAAGAATTACTGAAGAAAGCAACATTTATATTTAATGCAACTCTATTAGGAACAAAAGCTACCAAGTCTGAGTTAACAATTAAGTTTAGATTGATTCTATAAACGACGTGAACTTGTTTGTATATATGATATTACATTAAAGATTGCCTCAGTTAGAATGAGTGGCTGTTAAAAATAATTTTCTTCTCTCTTTCGAGCTGTAAACTACAACACATATTCACCAATTCAATACCATTCCATTTGATTTTTGAGTTCTTTTATACTGTAATTTATGTGTTCAGAATACTTTACATGATAATTGAGTTGATTCCTTTTTAGCCTGAGTACATGACCAACTGAAAATTTTGGTCATGTCTCAACTGGCCCAAGACCATGATATTTGCATACACATGTTTGCAGAATAGTTTGTCGCAAACCATGTTTGCAGTTTACACTATGCAAACACACGTTTGCATAACAGATTTTTGCAAACACGTTTGCATAACAGATTTTTGCAAACACACGTTTGCATAACAGATTTTTGCAAACACACGTTTGCATAACAGATTTTTGCAAGCACGTTTGCGTAACAGATTTTTGCAAGCACGTTTGCGTAACAGATTTTTGCAAACACGTTTGCATAAAAACGTAGAGGAAAAAAACGCCATTTTTTCTGGTTTTTTTTGTTGAAAGAAAGTATTGAAAGTGGATCTTGTTAGAAAGCTAATGAAAAATCATTTCTAAATATATATTTTTTATAGAAATCCGACATGTCAAACAAAAGTTATATCGATTTAAAGTTTAAAGAAAAATAAAAGAATTTAGTTACACAAAGTGACAAAAAAGGGTAGGGTATTATAGTATTTGCACACTTTTTGACCTGAATAATAATTTTCAAATGTTTTGTGCTTTTCTACTCATTTTCAATATTATTTTGACCTTTCAAGTAATTACCTCTATATAATTTATGCAGATTTATAAGATGTTTTTGATATTATTTATAAAATATGTATAATTTGTAACAAAAGACATATATTTTACATTTTGTTATAAAAATATCGTACAAAACATGTTTGCGTGATGTATGTGTTATGTTCAGTAAACATTATGTAATGTCGTGTAAATTATATATCGTTTACATTCTGTTACAACCAAATCGTACTAGATCTTCTCTGGATAAAAAATGTTATGTAATTTATTGTAAACGATCCGTAATTTATTTTAAATTATATATCGTTTGCATTCAGTTATAACAAATCGTTCGATATCTTCACTGCATCAAAAATTGTACGGAAACCTTGATGAAGATTTGAAAAAATGATCTAAAAATCAAAATCTGTAACCTAAAACTACTAAAAATGATCCACTTGACTTAACTTACAATACCCATCAATCAAAATCGTTCGATATCTTCACTAATTTGTCATTTGGGTTGGGGGCTCCTAACACCAATTATGCTCATAGGAAGTAGAAATAAGAAGCTGAGTATTGGTTTGCATTCAGTTTTAATGTCTTGGCTGAGTATCTCTTTGGTAAGGTATATTACCTACTTCTTTTTTAACAACTTATCAACTATTTTGATTTATTTACCTTACAAGTACGTCGCCTGAATTTGAATTGTCTGGATCAAATGGACCAAAAACAACCCGAATCAACCATTCATATGAATCAGTCGTCACGAGTCTGACGAAAACAAACTAATATGTGAAATCTGACTTAACCAGAACTCGAGTTACATTTCATATCTGACTTTGAGAAAGAAACAAACACTGCCTTCCCTTACTGCATCATTAAGTTTGTTGAAATGGTCTTAGAACACAACGAGCGACAAAATGGAGATGACGACTCCTGTTATTACTCGAAAAGCTCAACCAGATAAAGGAGAGAAGATGAACATGACAACACCTGTGATCACGAAACGGGTAATCTACAATCTATCTCATAAATTGAACAAGGGTCTTGTTTTTGCCATCTGGATTCTAGATTAGGTATTTAAATGTCGATCTAAATTTGGGTATTTGTTTGGATATTAAGTTGGGAAGTGAGGATAGTTGGCGTATGTCGTTCGTTATGCCCTCAAAATATGGTGGCAATTTACCTTCACCAAAAGATCCCTCTGTGAGGATCGTAGAAGTGCCAAGGAAACTTGTCGCAGTATCTGCCTTCTCAGGTTTGCCATCCTCCTTCCCAACCAAATACCATTGAAGAGAAGGTCGCTGAATTTTTACCCAAATTTCCATTTTAGGGTTTGTAACAGATGATGAAGTTAAACGCCGTGAATCAACACTACGGGAAGCATTAAAACTTGACAGGCAATTCAAAGTAAAAGAAAGCACTGAAGTAGAAATTGCACAGGTTATAGACTTAACAACAATTTGATATTTTATGTATTTAAAAATATACATAGAGAGACCATGCATGTGAGAGATAACTAAAATGCAGTCTGTTCATACACTTGCAGTATAATCCACCATTTACGCTCCCATTTGCCCGACGTAACGAGATCGCACTGGAAGTCGAAAGGAGACAGGAAGCTTAGCTACTAACATTGGGAATCCAAATGATTCAGTCATATAAACTTGCATATGAACATATTGCAGTTCAGTTTTAGCCTATATATGCACCCAACAAATAGAGAAATTGTATGTAATTAGCTCGTTACTTCAATATACTTGATCATACTTGTGATTCTAGTCAGTAAGAAATACATTATGTAGATTGAAACTTGTCGACATTAATATCTTTCTCAATCAAAGAATTTCAACTCAATCCACAAGCATATACAATCACGAAAACTATCATCTATACTCTCCTCTCTTTCTTCAAAATCCACTTCAAGGTTAAGCAATTCGAAGTCGAGTGATTCAAGGGATGGGCTAATGACGATGAAATTATATACTTCAATAACCCGTAATTCATTCTAAAACTTATTGGATCATGAAGAAAATGAAACTATGTTAATGAAGCAATGACGAAGGACCAAAGACCACTATTAGTCAACGGTTTAGCAATTAGATCGCATCTACGTAAACCGCACTAAGTCCACTCTTTACGCTCGAAAGTGGTTGTGATGGCCAATTGGCCAGACGCCTGTATCTGGCGGCCACACGTTTATATCTGGCGGCCACAAGCCTATATCTGGCGGCCATACGCCTATATTTGGCTTACCCACGACATTCACTTGCGTATACAGATCACTTGCGTATACAGATAATATTGTACAGAAACACCTGAATTATGAAAATCACACACATCCACAGAGTGAGAGAAATAGTAAAGTGACACTCTCACGACTATAAATCCAATGTGGACACCAAATCAAAAATCAAATAGCTCACATAGAAAGAAATATGGTCGAAATGGATGGGAAGTGCACAAATCTCTATGACAAAAAAAAACAAATTGGAACTTAAAAGGAAGATAAACAACATACAGCATCTATTTAATTAACAATTTCAGAGAAAAGTGAGATCCTTCACAATGAGTACAAATATAGACTCATCAAAGAACATTTTCAACTTCAGTAACCTAATTGGAAAACACAATTAACCTCATATAACAAAAAAAAATAAAACAGAGAAGGAAGCCGCACCCTAAACCCCTCAATTTCTTCTTGATGTCTAATTTTCCATCGAACAACTTTTGAGGGGAACTGTTTATTTTTCTCATCAATTTGAAACAAGTAAAGATCAAACAGTAAATTGAGGAAAAAAAATTGAACTGACCCAAATTAGCTATCTGGATTTAGGGTTTCTTCTCCATTGTGTTAGGTAGTTTACCAACTTATATTGAAGAAGAAGACGAAGCTGCTGATTCTTCAGCATCAACCAGTTTCTTGAGTCTTTCTTGAAGGGCTCGAACCCTATTTTCAGTTTTACGGAGTTTCCTCCATCTATAACCAGTCCATAAAGCGAGTCCTCCGTATACGACTATATACGATGCCCAAACGTATGGATACGTCTCAGCGTGTTCTTTGATTTCTAGGTATCTTTTTTCAGCCCTTTCGATCCAGTTTGTTGGTTGTGGTGGTGTTTGATTCTCTTGTTGTTCTTCGTCCGCCATTATCAGTTCTCGATGGTGAAGAAATGAGAGAGAGAAAGAGAATTTTAGGGCTCGCGGAGGAAGAAGACGGGAAGCCGAATTGCGCGCTCTAAATTGCGGCGTGGCACACGACGTACCGATGCACTAGTAGCCGTAGGTAGCAAGTTACCCGGCGATCCTGACCCGATTTGTGCCCTGCCCATCTATTAGGTTTGGGTAGTGTTTTATTCTATTTCGGGAGTGCTACATGTACAAAGTGTTTGACAAAATTATCGACTTAATGACTCATTTTCATTAAAAGACAAAAGTCGATCAAAATTTGACTTCAATCCGGACCGTTCTTTTAGAATTTTGTCAACCAAAATTTGACTTCAATCTGGACCGTTCTTTTAGAATTTTGTCAACAATCTTGTCAAAGATTCTTTGTACACTTAACATTTCTCTATTCTATATCAGATCTGAAATCTGACTTTAGATCAGAATTTACTCGAATCAAATGTCAAAATGTCTATGTTGTCTGAAAAATTATAGGACATAACTTTGTCTATGTGGTTGAGATTTGTTTTCACTTTTGGTTCATTTGATCTAGGCGATTCACATTCCTACAAGTAACCATGATCTAGCTTCGTATGTGCCCTTCTTGAATTAGATAATTGGGTTTCAGATATGCAACCTTGAATTAGTTTATACTTGATTCTAGACTTCCTCAACGGTTGGCTAGTTTGGACCCAAGCAAGTTTGTTCAACATCAACCATGTTGATCAATTTTGTGTTACTCTCGAGGTAGTCGAAGGACCAAACTTTGGATGAACAATTTCTTAGGAGTATGTCTGCAAACACACTATGATCGATTGCTAGTATTAATTAGGACTACTAGAAAACCCCCAGACCAAATATTTCTACCTCCGAAGGGGAATGAAAATATAAAAAGCATCATCCTTGTAATGGTAAAAACATCAAAAGCCCAACATTTTTCTCTACTCTGGATAGTCGCGTCACAGATATAGAACTGGTCAATATGGTCGATATCTTCCCCCACGGCTATTATCACCACTGTCATGTCTTCGCCCATGGCTACCACCTCCACTGCCACCACCGCTTCTGGTACTGCCACCACCGCCTCTGCTACTGCCACCACCGCTACCACTGCCTCTGCTACTGCGATCATCCCTCTGCTGTGGGAGAGGTGTGAATGGATGAACTCCTGGCTGCTGCCTAATAAACAAGGAGAAATCATAGTACGCTTGCTGGTGAGATTACTTTTTCAGAGCTTACAACCAGTTAAACTCTTTTCAATGAAGTTTCATGGTGGAATCAGTTATTGATTGAGAAAAACTTTTGAGCAAGTAGTAACCAATCGTACGTACATGATGCGACAAAAACAGGAAGGTCAAAACAATTTTGAATCAAATGAGCATTTATTAGTGGTTTAGAACTTCGGACCAAGAGTTTCACATTCTTGGAATCGAACTTCAAATCAATCTATTAATTTCTCACGTTCCAATGGGATTTTTCTCACAAAAGCAAACTATCTAACATTATAATTTATTGGAAAGCATTATAATTCTCTGAGAAAGAATTGTAGATGTGCGAGCAATTTGAAAACTGGAAGTAAAAAATAAAAGAATGTATCGAGCTTACAATACATATCCAATCTGTCCGTTGGGCAACAGCATGGGCATCATTGCCATCCCAGCAGGAGTAGGTCCTCTACCATATATCAAGGGCTGCTAGATAATTTATCAACTGTACGTGTGTCATGTTCAATAAATTACACATAATTTCTTTTACATTACACATCGTTTACATTCTGTTACAAAAAAATCGTATACACTATATTGTCGTAGAGCATATGTAGTCTTGAGCAGGACAAACAACATTTACACTATCATGTCGAAGAGCATATCCAAATGCTTTTGCACCACCAAGAAATAAATGACCAACTTCAGTAGGAAATTCGATAAGTAACAGCAAAACTACAAAAAGAAAACATATACATTTGTCAATAAAACATATAATTTACTAGAAACGACATGTATAATGAAATAAATTATGCATACTGTTTGTTAAACTTCATAATGTGTTAGGAGAGAAACATAACTTTAGTTTGAATCACAAGGTCACTGTTATGTGAAAATATATGTATAATGTGCAATCAATTACATATAATTTTTGGAACATTTATTGTACTATAAACAACAACTGTTTTGGGGGAAAAGTACGCGTAATGTTGAATAAATTATATATAATTTATGCAGATTTATAAGATGTTTTTGATATTATTTATAAAATATGTATAATTTGTAACAAAAGACATATATTTTACATTTTGTTATAAAAATATCGTACAAAACATGTTTGCGTGATGTATGTGTTATGTTCAGTAAACATTATGTAATGTCGTGTAAATTATATATCGTTTACATTCTGTTACAACCAAATCGTACTAGATCTTCTCTGGATAAAAAATGTTATGTAATTTATTGTAAACGATCCGTAATTTATTTTAAATTATATATCGTTTGCATTCAGTTATAACAAATCGTTCGATATCTTCACTGCATCAAAAATTGTACGGAAACCTTGATGAAGATTTGAAAAAATGATCTAAAAATCAAAATCTGTAACCTAAAACTACTAAAAAGTAACAAAATACATAGAGACAAACACTTTTTAATCGAATGAAATGAATTGTAAAGACGGATTTAACATTAACATCATAAAATCGGTTATGAATCTTAGAGAGAGAAAATACTAAATAATGATAAAGATTTGATTAGATGATACAGAGAGAAATTTGATTATAATGAAATTCATGAACAAAGATAAAGATGAAGATGAAAAACATTAAAACAGAAAAGAAGAAACTAAAACCTTTAACATTACCTGAAAAACAATATTAGATCTGATTCAGAATCTGCTTCAATGGAATGAAAAATGACTTTTGTAATGTGTTTTACTTGATAAACGATGAAGAAGACGATTTCAGTTGGTCTAATGAAGAAGAAACAAGATTTTTGAGATTAATGGATGATTAGTAAACGGTTACTTTGTTTAGAGAGAGAGAAAATAAGCAAGTTTCGGTTACTAAAGATAATGAAGATCACGGTTACTTTGTTTAGAAACGTGATTGGAGAGAGAAAGGTGGGAGATAAAAATGGAAAAAGATATTTTGGATTTTAGAATGTAAATAAGATTTTATATATAAAGAAGGTTAGTATAGGTATTATAAATTAATATGTATTATAGGGATTTGTGTTTTCTCTCTAGATGACACCAAATGGACTAGATATCCATTTGTACTATTTTATTGGTTTTGAAACCTTTTGTAGGATTAGAGAGGACTAAATGTCTTATTAGGGCCCATTTTTTGGGCTATAAACTCAAAAATTCTTAAAATAATGTCTTCGTATGATTTAAGGGAAATTTGCTGTTTGGACTCTTTTCTTCATTGTTAAACTTTGGACTCTCATAGAGATCGAAATTTATTTTGATTACATTGATCGAAATTTTCTCTTCCAATTTTCTGCATCTTGTAAAGATCGTTTTTCATACTCCCTCCGTCTCAAAATAATAGTCGATTATTCTTTTTTGGGTTGTCCGAAAATGAAAGTACCGTGTCATACATAGCCTATAATATTCAATATTTTGACAAATATGTCCTTCCTTAATTCTATCAATATGAAGTGCATTTATTAAGAAAGATAATGCATGTACTACTTCTCTCCAATAAAATTCACTGGATTGAATAACAATAAATGCTAGCTTTTATATTTAATAAGGACAATATGGGTACACACAAAACAAAAATAAATCGGGTGAGTTTCGATAGTAAACTATGATTAGGAGACAGAGGGAGTATCATTTACGAGTCTTACAAAATCAAATTCAAACTAATCCGATTAGACTTCATGTATGAATTTGTCTAGAAACAAGCACCACCTAGTTTAGTAAAGGGGTGTATATGTAGACGCACACCAAAATTGCTCTTGGGGCCGCTGTCTTTAAACAACCCTCCTACAAGTCCAAAATTGCTTTTGGGGCCACGGAGCGCACCCCCTCGACTCTTCTTCGTGTTTCTTCGTTCTCTATCTTCAAAGATCTCGTGACAAAAACTAGGGGCTTTGGAACTAGAAAATTCGAGCTTACTTATGGATCTGCGACCTAGATTTACTGCTTTTGTTTTGTTTCTTCTTCTTTTTTACAGCAAAGGGTTCGATGCAAGGGTCCAAGATCTAGCTTGAAGGGTTAGATGCAAGGGCTTGAAGCAAGGGTTTGATGCAAGGGTTTAATACCTAGCTTGAAGTGTTTGATGAAAGAGTGCGAGACCTAGCTTGAAGGTTTTGGTAAAAGAGTCTTCTTGTTGCCATACTTTGTGTTGATGTCACAAAAAATCTATCTCTATTATCAGTCAGGAAATAGAGACCTTGATCCTGGATCGTCTAATTAATTGATGCACCGTCTGAATGGATACTGCTACCACTAATTCTCCAACTGACCTCTCTCTCTCCAACTCACTACTCTCTCTCTTTCTTCAACTCATCTTTATCTTCTCTGACGAAGGTCGCCAGTCGGAAAAAAACCTCTCATCTCTCTCTCTCTAAAAACATCGGCGAAGGAGTTTCCCTTCGCCGGAGTCGGTCGGTTCGTAAACAGACCAGATCTGGTCTGTTCACGACTCAGGCGAAGGGAAACCCCTTCGCCGGAGTTTTTAGAGAGAGAGTGGAATTTTTTTTAACTTTCCACACGCCGGCCGGAAAATTTTCCGGCCGGCGACCTGGTCGGAGGAGACAGAGGGAGAGGTGAGGGAGAAGTGGGAGAGAGAGAGAAATGTTGAGGTGGGAGAGAGAAAGAGGTGAGGTGGAGAGAGAGTGAGGTGAGGTGGAGGATTTTTTATTTTTATTTTGAAACATATAATTTGTAGGAGGGGTAGTTAAGAAATTTATCTTAAAAAAAGGGGTCAAATTTGAATTTACAAGAAATAGGGGGACAAGAAGGAAGCTGGTCACAAAATAGGGGGCCAAATAGGAATTAACTCACAAAAATATTAGTAAGACTCTTAGTATTATCCAAAACATGAACCGTTGCCTAGTGTAGACGTTAATAACATGCTAATAACATTCTTGGAGTCTCTACAAAAAAGCATCTTTCGTTGTCCTTTATCGATGGCCCATCGAACTGCCCACAAAAGTGCCATCCATTCGCTTTCGTCTATTGATCGACATCGGATGACCTTTGATTCTCCAACAATGCTTTTACATGTATTATCAAATACAACAAAGGCCATTCTCAAAAATTGAAATGTACACGAAGAAACTTAAAGTACTTCAGCGGCAAGCGACACACATAACCCTTGAAAAGATCAAAACACTCACTTCCTAGGTTGCTTCAAAATTTTCTATATTGTGTTTATTTTTGTTGTTTAATTTAATTAGTCTAATAAGTCAATTGAAATACTAGTATTTTGACTGTCTAATAACTTAGCTATTATGGTGTATTCTAATGAAAAAGTCTTCTGAAACCGCCTGTTGGGACACCCAATTGAACCGCCCAAGAGAGAAACTCATGTTTCTCTGAGTTCATTTGGGTGTCCCAACAGGCGGTCCATGTAGTCATACTGAAAATGAAAAAGTCCTCTGTCTGTCTCTGTTTCTCTCTCCCTTTCTCTCGTGTGTCAAAATTTTAGTTCTTTTTGTATGTTGCGATTAAAGGAGTTAATTTTCCTAGCAATTCACCAAATATTGATAATTCGCTATCTCATCAAAAGTTTTGTTTTCATGAAAAAATCGGATTTTATATCTAATTTTTTCGTGTGGCCGAAAAAATATTTTATCCGAGATTTTTCTTCTCTCGAGCTCCAAAATTAAAAGTTTTATACTATGAAAAATGTTAAGTCAATCATATAAACTTGGATTCATTCATCAATGATCTAATATCTTTTTTGTACTTATAAATTTTGAAGTTTTTGTGTATTATTTCGTTGTAAAAATAAAAATTAGGCCTGATATATTTCTTACTACAAGTTTGTGATTGAAATTTGACACTAGCCCCTAATATGTCGACCATAACTCTGGTTGCACACCACAAAAGCAAGTAACTTGTCGACTTGTTTAAACAGAAAAGTAAAAAAACAAAAAATCCAAGTTAGTAATTTCTCTCTTCATTCATTTGGAATTTTGAGTTCTAAGAGATTAATGTAAGAAAATTTTCACCAATTAAAAATCTCCCATTCGATGAAGAAGACATAGTTTAATTGGAATTATTCTACTTCGCTCTTAGTTTTGCCACGTTATCCAATTGTTTCTGGGAGAAAAAACAGAAAAAGAAAATTGAAAAAAAATCCTTGAGTGATTGTTTCTGACTAGTTTTGTGCAGAGATTCAAAATGAGGGTGAATCCCTTAAAGTTTTGAAGGCCCCAGCTCAAAAACCAAACCCCAGAAAAGACAATTTATGAGAAAGAGAGAAAGTAAGTCAAGTAACATACTACTACTAGTGTTCTCTCTCTATCTTTGCTTTGTGGCTTTTAATGAATCAGTAAAGTTAAGGGGGGTTTTACAGCCCATCATATACTACCAAAAGAATAATCCAAAGTAACTCAACCCAAGTTATTACTCTCTGCCACTATACCCGTGCAAAGTGTACTGTACAAATTCTATCAATTTCATCTTTTTCTTATTTTAACTGTTTGAGATTTTCTTTTTTCTGATGAGTAACTGTTTGAGATTATAATTTCTTTGTTGTTTTGCTAGTTTTTTTTTTTTTGTTGTTTTGCTAGTTGGATTTGTCTCAATGCAATAGGCCGTCCATATATAGATAAAAGTTTTCTTACACAAAATCCTGGAAATCTTGAAAGAACAAAATACTATTAGGGAGAAGCTATTCTAAAGATTTTAACTAATCTCTCACATTCTTCATTTCAGTGCATCTTCATCAACTTCCATCTTCCATCAAAACTAAAATTTCAATACCGCTTTTTCCCCCAGCAGATTTTTTCACTATTTCCGAACTTCTTTACATGAGACATCCGAACAGTCCACCTGATTTTCCGCTATTTAAGTTAGCTAGAACCGAATACAAGACTCTTCTTAATCTTCGTATAGCAGTGAAGATGAAGAATGACTTCTTTTTTAACCTAGATAGATAGCTTCAAATTATTCTCTTTTCTATCTTTTGCTTGATGTAGCTAGAGAGACAAAAAACTTATAAGAAATTTTCACACCTGTTTGTATTATAGTTTGTATTATAATGATGTCCTTTTTTAGAGACTTCCAAAGTCAAAATTCTATTTGAAATATGTAGTGGCGTAATCAAGTAACCCAACTAAAGCGATTAGAAAGTAAAAAATCACACAGGACAGTAAGATTACGTGGTTCGGTTGGTGAGACCTACTCAACGGCGAACAGCGGCACGATGATTTCCACTGTGATAAGAAAACCAGTTACACGAGGAATTCATGAGAGAATCAATAATATATCCCTAGGATTTCAGTTTGTATAGCCACTGAAATCCTAATCCCACCGTCTCCCAAACTCTCTCTTTCTAGTTTCAGAAATACAGACGGATACCCCTAACATTAATAACCTCCTTAACATAACTCATGCTTCGGAGATCAGCCCTGCTAAGGGGTCCAAAATTTAGTTAGCAAATCGCAAACCGGATTGGATATGAACCCATATTCAGGACACTTTTAACAAAATAGGATTTCTAAAATGACCAAAAATTGATCTTATCTAAAACATAAAATTTATCAGAATGATAATCTGCTTGGGATTCCTCATAAGGAAGGAATCTGATGTAGAACGCAGCGGAATTAAATAAAGATAATAAAAGTAAACGAAGAACAATAAAAGATTGAATAAATAACTCGAAATAACTATAAACTTGATTAAACTCAATTGGTTTTTCTCTTCAACATGAAAATAAAAGATAGACTGGACCTCCTTTTATAGGAGACTATACTTTCCTAGTTAGACTCAAACTGGGCTTTCCTAAATAATGAAAATACTGAAATACTGCAACTTCCTAAATAGATAGACTCAAACTTAGACTATTCCAATTATTGGAAACAATATAATTTCCTAAACCTAGATTCTATATGAATCATACTAAAATAAGGACTTTCCTAAATCTACTCATCATGGCCGAACGGCCTATGCGGCCGGTAGGGCCATGGCAAAAGCGTCCACGCCGGGTGCCCCTGCATCAGAATCCCCTTCTCTTACGAGGTTCGTCCCGAACCGTTTTGACGAAGAAATTAATTTGATGCACCTGCATACGACGAATACTGCCATGGCGATCCGTAATTCCCACTTCGAACGAATTTTGCAGTGAATGTGAAGGATACCAATTTGGAAGAAATCACCAACCTCATTCTCAGATTGCAATGAGTCTCGCCAAACTAACCCAAGTGAATTAACAACATTCATCTCGCCATCTTCCCAAGGTAGACTCAACCACTTGATAATCTTCAAGAACGTGTGAAGGAATTTTAGCAAGTGTGAAGTCGAAATAATTGTAGCCAATCCCCAAAAATTGTCATCAAGAGCCAAACACAAATTGCAATAGTCACTCAAACCCTTGCCTTTTCCCGGATATAGCTGACTAGTCCCTTTTAGTACTTGACACTCTCTTTTGAAACCCCTTGAAATCCCTAATTTAATCTTGGAATCCAATATTTGGACAACAACTGTTGAAACATCTCCAAGAACTCCTTCACAAACATGTCCCAATCTCCTCGAGCCACTTATGTTCAAAGATGTTCGTAGAAGATTCGTCAACAAATAAAGATATTTGAGGGCAATGCAGTTTCCAAGTTGCGCTGATTTTTCAGCCTTTAGTTTGTTTGGAGAAATAACAATAGCTAAAACTATATTCATCTTACTTAGTTCTAACGGTATAGATTCCTTCAAAAAATTGGGGGACAAGTTCAGGGACGATTTTAAGCTTCTCAAACCAGCAACTTCATCAGGAATTGACTCCACGTGTTCGTATTTACGTGGTATTGGGTTTATGGTGACTTTTGGGATATTAAACCTTATGAAGAACGACAAAACAACTCTGCTCTTAACTCCTAATTGATGCTGTAACGCATCACCAACGTGAAGGGTTATTTTGCGCAAACCAAAACGAGCAATATATATATTCCTTTTCCAAGATAATGGATTTTTCTTTGATATCGTTTCCGTCGCCTCCCTGGTAAAAGGTTGACCACATTAACTATCGCATCGGAACCCAAAAGTAATACCTTATCGAGCATCATTAAAACTACAGTACTACCCCAAGAATTCTCTGCTACCGGAGAGATAACAACCTGGTTATCGAACCCATCTTCATGTTCAACTATTAAGTTGAGACGAGTCAAGCTTTGCCACTTCTGGATATCCCCAATTCCAATCCCTATTCCATTCACCATGCATCCGATTTCTCCGTCTAAATCCACGTACTTCAAAACTGCTTATGGAGCAACCACCTTGATCAAACAACTCACACTACGAATACGACGATGAGAGAGTGCAGAAAAAGAAGAGTGGGTATCAACTAAACCAGATTTTTGGGTTTCATTATTCAAGTTATTTTTAAAACCTTTCGTAGATGCATGAACAACTTCCTCGTAATCACTTAGACCTACATGAGTAGCCTTGAGACGATTAAAACCTTTAGACCCGCCCAGTTTAAATTCCACTGTCTTTTGTGCATCAACTAGGGCTTCACTACAGTGATGAATTGAAGCGTGCACCGCCGAACGATTGGAGTAAAGTACATGACTGGTCGGAGCAAGACTGGTTGTGTGGGAGGAGGAATCAATTGCTTCAGTAAGGGTTTCCATACCAATTTCTTCTTCTTCCTCCGTTATGGGAAGAGTTTTGTTGTCGTGAATTTCGTCAGTAATATTTCTCTGGACATATTGTTGTTGTTGAAGAAGGTTTATAGGTTGAAAATTAGGGTTGTAATATTCATTGTGATCCTCTTTAAAATAACCTGATTTTGCTTCATTGAACGTATCTTCGGCTTTCTCTTCTTCTTCATCGGAATCGTCCTCTTGTACGACAATATCATATCCCATATCTCGAAGAATAGTCGCTTGTAATTGAAGAGATTGTGGTGTTTTTGAAGAGAATACTTTGTCCAAAGTGTCAAACGATTTGAGAGCTCGTTCGTGGGATATTTTTATCGAATCCCCCATCAACGAATCATCCTCTTCCTTCTTATCATCAATAACATTTTCTTCGTACAACGACGTAGATTGCTTCAAAAGTGTTGGTTGTGCGGAACCGTCAAGAGAAGATGGTTGTGTTGTGTAGGAATTTACACCCTTCTACTAGTGTTTATAGCGGAAATATGACATCTAATGTCTACACTAGTATTCCCAGGATCACATGCAAAACTAGTAATTAATCTAATGGAGATAGTAGATTACCTTAATCGCTTTTCCCTCGAACTAGTTGAATTGATTGAAGAAGACCAAGAGCTTCAAGTGTAGCTCCTCTACTTGGGACACGAGCAATCAATTTGATCTCCCACCTTGTTGTATAGCTAGCACACCAATGGTGGTTGGAAAAGAAGAACACCTTCTTCTTTGACTAGATTGATAGTTAATGGGAATTAGCTCACTTTCTCCTCTCTACTTGATGTGGTAGAGTAAGAAAGCTTAGAGAGAAATTCCACACCTTATTCTCTGCCCTAAGAGTGTTTATATAGAACCCTAATAAGAATCCACCTCCTTTTTGGTTTCCTAAAACACCCTTTAGAATAAGATTTAGGGAAATAGTCGAAAATAGCAACTATTGGTATTTTCTCAATTCCCTAAGGAGGAGGTGTCAAAACACCACGAAAATTGGCAGATATAATTTTTATTATATCAGCAACTAACCCTCCAAAATTCAGCCCAATCCGAGTCCTAGAAGTACCCGAACCGGTCTAGGCCCAAAAACCCTGTTTTTGGCCTTTTTGTACTATCTTTGCCTAATTCCTTTTTAGGCCTATGAGATATGTTTATGGGACACTCCCATGATTATATCTCACTCCCACTAGTCATATCCTAGATCAATTTGTCACTCTTATGTGTAACCCGTTGTAGGATCCGATCGAAGTTAGCCGCGAATTACTTCGTAATTCGACGATCGTAGTTGGTCTCTAGCTACAACTCTACGATCCCTAAATCAATCGGACTTGATGATCTTCCACATCAATTGTCCTATCCGACAAATTGTTCGCATTGTCACCTTGGTCGAAGGACATCTCCTTCAACTCCTTCAGACTCCCACTTGGACTTAGATCAAGTGCAATGCCTCGATTCCCGTGTCAATTTAGTATCCCATCTGATACGTCACATCATTCAGACTTTCTTGATATCCGAGTACAACTGTAAAAGACAAACGATTAACTTTTAATCCGTTTGAGCGCGGCCACGCATTTTCAGTTGCTACTCATCAAGTGGCCTTGAGACACTTTGTACCTAATGTGATTAGGGTGACACAATCCATTCTTGCGCTCCCACTTAACTTCATGTCTATCCTGTCCTTCCCAGTATCCGTCTTTATAACCTCCTTTTACGGCGCAGCGTTTAACGGAACCAAAGTCGGGCATTCCTTACATAAGATGAGTGGAGCACTCATGTTTTGAGGAATCTCTCCAATTGTCTTTATGAGAAGTATTGACGTTCATCACGAGTGATGTACTTCTCATTTGAGGGTTATCCAGTGTATAAACCTTTTACACACCCACGTAGTCGAATATAATATACTATTCATATAGCCCATGAAACTGCGCTATCCCATCGACTCCCGTGCTAGTCTTCGTGAGTCATTGTTGTCCATGCAATGACCTGGACCAGGGATTTTTGATAATAAATATTCTAAGTTCACTTAATAGGGTTTCATTCATCAGATCACGTATCTGACAAACCTATTCGGAACGTTTTATTATCGATGGACTGTCGTTTAAACACTAAACCAAGTTTAGACGACTGGTGAAATAATTCTTATTATTTCTGATAACGAGAGTTGTAAATCTGAGCCTCTTCCGTAAAACTCCTTTTACCCACTCAGTTTTACTTGTCGAGGTTTAAAATTATACCTCATGCCTTAGACTGTGTATGAATCTCATACTATGTCTAAGGTGACAGTTTAGTTTGACTACCGTGGTAGTCGGTTTTAAACTTTGCTTATTATCAATTAATTTGAAGATTACTATCTTCAACCTTGATAATATCTAGTAATATTTACTAGAGTTAAGGCCTTTAATTCTTTGTGTAGTATTTGCAACAGTTCCCGGCTTAAAACACTTTTAGCCTACTTTCCTTCCATGTCTGGAAGTTTGCTACGATGACATGTTCAACTTTGTACTACTTCATCCTTTAGCCTTCTAGGATGTACTAAGTAGTGTTTCGGTTTTCCAATCCGAATTCGGATGTTTAAATGCTAATCATGTCCAACATGATTGACTTTATGTTTTCGAACATAAATGTCTCTCTCATGCGTGCTAGCTCATCGGTGTCTTTTAGACTCCGAGTTTTGCAACGCCCTCTGTCATGAGTTTTTGGGTCGAAAGTCTTTTAGACTTTCCGAGTCTTAGATTTTCTGTTTCGGATCTCAAGCATCTCAGCGTACTGAGTCTCTCTAATCCTATCATCCTTTTGATCTATGCTTATAGATCTTCAGATGCCCAAAATGGCATTTTATCCTTTTGTGTGTGGTCCTTTATTGAGTCAGTTCGTTACTGTTATACAACACCTTATGTCGTACTCAATCTTTTGTATGTACTCTGCATACGGACCCGGAAGGTTTGTTTACTCCCACTTACCTTCTTGAAACTCGTGATTCAAGATTTTCTTCATTCTCCAGGAATCAAATTTCTCTGATTGCCTTTTGAATCGAAGATTCTAACTCTTGCGTGCTTTTAATCCGTCGATAGATTTCTGAAGCATGCTTGTGGACATAACTTGATTGAAAGAATCTTATTCTTCTTGTCTAGTTTCGGGAAACATGAATGTTTCCATCCTTCTCAGTTTTCTACTTTGGAAAACCAATTTAGGTCTTCTGTTGACTTAAATTATCAAGCTTCATGTCTTGACGAGATATGAATTCCACGATGATTTTGGCTTCTAGCCAAAATCTAGAGTCAGTTTTCGTTTCTGCGCAGGTCTTTTATCTCTTCAGAAAAAACCTTTATTTTCTGTGTCTTTGAGATTTGACCTTTTAGGGCTTTTGAACAACAATTTAGAATTTTCTCAACTACTTTGAGATATTCCTTTAGAGACACTTTCACTTGTTTTGAGAGTTCTCCGGCGAATGACATTCGCTTTTGTGCGGTGGGTTTATAAGATTATATCTTTAACCTTTCCTTTTCCAAGGAGTCGCAGTTTGTTGCTCTTGGTCGAATTTAATCGACTTGTACAAGTTTCATGATTGTTCTTCATGACCCTCCATGATTTTTCTCATGATCGAATTAAATCGACTTGTACTTTTCTCCCACTTATTCTTGTAATAATTAGTGTTTTCTCCCAGACTACTAGGTGTGCTAATTATTAGAAGAATACTATCATGAGCAACAAACACTTTGTTCTCTTGATTGGTTATGGAAGAAGCCCAAATTTCTTTTTTTAAAAAAGAAATTGCGTCAGATATTAGCTAGTTTTGTAATGCTTTTACAAATTTAGCTTTAGACGGAATTTTGGTAAGTGTGAAAACAATCGTTTATAGAATATGTCCCAAAATATTCGGAAGACTGGCTTAAACCCATCTTTGATCGAATTATGCATAGCAATGTTCGATTGCTCCCACTGAATCCACCATCCGTCGGATGTGTTCCATGGAGCAGAGTTGGGAAACTGTTTCTCAACTCCTTTGATGGTTATCAAGTGTTTGACTCAAGTTTTCACTATCTTGTCAAAGTGATTCTTTACTTCGGTTTGTACTTTGTTTGAACCTTTCAAACATTCTGACTTATACTTTATGATTTGTACGTTTCCATACTTCATGAAGTTGTCAGAGTACGTATTTGAAGTTTCTCTCGTTAGCTTCTGCAAGTAAACTTATAGGTCTGCATAACACCGTATGAGTCCTAATAGATTACTAGTCTTTATGCCTTTTGAAAAGGGTGACTTTGTCAATTAGTCTTTAAGACCCAATTGACAATGCTGAAGTTTAATGAGTTTGAATCTCTTGATTTTAGCCATTATCAATGTTAACCTTCAGTTAATTTTATCACTGGTTTAAAACATCAGACGTTTCTAGAAGAACAAAATAATCACTATTAAGTTCTAAGCTAGATCAGTGTCTAAAAGAAGACTTCGATCCCTTTCAGCATCCCTAGCATTACTGCTTCTGCTCCCTCTTGGATCTTTACTTCTTTTAGTCAAGTATGTGATTTCCTTGAGCTCCCACTGAGCCGCTCATCTGGTCTTAAATACCTGATGAAGGAATTTTACGATACTTGTTTTTAACTTTGTTAACAAGGATACGGAATCGGAATTCATAATTCCATTCCTTTTGTCCTCCAGGTGCTAAAGGTAGTTTCCTTTTAAATGGTCTAGCCATTGTTCAGAAACATTCACAGTAATGAGAAATACTCTTGATCATGTACTCGGTAGCTGCTTTTCTTTGATCAAATGTTTGTCTCACTTGACTGATCCTCTTGCCCTTTTGAATCTATTTCTTAGATTCTTTGTACCAAATCTCAAGAACCTTTCTTAGACTGGATATTCCCGTATGTTCTGCTCAGTTTGTTTGTAACAACCTGAGTGACTCATCTAAGGTCTTATCTATCTTTGTTCAATCAATATTGAATTGAGTGATAGATGTATTCTGTTGTCTTCCGTTAGGATGACTTTCAGATTGCCTTGGAGGTCTCGTACCTCTCCATTTATGAGTTATGTGGGAAATTCTTCCTCAGTTTGTCTTAATGGTTATGCTAGCATTCATTATTCTTCCAAAGAGAATGTTATACGATTGCTTGCAAATGGCTTTTGACCTTCTCTTGTATGAGTCAACATTGGGATTGGGTATTCTAGTGACCTTCCTTTTGAATCTGAGAATTATTCTCGGATTCATTCTTCCATTCTAGGAAGTGGATCAGCACCTCCCTTAGGTGTGATTCAATGTTGAAATCGTTTGTGTCATCTTAAAACTACATAAAGAAATGGCAAAGTTTTAAAACTCATTATCGTTTTTGAAAAACATTAGTTTTCCCACATTATTCAATAAAAATCGTCCCCGATTGAATAAGTGATTCCAAGACCCCAGTTCTTCGAAGTAAAGCGGACGAAGGCCCTACCCTTTGACTCCGTCGTTCCGGGTGAGTGAATTCCTTCACTGATCATACCTTATGACTCTTGGTTAATAGATTTCATTAATGAATGACTAATCTATCCTTTTGCCTCGAGTATCCAAGACTCTCTTGCTGATCTCGTTGAGTAGAACCATTTAGACGTGTAGGCCTCTTCTATAGACCTACCCGCATTGTCCCAAGGTAGAGGAGGTACTCTGCGAAGGCCGACCCACCTTCCTCGAACAAGGGCGCAACGAGTGTCTTAATCTGGATAGGCGATTACTCAAGATTACTTTTGGGGACTTATACGCTAGTCTGGCGTTTGTTATAGTGAACTATTTAGCCTAACTAACATCCACGACATAAAGCGTAAATAAGTAAGTAAATGCGCGCGAGAAAGTAAATCAAGCAGACATGGATCCTAGTATGGCCCCTAACCTAGAAGATCTAATCACCCTTGGTTTTCTTCTTGTTTCGCCTTTTGGTTCGTCTTAGATCGCCATCTTTGAACCTCCATTGATTTCTCCCACTCGCCTTTGGATTTCATCCTCGAGTTTCTTCAATGGACTCATAGACCCTAAACTCTAATTACAAGACTCTAACGATTCGCAGATCGTATAAACTTGAAATTAAAATTAATTACAAAGCATGCACCCATCCGTGCTTAAAACAAGAATAAAGAAATAAATCTATGGCCATACTAGTTTCCCGCATTCACATCACATGCAATCATATAATATATCAAGGCTAAGAATTATATATGCATGATTATCTTGGGAGATACTTTTGTTGACATCACATGTCACATTACGGACCTTAAGTCTAAATTCGAAGAATTCTACTAGTGGTGCTTTCCGGTTTTATCTTTTATGATTTCTAAAATCATCTTTAAGAAAAACTCCGTTTTGGGCTCGAGAAAGCCCGGGTCAATTTCGGAAAAAATATTGGTTCGATTCTTAATGATTTCATAAATCAATTTAAAGAGAAATCCGTTTTGGGCTATTGGATGGCCCGGATTGATTTTGGAATTATTTGGTTGGAATCGGAAAAAATTTTGGCAAAAACTCCCACTCGAATGATGGTCCCTTTTCGTGGTCCGAAAAGCCTCGAAAAAGCCCGGGACAAGTCCTAGACAAGTCCCGGCCCAAGCCCAAAAAGGGCTCGGACAAGGTCCGGACATAGCACGGCCCATAGGGCCGGCATGTCCTGGCCGAGGCCTATCAAGGCCTGGTCTCGTCCTGGCCGGAGCCAGGACGCTAGTCCATGTACCAGACGCGTCCTAGACGTGTCTGGTACTGGACCGGACCAGCACTAGGTGTCTCGGACTAGTCCGAGACACCCAGAACCTCTCAGACGCGTCTCCAAGACGTGTCTGGTCGAGTGCTCTGGACGCGTCTTCAAGACGCGTCCTTAGTAGCTGCTCTGGACGCGTCTCAAAGACGCGTCCAGAGGACGCATCCAGGAGCTTCTGGTCCGGCCAGGAGGCTTCCTGGCCGGACACTAGGGTTTTTCAAAACCCTAGTTTCCAAAAAGAAATTTTTTTTTTCTTATGCAACTCTAAGTTGCTATTTTCCAATTTTAAAACTTTTCTTAAATTTTTGAAATTCCTTTTATAAACTTTTAAATTTTTCCAAATTTGTTTTGAGAGCTTCCTAAAGTCAAAACTACTCTTTTTAGAACACTTCTAAAATTCTAAAATTCCAAAATTTTGTTTTTCAAAAGTTTCCAAAACTTAAAAACAACTCTTAATCAAACCAATTTTGGATCAAAATCTGGGTTTTTGAAATTTTTCAAAGAACAATTTTGAAATCAATTTTGAAAAATCTTTGAATCCAATTCATAATTAATCAAATTTTATGTTTAAAACCTTTTTAAATATAACTATCAACATAATCAAGCATGGATTAGTTTGAAATTCAATGAAATTGAGTCTTTTAAAACACTTTTAATCATCAATTTGATTCTCAATTTGAAAATTTATTGAATCCCATCAAATTATGAGTTTAAAATACTTTTAAAAACATCTTTTAAAATACTTTTATAAACTCAATTTTCAAACTATTAAGCATATTAATTAGTTCGATTCTTAGCAAAAATTAGTTAATGGCAAGAGGCTCTGACGCCACTGTAGGGATTTACACCCTTCTACTAGTGTTTATAGCGGAAATATGACATCTAATGTCTACACTAGTATTCCCAGGATCACATGCAAAACTAGTAATTAATCTAATGGAGATAGTAGATTACCTTAATCGCTTTTCCCTCGAACTAGTTGAATTGATTGAAGAAGACCAAGAGCTTCAAGTGTAGCTCCTCTACTTGGGACACGAGCAATCAATTTGATCTCCCACCTTGTTGTATAGCTAGCACACCAATGGTGGTTGGAAAAGAAGAACACCTTCTTCTTTGACTAGATTGATAGTTAATGGGAATTAGCTCACTTTCTCCTCTCTACTTGATGTGGTAGAGTAAGAAAGCTTAGAGAGAAATTCCACACCTTATTCTCTGCCCTAAGAGTGTTTATATAGAACCCTAATAAGAATCCACCTCCTTTTAGGTTTCCTAAAACACCCTTTAGAATAAGATTTAGGGAAATAGTCGAAAATAGCAACTATTGGTATTTTCTCAATTCCCTAAGGAGGAGGTGTGCAAACACCACGAAAATTGTCAGATATAATGTTTATTATATCAGAAACTAACCCTCCAAAATTCAGCCCAATCCGAGTCCTAGAAGTACCCGAACCGGTCTAGGCCCAAAAACCCTGTTTTTGGCCTTTTTGTACTATCTTTGCCTAATTCCTTTTTAGGCCTATGAGATATGTTTATGGGACACTCCCATGATTATAACTCACTCCCACTAGTCATATCCTAGATTAATTTGTCACTCTTATGTGTAACCCGTTGTAGGATCCGATCGAAGTTAGCCGCGAATTACTTCGTAATTCGACGATCGTAGTTAATCTCGCTGTTTAGGGCAGAAATCGGCTGTATTCTTCTCGATTTTGTTCCTAAAATGACTCCATTAGAGTCTCTTGCAATGGCACCGCATGATGCTTCCTCTGGTTTAAACGAGTCGTCGAAATTTATCTTTATCTCTCCTGTTGAAGGAGGACACCATTGTTGTACCTGCATGAAATTGTTAGAAGGTTGGAGTTCATTAAAATTTGGGAGATACCTCATGGTTTGCTTCATACGCCACCAGCATCGATTGAGATCCGGGTTATTGTTGCGAAAGTATTTTTCATTTCTTTCTTTCCACCATTCCCACATCAGGTGAGTAAGCTCAAACCAGACTTTGTTGTTGTTTGTTTCATCCAATAAGATCTTCTTAAGGTATATTTTAGGATCCATTTTAATCTCTGCTACCTCTATTATTCCAGATAATCTCACTAACTCTTGAAATTTTGGGCAATCTGAAAACAAATGATGAATTGTTTCGATTTCTCCTTCTTCACACAGTAGACAATTTTGAGGTATATTCATAACTCTTTTTCCAATATTGTTGAGTGTTGGTAATCCATCATGAATGATCTTCTAAATAAAGGTTTGAATCCGAGGTATCATCTTTCTTTGTTTCCAAAACTTTTTCCATGGAAAATTTTGAATGGCTTCTGGGAGTTCTGGGTTAATTTTAATTTCCTCATAATAAGACTTGGTTGTGAATTTTCCTGTTGGTGTTTGTTTCCAAATCATTCTATCTCTTTGATAAGTCTGTGGGAGTTGAATACTTACAATAGCCTGTGTGGTTGTAGCATCAAAGTATGTTGAAATATGATTTATATTCCAGCTGTTTGTATCCTGCAATATCAGATCTGATACCCAAAATACATTTGAAGGTAGATTATCAATCATGTTAGGGATATGGTTAGGTAATGTTGGTATCCAGGGATCCGATCTGATTTTGATCGAAGTACCATCACCAATAATCCACAAAACATTTTGTCGAATGGTCTGTTCAGTTTTATTCATAGCCTGCCAGAAAGTGGAAGATGATTGTTTTGTGTCTGTTGACCAGTAATCCTCTTGTTTAATGTATTTGGATTTAAGGAGTTTCACCCAAATTGCTTGGGGTTGGGTGATGAATCTCCAGGTCATTTTAGCTATGAGAGATTGGTTTACCTCCTGGATCGACCTAATACCTAATCCCCCTTTGTGTTTAGGACTCGTAATAAGCTCCCATTTCAGAAAGTGCATTTTCTTATCAGCCGAAGTATGATCCCACCAAAAATTTTTCTCTATTCTTTCTAGTTGGGTTATCACATTCGTAGGTAACTTTTGGTAGCTACATGGGTATGTGCAGAAAGACCCTAAAACAGACTTAATGAGGACTGTTTCCCTGATTGGGTTATGAATTTATTTTTCCACCCAGCAAGAGTATTTTTGAATTTATCCACTAACCATGTGTGACTTTGAATTCTGTTTCCGGGTTTGAGGATAAGGGAACCTAAGTATTTCGCCTGGTCAGTCATAAGCGGCGCTTTAAGCACTTTAATGAAGTCTGATTTTACATTGGTCGGAACCCCTTTGCTAAAGATTAAAGAAGATTTGGAGAAGTTTACCTGCTGTCCGGAGAAGCTAGCATAATGGTCCATCATTTATACTATTGTCTTTAAGTTTTGTATTGTTGCTTTCCCAAACAAATTCAGGTCGTCAGCGAAAAGTAAGTGTGAGATGCTGGGACTCGCCTGATTAATCTTGTATCCTGTATATTTTCCCTGATGTTCATAATGAGAAATCAAGAGAGAGAAGGACTGCGAGGTTAGTATAAACAGGTAAGGTGACAAGGGGCATCCTTGTCGAAGGCCTCTAGAGGCCGTAAAATCTCCTATCAATTTGCCATTGACTTGAACATTAAATCTGGCCGTAGTGATATAGGACATAATGAGTCTAAGTATTGGGTCACTAAAACCCGAGGCCTTAAGGACTATCTCTAGAAAATTCCACTCAACACGGTCATAGGCTTTTGCCATGTCCATTTTGAGTGAAAAAATACCTTTTCTAGCTTTCGATTTTTTCATAGAATGCAGAAGTTCCTGAGTTATCACTATATTCCATGATTTGTCTGTTTGGGACAAATGCATTCTGAGTCCACATGATGCTATCCTCCAAAAATGGTCGGATCCTATTTGCTATTAATTTCGTGATGAATTTATACACCGAATTGCAAAGAGAAATAGGTCTGAATTCCGAAGCCATACTCGGGTTTCTCTTCTTTGGAATTAAGGCGATGGTCGTAAAATTAAGAGATGGGTCAATTAAACCTGAAACAAATGCTGCCTGAATATAATTGATAAGCTCACTCCCTATTACGTCCCAGTTGTTTTGGAAAAAGAAACAAGGAAGTCCATCTGGACTAGGGCTTTTAGTTGACCCCATCTCCATTACGACAGCCTTTATTTCCTCTGATGTTGGAACTCTTGAGGCGTAGCTCATTTGTTCGGCTGAGAAAACTCTAAATGCATTTAAAATTTCGGTTGGAGGTGATTAAATCGTTTCACATCGAAATAAATTCTGAAAATACTGGATCAATTCCTCTGATATCTCTTCAATATTTCTGGATGTTTGACCATTGCTTAGAGTCAGTTGATGGATTTTGTTTTTTTGTCTTCTCATCGACATAGCCACATGAAATGCTTTAGTATTTCTATCCCCATTTTTAACCCATTTTGATTTAGCCCACTGCTCTGCCTTGGTACACTGTATATTTTCTAAGGATAGGATTTCCTCCTGAATTTTGCTTTCTATTTGTAAAACTTCCTCATTTGGTGACATAACTTGGAATTCGGATAATC
Organism: Eschscholzia californica; assembly: GCF_041429995.1. Taxonomy (NCBI): domain Eukaryota; kingdom Viridiplantae; phylum Streptophyta; class Magnoliopsida; order Ranunculales; family Papaveraceae; genus Eschscholzia; species Eschscholzia californica. Next base: position 24,912,273 of record NW_028238461.1, read on the forward strand.
TTTTCCGTAAACTCGCCAGTCTGTTTTTTATCATTCCAAAGGCTTTTTTACTCCACTGTTTTGTAGAATCTCGAACTTGACTTAACTTTTCTGTAAAATTACCAACTGACTGTTCCCAATTTTGTTGAAACTTTGACTGATAATCTTCATGGTGAGTCCAGTGTACTTCAAATTTAGTTACGGTTTTTAATACTTGACCCTCCACTTGTAATTTTAACAATATTGGTGCATGATCACTGTTATAGCGTGGCAGGTGAAAGACGCCTGCCTCAGGAAACTTTAGTAGCCAAGTTGGGTCACAGAGAACCCTGTCCAATCTTTCCTTTGTAAGGTGGTGAATTGCTTTATTATTTGTCCATGTGTATCCCGACCCATTAAATCCCAAATCCAGCAAATTTGCTTCATGTATGAAGTTCTGAAAATTAGACATGAAAGGAATATTAGTGCTCCCACCCCATTTGTCTGAAGGTGATGAGATGGCATTTAAGTCCCCTATACAGCAGTATGGGTTTGTGATTCCCTGCAAAGTGGTCAATAAGTCGGTCCAGAACGGAAGTCTGTCTTGGACCCTAGGAGGCCCATAAATACAAAAAATGTCCCATGGTTCTCCCCACAAGGGAGAGACCACCGTAATATGAATAAGGTTCTGGGATGAAGAGTGGATAGTCACATCGATAGAAGGTAACCAATGAAGAATTAAACCTCCACTTCGACCTATAGGAACATAATGAAAAGTACTAAGATTATTTTTATTGAAACAAGATAAAGATACATAAGTAGATAAACGAGTTTCAGAGAGAAAAACCAACGATGGTTTAATCCCTCCTAGGAACTGGTTAAGAGTTTCTTTTGTCGGGGTGTTCCCTAAACCCCGACAATTCCACGCAAAGATACTCATGATGACTCCGACATTTGGGTTGTCGGTACCCCTTCAGTAGTTTGATCCGTAGACATAAGCCTGGCTGTCCGCTTGTAATGTTTCTTTGAACGAGTTTCGCTAGATAATTCCGGGACAGTAGATTGCTCTCCAATTGAGTGCGATGAATTAGGTTCTTTTCGAGGAAGTTCATCTTGTTGACTTATCCAGCCCATTTGATTCTTTGAAGTTACTCCCGCCGAAGTTTGAATTTTGCTTTTTTTCGCCTGGCATAAATTAGTTAACAGATCTCCAAAGTTAGAATTGACAGAGTTATTTAGAGGAATATTTTCAACCTCCTCTTCTAAATTATCGTTTGTAGGCAAACCATGGTTAGCAAAAGGTCTATCCATTCCATAAGATCCCAGTTCCTTGTGGGCATTTCTAGTGAATGGGACTTTAAAATGCTCATCATATTTCGGGGTCATCTCTTTATGGACTAATTTGATCTGATCCGGGGTTAATTGGTGTTTAAGCAAGTCCCCAAAAGCAAGCATAGTAGGACAGAACTTTATAGTATGTCCCGTTAGACCACAAGAAATGCAAAAGCGAGGAAGTTTTTCAATTTTAAGAACTATTGAAACCAGTTTGTAAGGAGACAATTTCAAATTGACACGCTACATCGTAGAAAAGATAGTTAAAGATGATTTATGTCACCTACATCGTAGAATAATTAGTATGTAAATTGCTTCAAGATGATCGATCCCGGAGTAAAAGAGACACAAATACAGCAATATTTTAAAGACCTAGAAAGTGATAACTTAAAAAGAACAAAGAGACTAACATCACGAAAAAATAATAACAGAAAGATAAAAAGAATGAGGCGATAATGAAAAGACGATTACCTCAGCATCATATACTATATAATGACTCCACTTACAGATTTCCGATTATAAAAGAACACTGGAATAATGTATTGTCATTCTTTTATCGTATGAAAGTTGACTATGGAGTTAACTCCTTTATTGAGTGAATACAAATTATACAATTTTGCAATATGGCAGGTGAACGTATATATAAATCTTGCATGTCTCTGCCTCTCTACGTCCTGTCACTGAGAGATCATTAGGGGTGTTACCTAGTGATCTGGGCCGTTTCCCTCTCGACGAAGCTTAGCCACCCATCTTCTGACTAGACCACTTTGACTCCTGTTATAATACTCGTAAGGAAGGAGACAGAAGAAGAGAGAGAATGTACCTTATATTACTTGCACAGGGAAGCCAATATACGGCGAGGGGGGTTGAATGGTCTTCGAGAATGTAGAACGGCCCAGTTATCAATAAGTAGCACATCTCCTTTCTCCCAAGGAATGGCAACACATTCCTCTTCCAATACTTTCAAGCACTCGTAGATGACATCGGCTGGTAATGGTGTACCATCGCCAAATGTGACTGCTTTCACTGGATCATTTCGAGCATCCTTCCACCCTGTATAAGCAGCTACCATGCTATTAAACCAGATCTCTCGTCCCCTCGTCTTGTCATATTTAATAGCGGGAATTGGACCCATGATTGTTTTCACTCCATCCTCCGTCCATTCCAACTTCATTCCCAATCGAGCAGCTCTGTACAGAATCCAGCAAGAAAGTCAATGACAGGAATAAGCATCATACAGTAACACATTGTTGGGAATAACAATAGATCAATGGAGTAAAGAGAAAGCTGTGTCATGGTGAGAACCACTGATTTGAAAGCGATTTCAGCTCAACCGGGGTGCAAATTGATTTTTCGGTCACTCTCCAAAGATTTAACACAGAAATGGAGTTCGAAAGAAAAACGTAATGCTCAGGAGTAGGGTTTCATATTGTGACAATGTCTCTCTATTAATAGTTCGTATTTACAGACCCGGAATTGTTAACCACTAGGAAAGGAGAAGTGGGGCGGTGATTTTAGCGGATAAACACAGCAAAATAAAATAAACCTGGTAGTAAAAGGAGTTCTATTTTATTTTAAATTCCCATGGCCCAAGCCTGGGTTGGGCACATGCACGTGTCTGTGTTGGACACACTCCACTTACTCTGCAAGGGACTTTACAATATATCGGAAGCCAAGTAATTATTAAGTCTCCCTCCTTTTGATGCTTTACCAATGCGGAAATATAAGATTTGGCTTTTAAAGCCATTTCCTTAACAATCTCCCGCAGATGGCTAACAAAGAACCCTAAGCAAAAGTGGGTAGAGTGTCCATATCTTTCAATTTGAATGTCCACGTAGTCAAGTGAGGAAACTAAACAAAACATATCAAGTGAATTGCTCTTGAACTTGATTATTTCAAGCTGGGCTCCAACAACATATCCCATACCCGTTGGTTTAGCAAATTGCTTGATACAACAGTGACTTACATGCCATTAGTGCTCTAAAAAGAAAACCCACGTCTTCTATAACAAGCGGCCTGCACCTTCTCACACACGTAGGTGAATTTCTCGGGCATCTCTCACTATAGACCGACCCCCACATGGGTCTTGAAATCATTACGAGCCTTACAGGTTCAACCATAATAAAGGTCATCGAATCCATCATGCCCGTCTCACTAAGACCACCATAGTGGGCTAGGGATTCATTAGGAGCCCGTATGCTCAACCTCTCATTATTAGATGCTGAGTCCATCAAGTTCGTCTCGATAGGACCACCTCATAGAGCTATGAACTCATACAGAGCAAAAGCTCAACCTCGTGTATTGCACCACCGCACACCATGGAGATTGAGCGGTGGCCATCCCGAGGGCTCATATGGCTTTGTCTTACAACGAAAAGATATCCACAATATTACCTCAACAATTGGGTTTTAGCCCCATCCCCCTCGACGTTTCCAAAATTAATTTCTTGGATAAGCCCTTCAGATCCCACATATTCTAAGGCTGTCAAACCATTCTTCAATATGTGTTTCACCGCACGATGTCTCATATGAATGGGTCACCTCTTTCCATTGTGCACATTGTTCTTTCTATCATAATAGCCGCCTATAAATCACGATGAAGGGAAATTTGTGTCACTTCCCTGCCCCCACTGAGGTACGTCTGGGAAAAGACTCATCATCCACTCAACCTCTTGCCTTGCCAACTCAAGAGCAATGTATTCAGATTCCATGTTGAAGCGTGTTATGCAAGTCTGTTTGAAGACTTCCAAAACACGACTCCTCCACCGAGAATAAAAACATAACCACTTGTAGAGCTAACTTCATCGTTATCAGAAACCCAATTGGCATCACGGTATCCTTCTAACATAGAGCAAATTTACCACAATGCGAACTCAAATAAATAGTACCTCTAAGATACTTGAGCAAATTGCTGAAGTGCATTCCAGTGTTCCTTACTAGGGTTATAAGTATAACGTCTGAGTCTGCTAACTGCATATGCTATATCAGGTCGAGTGTAGTTCATTAAAAATATCACACTTCCTATGACTTAGCACAATCGTTCGTGAAATACTAACATTTTTATTCTTCTTAAGATGTATGCTAGGATCATAGGGAGTTCTCACCGGCGTCACATCATAAGAGTTAAACTTCTTTATCATGTGGGACTATAAGATATGACTCTGAAAGCCATTTTCCTAACACACAAACTGAGGAACTAAGTAGTTAGGTTCGTGACTAGGTGCTGGATCAGTTGGGATTGAGCTTAAGTCTAAGGCCAGATAAGCCTTTTGTGAGAAAGGAAATTTGAGACTAGGTCGTGGGCTCGTGGCTTGGCTGGAATCGGGCACAAGCATGAGCCTGAGCCTAGCTGAGTCTTCCGCGAGCACTATCCAAGTTACTCCAGCACCATACTATAAAGTTGTGAAGAGCTTGATAATGGAATCCTTCCCAACTTAAAGAACTACATTGCTCTTGACCTAAAGATTGTAAATTCAAAACGACCAATTCACAATAAAACTATAAATAAAAAAACTATAAAAGATGGCAGACACGTTAAGAATATGTAATATCAAACTCAAAAAATGAGATACAAAACCTTTCTTCAGCTGTGCTTTTATCTTTAGTTAAGAATGTCGACTGCCATCCCCGGCCAATAGGAGATGACGGGTCATCTCCAGCCCCTAATATCCTCGTATAAATCAAACCATGCTGCTCTAGCTTCTCAACAAACTCTGGAAATCTCTCTTTCATCTTTTCATAGATGACATGGCTAAGAACTATAGGAGTCTCTCCTCCACTTCCTGGCTCTTCCTCACAGAAGAAAAACAATTTCGCTGGGAACTCTGGAACCTGTTAAAACTTGTTAAGTGAATTACCGAAACCCAAATTGTATTTCACGAAGTAAGTAATAGACAGGTCACAGACCGAATTCAAACTTCCCTAAACTCATAAAAAATCATAAACTCAATAAATGGTTTCTCACTCTATGAGTGGATCATGATATTACATACTTGGAATTTTAACTTACAAATGAGTAATGCATCTATGGCATCTTCAAGTGAAAAGATCACACTCTAACTTGTGCTATTACACTTCAATTAAGTAGCAATTCTAATTCTTCAATCATGAAAAACTAAATCTAACTAAAGTAAAATCTTTGAAACACTTAACCCATGAATAAACAAGTTTTCATTCTTATTAGATTCTCATTGAGCTCTATAACTAAAATTAATTACTTTCTACGACTAATATCAAGTAATCAGTCTGAATTTCACAAAATCAAACAGAACCCATGTGTACTAAAAACCAGATAAGAATTTTACCTGAGCCATCTCATGGTGAAAAGGGATTTTCTGATCAGGTGGAGATTCATTAGCAGTGAAAACCCTCCCCACAATATTAGTCCTAGGAGCAGCTCCACCAACATAAGGAAACTCTTCATAACCAAAAGCTTCAACAACTTCATTGAAATCTGAAGCAGTATTTACAGGAAACCCTCTCAATAGAACAGCTCCAGTTGAGTGAAGAAGGGATTCTAGCCATGTTTTTTCCTGTTTTATGGTGTTTATGAATAGAGAGAGATCAAATATGGGAGATGGGTTTGAAGTGATGATGGAAGGGAAAAGATTGCCATTGATAGGTTTTTGATAAGGTAATTTGATTTCAGTGAAGCTTAATTTTTCTTCCCTTGACATTGTTTGGCGTCCAGGTTCAGATGGGTGATGGAGGGAGGTATAAGAATCAAGAATAGAAGATGGGCTAATTCCATAATGGACCCAACCAGCTCTCTAGATGAGTAATGACCAACCTCCATTTTAGCCCTTTAAACTTTTTACGGGTCTTTTAATATGAGGACAAATTATATGGTAATGGGATTCGGGACATTTAAAAAAAATGTCTTCGTATGATTTAAGGGAAATTTGCTGTTTGGACTATTTTCTTAAGTGTTAAACTTTAGACTCTCATAGCGATCGAAATTTATTTTGGTTACATTGATCGAAATTTTTTCTTCCAATTTTCTGCATCATGTAAAGATCGTTTTTCATACTCCCTCCGTCTCAAAATAATAGTCGATTATTCCTTTTTGGGTTGTCCAAAAATGAAACTACCGTGCAATACATAGCCTATAATATTCAATATTTTGACAAATATGTTCCTCTTTAATTCTATCAATATGAAGTGCATTTATTAAGAAAGATAATGCATGTCCTACTTCTCTCCAATAAAATTCACTGGATTGAATTAACAATAAATGCTAGCATTTATATTTAATAAGGACAATATGGGTACACACAAAACGAAAATAAATCGGGTGAGTTTCGATGGTGGACTATGATTATGAGACGGAGGGAGTATCATTTACGAGTCTTACAAAATCAAATTCAAACTAATCCGATTAGATTTCATGTAGATGCACACCAAAATTGCTCTTGGGGCCTCCGCCTTTAAACAACCCTCCTACAAGTCCAAAATTGCTTTTGGGGCCACGGAGCGCACCCCCTCGAGTCTTCTTCGTGTTTCTTCGTTCTCTATCTTCAAAGATCTCATGAGAAAAACCAGGGGCTTTGGAACTAGAAGATTCGAGCTTACTTATGGATTTGCGACCTAGATTTACTGCTTTTGTTTTGTTTCTTCTTCTTTTTTACAGCGAAGGGTTCGATGCAAGGGTCCAAGACCTAGCTTGAAGGATTAGATGCAAGGGTGCAAGACCTAGCTTGAAGGGTTTGGTAAAAGAGTCCTCTTGTTGCCATACTTTGTGTTGATGTCATAAAAAATCAATCTCTGTTATCAGTCAGGAAATAAAGACCTTGATGCTGGATCGTCTAATTAATTGATGCTCCGTCTGAATGGATACTGCTACCACTAATTCCTGCTCCTTGCTACTAGAAACCTAGGAGGAAAATCTGTAAAAAGTTCGGAAACCTCTCTGACGCTCAAGACCAGTTAGATTGCCTTTTGCAGTTAAAGGATGTGTATTGAGTGATCCTTGTGAACATAATCAACTTACCTTGGTGAAGGTGACGTGATGCCTTTGTATAGGCTGCTTAGGACCAACTGTGATAGACAATGTAGATGAAGCATTTTTGATCCACCGTTCGGAATTAAGACTGCTCTTCGTTAGTTAGGAGATTTAGGGTTTCCTTTTGAGTTTATTTCGTATCTGGAATAATAGAAGTTCCTCTGTTGAAGGATACTTCGTAGATAACTTGCCGAGTTGATAGATATTGCAGAAGATGTTTCTTCTTTTGAGACTCTTGAAGCATAAGTATGTTAAACATTTAGGATCGTAGTCGACTGAGATCTTTAGGAAGATTCAGGATTTAAGTCGTTAAGCGTGCGGTGCGCTTCTACCTTCCCATGTGTAGCGTGTAAGGCATCGACCTTACTTAAGTGGACCCCTTTATACTTTTTCAAATCCCTGGACAAACCTGGTTGTGTTTTAGGCGGAACAGGGTTGAAGCTCCTTAGACGATTTGGGCGATCTCCCAGTTCTAGACTTAAGTGACGGATCTTTTCGGACTTAGCAGTTCTGTTGCCTCGAGATAGGTTGCCCTTTGGGTTCCGGTCTATTCTTGACTTCTTAACGTCAATCAACGGTTAACCATTTATGTATCATCACTTTGGGCCTCAGATTGGTCAGTCCGAGAAGGCCGCCTATAGGTATCTTGAATCAATGGAAATTGACCATGGTTAATCTCTCTACAGAGACCCCAAGACCAATTTTGTTGTTTAAATGTGTTGATGGTATTGTTCACCCTCATTTGAAGTGTGTGTGCATAGGGAAAACGGAATCAAGCGTTCAAATTGTCTAAGAAGAGCTTAGGGTTTCTCCAACGGCTATAATTCAACCCACTGCATTTCAATTTCTATAGTTCCCCCATTTCTCCACACAATCGTCTTCCATTCTTGAATCTTTTCCAAACCCTTTCGAATTCCCTCCTCCAGTTCAGGTTCCTAATAAACCAGATCAAGTATGCCGAAGAACACTCACAATAGCAGAGTAAAATCAACAAGAAAACCATTACGAGAAATCACCAATAATGGTAGTCGATCTTCAAAACCATATTCAGTAATCAATAAGAAGAAACTTACGCCAGAAGAAAAAGAAGAAGTAGTAGTTAATGACGATGAGGGCGTTCTTGACCGTCTTCTTCTTGCCCATTCGGATCTCTCAAATTTAATTCATCAGGTAATAGATAAATGAAATCAGAGGACTCCTGAATTCCATACTAAGCTACATACCCTAGATTTAATTTCTTTATTTCTTACCCTGAGATTTCGCTGATCCTTGATCTGTACTTAACAAACCCTAGATTTAAACGTCTAGATTTTGGTGAATTTTTATTTGAAAGTTGTATTATTAATCATGCCTTCTTTTGGGATTTGGATACTCGATTGTTTCTTGAACAATATCTTATTGTTGGTAATGGTGAATTCTTTGTCATGATTTCGTGAGATTTCTCAGTTTTGTTAAAGGAAGTCATTGCTTGTTTAAAGTTTAGAGTTCAATCAGTCAGAAAGCTGATGTCTTTCTCTTCTTTATTTAGGGGTTAAGTTTCAAATTTAACCACTTTCTTGGGATAATTGTTATAATTTTCACACACATTGAACTCCAATAGTTGTTCAACTCCTTACCATCTTAAACTCTTTGACGTTATCTCAATGTCGATTTCACCCTTTAGGTGGTGCGGGTATAGATTTGTACGAAAAGATAAAATTTGTCGTTCATCACTTGAACAATATGTAGGGCTACTCACTTGTTGTTTTGCATTCTATTTCTTTCGTTTTGATAATATCAATTTAGACCTAGTTGCAGTTCAATAAAGTGAGTAATACTGTCGTAATGACTTTAGTCACGGTCGTTGATCAACATACGAGGAACGAGTATGCCAATGAAAAGTATTGTAATTTTGGGTAGATTGTGCTTAAAAAAAGTTCTTTACCTCCATCTTATTTGTTCGCTTAATTGTGACTTCTATCGAACTCTTGCTTTGAGTCCGACTTATGATTTGCTGTTTTAGATACTTTGCGTTCTTTAAATTTGTATTTAACTGAATAAACCTAAGTATCTGACAGTTGGTCTGCTTGGCAGATTGACAAACTGGTTGTGCAAGCCTTCAAGGTGAAACTTAAAAGCAGAAAAGAAAGGGAAGAAGTTGAATACTTTACGAATGTCTTATCTGATATGCACTCCTCTTTAAAGGTAAATCTACTCGCCTGAGATGGTGTTGTTCTTTTTCATAGTAGTTCTTTGTACTTTACTCCCAGACTGAGTTGGTGTTTCTTTTCTGGGTTAGGAATGGGTTCCAAGATTTCAAAATGTAATGGCTAGTCCACCTATAGAAACTGAGAATCAACCTCTAGAGTTTCCAAATCAATTAGCAAAATCTCCACCAAGCAAAACTTCTCCTACTCAACAAAAAGAAGTAAGTCATGTTTCTGATAGTCCAGAACAACTTGACTTTGAATCATTAGTCTCTCCTTCTCCCCTTGTGTCTTGGTGCACTGATCGTAATGCCGAGAACGGAAGACAACTATTTTTGCTCACACCGTTGCCGAAATCAAGAGCTTTTTCTTCCAAACATCAAAACCCGTCCAAATCTGGTTTTGAAAGAATAACTCGTACTGATTACCCTCGTAAAACTACTTCAGGAGTACCATCATTAATGACTATTTCAGTCAATACCAACGATGATTTGCTGGAAGGTTTAAATATAAAACCAACACCAAAGAAAATATTGAATTCTGTTACGGAGATAGAAAGTACTGTAAAATCTTGCGAATTTGTTTCTCCACCCAAGTTTTCGAATGGAAACCATTCAGTCTTTCTTATGACTCCTCGTCTGAAAATGTCACCACCGAAGTCTTGTGTTTTGCTAGAACCTATCTCAGAGCCCTCTCACCAAGACTTCAATAACATCCGTAAATCAACCCCATTTCCTATTAGAAATCAAACTTTTAGTCCATCAGAGATTTCTGAACCTTCAAGCAGTTCTATTTCTGAAAGTCTAGCTCTGAAGTACCCAGAGCTTTTTGGGATAAAGCAGATAGAAAAGATGGGAAATAGGAGAAAACAAATAGAAACATCGATGGATTTGTTCATGTCACCTCCTAAATCTTGTATTGTGATGGAGCCACCTAATGATAAGTTCTCAATCAACGTTCCTATCGAGGAAGATTTATCCAATACTGAGCCTGTGTTAACTAAGAACCCGACATCTCCGACCGACATGAGAAAGAAGGAACTTCAATCAGCAACAAAAAACTGGAATCAAGGTATTTCGATATCTTCCTTTTCTTTTGTCCTACTTATATTAGTTCAACTAAAACATACTTGATCTCATCTTCTTCCTTTCTGTTTTTGTCAGAATTTCTTGGTGCAAACACAACACTTGTTGAAAGTACTCCTATATGGAAGGAGCCTGAAAGTATGATTCGTACAGGTAAGTGTCTGGGCGAGAACACATTGAAGAGGGAGCTCTGGACTAGATTTGAAGCAGCATCTTCTAATGGGATATGTTTGGATGTCTCTGTTTTCCAAGAGACAGCAACAAAAGGGTTTCTCGATAGACTCGATGAGGCTTCTTGTGAGTTATAATTTTAGGTACAGGTCCTCACAAATTTACGATTTTGGATACCTTAATACGGGGCTTATAAATCATCATATTGAATCTGTAGATCTTGCATTATGGTTATATCTGTTAACCTAATCCGGAATTTTGTATCATTACAGCTTGTAAAACGTAAAACTTGCATTAATGGATCATATATAGATCTTGCCGTAGTGGTTGAGTTCCGAAACCATATCTTTTTTCTTGGTTTTTCCTCTCTTGTGCATTTGTACTAACACTACATATGGGAGTTAAAGTCAATGCCAAAGTGAAAGACTAACTCAAAATAAAAGTGAAAGTCCGAGTAGTGTACCTTTATAGGCACCCTAGTTTTTCTCTAGGCCCGCCATTCTATTACCAACTTTTCACATGTTTTATCTGTAGGCGCCCCAAGCACTCCTTGATTTTTTTTTTCTCTTCTTCTTCTTCTTCCATTTCCATCTCGATTTTTCTTCAAAATCCTAACCAAAACTTCTAGATTTCCTGATTTTTTTTATAGCTATCATCTATAGTCCTTTCTTTGAAGAAAGAGACTAAGGAAAGGCCTCAAAAATCTCAATTTCTTATTAGAAACCGTTTCTAAAATCCTAATTTTTTTTTTTTTCTTTTGTGATTTTATCTTTTACTCTACTGTTTAAAACGGTTTTGAAGGGATTAAATCATTGAAAAGCTTTTATCATCTGTATTAAATTGATTTCGAGTGGTCAATACTCTCAAGTCTGAAAGATTTGAGTGTATTCGGACTTGAACCAGTCTGAGAACCTTAAGAAAGGTCTTAAACTGTTCAATCAGAGAGCCTAAGCAGGGTCTCGGACTGGAACCCATCCGAGAGCAATCAGACTAGGACAATCCGAGAGAGCAGGGTCTTAGAAGTCAAACGTGTATGGATATGAAAAACAATTAATTTCACTTAGTTCCTGAATACAACAGAGATGTTAGTTGTCAACAGTTGGTAGTCCAAGTGGTTCCAAGGTGTTAACATAAACTCCAGAAAGTCCTGGAGGTCTCATGTTCGAATCCCAGAGAAGGTGGAAATCTTTGGTTATTTGATTTGGGATTATTAGGGTATAAATAATGTAGTTGGGATTTAGTCCATTGTCTTGTTGGGCTATAAGTCCGGTCTTGTTTCAGTTTGAATGGGCAGTTATTAAGCTTATCACATCTTTGATATATCAATGTCAAATGTAACGACTAACGTAGATCGTAGTCGACTTCCAAAAAAGAAAAAAAAAACAACAGAGGTGTTGGTTCACAGAGGTTTAATCTTTGACTTCCATCTTTTCATTTTCATCTTTTTCTCTAGTTTATAAAAAAAAAATCAATTAGTTGTTTTTATATATAACTTAATTAAACACATTTGCTTTTAGGTCTACTTTTTTCATTATAGTCAAAAATTGTGTCACCTAGGCATGTTGGTTTGTAGGCTGCTATAGCCACATAAGTATGTATTAAATTAGAAAAAAATATAGTTTCAACCAAACAATAACTGTGAATTTTGATCTAAATCAAGAGGATCAATTCTTTTAACAATTTATGTCATTTCATATGACTTTAGTGATCTTATCAATCCTTTAAGAACTAAAAGAAAACATTTGTTATGGTTCCATGATTGTTTAGTGGGACTTAGATGTTTTCTTCTTTTTCTTTAATTAAAACATATTGATGTCACTATCTTAAAAAAAAAATTAATATATAATGATGGTTATGATTATAAAAACTTATTTATAAAAATAAAGTAGTTTTGATGACAACTCTAAGCTTTTTTTTAGCAAATTTATTTCATTTTATACGAGGAACCAAGGATGTTAAAGTGGAAAATTTGTTGTTATTTTGGAAATAGATTTGATATATAATCTCGAGAAGATTTTAACTTTTACCATTTTTTTGCTTACATAGACCCCAAAAATCATTATGTTCAATATGACATGGATACGTCATGAATAAATAGACGAATTGGATGAGTCTTATAACTACCATCACAAAAGATCCTTAGGCCGCGTTTGACATGCGAGAATTGAATGTGATTCCTGGTTCATTGGAATCATATTAGGGTAGTTTGATGTTTGGTTTGACCAGGAATAGAAATTCGATTCCTAACTTGGTGTTTGGTCCAAATAGGCATAGGATTGTAGATTTTTGTAAACTTCCTATTATATCCTTTTACTCAAACTACATAAATTATACATCAACTTTGATATATATTTTAATAGTATTATCTATTCGAACTTGTGGATATAAAATAGTAACGCAAACACCAATTTGAATAGTATTCAAATATTTATTTAAAATAAATAAAGGTCTTAGCTAATATTTTTTGTTCTTTTTAAACGTTATGAAATCGATTAAAAAGATCAAAGAACCAGAGAGAAACAAAAACTAGAGAGAGGAACAAAGGGTAACGTTCGAGCGAGATAAAGAGCTGCTATGGCGGTGGTGAAACCTTAGGTTTTTAATTTTGTAAATTACATCAAAGATAAATTACCATCTTTTACAAATATATGCTACTCACCATTGATTAATAGCCATCAAGGTGTAGGATTTATTATTATTGCATATGATGATATAGCTTGGAGAGATATTAAGTAACAAGACTTTGATGTAAAAACTTCTTTCTATTTATCTCCGTATACACTTCACTTTCATTCTTATACAACAACTAAGGAACCAAGATGTACTTTCAACAAAAAAAAAAAAAAAAAAAAAAGGGAACCAAGATGTATTTATAGCCAAAACAAATGGTTACCACGTTGGCAAAAGTAAACTATTATGCATGGGATACACCTCATGGTAACTCTAGGCACCTCATGCTCAAAAACCTCATGACTCAACCAGCTATTATGCATGGGATACACCTCATGGTAACTCTTTGCCTTAGTTATTAAGTAAACTAATATGGTCTTTTTTTTTTGTTGAACTAAACTAATATGGTCTTTTAAAAAAAAAAAAGTAAACTAATATGGGCCGCCATATATCCATAACACCCCTCCCCCCTTGGATGACCATTGATGTCCATATTATAACGAAAGGAGAATTATGTAGGAACATTCGATGCCTCGTTAAAACATTGTCAGAAAAACTCAATGAGACAAAAAGAGTACAACACGTAAAAGTTCACTTTACGATATTATCCCCCTTGATGAAGATCTCTATATCTTCTGATTATTTATATCTCGCATTCTGATCTTATAAACCAATTTTCTGAAAATTGTTGTAAGGAGAGATTTTGTAAATAAATCTGCACAATTTTCACATGATTGTATCTTCTAAATATCATTTTCTCCATTCTTCTGTAGATGGTGCGAGAAAAATAATTTGGGAGAAATATGTTTTGTTCTATCACCTTTGATGTACCCTTTCTTGATTTGAACAATGCAAACCGCATTATCTTCACATATAATAGTGGGTGTTTTCGTGATTGAAGATAAATCACATGACTTTCTAATGTGACAAATAATAGACCGTAACCAAATACATTCTCTAGTAGCTTCATGAAGAGAAATAATCTCTGAATGATTAGAGTATGTAGCTTGCATACTTTGTTTACTTGATCTCCATGAGAAAGTTGTGCCTCTACTGGTAAAAGACATAACTAGTTTCTGAAATACCTTTATGTGGGTCAAAGAGATATCCAGCATCAGTGTATTCTGTTACTTGTGAACCATTGGATGAATTTTTCGAATAAAATAATCCCATATCAGTAGTTCTTCGAAGATATCAAAAAATATGCTTTAATCCCATTCAATGTTGCTTTGTTGGTGCTGAACTGAGTCTGACTAATAAATTTACTGCAAAAAAATGTCAGGTCTAGTACATTGAGCCAAATATTATAAAGCACTGATTTCACTTAAATATGGTACTTCAGGACCAAGTAGAGCTTCATTATCTTTTTTAGGACGATACAGATCTTTTACAGTATCTAAATATCAGACAACCATTGGAGTACTAAGAGGGTATGCAGTGTCAATGTGAAATCTTTTCAAAACATTTTCAGTATATAAATATCGATGGACAAGAATTCCATTTGTACCACATTGGTCCTGATTGTTTTAAACCATATAAAGCTCTATTAATTTTAAGTGAATACTTGACACGCGAGTTTCCCTCAGGTAATTTATGTTGGTAATTGGTGGTGTCTACTAATGTCGTTAGCGGAATCTCAGAAATCACATGTTTAACATTAGTATCCCAGGATCACATGCATAAACTAATAATCAACTAAGAGTTTAGAGATTACCTTAGTCGCTATTTTTTCCTCGAACCTTTCCAATCACTATGAGAAGAACAAAAGCTCCAATTGTCGCTCCTCTACTTGGGACACCGAATGGTCTACTTAATCTCCCACCTTGTAAGCTAGCTAGAACTCCAAAGGTAGTTTGATAATAAGAATAACTACTTCTTCTTAATTTGACTAGTTGATAGCTTTTGGGAATTAGCTCACTTTCTCCTCTCTACTTGATGATGTAGAGTATGAAAGCTCTTAGAGAAATTCCACACCTTATTTACTTCCCTAAGGGTCATTATATAGAACCCTAATAAGATTCCTACTCAAATTTAGTTTCCTAAAAAACCCTTTTGCATAAGATTAAGGAAATAGTCGAAAATAGAAACTAGTTGCTATTTTCTCAATTCCTTGACGAGGGGACGTCACCGACCAGGGCAAAATTGGCAGATCTAACCTTCCCTATTAGGGGAACCGACCCTCCAATTTTCAGCCCAATCCGAGCCCAAAAAGTCCCTTTTTGGCTCTAGGCCCAAAATCTCTCTTTTGGGCTTTTTGTGCTATCTTTGCCTAAACTTGTTTTAGGCCTATGAGACATATTTATGGGGATCTTCCATGATTATATATCTCACTCCCACTAGTCATATCATCCGATTAAATAGCCATTCTTATGTGTAACTCGTTTTAGGATCCGGTCGAAGTTAAGCCGCAAATTACTTCGTAGTTCAACGATCATAGTTGGTTTCTAGCTAAACACTACGACCCCTAAATCAACCGAACTTGATGATATTCTTCATCAATTGTCATACTCGACAAATTGCTTGCATTGCATCTTTGGTCGAAGGACATCTCCTTCAGACTCTCACTTGTACTTAGAACAAGTGCAATGCTCGATTCCTGTGTCAATTTGTATCTCATCTGATACATCAGATCTTTCAGAATTTCTTGATACCGAGCACAACAGTTAAAGACAAACAATTAACTTTCAATCCGTTCGAGCGTGGACACGCATTTTCAGTTGCTACTCATCAAGCGGCCTTGAGATACTTTTCCTAATAGAATTAGGAGGACACAATCTGTTCTTGTACTCCCACTCAACTTCATGTCTATCATGTCGTTCTCAGTATCCGCCTTTTTAACCTCCTTTTACTGCTCGGCGATTAACGGAACCAAAATCGGACATTCCTTACATAAGATGAGTGGAACATTCATGTTTTGAGGAATCTCTCCAATTTTGTCAATGAGAAGTGTTTAACGTTCATCACGAGTGATGTACTTCTCATTTGAGGGTTATCCAGTGTATAATCCCTATTACACACCTACTTAGTCGAGTCGATATTCCTATTCCTATAACCCATGAAACTGCGTTATCTCATCTACCTCACGTGCTAGTCTTCCTTAGTCGTTGTTGTCCATGCGATGACCTGGACTAGGGAGATGATAATAAATATTCCAAGTTCACTTAATAGGGTTTCATTCACCAGATCACGTATCTGACAAACCTATTCGGAATGTTTGGTTATCCGTGGACTATCGTTTAAATACTAAACTAAATTTAGACGACGATGAAATAACTAATTTATTTCCGATAACGAGAGTTTGTAAATTTGAACCTCTTCCGTAAAACTCCTTTTACCCACTCAATTTACTTGTCAATGTTTATTCAAAATATACCTCATGTCTTAGACTTGTGTATGAGTCTCATACTTTGTCTTAGGTGACAGTTTAGATTGACTACGGATGTAGTCCGTTTAAACTTTGCTAATTATCAATTAATTTGAAGATCGCTCTCTTCAACCTTGATAATTTCTAGCAATCTTTACTAGTATTAAGGCTTTATTTCTTTTGTGAATTTACAGCAGTTCCCAACTAGAAACACTCTCAGCCTACTTTCCTTCCATGTCTGGAAGTTTGCTACGATGACTTGTTCAACTTTAGTACTACTTCATCCTACAACCTTCTAGGATGCTCTTAAGTAGTGTTTCAGATTCTTCAATCCGAATTTGGATATTTGGCATCAGTGCTCTGGATGTCGAAATGCTAATCATGTCCTACATGACCGACTGTATGTTTTGTACATAAATGTCTCTCTCATGCGTGCTTGGTCATCGGTGTCTTCAAGACTCCGAGTCTTGCAACACTCTCTGTCATGAGTTTTTGGGTCGACGTTCTCATAGACTTTTCTGAGTCATGGACCTTTCGAGTTTGGACTGCAAGAATCTTTAACGTACCAAGGATTCTTAATCCTATTATCTAATCAATCTATGCTTATAGACCTTTGATGCCCAAAATGACAATTTATCCTTTTGTGTGTGGTCCTTTATTGAGTCAGTTCCAGACTATTTTATCAACATTTCTATTTTGTACTCAATCTTTTGTATGTACTCTGCATACGGACTTGGAAAGTTTGTTACTCCCACTTACCTTCTTGAAATTTCGTGTTTCAAGACTTTCTTCATTCCTTAGGAATCAAACTACTTTGATTACTTCTATGAATCGAAGATTCCAACTCTTGCGTGCTTCAATCCGTTGATGGATTCCTGAAGCATGTGTATGGATATAACTGGACTTAGAAGAATCTTATTCGTCTTGTCTAGTTTTGGGAAACTCTAAGGTTTCCACCCTTCTCAGTTTTCTTATCATGGAAAAATAATTTAAGTCTTTCGTTGACTAAATTATCAAGCTTCCTGGCTTGATAAGATATGGATTCCATATTTTCCGGCTTCTGGCCAAAAAGCTAGAGTCAGTTTCCGTCTCTGTGCAGGTCTTTTATCTCTTCAGAAAGAACTTAATCTTCTGAGTTTTTGAGATGAACTTTTGACCTTAAGGGATTTTGAGCAACTACTTGAGAGTTCTCATACGAATCACATTTGCAATGTGCGGGTAGGTTTTTAGATTCCATCTTTACCTTTTGTTTCCTTTTGTGAAGAACTGATGTGACACGAAAATGTCACATTTGGAGCGCCTAACTTAGACTAATTAGTCCTTTTCGAGTGTTATCAATAATATTTTATGTGTTTTTCATGTTTGGTACCTATTTTGGAGTTAAACATGTAATTTGGAATAAAGAGACGAATTATCACTATCATTTCATGTGCCGAAAATGAGAGAAAAAGACTTCAAGCAAATCAAATGACAAGTATAGTCAATGACGAGTCCGACGGTGAAAACGATATTCAATTCAGAGTTCGGACGGGGAAGATATGAAAGAAAGAAGTCCGAGGGTATTTTAGTCCTTTGTGAGAATATGAAGATGTAGAGACAAAGATGGAGGCACTCTCTTGGTTTCTAAATCAAAGCCCAAAAGCCCAAGGAAGAATGACAAGCAAGAATTATATGGGCATCCTCTCTTTTTGGATCCAAGTCAACATAGTCTAAAGAAGTTGACTAAGTCAAGGGACCTTAGGGTTTGAGTAGTAAACACAAGTTAGAGTTTACTATTCATCATCTTCTACCTTGGAAAAGAAACAAAGTAGAGAGAGAAGAAAAGAGGCTAGAACTTTAGGGTTTTGGTGTTCTTGAGTTAGAGGGCTTGAAGGAGGAGAAGAGAAAGAGAGAGAAGAGGTGCCGGCCAAGCTAGGCCGGCCATCACTAAGGCCGGCCAAAGCTTGGCCGGCTCGGGCCAAGGAGATAAGAGCAGCTCGAGTCGCGGGACGCAAGTTGCTGCTCCGGCGCCTCTGCAGGAGCTTAGCACGGACGGACAACAACTAGGCAGCAAGGAAGCTGCTGCTCGGATCTGCTTCACAAGCTCGGCCGGGACTTCAAGGATGCGGCTACGGGATGCAAGCTTGGGGACGCGGTCTGCAGCAAGGGCCAGAGCTCCTGCAGCGCGGACGGCCGGGACAACAAGCTTTAGCCGGATTTTCAAGTTTTTTGGCCGGATTTCTTGCTTCTTTGGTTGGACTTTTCATGGTGTTCCGGCAACCTTCTTGATCCGAAACCGTAGGGCTTTTACTCCCTATCATCTTGGCTTGCTTCCCATATGGTTTGATTTGATTTTGAGCTAAAATTTCTAGAGAGAAAAAGCTAGGGTTTAGCTTTAATGGAGGTTGTGTTCTAAATGGAGAAGATGATGGTGATCGCTATGGGGAACCTAGAAAATTGCTAATGGGAGATCGGTTGCAACTAAAAACTCATATTTTCCGACGATCTTAGCCTCGAACCACATCGAAAAAGGGGGATTCTCTCATCATTTTCTTTTCATTTCTTATTCAATCACCATATTTAGCTAACTTTAGTATGTCGATTATATGAGATGAAATGTGATGAATTTGTGATTATGTTTAATATGATTTGATGTTTTGATTATAAATTGATGTTCATTTATTTCGATTATCGTTTTGATCGTATTTTCATGTGTCTTGTCAAGCACTTCACATAGTTAATAGGCGAAACGAAGTATTCGATTTCGATCGTAGTCTAAGTCATATTTTCATGTGTCTTGTCATGCACTTCACATAGTTAGGCGACTAGACAACACTTTCGTTGACTCGGGATCAACCGATTTAGACGTTTGCTTGACTAAGTATGATCTCCGGATATACGTAGTACTTAGAGACATCTACTTTAGGAGTCGAACAACGATTATACTTTGAAACATTAGATCGGACTACACGTAGTCGTAGGTTTATCATTATCGGATTCTCGATTCGATACCTCTCTCACTTCTTTATCTCCCGACTCTTGTTGCCTCCCGACTCTTGTTTCCTCCGAACTCTTCTCTCGAATCTCTCTCGCCCGTTTACAATGATTGTTTAGTTTAGTTTTACTCGTTTTCTTCTCTTATTACTTATTCAATCTAAAACCCCCATTTATCTTTGTTTCCTTTCCTATTTAGTCTAAGTTAGCATTTGATATCTAGACCGGAGGATAAGACCCTTCGACATCCAAGCTACCTTCCTATCCTTGGATCGATCCAGGCTTTGCCGGATTACTACTTGATACCTCCGCTTGGGTGTGCAACCTTTTCGGGTGCATCAGGAACCGCGGTTTACTGTCTTTTAATAATTTTGTTGCTCTTGGTCGAACTTATTCGGCCTGTACAATTTGCATGATTGTTCCTCATGACTTCTCATGACTTTTCTCATGGTCGAATTAAATCGACTTGTACTTTTCTCCCACTTATTCTTGTAATAATTAGTACCTAGTTACGCTAACTACTACAAGAATACCATCATGAGCAATGATGCACCCGAAAAGGTTGCACACCCAAGCGGAGGTATCAAGTAGTAGTCCGGCAAAGCCGGGATCGATCCAAGGATAGGAAGGTAGCTTGGATACCGAAGGGTCTTATCCCTCGGTCTAGATATTAAAAGCTTACTTAGACAAAAACGGAAAAGAAACAAGATAACATGGTGATGATTGATTGAGAAACAAAAGAATAAAGCAAATAAACTAACTAATAATCAAAAGTAAACAGGTGAGAGAGATTCGAGAGAAGAGTCGGAGGAACAAGAGTCGGGAGACGGTAAGAGTTGATTTCGACAAAAGTTAATTGAGACGGATACTTCGATCCACAAGATCGACTATGATAAATACTATGTATCTATTCGCATGAAAATATAACTAACTTCACTCACATTGACAATCCTAAGCATCATGTGTCTAACTAAGCATAACCGATCAAACGTCACTAAGCATCGACTATCAAACTTACACACATTATCTAATGAATTGAAAATGAACAAGTATGACACTAATAAGTATAATACGTCAAACTAAGTATAACCGATCAAACGTCACTAAGTATCGATTATCAAACTAAGTACGCATTATCAAACTTTGTGTCAATGGACGATTACGGTCGAGGCTTCTAGTTTATACAACTAGACGAAGTCAATTAAACTCACATGTAAACAAATAATAAGTCAATCATCACATTCAAATCATACTCCAAGAGTATCCGAATACGAGAGTTCATGTATCGAAATCCGGGAATCTATAATGATAAACCTACAACTACGTATTGTCCGATGTAATGTGTCAAATACAATCAATGTTCGACTCCTAATGTGATGTCTATAAGTACTACGTATATCCGGAGATCATACTTAGTCAAACAAACGTCCTAAATACGTTAATCCCGAGTCGTCGAAAGTGTCGTCTAGTCGCCTAACTATGTGAAGTGCATGACAAGACACATGAAATTATGATCAAAACGATAATCGAATCAAATGAACATCAACTCATAATCAAAACATCAAATCATATTAAACATAATCACGAATTCATCACATTTCATCTCATATATTCGACACACTTGATTTAGCTAACATGGTGATTGAATAATAAATGAAAAGAAGATGATGAGAAATCCCCCTTTTTCGATGTGGCTCGAGGCTAGATTCGTCGAGAAAAATGAGTCTCTAAGTGTAGTCGATCTCCCCGTAGCAATTTTCTGGATTTCCCTTTAATAGTGAACTTTGGGTGTCCCCGAGTAAAAATCAGATTCCCCATAGCACCCACCATCATCTTCTCCATTTAGAACACAAACTCCATTAAAGCTTCATCAAGCTTTCTCTCTCTAAAGATTTCTTACCCAAAATCAAATCAAACTACATGGGAAGATAGATCAAGACATGGGGAGTAAAAGCCCTATGGTTTCGAATCAAGAAAGTTGTCGGAAACCCTCGAAAAATCCGGTCAAAGAAACCCTAGTTCCGGCCGACCCTAGATCCGGCCATGTGCACACTGTCGACCCCTTCCATGCGATGTCCGAGCAACCCGAGTACGTTCCCAAGCCAACCGAGCTATGCCTTGAAGGCCCGAGTGTGCAACAACTGCGTCCTTGGAGCAGCTCGGGCTGCTGTTCTGAGCAGCAAGTCGCGTCCTTGCTCGTCCGGAGCTTCTGTGCGCGTCTCGTGAAGGCTACTGTCCCGTGCTCCCATGCAGCTCTCCCGAGCAGCAGCTCGTGTGCAGCCCGAGCTGCTGCTCGGCCGGCCAAAGCTAGGCCGGCCTAGTGAGCTGGCCGGCCTATGCTTTGGCCGGATCCTCCTTCTCCTTCTTCTCTTTTGCTCTCTCTCAAACTCTACTAAGTGATGAAGAACCAAGAAAACCCTAACTTTCTCTCTCTTCCTCCTTTCCCAAGCTAGAAGATTGTTAGAATCCAAGAAGAAGATGAATAGTGTCTTGGCCCTCTCTTTTGACTCAAACCCTAGCTTAGTCAAGACTTGACTTTGACTCAAACTTGAGTCCATAAAGAGGGTGCCTCCAAAATCTCTTCCTTCTTTCATCTTCTTTGGGCTTGGGTTCTGTTCCTTCATATCTAGGCTCTTGGGTTTTAGACTTGGGCTTTAATCTTCACTTGGATATCAAGGGGGATGCCTTCATAGAATCTTTGTTTTAAGACGGAACCTCGACTTCTTTCTTTCACAACTTTCCCGTCCGAACTCAGAATGGACTTCCGTTTTCACCGTTGGACTCGTCTTTGACTCCTCTTCTCATTTGATTTGCTTGAAGTCTTTTTCTCTCGTTTTGGGCACATGAAATGATAGTGATAATTCGCTCCCTTTATTCCGAATTAAGTTCTTTATTCCAAATATGGTACCTAAACAAGAAAAACACATAAAATGTTATTGATAACACTCGAAAAGGACTAATTAGTCTAAGTTAGGCTCTCCAAATGTGACATTTTCGTGTCACATCAAGCAACAAACACTTTGTTCTCTGATCGATTGTGGAAAAAACCCAAATTTCTAAAGAAATTGCGTCAGACTTTTACCTATTTCTTGTATCCTTGTAAAATATTTTTACACATGCTTAGCTTTTAGACGGATTTTTGGTAATATGTGGGAAGCTGTGCCTAGACTAAGTGGATTTTGGAGGAAAGGGTTTCACTCGTCTTTTTCATTTTTATCCTTTTGGATACTCCAAATTGGATAGGTTAGAAATATGACGACGATCAACCTCTGTTTCTGACTCCAGAGCTTCTTTCTTGTCAGTCAATTCAACGCTTTCTTAAGCATTCTTGGTTATATTGGACATCCCTTTTCCATTGGGATGAGTCTGTTATGAAAGTCTCATGTCTCTTTGCAGATTTTACCAAGTTTAGAATCTTTCGGTATAATTTGTTAATTTGGCACTTTTATAACATCTCAATATAGAAATGAACTTCTTTATTAATTCTCCATAATACTTAGAACAAAGATGATGTTAAACTAGAAAAATACTTAATCTAGATTAGTGCCTAAAGAAGACTCGATCCTTTTCAGCGTCCTTAGCAGTCTAGGCTTCTGCTCGCTCTTGGATCTTATCTCCTTTAGCCAAATATTCAGTTCCCAACTGCTCCTGTACATTCACAATGATAGGGCATTTTAGGTATCTTATACCAAAATTTAGAAATTTTCAGTATTTGTTAAATTAACTGTTAATACCTGAACCAGAAACTACTATTCCGTTTTTCTTGTCCTCCAAGAGCTTAGGGCAGTTTCTCTTCCAATGGTCCTTCCCATTACAGTAGAAACACTTGGTGTGAGGAGGAGTCCCTTTGTCTTTGGGTTTGGCAGCTCGTTTTCCTTTTCCTTTTGACGGATGTTTCTTCTTCTGCTTTCTACCTTTCTTAAACCCTTTGTCCTTTTGTATCATAAGAACATCCTTCTTATGTTCCACTATTGCTACGTCCTGTACGGCTGCATGAAGCATCGCATGAAGTTCCTCCAACGTTTTATCCCATCCATTCATGTTGTAGTTCATCTTAAACTGATTGAAACCACTATGAAGGGAGTGAAGGATAGTGTCGGTAGTCGCCTATTGGCTATAAGAAAAGCCCAGTTGAGCCAGCTTGCCAATGAGCCTGATCATCTGACGAACATGAGGCCCAATTGGTTTTCCTTTCTTAAGGTGGATGTCCAGAAGTGCTCTAGAGGTTTCAAACCTCTCCAATCTCGACTGTTTCTAGAACATTTCCCGAAGTTGTCGAATCATAGAGTAAGCATCCATGTCTATGAACTGCTTTTGAAGATTAGGTTCCATGGTTGCCAACATCAAGCACGTAACTAGCTCTGCCCTCTTCTGAACATTCTTTTCATGCTCCTTTTCTTCATGAGTCGAAGTAGCATCCAATATTGGAATTGGAGTTTCTAACACATTCAACTTGCCTTCCATCCTGAGAATTATTCCCAAATTCCTCTCCCATTCAAGGAAGTTGTGCTCATTCAGCTTCTCCTTGTGGAGAAGTACGCGGAAGTTAAAATTCTCTTTCGTCATCTTAAAACTACATAAAAGAATTGCAAAGTTTTAAACTCGTTATCGTTTTTGGAAAATTCAGTTTTCGACATTATTCAATATAAAACCGTCCCCGATTGAATAACGTGATTCCAAGATCCCAGTTCTTCGGAGTAAAACGGACTAAGGCCCTTCCCTCGACTCCGTCGTTCCAGGTGAGCGAACTACTTCACTGATCATACCCTTATGACTCTCGGTTGATAGATTTCATTGATGAATGACTAATCTATCCTTTTGCCTCGAGTATCCAAAACTCTTTTCCTGATCTCGTTGAGTGGAACCATTTAGACATGTAGGTCTTTGCCATAGGCCTACCCGTATTGTCCCGAGGTAAAGATGGTACTCTGCGAAGGCCGACCCACCATCACGAACAAGGGCGCAACGAGTGTCTTAATATGGATAGGCACTTCACTCAAAATTACTTTTAGGGACTTTTACGCTAGTCTTAGCATGTGTCATAGTGAACTACTTAGCCTAACTAACATCCACGACATAAAGCGTATATAAGTAAGTAAATGCGTGCAAGAAAGTTAATCAAGCAGACATGGATCCTAGTATGGCCCATAACCTAGAAGATCTAATCTCCTTTGGTTTCTTCTTGTTTCATCTTTGGTTCGCCTTAGATCGCCATCTTTGAACCTCCATTGATTTCTCCCACTCGCCTTTGGATCTCATCCTCGAGCTTCTTCAATGGATTGATAGAACCTGAACTCTAATTACAAGACTCTAACGATACGCAGATTGTATAAACTTGAAATTAAAATTAATTACAGATTTGCACCCATCCGTGCTTAAAACAAGAATAAAAGAAATAATTTCTATGACCATACTTGTTTCCCGCATTCACATCACATGCATTCATATAATATTTAAAGGCTAAGAATTAGATATGCATGATAATCCTAGAGATACTTTTGTTGACATCCCATGTCACATTACGTACCTTAAGTCTAAATTCAAAGACTTCGACTAATGGTGCGTTCCGGGTTTACCTTTTATGATTATTAAAATCAATTTTAAGAAAAACTTCATTTTGGGTTGTTGAAAGCCCTGGTCATTTTCGGAAAAAAATTGGTTTGATTCCTAATGATTTCCCAAATCAATTTTAAGAAAAACCCGTTTCGGGCCTTGGGGTGGCCCCAGACTATTTCGGTAAAATTTGGGTGGAATCGAGAGAAAATTTTGACTTTTGTCGGAAAAACTCCTACTCGGGTCAAGACTCGTAAAATTTTAGCCCGTGGACCTGAGTCAAATTCTAAAAGGCTCGGGACAACCCTTGGTCAAGGCCCAACAAGGTGGTCCGGGCTAAAGAGCCCTAGGAAGTGCATAGGTCCGGCCCATGCACCATTCAGCCCAAGGCCAGTGCTCGTGCCGTGCCAAGCACGGTTTGGGCCGAGACTATGTGCGTCTTAGCCCGAGCCAGACGCATCCCTGATCTCGGCCCAGGTATAGTAAACGTCCTGGCACTAGGCCAGAGTGTCAGCTTAAGCCCAACTGCATCCTAGACGCGTCTGGCCTAAGGCCGGACCTTAGGGTTTGTCTCGGACCAAGTCCGAGACCCCTAGGCCGTCCCAGACGCAGCTGCTGGTCCATCTCGGACCTAGTTCGAGATGCCCGTAGCACTCCAGACGCGTCAAGGACGCGTCTGGTGGAAGCTTCCTTGCGTCTCGGACAATCCGAGACGCATTCGAGTTACCCGGGGCGCGTCCTAGACGCGCCCTTAACTCGAGATGTGTCTGTGACGCTCTGGGCTGCCCTTGGGGCGCGTCCCAGACTCGCCCTTGACCCGAGAAGCTTCTGTCTCGATTTGCTGACCGAGACAGACAGACGCGTCTTGACGACAGACAGACGCGTCTGGTCAAGACGCGTCCAGCATGCGTCCTGGCCAGCACCTTATGGAAACTTCTAAAACTAAAACTCTTCGTTTTTTTTTCTTTTGCTTCTCAAACATCAAATTCCAACTTTTAGAAAATTGATTATCATTCAATCAATCAAAATCAATGAAAAACAAAGTTTTGAAAACACTTTTCAATACCGAAATCAATCAAAATCGAATCTTTTGAAAACACTTTTCAATCATCAATCTTGAAAATCAATTTGAAAATCTTTAAATCACATTCAAATTGAATATCTAAAACACTTTTAGAAAGACTATCAAACTAATCAATCATAGATTAGTCTGAAACTTAGCAAAAATTAGTTATTTGCAAGACGCTCTGACGCCATTGATGGTAATTGGTGGTGTCTACTAATGTCGTTAGCGGAATCTCAGACATCACATATCTAACATTAGTATCCAGGATCACATGCATAAACTAATAATCCACTAAGAGTTTAGAGATTACCTTAATTGCTAGTTTTCCCTCGAACCTTGTCAATCGCTTTGAGAAGACCAAGAGCTCCAATTGTCACTCCTCTACTTGGGACACCGAATGGTCTACTTAATCTCCCTCCTTGTAAGCTAGCTGGAACTCCAATGGTAGTTTGATAATAAGAAGAACTACTTCTTCTTAATTTGACTAGTTGATAGCTTTTGGGAATTAGCTCACTTTCTCCTCTCTACTTGATGATGTAGAGTAAGAAAGCTCTTAGAGAAATTCCACACCTTATTCACTGCCCTAAGGGTCATTATATAGAACCCTAATAAGAGTCCTACTCAAATTTAGTTTCCTAAAAGACCCTTTTGAATAAGATTAAGAAAATAGTCGAAAATAGAAACTAGTTGATATTTTCTCAATTCCTTGACGAGGGGACGTCCAAACCAGGCCAAAATTTTCAGATCTTACCTTCCCTATTAGGGTAACCGACCCACCAATTTTCATCCCAATCCGAGCCCAAAAAGTTCCTTTTTGATTCTAGGCCCAAAACCCCTCTTTTGGGCCTTTTGTGCTATCTTTGCCTAAACTTGTTTTAGGCCTATCAGACATATTTATGAGGCTCTCCCATGATTATATATCTCACTCCCACTAGTCATATCATCCTATTAAATATCCATTCTTATGTGTAACCCGTTGTAGGATCCAGACGAAGTGAGCCGCGAATTACTTCGTAATTCGACGATCGTAGTTGGTTTTTAGCTAAACACTATGCCCCCTAAATCAACCGGACTTGATGATCTTCTTCATCAATTGTCCTATCCGACAAATTGCTCGGATTGCATCTTTGGTCGAAGGACATCTCCTTCAATTTGAACTCTTCAAGGACTTTCATATAAATATCAGTATGTAGATTGCCATATATAGATACGCAGTAGCGACATCTAGTAGATGCATATCGAGTTCTTCTTGAGCTGCCAAATTGATTAAATATCTAAATGTAATGCTATCCATAAGAAGAGAATATGTTTCCTCATAATCTATCCCAAGTTTTTGTAGAAAACCCTGTGCCACAAGTCGTGCTTTGTAGCGAACAATTTCATTATTTTCATTGCGTTTTCTCACAAAAACCCATTTGAATCCAACTTGATTTACAATCTTAGGTGTAAGGACCACTAGTCCAAAAACACTATGCTTATTGAGTGAATCTAGTTATGTCTGAATTGCGTCTTTTCATTTCGAGCAGTCAGATCTTTGTCGACATTCCTCAATAGAGCGTGGTTCATAATCATCATTCTCTCTTAGAATTGAGGTTGCCATCGTAGAGAATACCTCATGGACAACTGTTTCATTTCGCTCCTACACTTCTTTCAAACATTCATAATTTATAGAGATTTCCTCATTGTTAGGTATTTCTGCCTCATCAAGGGTTTCACCCTCTTCAAGGGGTATTTGTTCAGAAAGTGTGGGTGCATCAATAATAGACTCTTCTAGAGAACTTTTATTTTGTTACTAATTTTTCCTCTTTCTAGGGATAGTATCTTTAGAACTAATTGGTCGTCCACGTTTCGTACGTGCCTTAGACGACTCATTTGCTATAGAAATTTCTCCCTATCCTTCAGGAATATTAATTCGTGCATGAGCACTAGAAACAGGTATATATGATTTTGTTACCCTTGTTCTATCATTAAATGCAACTGGTAGTTTATTTGCAATGTCTTGCAAATGTATTATGCTCTGTACATCTAGTTTTGACTGATTAGTGCAAGTATCTAGATGAGACAAACTTTGTGTATGCAACTGGTAGTTTATTTGCGATGTCTTGTAAATTTTGTTTACTATCCGACATAGACGGATTTTCCCCCTAATGGTGGAAAAACTGTCTCATTGAAATGACAATCCACAAACCGTGCAGTAAAAGTATCACTTGTCATAGGTTCGAGATATCTTATAATACATGATGAATCAAAACCAACTTATATACCCAGCCGTCGTTGAGGTCTAAATTTAATACGTTTTGGAGGTGAAATGGGGATATGCACCGCATGCCCAAAAACACGTAAATGTGTAATATTTGGTTGATGACCCAAAACATGTTGTAACGGCTAATAACCATTTGCTCTGGGCCGAAGGCGGATTAAAGCTGCAACATGTAATATTGCAGATCCCCATGCCAAAACAGACAACTTAGTTTTCATCAACATTGGTCTTGCAATTAGTGTAGATATTTTATGAATGATTCTGCTAGACCATTCTAGATATGAACATAGGCTACAGGATGTTCAACATCAATACCACCTGCTTGACAATAAGCATCAAAAGCCTTTGATGTAAATTTATCTGCCCCATCAAGACGTATCATTTTGATAGGAAAAATGAGGAAAATGAGCACGCAGTCTAATAATTTGAGCTAGTAACCGTGCAAATGCATTAGTACGAGTAGATAAAAGATTAACATGAGACCATTTCGTAGATGCATCAATTAGTACCATAAAATATCTAAATGGTCCAAATGATGGGTGAATAGGAACACAAATATCTCCTTGAATCCCTTCCAAAAATTTAGGAGATTCTATATGAACTTTTGTGAAAGATGGTTTTACAATAAATTTACCCAGAGAGTAGGGTATACAAGTAAAATCCTTACTTATCAGAAACTTCTGCTTTTGTAATGGTTGTCCTTGAGAATTTTGGAATATGCTACTCATCATGGTAGATCCAGGATGTCCCAAACGATCATGCCAAAGTGTCACCACACTAGGTTTGTAAAGCTTCTGGTTTACGACAATATATGATTCAATCATTTTAATCCTTACAAGATACAATTCATAAGAAAGAGTCGGCAGTCTTTCTAAATTATGCTTCTCGCCAGAAACATTGGAAGTGATATATAAATATTCTTCATTATTTTTATCTCTAGTCTCAATGTGGTAACCTTTTTGACGAATGGATTTAAAACTTAATAAATTTTTCAAAGACTTGGTTGAAAACAATGTGTCATCAATGGTTAATTTTGTACCATGCGGTAATAATATAGTAGCTCTACTAGAGCCCTCAATGAGACTAGATGAACTAACGATATTTATCGCATTAGCCTTGTATAACCTCAAAGTCTCAAAATACTTATTGTTTCGGAAGATAGAGTTAGTAGTTCCGCTATCAACTACACATATATTCTCATCGTCTTTCGTTATTGTCTTTCTGCAATCCATACCTTGTGCACAAAATAAATAAATAAGAGAATTATAACATATTTGTATTATATGAACATGATAATATTACATTCATTATTTAACAAACAAAATAATATGTACAAATATAACACTATTCTGGAAAACATCAAATTTGATAAAAAACTTTGTCAAATTCTTCGTCAAGTAGTTTGTCAAATTCAGCAGAAGATAGATGATCAATCTATCACCGTATATATATTCTTCAACTGCTGGGACACAATCTTTTGGAGTTTCAAGATTACCGATGTAGTCAACGAGAGATAATTCGGTTTGTGATTCAGTATGATAAACTTCCACGTCATCAACTAAAAAATCAGACACATCTAATCCAGTGTTATGGGAGGAACCACCTATCTCCATTTGGTTCATTTCTGTATTGGTTGTTGATTTCATTAACGACGCTTGGTAAAGATCTACCAGATGTTTTGCAGTTTTACATGTCTTTTTCAATGACCTGCCATGCCACATCTATAACATGACTTTGTTTGCATTTCGGATGGTTCATTTAATGCCATTTTTCCTTTGTCTTGTCGACCAACTGGATGAGGTCTAGTACTCGAGTTATTATAACGTCCTCGACGACTACGGTCGTAACCACGACCACGACCACGCCCACCAGAGTGGTAGCCACCATCTCCGTTATTCCAACTTTGACTATTCCCACGTCCGCATCCTCCAGAGTGGTAGCCACAGTCTCCAGTATCTATTTGGTGATCGTTACCACGACCACACCCTCTAGAGTAGTCCACCACCTCTATTATTTCTGTTGTGATCGTTGCCACGACCACCTCATCCATAAGATGTCACATAGGTTTCAGATACTTCTGAATAACCTGTATATGGACGAGCCTTTTGATTTTTCATAATGACTTCCCGAATTTGTTCCGCAACAAGTAGACAAGAAATTAAATCAGAGTGGAATTTAAAATTTATATTTCTGTACTGTTCTTGCAGGCTCATGTTAGATACATGAAAAGTAGAAAATGTTTTCTCTAACATTTGTTCTTCATTAACAGGAAAACCACAATGTGCCAATTTTGTCGTTATTTTAGACAGAATAGAACTTTATTCAGAAACAGTTTTATAATCCTACAGTCTCAGATGCAACAAATCATTTAAAGGCTTAGGAAGGATAACTCTTTTTAAATGGTCAAAACGTTTCTTTAAATCGATCCGTAGTAATAAAGGGTTTCTCATATTTAAATATTCTGACTTTAGATCTTCACATAAATGGTGTCGGATAAAGTTCAGTGCAGCCGCACGATTCTAAGAAGTTTCATTATTAGCCTCTGCTATGGTTTTCTTTAGATTTCTTTCCTGTAATTGAGATTCAACATCAAGAGCCTAATTAATATAGTTCTTTCTTGTTAGGTCAAGAACTGCAAAATTTATATTAGTTAGATT
This sequence comes from Eschscholzia californica, assembly GCF_041429995.1. Classification (NCBI taxonomy): domain Eukaryota; kingdom Viridiplantae; phylum Streptophyta; class Magnoliopsida; order Ranunculales; family Papaveraceae; genus Eschscholzia; species Eschscholzia californica. Next base: position 24,943,548 of record NW_028238461.1, read on the forward strand.
TGACATTTGAAAAGTAAATAACACAACTTACTTTGATCTTCAGATAGCCTTTAAGACAATCCTTCGTCTATAACTGAATCTCTTTACCCGCTTGTAAAAACAATCGTGCTGATAAAGTTTTACAAATATATGCTATTAGCCGTCGATTAATAGTGATCAAGGTGTAGTATTTATTATTATTGCATATGATGATATAGCTTGGGGAGATACTAAGTAACAAGATTTTGATGTAAAAACTTCTTTCTAATTATCTTTGTATACACTTCACTTTCATTCTTGTACAACAACTAAGTAATCAAGATGTATTTATAGCCAAAAGAAATAGTTACCACGTTGGCAAATGAGGTGGAGTACTTAGGGGGAAATGACTTATGCTGTAGGCACCTCATGCTGCAAAACTTCATGACTCAGCCAGCTATTATGCATGGGATACACCTCATAATAACTCTTTGCCTCAGTTATTAAGTAAACTAATATGGGCACCTAATATGGGCAGCTATATATCCATAACATCATGAAGGTTTTGGAGATTTTCAAATATTTAAGAATAAAAGTGAAAGGGCATAACCCGTAATCCCCAGAATCAAGATTTTTCTTTGGAAAATATGCAAGAGGGCGCTACCGGTCGAAGGCAGAATAGGAAAATACATAGGAAATAATATGAACTGCCACATATGCAATGATATAGAGACTATGGAGCACGCACTTCTTCACTGTCCGGTTGCCAGAAATATTTGGTTCCATTTTAATATCATATCAGGAAATATAGAATCGATTAAAGATTGGATTTTCTCGTGGAAAAACTCTACTCATAGATGCAACAATCCAAGAAGAACACATTTTGCTACTATTCTGTGGATTATATGGAAAACAAGATGCAATAGCTGTTTTCAAGGAACCAAAGCCGAGACACTTAGCATTATCAACGCTATACAAAATTTCCCGGACAATAGTAATGAAATTATCATGGAAAAGAACACAGATACTAAAAAATGGTCCCCCCCAAAAGAACCGTACTTTAAAATAAATGTTGATGCCTCTTTTACGACGATTGATGCTATTATAGGCACGGGTTTAATTGTACACGATTACAAAGCAGCGTTCATCGAAGCTGCGGCTGCTTGCACTAAAGCTAGAAATAACGAAGAAAGCGAAGCAATAGCTATTTGCAAAGGTATGGAATGGGCAATACAAAGAGAATACAAGCACATTATCATCGAAAGTGATAGCTATAACCTCATAAAGCACATCAAAGATCGGAAGCATTTGATAAAGTGGCAATCAAAGATACATATCCAGAATATTAGGGATATGATACGAAGCTTTGAGTGTATTTTCTTCCAATATACAAAAAGAACGCTGAACTCTCAGGCAGATTTACTGGCGAAGTGGGCGAGAAGAAAGAAAAAAAGAAAAGATATGGAAGCAAGTGCCTTATTTTCTTATTAAAAATTATTGTAAGAATATTTTAATTTAATTTATATATAGCATCCTATTTCAACAAAAAAAAAAGAGAGTTTCACATGGGGTCATGCATTTGAATCAATGGGAACATCCCATTTTGTGGATGTATCCGTTCACATGATACCCATAGGATCCTTACAAATAATCATCATCTTTACCCATTTGAAAAGGTACAAAAAATCCAACGAATTTTTCATGTCTTTCTCTACTTTCCTATTTTATACTAAAGTATGAAAAGTTGATTTTTTTTGTATTGTGTTTGTCGAATTCGAAGTCAATTTCTATTGGCCTTATCAGTTTTTTGTACTTTGGAGTGTTCTCGATTTTGGTCAAGGCATGCATACCTTGAATCAAAATAGTTGTTAAAGACTTCATCGTATCCTGAAGGCATAATTTCATACCTGTTGTGTACTCGTAATTTATACCAACAGGGGGCGAATCGCAGTCCAAAAGAACCGATATTAACCGAGCTTTGAAGTTTCGTGTACAACATCATTTTCTGATTTTTTTTCCATTTCAAATTAACAGTCACAATAATTTTCAACAATTTTTAGACAATAATTTCTCGCTTTTTTTGAAATGGAAACATCAACAATGCCAACACAATCTCTACGTGTTACGAATCAAGACTACACACGTTTTGAAAGTTTTAATGGAGATAATTTCACAAGGTGGCAAGAAAAGTTGTGGTTCTTTCTGACTTCTATTAAGTTACTCCGAGTCTGATTATTTTGTATTGTCCAAAAGGGTCACCTTTGTTGGTCAGGGGTACTCTTGTATCAGAATGATTTAATTGAATGTAAGAAATAATAATTCTTCGATTTACATTGTTGATTATGTTAATTTATGGCGTGGTATATTAGGTCATGTTAATTATCGTTCTCTTAGAAATATGAAAAAACTAGGTCTAATTTCTAATTGCAATTTGAATTGAACTAGTAAATGCCATGTTTGTGTTCAAGCTAAATTAATCGAGAATACCATAAATATATTGTTAGAATTCAAATTGGCTTGACTAAATTCATAGTGATGTGGGTAATTTAAAAATCACATAACTAAAGGTCACAACAAATATTATGTTACATTCATTGACGATTGTTCTTTATATACTTACGTGTATCTAATGAAAAGTAAAGATGGGGTCTTTGAAAATTCACAATATTTAAAGCTGAAGTTGAAAACCGATTTGGTCTTAAAATTTAAATTTTAAGATCTGACAGAGGTGGTGAATATTATCCGAATGAATTCATTAAATTCTGGCAGACTCATGGCATTATTCACCAAGTTACTGCACCTTAGGATCCTAAACAAAATAGAATTGCAGAGAGAAAAAATGGAACTGTGATTGAGATGGTCAATGCAATGCTTATAAGTTCCGATCACCGTTTTCTTTGTAGGGTGAAGCTTTATTGTCTACATGTTATATTTTGAATAAGATTCCTTTAAAGAATAAAAATGCGACTCCTTTTGAACTCTGGTTTAGAAGAAAACCTAATTTTAATAGATTCAAAAATTTGGGGCTGGCTTGCATATGTTAGGAAACCAGATTGTAAGAAACCAAAATTAGGTGTTGGAGCCTACAAGTGTGCTTTTATAGGTTATTCTCATAACAGAAAAAGTCCAAGTTTGCTATTAGAAAAAAGACATGAACCTCCCGCCCCCCTAAATATGTCCATAAAAAAAAATCTTATAAATTATACAATTTCTCTTTAAAATACCATCCACTTAAAAGTATTTACCAAAGATATTAAACTAAACTTATAGCTAATGTGGTAACTACATCGATCGCAAACATCTCCTCACTTTAATCAACACGCAAAAACCGAATATGATTTGTCTTTCCTAAACAAAGTGTATCAATAACACTCTTCAAAAACTTCATACCTTCAACGAAGATTATTCTCTTTATTCTATCGACCTCATCAATAGAGCAAGTGGTGTTGCTCTGTACGGGACCAAACACCTCAAGATCGACAGATACTAACATGATTCTATCCAAGTGCACTTCAGACATAATAATCATCAGGTCATGCTTACTGAGTTTTATGGTTGTCTGTATAGCCAGCACAAGCTTCACCCCTGGAAATTATTAGAAAAGCTGAGCATCACTATTACAGACCCACGAACCATAATGGGAAACCTTAACTGCATCTTTCATGCTAATGAAAATATGGGAGGTAAAGAGGACCTCCTCTCGTTATCTTCCAAAATTCTGACCTTTACAAATAAAATGGAGCTTACCGACCTAGGCTATACTGGTTCATCATAAACATAGTCGAAAAAAAAAATTCCAGAGAGACCTCATCCTGGAAAGACTAGACAGAGCCTTGTTAATGATCAATGGCTCACCTTATTCCCTAATTCTTAGATAACTCCCTCGAAGGGGAGGGATCAGATCATGTCCCAATTTTTCTTACTGCTTCTCAAAATTTATCAACCACTCCAATACCCTTCAAAGTTTGACGACTCACCTGAAGGATATATCCTTGCGGTCTGAAGGAGATGTCCTTTTGAAGGAGTGTCCTTCGACCAAACTAGCAATGCGTTCAATTTGTCAGTTAGGATAACAATGACTTTATCCAGAAGATCATCTAGTCCGGTCCAATGAGGGGTCGTAATGCTTAGCTAGAAGCCGCTTACGATCGTCGGGTCACTTCGGTGATTCGCAGCTAACATAGACTGGATCCTACAACGAGTTACACCAAAAAGTGGTGGCTTGATCGAAGAGAGTTGACTAGTGGGAGCTTGACTATAGATAGATATGATCCAGTCTAATAATGCCAAAAGATAGAAAGAATCAGACTCGAAAGAGAAGCCCGAAAATGTGGAAAACCCACTTATGGGAAGACCAGATCAAGCCCAGTAATGGGTTGATCTGAACCGGCCATAGTGTGGGAGTGGGCCGGCCAGGCCAAGCCCATTAATGGGCTTAAGTGGCCGGCCACACGAATATTAAGGGAAACCCTAATTTCTAATCAGATAGGGTTTTGATGAGTTTATCTTTTCTGGGACTCATATTGAAACCTAATTTGAGTGAGACTCCTATTAGGGTTTCTCTATATAAGGGTCATTCTTCTATTTAGTCAAAAAGAAGAATGGTTCTTCTTCTCAACCTTCAATAGAGTTCTAGCAGACAACAAAGAAGGGAGATCAAGTTATTTTCTCGGGCATCTCAAGTAGAGGAGGGACAATTGGAGCTCTCATCTTCTTCGGGATAAAGTCAATGGAATCTTATTCGGGAAAGCAAATCCAGGTATTCTTCTTTTAGTTTCTAGTTCATTATTAGTTCATGCATATGATCATAGTTAGCTAGTGTTAAACATATGATGTTTGAGATTCCACTTACAATGTTAGTTAGATGATTAGTAGTCTTTGAGACGTACAAAACCCAACAGTGGCATCACGAGCCGGTTTCATGTAACTAGTTTTGACTAGAAACGAATTAGATTCATACTTGATTTATTAGATAGATTAGTTTGAATAGAGATTCGGACACGTTCTTGATTAGGTTAAATAGAATTTGAACTTAATCAATTAGTATTTGAAAGAGTTTCAATGCGTAAACTCATTAGATTTTGAGTTTTTGAAAAAGGTTTTCGAAAACGGATTTAATGGATTAATGATTTTGAAAAACAAGTTTCAAAATCATGAGTTTTTGATGATGAATATCACAAAACAACAGTTTTTGATGATGGAGATCACAAAATAGCAACTCGGATGAAGAAGGTGAAGCCCGAAATAGTAGTTTCCCAAAAATTGGGGAAACTGCACGTTCTGTCCGGCCAGGACGCGTTTTGGAGTTCCAGTTGGTCTCGTTCTTGGACAGAGAGTCCAGACGCGTCTGGCTCATCTCGAACATCTCGAACATTGAAATCTGATATGGTTTTCACTCGAGAGATGGTCAGACGCGTCTGAGTCATCGAGACGCATCAGGGATGCGTATGTGGTATCGAGACGCGTCTAGGTCGCGTCTGTGGAACAAAGACGCGTCCTAAATGCGTCTGTGACACCAAGACACGTCAGGACCGAGGGTCACAACACGTTAGGAACATGCTGCCCCTTAGTCTGAAAGATACCCAACATTGTCCATGGGCCCAATTAGGCTTACCCGAGTCTGGCCCATGGGTATTTGACCAAGTTTGACTTGGTCTTTTGGTTTTAACTCGGGCTCTTCATGGGCGTTGACTCGAGTGGGATTTTGTCCAACCTTCTTCCGGTTTCGACTAGATTTTTTCCGACATTGATCCGGGCCATCTGAAGGCTCAAACGGAGTTTTTCCAAAAACGATTTTTTGATATCTTTTAGGATAAAACCGAAACGTGCCATTAGTCCGGTATTTTACGAAAATAGACTTATAAGCCCGTTAGACATAGAGATGTCGAAATTCCCCACAAGATAGCTATATGGAAGATAGCTAACCTAGAAACGAATCTAGGATACATACTTTATCTTGTGAATGCCATATTTTTGTATGTATGTATATGTGAATGCGTAGAATAGTATTGCCTTTAGATAAGTTATCGATTCTTGTTGCTAAGCACAAGTGAGTATGTGCCTGAATAATACTTAGAGTATAGGATTATAGAATCCATTGATGAACCAAATGATGAGATCATGATTTAAGTGGGAGTAGTCAATGAAGGTTCAAGGATAGGAGTCCAAATGAACCATAGGCGAACAAGAAGTAAACTAAAAGAATAGATCTTTTAGGGGCTATACTAGGAAATAATTAATTCCTTAAGCAAACTCACATATACTTTACGTATTAAGTCATGAATGGTTATGTTACCGTTCACAGTAACGCATACTTTTATAAAATAAGTAACAGTCCCCAAAAAGAATTTTGAGTAAAGTCTATCCAGAATAAGACACCCACTGAGCCCTTGTTCATCGATGGTGGGTCTGCCTCCGCAGGGGGCCATCTTTTACCTCGGAACAGTATGGGTAGACCTATGAAGAGTTCTAAATGTCTAAATGGTTATTCTCAACGAGTTAGCAAAAGGGTTTTGGATTTCGAGGCAAAGGATGAATTAAACACATAAACGTGTTATTCATCAACCAAGAGTCATAGGAGCATGACCAGTAAAGAGTTAGTCACCCAGGACGGCGGGGTTATGGGTAGTGCCCTAGTACGCTTAACCTCAAAGAAATGGGGTCTTGGAATCGCATTATTCAACCGGGGAAGGTTCATTGAATAATGCGGCAAAAACTGTGTTTTTGCTATGATAATAAGTTTTAGGATTTTGCTTTTTCTTTTAATGTATTGGATATATGATTGTTAGAAAATAGTTTTCCAACCTCCGTTCATTCCTTCAGAAGGAATTAAACGAAAGTTATTTTCTTGATTGGATTGGAATCCGAGAAACGCTCCTGAATTCGAAACAAAGAAAACGTCCGAGAATATTCGATTCCTGATATTCGCTGCTACCTCAACTGAGGATAATAGCAGGATATGATTATCCTTCGGTTTGTGAAGATAACTGAAAAGAACATTGAAGAACGTTTGAATCTAAGAAACAAGTTCTTGAGATTCAGAAACCAAGGGAATATAAGAAGAGTTCTTATGATTCAATGGGGCAAAGTGTTTGTATAAATGTTTCTAAAGTAACGGCTAGGCCATTAAAGTAAACTACCCTAAGTACCCGGAAGATAAAAGAAACGAAATTGAATTACGATTCTTGCATCTTTGTTAACAAAGTTAATTTGGCAAGTATTGTAGACTCCCTTCATCAGGTGTTTAAAACCGGATGTGCGACTTAATGGGAGTTCAAGGGAACTACATACTTGACTAAAAGGAGAAAATATCCAAGAGGGAGCAAACGCAAGTAATTGCTAAGGATGCTGAAAGGGATCAAAGTCTTCTTTTAGACACTGATCTAGCATAAAACTTAATAAGTGTTATTATGTTCTTCTAGAAACAACAAATGTTTTAAACCAGTGCTAAATTAGCAAAGTCGGTTCTAGGAAAACTGAAACGTTAACAATGATACTATAGACACATGAGAAAGATTCGATGGTATTGACTTCTAAGTCCAATGATTTAAAATCATACGACACTTGTGAATTTGTTCAATAGGACTATTTGACAACGTCACCTTTTTCGAAAGGAAGACATGACTAGTGAACTAATAGTCATCATACATGCGGATGTATGTAAAACTATTAATACATTAACTAAAGTTATCTAGAATCCACTTGAAGAAAATATAAGTCATTCGATTGGATCGAGATGGTGAATATTTAAGTTAGAAATTTGATGACCATCAAAAGGTTTGAGAAATAGTTTCTCACCTTGCTCCACAAACATATCATATGGGTGATGAGTCTAGTGGGAGTCATCGAACATGTTCGATATGAGTCGATTAATGATGGGTATAGGCCATCTTTCGAACACTTTCTGGGATATATTCTCAAATACGGTCGTTCTTCCTACCTAACCACATTCTGTGAATAGCTGAAAAGACAACATAAGAGTATGGGTTTGGAATGGTTGCAAAGAGGTCTTTTCTCAAGGTTTAGAGATATGAAACTAAAGTAAATGGTTACCAAGAACCAAATTGTCATATCAGACAAAATATTTCTTTATGCGACAAAAAATACTGGGGATTCTTCCACAAACAATCAGATAACAACGTAGCTGTTGCTCAAGATGGTGTCTCGCTTGAAATAAAAGTTATTCCAAAAAGAAAAGTGGGAGAATTTTAAGATATCGAAGAAATTCGATCTGAGTAAAAAACTGACAGTGCTGTACGAATGTTAATAATTGAATTAGATTCGCAGAAGAACCCTCAAGAAATTGAGAGCGTCTCAAAGTTGTTCAAACCCCTTAAAGGCCTTGAAGACTCATAAATCTGTCTTAGAGGATTGGAAACTTGCTGAAGAAGAAAGTGAGCTATCTACACAGAAACTATGACAGAATCACTCCGAAATATGGCTTAGAGCTATAAGATCAGAATGGAACCCATGCCTGAAATCAAGTTTGGAACTTGATCTATTTTGCTTTAAGGAATCGTTCCTGTTAAGTAAAAATATATTTTTCATAGTGAAAAACAGACAAGGATGGAAACATTGGTGTTTCGCAGAGCAAGACTAAGAAAGAAGGTCATAGAATTCATGGTATAGACAACGAAAATACCATCTCTCATGTCACGAGGCTTGAAGACCATACTAATCAATCACTAGCAAAAGAATGTGTACGAGACACATCCTGGTGGAAGTTAACACTTCCAAAAACTGGTGAAAATCGCAAGTTTCAGAAATCCATCTGTGGATTGAAGTGGGCAAGTAAGACTAGGAATCTTCGATTCAGCAAAGTAATCAAGAGTGGGTTTCTTTGGGAATGAAGAGAAATCTTGAATTCAGGAAGTTCAAGAAGGTTAGTGGGAGTGACCCAGTTTTCTTTGGTCCGGTATGTAGACGACATACTAGAGACTGAGAACAACATTCTGACGTTGAAAACAGTTTAGAACTGTCTCAATAAAAGGACGACACACATAGGTGAAATGCTTTTGGGCCTCAAAGATCTATGGAGATAGATCAGAAAGATGATAAGAATTGTTCAAGAAAAGGTCTTGAAAAATCTAAATGTGAAAGACTCAAGTAGAGTATTTCCACCCAAGTATCATGGCACACAGCCTAGCAAGATTCAGCATCTGAAGGATTGTGATGAGCAAACACGCATGAGAAAGATGGTTATGCTCAAGGCATAAGATCGGTCATGTTGGACATGATTAGCATTCGCTTAGAGGTGCTATGGTCGTCACCAATTAAATCCAGATAAGCTGATCTGGATCGCACAATGTTTTTGAAAATAACTTATGATAAATTCTAGGTAAGAAAATAAAACGGTTGAAAAGTCATATGTTGCAAACCTCCAGAATAAGATGACAATCCTATGGAAGAACAGTAATCTGGAAGGGTTTCAGACGAAGACTGTTGCAAACTGTACAAATAAAAGAAAGTAGTCAAATGCTTGAGAAGATTTAATTTAGTATTGGAATAACTAAATATTATCATCGGGATGATAACTAGCAAAATCCACATAGATTAGATCTAATAACTAAACTGTCACCTTAGACTAAGTATGAAAGTCATAATAGGATCATAGACATTAAGCTTTCCTGAAAAGATTAGACTAGTAAACTTGAGGGTTTAAGGAGTTACACGGGAAGGCTCAAATTTACAATTTCTTATTATCAAAAATAAGTTACTTGTTTCGTCGATTAAATCATGGTTTAGTATTTAACCGACGGTCCAAAAATAGTGAAGCATTCTGATGAGACATGAAAATGTCCCATCTGAATCTTTTAACTCGGGTTAGTTAGTCCAGTTCAAGCGGTTACTCTGATGATTTGTTTGATTTTCTTTCTCAGGTCTCATTTACGGAGTTCGATGCGAAAACATCGTGATAAAGACATAGTTGAGGGGCATTTTGGTCATTTTAATGACAAGGGTATTCTAGTCAATATTAATGCTCATGTGAAAGTAGAGTCCAATACGAATCCATCGGCGAAAACGGAACTGGAATCGGAGTCCGGATCAGGGAGATAGTCCAAGTCAAAGTTGGAGTCAAAACTATTGGGCCAAAAGTCAACATGGAGCTTTAAGCAAACGAGGCACGCAAGAGGGAAGTAGATTAGATGGCCCGGATCATTCATGGGATACCTTCAGTCACCATGGGTGTGTTACGTGACTCTACAAGAGCGCAAGATCCAGTATATCAGAGCGCTATTTATTACCGTGTGTAGGAGGGTATATGGTCGAATCAAACGACCGAGATTTCACCCATAAACGTGGCTTAGTCGAGAACACGTGTTGTATCTCTCCTCATATTGCCGCGAAGCACCAAATATACTTCACAACAGCTCACGTCCTTCCTCTTTCTCTCTTATCTCCTCAACTATGCTTTTGGAAATATAATACAGTAGAGAGAGAAAGAGTATATTTCTTTCAACCGAGAGAGGAAGACGGATAGAGATCGAGAGAGAGATTGATGATTCCATTAAGGAAATCATGGATGAGAAGTTTAGAAAGAAGGAAAGGGATAGAGAAAGCTCTTGGCTGGTTTAGAAGATTAGAGAGAGAAAGATATTTTGGGTATCTCTAACAAAAGAAAGATAGAGATGAATATATTTTCAGAATCAAAAGAGGGAAGACTTCGATAAAAGAGAGGTTGAACAGGAGGGAGATCTAGGATTTGGGGAGTCATCCTCTCTCTAAGCTCAACCAAATAGAAAGATTAGAGAGAGAGAGAGAGAAAAACACCATTATCTTCATCTACTTCTTTTCTTCTTCTTCTTATTCTGTAATTCTTTTAGTGAGAGAAAGAAATTATAAATTGAGAAAAAGTGATTTGTAAAGTGAAAAAGAGAGAAGAAACAGAAAACAATAGACATTTGATTTTCGGTTTTATTTATCTATCTTCTTTTCTTCCTCTTCTTCTTGTTGTTATGGTTCCTGTTGAGAAAGATAGAGAGATTGAAAAGAAAAAGAAAGAAGAAGTGAGAAAACAGTAGAGAGAGAAAGAGAGAAATCAGTTGAGGAAGACGAGAAAACTGGTGAGGAAATTATTTTCCCACAGGGAAATCGTTTCCGAGAAGATGAGAAAATCGATTTCCCTAAGGGTCTGTTTGTCTGTGAAACAGTAAAAAAGAAGGAAACACTTCCCTTAGGGTCTGTTTGGTTGAAAAGCAGCAAGAAAAGTTAAATTCTTTTTCCTCTTATACTTCATATTTATTATTGTTAATCTCTTTAATCATGATTAGCTAAGATTCTCTATCTAGGGTTTTACTATGAAACCATATTTGACCTTTTTAGAAACATACTTTTGATCGATTGATTCTCTCGATTGTGCTTGAAAGTTCGATTTGTTTTAATTCGTCAAATCGATTTTCTTTTCATTGTTTATACTTTTAAATTTGATATATCATGCTTAGGTTAGATTCTTTGATGATATATGCTTATTGATTGATAGACAATAGTTTAGAGATTTATTTTTCGAAATAAACAATAACATTGTTATACAGTATCGGTTTTAAACGAAGACATCTCCCGGAATTAGGATAGTTCATTATCCGAAATTCTGAGTTATAGGATAAGAGAATTGATTAGATATTGATTCTAAAAGTGATTTTATTGTGTGGATTCCAAAACCCTAGGCTTTCTCCCCCATTTGAGTTCATTTTCATTCATGTTATTTTATTTTAATATTTTATCACCAAAACAAAAAAAAACCGTGATACTTCCAAGTCTTAGAATAGATTGACTTAGTCTCTGAGGAACGAACCGGTCTTACCGGAAATATTACAACTTGACACCCGTGCACTTGCGGGTGTAGACCTATTTAGGGTAACCTTCTAGGCCCATCACATTCCAAGTAGGATTATCAGATACGTGATCTGATAAATAAAACCCTACTAAGTGAATTTGGAATAGGTTCATTATTTAGTCCCTAGTCCAGGTCATTGCATGAACAACAATGACTTATGAAGACTAGCATGGTAGATTGCCTGATAGCGCAGTTTCATCGGCTATACGAATTGGGAATTCGAGTCAATTTCATCTGTGTATGGTTGGGAGCATACACTAGATAACCCAACATGAAAGTTCTTCAAATTGATGGAAAACGTCATGAACTCTCATAGGCAAGATTTGAGAGGTTCCTTAAACATGAGTGCTCCACTCATCTTATGTAAGGAATGCCAAACTTTGGTACCGCCAAACTTTGGTACCACCAAACGTCGTGCCTAAAAAGAGGTTATAAAAGCGGATTACCGGGAATGACACGACAGACATGAAGTTAAACGGGAGTACAAGACTGGATTATGTCCTCCTTACTAGGTTATAATTAGTATATCCGGGCCACTTGAGGAGAAGCAACTGAAATGAGCGGTGTATGGGCAAATATCCGCCCCACGAGGTGCCCGTAGAATTTGTGAACAACCGCTTCGTAAGGATAAAATCCGCGAGGCTTGAGAGGGAGGCCCGGTAACAGCCCAAGACGCTAACATGATCACCAGACCCATACCCGCTTAACACTAAGCGTATCTGACACGTGTCGCGCGATAACCACCTCGCAGTACTAAGCTATCTGACGGCTAGAAGGTTATTGCGCAATCCATAACCACACTAATGGTGAATATTCCGTATCTTCCACTTGAAGACGGGCGTTACCGGCCAGTAGCTTATCGCACACGCGGTAACATCCTGACCGTCCCCCAAGAGATTCGAATACTCATCTGACGGTCGATACGTCAGATCCCCTATCTCTTAACGTACTTCCATGAGTAATGTCACAAAATAATAACGTCGGTTACGAGCTGACCGTCATCAAGACGACCCTCCTCTACCATTATAAATACAAGAGGCTATAACTAGACCAAGGCATCCAATATTCGACAAAAATACTCGAGTAACCTAATCCATTCTCTCTACTCACTTGCTCTCTCATAAGCATCTCAAAGATCTTCTGATCCTCTCAAAGTCTCTGACTCATTGTCTTAGAAATTGGGAGATAGGGGTCTGATAGTCACAAATCAAACGACAATTAGCTAACCGTATCAACACCATACGACCACCACCTTGTTGCATAAGAGCCCTCTGGTCTGAAATATCTCTTTCCCAACGGTAAGGAGCTGACGGTAACACCCATCCAGCAGTAACTAGCTGGCTGTATCACCATCCTAATACCACCACCTCCTTATCGCATCATTCATCTAGCGATAAGACGCTAGGCGTATCATCTTCATTCATCCTCACCGTCCGATCCACTTACGACCAGCACTCTATTGCGGATCCCTTTACGATCAGCACTCTATTGCGGATCCCTTTACGACCAGCACCTTATTGCAAGCCTCCTTTACGACCAGCGAGTTAACGACGATACTTCATTACCATCACCCTCTTAATTACCGTAAGTAAATCACTACCGTGGAGATCTGTTCCGACAATTTCACGAGCCGCGACACCTAAGCACTCCGACGACGGTTACCCTTCTATTGCCCACTTTGACTTTCTTATTTATATTTGATCGAGTATCTGACTTGACCGTCGGAGCCCCCTTAGGCCGGCACCATCCCGGTGTCCCAGAGGCTTCACGATCTCTTCTCTCTTTTTGTGTGCAGGTTCTTTTCGACACGTAGCCGATCCCCGAAGCATCCGACCCGACCCGACAGGACTTTTGACCGTCGACCCGTTGACTGTCAGACTTTCCGACCCGTAGACATTTTACCGTCTACAATCTGGCGCTAGAAGGAGGGGGCCAGCCACTAACTACCGAAAAGACAAGTACCATGGAAGGAGACATGTCCAACGCTTCTGTGGATTTTTCATCACAACTTGCTGCACTCACTGCCCAGATGCAAGAAAACGCCGAAAGATTGAGAGCTTTGGAGGAGGAGAACTCTACTGTCCGGGCAGAGAACTTGCTACTGCAAGAAAGAATTACCGAGTTGGTGGTTCCAAGAAGACAAAGTTTAGGGGACAATCGACCACCTCCTAACGGTTCTGAAGTAGGAGGACCATCTAATCGCCCAACACCCCCTCACAACACTACTGCAGGCTTCACCACCAGCCAAGTAGGGACAGGATCCGCAAGTGCTCCATTCATAGCTCCAACACATACCTTTCAACAAACTCTCACTCCACAGCAGACCATGGCTGCTCCTCTTAACTCATCTTCTACTATTGCTATGCCTACTATCTTCCCTATACCTACTCAACCCACCATGGCTTCTAATCCCTTATTGTTTTCACATACAGGTACCCCTTTAGAGCAAGCTTTAGCAAAGAGGCTAGCTGAAATGAAGGCTCTGATCACTAGAATTCCAGGAGTCCCGACCCCCTTCAAGAAGAGCCTTCCTCAAAGCTATGCCGATTCTCCGTTCGTCGATGCAATTGCTCTGGTAGAGATGCCCAGAAAGTTCACTTTTCCCAACATGAAGATGTATGACGGCACCTCTGACCCGGACGATCACATAGCCTCTTACAAATAGAGAATGTTTACTGCTGCGATTCCAAGGGACTTGCGGGAAGCGTGTATGTGCAAGAGTTTTGGGTCTAGTCTGATTGGCCCAGCTCTGCAATGGTACACTAACCTCCCCCATAACTCAATCGCTTCATTTGCCCAGCTCACAGACACCTTTGTCGAGCAATTTGCAAGCAGTAAGAAGCTGGAGAAACTCTCTGGTGATCTCTACCGAATCCAACAACGAAGAGGTGAACCACTCAGAGAGTATGTGGGAAGATTTAATCGGGAAAAGGTGTTAATTCCTTACTGCAACCAGGAGACAGCAGTTGATGCATTCAGGAAAGGTTTACTGCCAGATGGGAGTTGTACAAAGAACTCACCAAGTTCAATTGCACAACAATGGAGGATGTCCTTTTCAGAGCTTGGGTTGAAATTAGGTGGGAAGAAGACGAAGCCCACAGGAACAAATACTATTCACAAGAAGATAGGTCAAGAGACCGTCACTCCAGAAGATACGAACGACGGTCAGAAGCCAGGAGCAATGATCCGTACCCAACCAGACGACCAATTCCAAGGGAGAACAGGAGGCCATTCAACCCTCCACCTAATCGTCAAAACGAGAAACCGCAAGGACCCATCTGTACCAAGATTCCAGAATACAACCTCAACATTGAACCAAGTGAGGTGATTGCTGTAATGAAGGGGATGGGTAACACGGTAAGGTGGCCAGGGAAGATAAAGACGCCAAGCGACAAGAGGGATACTTCCAAGTGGTGTGAGTTCCACTCGGACCATGGGCACACTACTGCAGATTGCATTGCCCTCAGGCTTGAAGTTGCTGAGCTCCTAAAGAGGGGTCACCTCTGATGCACCCGAAAAGGTTGCACACCCAAGCGGAGGTATCAAGTAGTAACCGGTAAAACCGGAGTCGATCCAAGGATAGGAAGGTGATTTGGATATCGAAGGGTCTTGTCCCTCGGTCTAGGTATCACTAACTAACTTAGACTAAAAAGGAAAGGAAACAAAGATGAATAAGGGGTTTTGATTGAAAGAATAACAAAAAGAATAAAGCGAGTAAAACTAACTAAATAATAAATGTAAATGGGCAAGAGAGATTCGAGAGAAGAGTCGGAGGAACAAGAGTCGGGAGACTGTAAGACTCGATTCGGGCAACAAATAAGTGAGAGAGGTATCAAAGTCTGGGAATCCATGATGATAAACCTACGACTATGTGTAGTCCGATTTGATGTGTCGAGGTACAATCGATATTCGACTCCTAAAGTAGATGTCTCTAAGTACTATGTATATCCTGAGATCATACTTAGTCAAACAAACGTCTAAATCGGTTAATTCCGAGTCATCGAAAGTGTCGTCTAATCGCCTAACTATGTGAAGTGCATGACAAGACACATGAAATTGTGACTTAGACTACTATCGATATCGAATACCTCGTTTCGTCTATTAACTATGCGAAGTGCTTGACAAGACACATGAAAATACGATCAAAACGATAATCGAATCAAATGAACATCAATTCATAATCAAAACATCAAATCATATTAAACATAATCACAAATTCATCACATTTCATCTCATATAATCGACACACTTGATTTAGCTAACATGGTGAATAAGTAATAAATGAAAAGAAGATGATAAGAGAAATCCCCCTTTTTCGATGTGGCTCGAGGCTAGGTTCGTCGAGAAAAATGAGTCTCTAAGTATAGTCGATCTCCCCGTAGCAATTTTCTGGATTTCCCTTTAACAGTGAACTTTGGGTGTCCCCGAGTAAAAATCAGATTTCCCCATAGCACCCATCATCATCTTCTCCATCTCAAGAACATCCACCATTAAAGCTTCACCAAGCTTTCTCTTTCTAAAGATTTTTCACCCAAAATCAAATCAAACTACATGGGAAGATAGATCAAGACATGGGGAGTAAAAGCCTCATGGTTTTGACTCAAGAAAGTTGCCGGAAAACTCATAAAAAGTCCGGCCAAGATAAGAAAAATCCGGCCAAACACCAAGAAGATCCGGCCAAAATAGTTCCTGCCCGAGCCAAGAGCTGCTGTCCCGTGAAGTTGCGGACGCGTCCCGTGAAGGCTTCAGCCTATGCCGGCAGCTGCTGCTGTGCACGTCCCTACCTATGCCCGCAGCTGCTGCTGTGCACGCCCCTGCCGTGCCGGAGCTGCTGCTGTGCACGTCTCTGCCCGTGCCGAGAGCTGCTCCGGTGCTCTACCTTCTAGGATGCAGCTCGGGCTGCTGTTGTGTGCTGTCCCGAGCTGCTATCCCGTGCCGGCCATGGTGCCATGTCCGTCTTCCCTTGCTGTCCAGCCCGTGCTCTTGTGGTGCCGGCCAAGTCCTTCTCTCTTGCTCTCTCTCTAGCCTTCAAACCTCCTTTCAAACCTTGAAACCCTAGAAAGTTGATGAACTCTCAAACCCTAGCCACCTTCTCTCTCTTGCCTCTTCTTCAACTTGTGTATTGTTTGAATGAAGAAGAAGATGAATAGTGATGACCCCCTCCTTTTTGACTCAAACCCTAGGTCAAGACTTGACTTTGACTCAAACTTGAGTCCATAAAGAGAGGGTGCACATATAATATTTCCTTGTCATTCTTCTTTGGGCTCTTGGGCTTGGTTGTGGGCTTCTCAACTAGAAATCCAAGGAGTGCCTTTATGGAATCCTTGTTTTAAGACCGAACCTTGACTTCTTTCTTTCACAACTTCCCTGTCCGAACTCGGAATTGACTTCCGTTTTCACCGTTGGACTCGTCTTTGACTCCTCTTCTCATTTGATTTGTTTAAAGTCTTTTTCTCTCGTTTTGGGCACATGAAATGATAGTGATAATCCGCTCCCTTTATTCCGAATTAAGTTCTTTATTCCAAATATGGTACCTAAACAAGAAAAACACATAAACTATTACAAAAAACACTCGAAAAGGGCTAATTAGTCTATGTTAGGCTCCTTAAATGTGACATTTTCGTGTCACATCAACATCCCCAAACTTAAACTTTGCTAGTCCTCGAGCAAACAAAACAAAATAAAAGCCTAACTCACTTTCGGAGGAATCCCGGTTGCATTTAGCATATGCAACAAGCCGTTAAACCCCTAGGTTACCCCTAGTGGACGAGTGTTGTCTCGTGAGGGTTTCCATAAATGACACCCACAAACATCGAGTTTCAAATACACAAGGGTCCAACAACCACATCATATATAAGCATGGTTCATATAGTAAAGGGTTTAAGCATGTCAAAACATAATGAATCAAGTAAACAAGTTCATGCGAAAGCTAAAGACCTCTTCACTAATGATCTTACCCTAAAGTTCAAGTGTTAAACCATAATAAGCAACATCTATGTTCCGAAGTCACAAAGCCTTGATCCCTAGTTTAGTACATTTCGCCTCGACTTTGGCCTCACGGACATACACTCCAAATATGAAATCACTCAAGAATGGTTCGCTCGTATGTGTGAGTGTGATCACTAACATGGACTCAACACATAAAAAGGGGTGAGGACAACATTTTGGAACGAATGATCTTCGAAAAGGAATTAACCACTAAATAGAGTGGGGAAGCTCACTCGCCCTTCTCACCTATTCTACCCTCTAAGGATGCCTTCCAAAGGTTGACGGATACAAAAGATGGATGAGATGGTGGATTCCCGACAATGTCGACCTCTTCATGATGAACCTCTCAAGCATCTTCACATTTGTTTCTTGCTTCGAATACTTATTCATGAAAACAAACACCAACACATATATACACTCACATCACAACACATAAGAGCTAACACATGCTCAAACATACTCATATACAACTTTATTTCATTCATTCTTTCTTTCTCTTTTCCTTCTTTTTTTTTTCACTTCTTTGTTTTTTCTTTATTCTTTTTCTTCATTCCTTTTTTTTCTTTTCTTTTTCTCATAACATAAAATCACACAAAACAAAACAATTTCAACTCACACAATACCATATTCTTGCAATCAACTTTCTTTTCGTATTTGCTTTGGAAATTCTTCGTTATTTTCTTCTCATGTCTTCATTCTCGGGATATAAGATGATAGATGGTGATGGAGTATCCGCCTTCCTCTAGTTAGCATTCTCATTGGGTTTCATAGACTACAAGGGCAAGGTTAATTCGCTATCCTAATGTCACTCCTAATGGCTAAGGAAGTTGAGCACACAAGATCAAATGAGCTCTTTTATAAGTTACGAGGTTGAGTAGCTCTTCATTCTACTCGGAGTTAGCGCGGAAGAGTACACTCGAAGGACATTTTAGGCTTTGAGCTCTCACATGGGTTAAGTCTCCACTAATGACTACTCTAGGTCTCTTAGAGTTGTTTCTTCTTCACTAAGATGTTACTCCCATAGCATAACACAAACACTCAAGGACTCGACTTTCATGCAAAGACCATTAGCAATCACAAAACTCATCAACTCGACACATATGCATCAACATTCTTAAAATTATCACTATAATCACATGCAAATCTACTCAAAATGTTCAAAATTTTTCAAATTTTGGCTAATTTGAACCCTTTTGTCTTTGAAACCCATGGTCATGCATTGGTTATGGTCATATCCCGCATCCCCAAACTTAAAACTAACATTGTCCTCAATGTTCTAAGCATAAACTCACCAAAAGATAAAGAGGCACATCAATTTAAAGAGAAGAGTGGAGAGATATTACCATAATTGAAGGAGATAAAGGATGATACTACCAAGACTCATGTATAACGAGGTTCCAAGTTGATGCCAAGCTCACGCCATCCCCAAACTTGGAACAAACCACGCCTTAGAAGTAAAACATATAATAAATGCTCCTAAAATATCCAAAAATATAATGAGAATGAAGCACAAAAGAAGACATGACCATATAAAGTCTACCACTAACGCGGGTATAGACGATTGCATCGAGCTATGCAATTAGCCTTTGATTCTCTTGTTTTCACACAAGAGCACGAGTCATGTCTCGCGGAGGGTTTCCAGAGATGTTACCCACAAACATCAAGGCCCATCTTAGTCGGCTAACGATCATATAGTAAAAGCCGGAAGATTTGGGGATCAACCCAAAGAAAGCTATATACACATGGTAATCGTCTCACAAATATATACAAGCTATAACGTGCAAGTGAGACGAAAACCGAAAAGAGGCCATCCCCAAACTTAGTGGATACACGGTCCACTAAGTTAGCATGAATGCTAGGGGCGACGACTAAGAAGTCGTCAAAAGGATCGACATACAATTGAAGGGTCAGGAAGTCGGTCGAAGGTAAAAAGTCAAACCCAAGCTTAGTGGATAGAACATCCACTAAGTCTCTAGACATGCTAGGAAAGACGTCCGAAGTGTCCCATAAGGGGTCAACAACCGAGTCTGAGATCATATGGAAGGTCGAACTAGACTCTAAGGGTAAGTCAATAGGCTCGGGGACCAAGTCAAGGTCCGTAATTTCCTTAGGTAAATGGTCCGATAAACTATCCATTACGTCTCTAACTACTACGTCATCGACGTCCTTAAAGGCATCGGGAGCCTCAAAGTTAGGCATAACACCTTCCATTCTACATAAACCATCCAAATAATCACAAGTGGTAAAAGTTGGAAAGTTCAATAACGTGTGATCCCCAAACTTGCTCATAGAGCTATCATCCTGAACATTACAATCTAATGTAGTATGATCATGATGAGATGACAATGGTCGAGGGAGTGAGCAACAAGGGTCATCGGTCTGTTCAATCTCAAATGGTCTATCAGGAGCTTCATCGACATTTAACTTAAGACTAGAGTTAGGTGTATTACCCTCACCGTCATTCATAGTCTCCTCTTGAGTTTGGGGTGCGCAAACCCCTTCCTCGTCGATGATAGGCTCCGACTCAATTCTATCAACAATATTGAGAATCCATTCCGTGATCTCTTTGATTTCTCGATTGAATCTAGTTTGGTACTCTAAAATTGCTTGGAGAGTGTCTTCAGACATCTCCTCGTAATAAGGCACATGAGTATAACTAGACGAAGACTCTCGCGGGACACGGGTCATGGGACAATAGTCGGTCAAATGGTCTAAGCTCGCACAAATAGCACACACCGGGCTAATGGTCTCTATGGTCCTTTCTTCACTACCTTCATGTAGATACCTAGACTCGACTCTTTGAGTGGAATCATCGAGTCGGGAATTGTCATCACTAAGTGAACCGTTCATATATGCTTGTCGATAGTCACGAAGACTTCGACGTGGTCGATCAATACTAATAGAACGACGGTCCTCATCAAATGATAAATTCATACATGAAGGTGTGGTCATTCCAAATTCTTGTCGATAGTCTCGAAGACTCTTACGGGGTTGATTACCCTCATGCTCATAATCCCTAAAACCATATTCAGGATAAGTCTGACCGACTCCATACATCCGTCGATATTCACCCATGGTTATCCTAGGTCGGTCAGGCTCAACTCGCCTATTTCTATCACTAGTCGGAACATTCCTATGTAAATTTGAGTAGTCCTGATGACTTGTAGATGGTCGACTAGTGTTGGAAAGGGTTCGCATAAGGTCATTCTCATCAAATGACCAACTTGCCATGATCTCACAATGTTCAAGGATACTAACACACAATCGCAAAATGGGAACAAACACTTATAGACTAACAATCACACACAAGTAAAAAGGAAGAGATAGAATGTGATACTATCAAGTGCTCCTCTCCTTTCGTTCGCCTTTTCCTTGGCTTCTCGATTCCTTCCTTTTCCTTCGCCTTTATGTCACTTTTGGCTCTTTTCTCGAAAACGGTACCTAAAAAGAAGATAAAAAAAACTACAAAAATAAATAAAGAGAAAACGTCTAAGAAAGCAACTAACACAAGACTAATGGACAAAACAACAAACGCTATCCTAACTACTAAACCTATCCCCGGCAGCGGCGCCAAAAACTTGATGCACCCGAAAAGGTTGCACACCCAAGCGGAGGTATCAAGTAGTAACCGGTAAAACCGGAGTCGATCCAAGGATAGGAAGGTGATTTGGATATCGAAGGGTCTTGTCCCTCGGTCTAGGTATCACTAACTAACTTAGACTAAAAAGGAAAGGAAACAAAGATGAATAAGGGGTTTTGATTGAAAGAATAACAAAAAGAATAAAGCGAGTAAAACTAACTAAATAATAAATGTAAATGGGCAAGAGAGATTCGAGAGAAGAGTCGGAGGAACAAGAGTCGGGAGACGGTAAGACTCGATTCGGGCAACAAATAAGTGAGAGAGGTGTCAAAGTCCGGGAATCCATGATGATAAACCTACGACTATGTGTAGTCCGATTTGATGTGTCGAGGTACAATCGATATTCGACTCCTAAAGTAGATGTCTCTAAGTACTATGTATATCCTGAGATCATACTTAGTCAAACAAACGTCTAAATCGGTTAATTCCGAGTCATCGAAAGTGTCGTCTAGTCGCCTAACTATGTGAAGTGCATGACAAGACACATGAAATTGTGACTTAGACTACTATCGATATCGAATACCTCGTTTCGTCTATTAACTATGCGAAGTGCTTGACAAGACACATGAAAATACGATCAAAACGATAATCGAATCAAATGAACATCAATTCATAATCAAAACATCAAATCATATTAAACATAATCACAAATTCATCACATTTCATCTCATATAATCGACACACTTGATTTAGCTAACATGGTGAATAAGTAATAAATGAAAAGAAGATGATAAGAGAAATCCCCCTTTTTCGATGTGGCTCGAGGCTAGGTTCGTCGAGAAAAATGAGTCTCTAAGTATAGTCGATCTCCCCGTAGCAATTTTCTGGATTTCCCTTTAACAGTGAACTTTGGGTGTCCCCGAGTAAAAATCAGATTTCCCCATAGCACCCATCATCATCTTCTCCATCTCAAGAACATCCACCATTAAAGCTTCACCAAGCTTTCTCTTTCTAAAGATTTTTCACCCAAAATCAAATCAAACTACATGGGAAGATAGATCAAGACATGGGGAGTAAAAGCCCTATGGTTTTGACTCAAGAAAGTTGCCGGAAAACTCATAAAAAGTCCGGCCAAGATAAGAAAAATCCGGCCAAACACCAAGAAGATCCGGCCAAAATAGTTCCTGCCCGAGCCAAGAGCTGCTGTCCCGTGAAGTTGCGGACGCGTCCCGTGAAGGCTTCAGCCTGTGCCGGCAGCTGCTGCTGTGCACGTCCCTACCTATGCCCGCAGCTGCTGCTGTGCACGCCCCTGCCGTGCCGGAGCTGCTGCTGTGCACGTCTCTGCCCGTGCCGAGAGCTGCTCCGGTGCTCTACCTTCTAGGATGCAGCTCGGGCTGCTGTTGTGTGCTGTCCCGAGCTGCTGTCCCGTGCCGGCCATGGTGCCATGTCCGTCTTCCCTTGCTGTCCAGCCCGTGCTCTTGTGGTGCCGGCCAAGTCCTTCTCTCTTACTCTCTCTCTAGCCTTCAAACCTCCTTTCAAACCTTGAAACCCTAGAAAGTTGATGAACTCTCAAACCCTAGCCACCTTCTCTCTCTTGCCTCTTCTTCAGCTTGTGTATTGTTTGAATGAAGAAGAAGATGAATAGTGATGACCCCCTCCTTTTTGACTCAAACCCTAGGTCAAGACTTGACTTTGACTCAAACTTGAGTCCATAAAGAGAGGGTGCACATATAATATTTCCTTGTCATTCTTCTTTGGGCTCTTGGGCTTGGTTGTGGGCTTCTCAACTAGAAATCCAAGGAGTGCCTTTATGGAATCCTTGTTTTAAGACCGAACCTTGACTTCTTTCTTTCACAACTTCCCTGTCCGAACTCGGAATTGACTTCCGTTTTCACCGTTGGACTCGTCTTTGACTCCTCTTCTCATTTGATTTGTTTAAAGTCTTTTTCTCTCGTTTTGGGCACATGAAATGATAGTGATAATCCGCTCCCTTTATTCCGAATTAAGTTCTTTATTCCAAATATGGTACCTAAACAAGAAAAACACATAAACTATTACAAAAAACACTCGAAAAGGACTAATTAGTCTATGTTAGGCTCCTTAAATGTGACATTTTCGTGTCACATCAACCTCACCGACTTACTGACAGATAAAGGCAAGAAAACCATGTCCCAAGCAGATGCCCGACCCAAAGAGCCAGAGGAGCCGATTCCAACATTGACTTGCAACATGATCACAGGTGGCTCAGAAGTGAGTGGAGTAAGCCACTCAGCAGCCAAAAGAAGTGCACGAATAGTAGCAAATCCAACTGCCCATTCGACAGAGGCGTCAACCCTAACTTTCACCAACCAAACCATCAACTTCGTTGACAACGAAGTCTCAGGGCTCGTCAACCCTCATCATGACGCTCTCGTCCTCTCTCTCACTATTGCGAATGTGTTAGTTAAACGTATACTTATTGATAACGGATCCTCCACTAATGTCTTGTTTCTTCATGCCTTGCTAGGAATGGGACTAGAAGAATCGAGCATCTGCCGACGTTCTACTGTCCTTATAGGATTTAGTGGAGAACAGAAGTATACCTTGGGAGAAATCGTATTGCCGGTATATGCAGGAGGAATTAACCTTAGCATCACTTTTGTGGTACTGGACTGCCCATCAGCTTATAACATGATCCTTGGAAGACCTTGGATCCATGAGATGAGGGCAGTACCATCGACATACCACCAAGTTTTGAGGTTTCCAACACCTTGGGGAGTACGGGAAATCAAAGGAGACCAAGGAGCTTCCAGGAACTGCTACAAGAACACAATGAAGGCTCCCAAGAAGCCCTTGTAGCAATTACAGAACAAAGTGCCCCTCAACTCAAACCTCAACCAACCAAACATGGAGGAGTTAGACGAAGTCCAAATTAACCCCAACATCCCAGAGCACAAAGTCCAAATTGGAGCACAACTACCTCCTACTCTCAGAGAAAAGCTCATTGAATTCCTAACCATTAATTCTGATTGTTTTGCTTGGTCTCATGCAGATATGACAGGGATAGACCCCTCTATAATAGTTCATGAATTACAAGTAGACCCTTCCCATGCCCCGGTCAGACAGAAAAGAAGGAAATTCGCACCAGAACGCAACAAGGTGATCAATGAGGAGATCCAGAAACTACTTGACATCGGGTCTGTAAGGGAAGTGCACTATCCAGATTGGCTCGCTAATGTGGTGGTCGTTAAAAAGAAGAATGGTAAGTGGCGGGTATGTATTGACTTTACGGACTTGAACAAAGCATGCCCGAAGGATTCCTTCCCACTACCTCACATCGACATGCTAGTAGACGCCACAGCCGGACATGAACTCTTGAGCTTCATGGATGCATTCTCGGGCTACAATCAGATCCTTATGCATCCAAACGACCAGGAGAAAACTGCCTTCGTCACGGAGAGAGGTATATTCTGTTACAAAGTCATGCCTTTTGGACTAAAAAATGCAGGTGCCACTTACCAGAGGCTCGTAAACAAGATGTTCGCCAACATGCTAGGCGACACTATGGAGGTCTACATCGATGATATGTTGGTCAAGTCCTTAGTAGCAGAACAACACTTGGAACACCTCAAACAAGCATTTGAGGTACTCAGGAGGTATAATATGAAACTAAACCCTGCTAAGTGTTCTTTTGGTGTCTCCTTTGGAAAATTTTTAGGGTATATGGTGACTCAAAGGGGGATCGAAGCTAACCCAGATCAGATCAATTCGGTGATGGGTATTCCTTCCCCGAAATGCATCAAGGACGTCCAGAAGCTTGCAGGTAGAGTGGCGGCATTTAGCCGATTCATTTCTAAATCTTCCGAGAGATGCTATCTGTTCTTCAC
Organism: Eschscholzia californica; assembly: GCF_041429995.1. Lineage (NCBI taxonomy): Eukaryota > Viridiplantae > Streptophyta > Magnoliopsida > Ranunculales > Papaveraceae > Eschscholzia > Eschscholzia californica. Next base: position 24,968,773 of record NW_028238461.1, read on the forward strand.
CACTCTGCGAAAGGGGAAAAATTTCGAGTGGTCACCCGCATGTGAAGAAGCTCTACAACAGCTGAAGAGATACCTTACATCCCCACCACTGCTCTCCAAACCAAAAGACGGAGAAAAGTTGTTCATATACCTTGCTGTTGCAGAGACAGCAGTAAGTGCAGTACTTGTTCGTGAAGAAGACAGTAAGCAGCTGCCCGTTTACTACACAAGCAAGTCATTGCTAGATGCTGAAACCCGATACAGTCAACTAGAGAAGCTAGCCCTTGCCCTTGTTACTGCAGTCAGAAAGCTGAGACCTTACTTTCAATGCCACCCAATTGTGGTGGTTACAACTTTCCCAATGAAGAATATTCTTCACAAACCAGAGCTGTCTGGGAGATTGACCAAATGGGCAGTGGAGTTAAGCGAACATGACATCAGCTACCAGCCAAGGACAGCGATCAAATCTCAGGTACTGGCTGATTTTATTGCTGATTTTACACCTAACACCTTAGTGCAGGCACAAGGAGAATTGCTCCATCTACAGGAACATAGCCAACTCAAATGGACCTTATCAGTAGATGGTTCCAGCAACATGAATGGAGTAGGACTTGGTGTTGTTCTCACTTCCCCAGAAGGTGACCTAATCCAACAAGCAATAAGGTGTGGGTTCAAAGCCACCAACAATGAAACAGAGTACGAGGCCCTAATCGCAGGAATGAACCTGGCAAAGGAGATGGGAGTCCAGAAACTTGTGATAAAATCAGACTCCCAACTCGTAGTTAACCAGCTGCAAGGAACCTACCAGGCCAAAGACGTGAAGATGGCAGCCTATGTGTCGCATGTAAAAGAACTACAAAGTCAATTCACCGAGGTTAGTTTTGAACAGGTACCCAGACTCGAGAATGGGCACGTTGATGCCTTGGCCAATTTAGGGTCATCAATTCCAACCAAGGATGCATAGACAATCCCCCTAACGCTACTTCAGTGGCCGGCAGTATGGAAAACAAAGCCTTCAAAGGTAGCGGTTACAGATGCAGAAGAGACCTGGATGACACCAATAATCAGGTACTTAACTAACGATGAGTTGCCACAGGACCGAAATGAAGCTAGAAGACTCAAAGTCAAAGCTGCAAGGTTTTGCATCGTGGACGGCCAGCTCCTTAAGAGATCATACTCTGGGCCTTACTTGAAATGCATCACCCAAGAGGAATCCAAGTATGTCCTCAAGGAATTACATGAGGGGGAATGCGGTAACCACTCTGGCGGTCGCAGCCTGGCCAACAGAGCACTGACTGCAGGTTACTACTGGCCGACTATGAGAGCAGACTCTACTGACTATGCTAGACGTTGCGACAGCTGCCAGAGGTTCGCCCAAACTTCCCACCTCCCTCCAGAGAAGTTAAGTTCAATTCTATCCCCATGGCCTTTCATGAAATGGGGGATGGATATAGTAGGCAAACTACCAACGACCCCAGGCCAGAGAGTCTACATGCTTGCTGTCACAGACTACTTCACCAAATGGGTGGAAGCTGAAGCCTACCACCAAGTCAGAGACCGCGAGGTAAAAAGTTTTGTTTGGAAACATGTCATTTGCAGGTTTGGAGTTCCCAAGGAGATTGTCACAGACAATGGTTCACAGTTTATCAGCTTTGATTTCCAAGACTTCTGCAAGGAGTGGGGAATCAAACTAAGTTTTTCGACTCCTAGATACCCTCAATCCAATGGGCAAGCAGAATCGTCAAACAAAACGATAATGAACTCACTGAAAAAACGACTCAAGAAAGCTAAAGGGGCATGGGCAGATGAACTACCAGGAGTGTTGTGGTCATACAAAACCACTTCAAAGACCCCAACTGGGGAAACCCCATTTTCCCTTGCATACGGTTGTGAGGCAGTGATACCAGCTGAAACAGGAGTTCCATCTGTCCGATACCAATGGACCACAGAAGAGAGCAATTGGGAAGTACTTAACCATAACCTGGATACGGTAGACGAGGTAAGGGACATGGCGGCAATAAGGAATGCCGCATACCAACAAAAAGCAGCCAAACATTACAACAAGAACGTCAGGGTTCGTACATTTCAAAATACTAAGGAAACAGGAGCTGGCAAATTAGCCCCTACTTGGGAGGGCCCATACGTCATTACCAAGGTAGTGGGACAAGGAGCTTACAAACTTCAATCAAAAGATGGCCTCAACATTGGCAATAGCTGGAATGCCATTCACTTACGAAGGTACTACTTCTAACCTTGAAACTTCTCCTATTTTGCCTTTTTTCCAAAAGATCACCTACTGACTTGGGCGTCGGAGGGTTGTTGGCTACGCCAACAACCACCCCTCACTATCTACGTGTGATGACAGGAACTGTCTCCAAGACACAACAAAGTAGCAAAAACAATAAGAGGCTGGACGTCAGAGTCGAAGTCCAAACCACCAGAAGAGTTCCGCACTTCGACTGGGGGGCATGAGGATACCATAAGAAGACTATGAAGAAACTCAAGAACAATACGGGTTAAACAACCCTCACCTGTCCAACAGGCAACTAAAATCACCAGGCACCTAAGTTGAATGACGAACACCTATTCATTTGACAACAACGAGTTCAACGTACTGTTCATCAAAATTGATTTAGAAGGAACAAAGTCCCGCACTTATTCCTCAAGTTCAATGTAATGTTCTTTAAATCTAAGATATCGCTTCCAATGTAAACAAAAATCTAGAAATAAAATCTCAAGTATTTATCCAGTAATTACTTGTGTTTAAACTTTATCAATATCGATGTCATTTCACTACAAGGGCATCTAATTACTTGTCTGGAGAGGAACAGTAGGTCGCTAGACGATCCCAAAACACAATAAAGTGTCGGTCGTACCACTTTTATAAGTGAAGATTGGTAACCCATCCAAGACAGGACAACAAGCAGCTAGCCGTCACTTGAACACAGTAAGGTGCTGGCCGTATCCTATATGAAAATTAGGATTTATAATTCATTCAAGTTGGGACAACAAGCAGCTGGTCGTCACCTGAACACAGTAAGGTGCTGGCCGTATCCCGTGAATAATTTAGGATTCATAATCCATTCAAGTGGGGACGACAAGCTGCTAGCCGACACCCGAACATAGTAAGGTGATGGCCGTATCCCGTATATAACTTAAGACTTATAATCCATTCAAGTGGGGACGACAAGCTGCTAGTCGTCACCTGAACACAGTAAGATGCTGGCCGTATCCCGTGTATAACTTAGGATTCATAATCCAGTCAAATTGGGACAACAAGCTGCTAGCCGTCACCTGAACACAGTAAGGTGCTGACCGTGTCACTTAATAAATTAGGATTGGTAATCCATCCAAGATGAGACAATAAGTTGTTGGCCAACGCCTAAACGCAATAAGGCGCTAGTCGTCTTCCCTACATAAGCATAACCACTCAGTTAAGGAGAAAAACAACAATAGCAAATGTATCCTTGAAGGAAGAGTCTCAAAGAAATCCAGTGGGTTCACTTGAACCATTAAAATACAAATCCAGAAGTCTAGTTAAACCAGAAGTCAACTCTACAAACAACATATATCCGACGCGTGTCGTCCGAACAAAAGAGCTGAGCGCCTAACGACACACGACGACGACTACATATAGTTCGTCACTAAGGAAAAGAAATCAACAACACACATAATATTCTAAACAAGTCAAGACAAAGGAAAGCACTAATGAGGCGAACCGCCTCCAGTTGCATCATCGCCCCTCATCACCTCGTCCATATCTATCGTCATCTCTCCCGCCCGCTGCTCCGCCAAGAGCTCCTCGTGACGAACCCGCCAGGCCTCTATGTTATCATCCATATCCCATCTGTCGGGCCCATACTCGCGGTACTCGACGAACAAGTCTGCACGAGTCCGTAACGCCGCGTCAGTCGCAATCTGATCCCTCTCACGGGGAAATTCATCAACTAGTTGTTGGTTGTACGCCGCTTCTCGCTCCAGCACAGTGTACCGCCCCCGAAGATCCTCCAACTCTCTCTCCCGGGCTCGCATCCTGTCACCCTGCTCCTGAAAAGAAACCATCTGGCTGTCGTAACGAGTCTGCAACCTGGAGAATGATCCCGTCAACTCTGCAACTCGGTCAACGCTCTCGCTCAACTGACGACGGGAGGAGATCGATGCCATGAGAGTCTACCAAGACCCAAAACAAAGATGAGCATGTAAATATAACAAAAAATAGTTGCAACTTGAATAAGAGGCAAATACCTGGTATTGGTGCGAAACACCACAGTCTGCACCCCCGCAAGGACCATAAGCAAGGAACTTCTGATGATCCTCAGAAGAGAGCAGCTGGTCCCCTCCAGTAGACAAAAAAGTGGAACCATCAAAGGGAGAAGCAGAAGGATGATGCCTCCACATAGAAACCCCACCAGAAGACTCAGATAGGGGTATCGCCGAGTAAACCAGCTCCGTAGCTGGGACCTCCTTGGTAATAGGAGCAGACGAAGAAGAATGCGGAAGAGAACTCGAACCGGTGCCTGCCTTGGACCTCTTCCTCTGGCCGCCCTTCCGGATGTCCGCGTAAGCACTAGGGATGTAGCCGGAACCCACCATTTCTGACGACGCAAAAGACTCTGTACTCGCTGCAGGAGGTGGGAATAAGATCGGCGCACCAAATACCTCTGGGTGATGATGAAGCGCACTCCGTATCTCGACAGCCGCCGCAGGAGGAGGAACTTGACCAATCAATGTTCTACCAGGAACGAAATCCCACAGAGGAGTACTTGAAATAAGAGAATGAGACAGATGAAAGCGCTACTTCTCTCTGGGTCACGACGTTCGAGCAGTTGGGAGATCCTCTCTTTCCAGCCACGAAGCTTCGCAACGTTCTGATTATTGAACGTACAATCTGTCAAGAAGATGATACAACCTTAGGCAACAACATACATGGCGTACTCAAAATAAATGGTAACATACTTACGGGCGTCTTGCCAACGGGAAGGAATCTGACCTATCCCCCGGTCACCGAACACCAAGTCACCACGTGCAAGAAAATAATTGGTTTTCCACTTTCGATCGGTATCCGGCAAGCCAGTGATCAAAAGAACACCAGGTTTTCGCGGCTTGATGCCATACCGACCCTTGTCCCTAGAGTGACTCGCCAAGTGGTAGAAGCGGAGGACATTGTTCGCTAAGAGATCTACGCTTTGTAGGTAGGCCAACACTTCCAAACAAAACAAAAGCCTCCATGCGCCAGGCATGAGCTGCGAGGGAGCTATCTCGTAATGATCTAAGACCCCGTGAACCAAGCGGGGGATGGGGAATCTAAATCCCATGGAGAAAGGAGTCGTGTACAGCGCGGTCCAGCCGCCATGATCTTCGTCAATTAGCTCGTCGGGTTGAGGAAGCCTGAGCTCTATAGAGTCGGGAATGTTATACATGAATCTTACATTCTGAAGTCCCTCCTCCGTAATAGTGGAGGCCGGGTTTTCAGATAAGCGCTTCAAGGATGCGCGTTTTTGCGCCAACATCCGTCTAAATTCAGAAGGTTCTGGCGCATGAGTCGGATCAGAGGAACTACCGTGCTGACGGTGACTCATCTCAGAAGGCAAAGTCTGTATGGAAAATGGACAAGGTTTCAGATCCTACAACGACTAAGTGAGGCTAAGGAAGTGAGCAATAGTTAGCTTGGTGTGTGCAGTCAGTTAATCGAGCTTAGTGATAACCCACTCAAGGTATCAAACCTAGCAGTAAGACACTCAAGGTATCAAACCTAGTAGTAACTCACTCAAGGTATCAAGCCTAGCACTAACTCAGTCAAAGTATCGAACATAGCAACAACTCGGTCAAGGTATCTAATCTAGCAATAACTAACTCAAGGTATGAATCTCAAAAACACATGCCAACAAATAAGGAAAGTAACTTTGAAGATCTAATGCTATAAACATTCAAGAACGAATCAAGAACAATCGAAGAACACTAAAATTCAATCAAAGAACTCACCAAAATCAAGTAGGAAAGAGAAAAATACCTTATCAAGGTGAAGAATCCCAAGAATCTCTCTCCAAGCTCCAAATGGCAAGTGAAACAATGGCCTTACACCCCTTTTTATAGGGTCCAACCCAAGAGATACCCCCCACCTCCTTCCCGCGAAGTGGCCTTTCGCGCAAATACATTTTAACACTGATACGCGAAGACCATAGGCGTCCCAAGGACCCACGACATATCTGGGTCATGCGCGGGAACCAAGCGGGTGACACCCGGATAAAACGAAGCGATAAGATCCGATCGTACAAACAAGGTGCAATAGGCCACTGGCCGTCCAAACGGGCAGCGCGCAAGAAGGGGCTGGCCGTCCGGACGGCCAGCACGCAAGAAGGAGCTGGCCGTCCGGACGGCCAGCACGCAAGAAGGAGCTGGCCGTCCGGACGGCCAGTACATATGCAGGAGATCGCTTGCCGTTGAACGGCCAGCGCGCACCCATGTGGTGTGCTCCTGGCCAAGCGCACAGGAGCGCGCTGGGCGTATTGCAAAGCCCAGCGCGCGCCACGTGGCGCGCCCCTGTGCGCTCCGAGCGACCTGTGCGCTCCGAGCGCCCTGTGCGCTCCGAGCGCTCCGTGCGCCGCGAGCGCCCTGCGCGCCTCGAGCGCTCCCGGCGCCCTGCGCCCAACAAACCCGCTACCGGCACTTGATATATCCGATTCTTTCACATGGCGCCCCTCTTCGCGACCACTTTTTCGTCAAACGAATCCTCCCGCGATTTTGTCAGACCAAGTATCTGAAATACGAGCAGGACACTTAACCTCGAAACAGCCATCGCTTCGATGCAAAGTGGCACTCCCACTAGTAAAATATGATCGAGACGCGCACTCCTCCGCTGACACGGTCATACCTCACTACTCTCTAACTCCGCATCCGGACTTAGAGAGTGGGGGGCAAATTGTATGGGCAAATATCCGCCCCACGAGGTGCCCGTAGAATTTGTGAACAACCGCTTCGTAAGGATAAAATCCGCGAGGCTTGAGAGGGAGGCCCGGTAACAGCCCAAGACGCTAGCATGATCACCAGACCCATACCCGCTTAACACTAAGCGTATCTGACACGGTCGATACGTCAGATCCCCTATCTCTTAACGTACTTCCATGAGTAATGTCACAAAATAATAACGTCGGTTACGAGCTGACCGTCATCGAGACGACCCTCCTCTACCGCTATAAATACAAGAGGCTATAACCAGACCAAGGCATCCAATATTCGACAACAATACTCGAGTAACCTAATCCATTCTCTCTACTCACTTGCTCTCTCATAAGCATCTCAAAGATCTTCTGATCCTCTCAAAGTCTCTGACTCATTGTCTTAGAAATTGGGAGATAGGGGTCTGATAGTCACAAATCAAACGACAACTAGCTAACCGTATCAACACCATACGACCACCACCTTGTTACATAAGAGCCCTCTGGTCTGAAATATCTCCCTCCCAACGGTAAGGAGCTGACGGTAACTGCCATCCAGCAGTAACTAGCTGGCTGTATCACCCTCCTAATACCACCACCTCCTTATCGCATCATTCATCTAGCGATAAGACGCTAGGCGTATCATCTTCATTCATCCTCACCGTCCGATCCACTTACGACCAGCACTCTATTGCGGATCCCTTTACGATCAGCACTCTATTGCGGATCCCTTTACGACCAGCACCTTATTGCAAGCCTCCTTTACGACCAGCGAGTTAACGACGATACTTCATTACCATCACCCTCTTAATTACCGTAAGTAAATCACTACCGTGGAGATCTGTTCCGAAAACTTCACGAGCCGCGACACCTAAGCACTCCGACGACGGTTACCCTTCTATTGCCCACTTTGACTTTCTTATTTATATTTGATCGAGTATCTGACTTGACCGTCGGAGCCCCCTTAGGCCGGCACCATCCCGGTGTCCCAGAGGCTTCACGATCTCTTCTCTCTTTTTGTGTGTAGGTTCTTTTCGACACGTAGCCGGTCCCCGACGCATCCGACCCGACCCGACAGGACTTTTGACCGTCGACCCGTTGACTGTCAGACTTTCCGACCCGTAGACATTTTACCATTTACAAGCGGCCGCACTTAAATGGATAAATAGTTAATCATTTGGTTTGACAGTTGATCTCCAGATCAAGAAAGTCTGAAAGGTATGAGGTATCAGATGAGATACGAATAGACATGGGAATCGAGCATTGCACTCGTTCTAAGTACAAGTGGGAAACTGAAGGATATATCCTTGCGGTCTGAAGGATATGTCCTTTCGCAGGAGTGTCCTTCGACTAAGGTGGCAATGCGTTCAATTTGTCAGTTAGGATAACGATTACTTTATCCAGAAGACCATCTAGTCCGGTCCAATTAGGGGCCGTAATGCTTAGCTAGAAGCCACTTACGATCGTCGGGTCACTTCAATGATATGCAGCTAACATAGACCGGATCCTACAAAGGGTTACACCAAAGAGTGGTGGCTTGATCAGAGAGAGTTGACTAGTGGGAGCTTGCCTATAGATGGATATGATCCAGTCTCATAGTGCCAAACGTTAAAAAAATCGGGCTCGAAAAAGAAGCCCAAAAAAGTGGAAAACCCGCTTATGGGCCGACCAGATCATGCCTAGTAATGGGTTGATCTGAAGCGGCCATAGTGTGGGAGTGGGCCGGCCAAGCTAAGCCCATTAATGGTCTTAAGTGTCCGGACACACCAATATTAGGGGAAACCCTAATTTCCAGTCAGACAGGGTTCTGATGAGTTTATCTTTTCTGGGCTCTTATTGAAACCTAATTTGAGTGAGGCTCCTATTAGGGTTTATATATATAAGGGTCATTAGAGTTCATAAAAAGGGTTAGATTTTTCTCAAGAGAAAACAACTTCTCTCTCACAATATACAGCTAAGTGGAGAGAGAGGGGTTTTAGTGAAAAAGCTCCCAATTTATCTATTTAGTCAAAAAGAAGAATGATTCCTCGTTTGAACCTTCAATGGAGTTTTAGCAAACAACAAAGAAGGGAGAACAAGTTATTTACTCGGGTGTCTCAAGTAGAGGAACTACATTTGGAGCTCTCATCTTCTTCGAGATAAAGTTATTGGAATCTTATTCAGGAAAGGGAATCCAGATATTCTTCTTTCAGTTTCTAGTTCATTATTAGTTCATGCATATGATCCTGGTTAGCTAGCGTTAAACATATGATGTTTGAGATTACACTTACTAGATGATTAATAGTCTTAGAGACATACAAAACCCAACATCACCCGGATTGTCATCCATTTATTACCATAATTCAAATGCTAGTAATTCCACTTTGAAGGGACATCAAATTCAATACAATCTTAACAAGCTCGGCTAAATTCTAGCTATGTGGAATAAAACAAGCTTCATTAATATTGACAATCAGATAGCTATGATATTTGAATTCCTCCAAACTCCAATTACCTGATCCTAGTACTGTACTCTTAGTAACAAACTTAAGGAGTTATACCGTCAACAAGAACAAATCTGGAAAGAAAAATCAAGAAATAATTTCACCTCTCTAGGAGACAGAAGTATAAAATACTTCCACACTACGACCTATAGTAGGAATAAAAATAATAAAAGTCACTCTATCAAAAATATTGATTGAGTCTGGATTTCGACAGAAGGAGAACTACCCAAGGTCTTCACTTCTCATCTGCAGAGTATCTCTACCTTAAGTAATGCTTCCACTCCGGCACAGATCATTCAATTATTTCACCCTTCGATCTTTGACTCCCAAAACATAACCCTTACCGCACTATAACTTCTAGAGAAGAAATTAAAACGTCGGGAAGAGTCTCAAATCAGAAGCGGCTCCAAGGCCTGGCGGTTTCCCTCATTTCTTTTTTCATTCAAATTGGGACATAGTAAATGCAGACATTATGGATATGGTTCGTGTTCGGTTTGAGTCCCTACTAATGTTTATAGCGGAATCTCAGACATCTCATGTCTATCATTAGTTTCCCAGGATCACATGCATAAACTAATAATTAACTAAGTAAACTTAGAAGATTACCTATCGCTAGTTTTCCCTGAACCTTTCCAATCGCTTTAGAAGACCAAGAGCTCCAATTGTTACTCCTCTACTTGGGACACCGAATGGACTCCTTAATCTCCCAGCTTGAAGGTCAGCTAGAACCCTATTGGTAGTTTGATACGAAGAACACTTCTTCTTGACTAGTTGATAACTTTTGGAATTAGCTCACTTTCTCCTCTATACTTGATGTGGTAGAGTAAGAAAGCTATATGAGAAATTTCACACCTTATTTTCTGCCCTAAGATTCTTTATATAGAACCCTAATAAGAGTTCACCTCTAATTTGGTTTCCTAAAAAACCCTTTAGAATAAGATTAAGGAAATTGCCGAAAATAGTAACTAGTTGATATTTTCTTAATTCCTTGAGGAGGTGACGTCCAAACCCAGCCAAAATTGGCATATTTTATGTTCCTTACTAGAGGAACCGACCTACCAAAAATCAACCCAATCCGAGCCCTAAAAGTGCTCCAATCGATTTAGGCCCAAAACCCCCTTTTCGGGCCTTTTTGCTATCTTTGCCTAAACTTGTTTTAGGCCTATGAGATATATTTATGGGACACTCCCATTATTATATATATATCACTCCCACTAGTCATATCATCGGATAAAATAGCCATTCCTATGTGTAACCCATTGTAGGAATCGATCGAAGTTAGCCGCGAATTACTTCGTAATTCGACGATCGTAGTTAGTTTCTAGCTAAACATTACGACCCCTAAATCAATCGTACTTGATGAACTTCTTCATCAATTGTCATATCCGACAAATTGCTCGCATTGCAATCTTGGTCGAAGGACATCTTCTTCAGACTCCCACTTCTACTTAGAACAAGTGCAATGCTCGATTTCCTTGTCAATTTGTATCTCATCTGATACGTCACGTCATTCAGACTTTCTTGATATCCGAGCCCAACTGTCAAATACAAACGATTAACTTTCAATCCGTTTGAGCGTGGCCACACATTTTTCAATTGCTACTCATCAAGTTGCCCTGAGACACTTTGTACCTAATATGATTATGATGACACAATTCATTCTTGTACTCTCACTTAACTTCATGTCTATCCTGTCCTCCCCAGTATCCGCCTTCATAACCTCCTTTTACAGCGCGGCGTTTAACGGAACCGAAGTCAGAAATTCCTTAAATAAGATGAGTAGAGCATTCATGTTTTGAGGAATCTCTCCAATCTTGTCTTAATGAGAAGAGTTTGACGTTCATCACAAGTGATGTACTTCTCATTTGAGGGTTATCCAGTGTATAATCCCTATTACACACCCACGTAGTCAAATAGAATACACTATTCTTATAGCCCATGAAACTGCGCTATCCCATCGACCTTACGTGGTAGTCTTCATTGGTTGTTGTTGTCCATGTAACAACCTGAACCAGGGAGATGATAATAAATATTCCAAGTACACTTAATAGGGTTTCATTCATCAGAACACGTATCTGACAAACCTATTCAGAATGTTTTATTATCCGTGGACTGTCGTTTAAATACTAAACCAAATTTAGACGACGGTGAAATAACTAATTTATTTCCGATAACGAGAGTTTGTAAATTTGAGCCTCTTCCGTAAAACTCCTTTTACCCACTCAATTTAATTGTCAGAGTTTATTCACATATACCTTATGCCATAGACTTATGTATGACTATACTTTGTCTCAGGTGACAGTTTAGTTTGACTACAGATGTAGTCCGTTTTAAACTTTGCTAATTATAAATTAATTTGAAGATTGTTATCTTCAACTTCGATAATTGCTAGTAACCCTTTACTAGTATTAAGACTTGATTCTTTTGTAGAATTTGCAACAGTTCCCAGCTTGACACACTTTCAGCCTACTTTCCTTCCATGTCAGGAAGTTTGCAATGATGACTTGTTCAACTTTTGTACTACTTCATCCTATAGCCTTCTAGGATGTCTAAGTAGTGATTCAGATTCTCCAATTGAGTTTGGATGTCTAAATGCTAATCGTGTCCTACATGACCGACTCTATGTATTGTACATAAATGTCTTTCTCATGCTTGCTTGCTCATCAGTGTCTTTTAGGAAACCACTTGCCTTTTCTTCGATCAACTGTTTTTCTCACTTGACTGACCCTTTGCCCTTTTTAATCTCAAGAACTCTTTCTTAGATTCTTTTTACCAAATCTCAAGAACTTTTCTTAGATTTGATGTTCCCGTGTGTTCTGCTCAGTTGTTTGTTACAATCTGAGTGACTTATCTATCTTTGTTCAATCGAAATTGAATTGGCGATAGATGAATTCTGTTGTCTTCCATTAGGATGACTTTCAGATTGCCTTGGAGGTCTCGTACCTCTCCATTTATGACTCCTGTAGGAACCTATTCCTCAGTTTGTCTTAATGGTCGTGCTAGCCTCTATTACTCTTTCAAAGTGACTGTTATACGATTGCTTGCAAAAGGCTTTTGCCCCTTTCCGGTATGAGTCAACATTGGGACTGGGTATTCTAGTATGCTTTGAATCTGAGAACTATTCTCGGATTCATTCTTCCATTCTAGGAAGTTGATTAACACCTCCCTTAGGTGTGATTCGACGTTGAACTCGTTTCCCTGTGTCATCTTAAAACTGCATAAAAGAATTGCAAAGTTTTAAACTCGTTATCGTTTTTGAAAAATACAATTTTCCCACATTATTCAATATAAAAGCGTCCCCGATTGAATAACGTGATTCCAAGATCCCAGACTTTCGGAGTAAAGCGAACTAGGGCCCTGCCCTCCACTCCGTCAATCTAGGTGAGTGAACTACTTCACTGATCATACACTATGACTCTCGGTTGATAGATTACATGTTTTATGTTAAACCCATCCTTTTACCTCAAGTATCCAAAACTCTTTTGCTGATCTCGTTGAGTGGAACCATTTAGACGTGTAGGCATCTTTTATAGGCATACCTACATTGTCCCGAGGTAGAGATGGTACTCTGCGGAGGCAAATGCACCATCCCGAACAAGGGAAGAACGAGTGTCTTAATTTGGATAGACACTACGCTCAAAATTACTTTTAGGGACTTTTACTGTAGTCTGGCGTGTGTCTATAGTGAACTACTTAGCCTAACATCCACGACATAAAGCGTAAATAAGTAAGTAAATGCGCGCGAGAAAGTAAATCAAGCAGACATGGATCCTAGTATGGCCCCTTATCTTAGAAGATCTAATCTCCTTCAGTTTTTTCTTGTTTCGCCTTTTGGTTCGCCTTAGATCGCCATCTTTGAACCTCCATTGATTTCTCCCACTCGCCTTTGGATCTCATCTTCGAGCTTCTGCAATGGACTCATAGACCCTAAACTTTAATTACAAGACTCTAACGATTCGTAGATTGTATGAACTTGAAATTACAATTAGTTACAAATTTGCACCCATCCGTGCTTAAAACAAAGAATAAAGAAACACTTTCTATGACCATACTAGTTTCTCGCATTCACATCACATGCATTCATATAATATATCAAGCTTAAGAATTATATATGCATGATAATCCGGGAGATACTTTTGTCGACATCACATGTCACATTACGGACCTTAAGTCTAAATTCGAAGAATTCAACTAATGGTGCGTTCCGGTTTTGTCTTTTATGATTTAGAAAATCAAGTTTAAGAAAAACTCCGTTTTGGGCTTTTGAAGGCCCGGGTCAATTTCGGAAAAAATCGAGTTGATTCTTAATTATTTCACAAATCAATTTTAAGAAAAAACCCGTTTTGGCCTTTCTGATGGGCCGGAACAATTTTGGCAAAAATTGGGTGTAATCGGAAGAAAATTTAGATAAAACTCCCACTCGAATGATGAACCCTTTTATAGTCCGAAAAAGCCTCGAAAAAGTCCGGGACAAGTCTTCACAAAGTCCAAGACATGTCCCGGCCCAAGCCCATTAAGGGCTCGGATAAGGATCAAACATGGCACGGCCCAACGGGCCGGCATGTCCTTGTCCGAGTCTCTCTTGGCTTGGTCGCGTCTTGGACGTGAGCTAAGACGCTGGTCCTTGCTCCAGACGCATCTGGTGCAAGACCGGATCAAGATGGGGTGTCTCGGAATATACCGAGACACCCTTAGGACTCCCCGATGCATCTGGTGCAAAACGCGTCTGGTCGAGTGCTCTAGACGCGTCTCCTAGACGCATCTAGGTAGCTGCTGGTCGCGTCCAGAGACGCGTCTGAACGCGTCTCATAGACTTGTGCTAGACGCGTCGTGCTGGACGCGTCTCCCAGACGCGTCTCAGAAGCTGCTGGTCCGTCCAAGAAGCTTCCAAAGCATCCTGGCGGGATTTTAGGAGTTTCCACATTTTTTTGTTTTGTTTTGCAAATCTTATTTGCTATTTCCATCTCAAACATCAAATTCTAACTTTGAGAAACTTCCAAAATGTTCAAATTTGATTTCCAAAACTCTTAAAGTCTTAAAATCACAACTTTTGATCTTTTAAGGAAACTTCTAAAATCCAATTTCTTTGTTCTTTAGACAATTCCAATTTTTAGTAACTACTAAAAAACTCAATTTCTTGATTCTCATCCAATTAATCAAAATTAATCAAAATCAATGAAAATCAAAGTTTAGAAAACACTTTTCAATGCCAAAATCAATCAAAATTGATCTTTTTGAAACATTTTCAATCATCAATGTTTGATTATCAATTTGAAAACCATTTAATCCCATTCAAAACATTCAAATTGGATGTTTAAAACACTTTTAAACATAACTATCAACCTAATCAAACATGGATTAGTCCGAAACTTAACAAAAATTAGTTATTTGCAAGAGGCTTTGAAGCCACTGTTGGGTTTTAGTCCCTACTGATGTTTATAGCGGAACCTTAGACATCTCATGTTTAACATTAGTCTCCCAGGATCACATGCATAAACTAATAATTAACTAAGTAAAACTAGAAGATTACCTTAATCGCTAGTTTTGCCTCTAACCTTTCCAATCGCTTTAGAAGACCAAGAACTCCAATTGTTGCTCCTCTACTTGGGACACCGAATGGACTCCTTAATCTCCCACCTTGAAGGTCATCTAGAACGCCAATGGTAGTTTGATACGAAGAACACTTCTTCTTGACTAGTTGATAGCTTTTGGGAATTAGCTCACTTTCTCCTCTCTACTTGATGATGTAGAGTAAGAAAGCTCTTAGAGAAATTCCACACCTTATTCACTGCCCTAAGGGTTATTATATAGAACGCTAATAAGAGTCGTACTCAAATTTAGGTTCCTAAAAGACCCTTTAGAATAAGATTAAGGAAATTGCAGAAAATAGCAATAAGTTGATATTTTCTCAATTCCTTGAGGAGGTGACGTCCAAACCCAGCCTAAATTTGCAGATTTTATGTTCCTTACTAGAGGAATAGACCCTCCAAAAATCAGCCCAATCCGAGCCCTAAAAGTGCTCCAATCGGTTTAGGCCCAAAACCCTTTTTTCGGGCTTTTTGGCTATCTTTGCCTAAACTTTTTTTTTTTTTTTTAATTGTTAAGCGTGTGCCTCGAACCCTTGACCTCTAAGGTGGAATATTATACCTCTTACCACTCTAACCAAGGGTTGTTGGCAAACAACGAGGTTACCAAACAAGCTACAACTAAGTATTGCCTAAACTTGTTTTAGGCCTGTGAGATATATTTATGGGACACCCCCATTATTATATATTTCACTCCCACTAGTGATATCATCCGATTAAATAACCATTCTTATGTGTAACTCGTTGTAGGATCCGATCGAAGTTAGCCGTGAATTACTTCGTAATTCGACGATCGTAGTTGGTTTCTAGCTAAACATTACGACCCCTAAATCAATCGGACTTGATGATCTTCTTCATCAATTGTCCTATTTGACAAATTGCTCGCAGTGCAATCTTGGTCGAAGGACATCTCCTTCAGTTCGCTCTTTCTTCATTACTTGCAATCTGCCCGCAGAAGTCTAATCATACTCACATATGTATGTTGGTCAAAACTAATACTCCCCAAACATCAGCGGACAATCGACCAATCAACCTCCTCAATACCACTTATAAAATCATTTCCAAAATTTTTGTTGATAGGCTTAAGCCCGTTCTCAATAATATTATCTCTCCCCGGCAAGATGCTTACATCCCTCGTTGCTGAAACACTAACAACATTATTAACCAAAAATTGGTGCATTCTTATAAGAAATAAAGGGACAAAAAGTTACTGTGGTCTCAAACTTGATATGTTCAAGCAAAGTTTAAGTTTCTCTAGTAGATGATGAAACTGATACATACTGTATTTTTCTTCCTCGATTGCAGTCTTAATCAATGGTAGACTCGACCCTACTTTTAACCCAAACAGGGGTGTTAGACAAGGAGTTCCAGTATCTCCATTTCTGTTTACCCTGGCTATTGAAGTAATTAATAGATTGTTGGAATGGGATCAGCTAGACATTCTTTTTAAAGGTAAAAAGCGTATGAAAAAGCATTGAGACATCTCAAAGGCCTTATTGGTGGGGAAAACGTAAAGGCAGTTTCACAAAAGCCTGGACTCTCATCTGTAAGCCCAAAAACCAACGCGGCCAATCGAGAGCCGTACTTGGATAACCAAGCTCTCCTGAGCAAGTTACGTTAGCTCATAATAAATGAACCTAATGCCATTTGGATAAATCTCAAGGCCTAATACTTCCACAACACTAATAACGTAGGCGCGACCAAGCAAGCCCACTCTTTGATTCGGAAATTTATGAGGAAACATATTAACAAAATAAAAGATTTCACTATCAGGGAAGTGCACTCCAACATTAAGATCAACATCTGGAATGGATACTGGATCCCAGATCACCCTCCCTCTCTAGTAAACCAATGCAACTTTGACTAAATATGGGCACCACAACTAACCATAAATAATTAATGGAATGAATCTCTACTAACTAATATGTTTAATCCTAATATTGAATTACATTAGATCAATTGATATTCATCTTAAAGGTACAGATAACACACATTGGGCATTCACAAAATCAGGTAATTTCTCGGTTAGTTCCATGTATTGTCAATTAGCTATGGAGTGCAACAGTACACCTCAAATGGAAGTACAATTGCACTTCATTTGGACCATTAAGACGATCCCAAAGATTATTATATTTCTTTGGAAGTGTTGTTCAAATTGCCTCCGAGTAAAAAAAAACAAATTTGGAATTTTATTAGGAATGACCTTAATTGTCTTCGTTGGCTGCACACTGAATCTATTGAGCACGCACTACTCTATTGCTCATTTGCGAGAAATATTTGGTTCTATTACAACATTATCTCTACAAATATCACATCTCTCCTAGAGTGGATTACCTCATGGAAACCGTTCATTAAAGTAGGATATAACGCGAAAATCAACTTACAGACGACCATTTTGTGGTTCATATCGAGATATGATTTCTGCTTTCAACAAGCCATAATGTCTACCTACCAAGTTATTAAACAAATTTTGTCCGTTCCACACCTTAACATGCCACAAATTATATAAATGATCACCTCCTAAAATAGGTGCATCATTTACCAAAAATTAATGAATTATATGAATAAGTTTCAGTCATGATCATAGGGCCCAATTTGTTGCATCTAAACAAATACACGTAGATCAAAGAATCCCGAAGAAAACGAGGGAAAAGCTATCATCTGGAACATTCATTGAGCAATAGAGAATCAATACAAATTCATCTGGGTGGAATGTAACAACATAGTGTTGGAATCGGAGTCGATTTTGGCTCGACCCGACTCGTCAAGGTCAGAAAAGAATTGCGTCATTGCGTTCGTCTCGTCGAGCTCTTCAATTTAGAGTCAAGAATCACTCTGATTCTGGATGAATGAGAAATTCAAGTTTAAAGTTTGGACGATGATCGGTTGAAGGACTAAAACGTCAAGTTGGGCAAAGTCACTTTGGGGGCCGTTTGAGCGAAGCACACACGTCAAAATCTGGACGCCTGGCGTTCAGTCCGCGGGAATTCGCGAGATTTGACGGTCGTGCTTTATGACAAGCGGGACAGCGTTGGTACGACGTTTAAAGAGTTAGATCAGACAGATCCAACGAACCGCGTCACCCCGCGTCGGGCAGAAAGCAGGCCACACCCAATCTGTCCATCTAACGGTCATTTCTCTCCTCCGTTGGGCGCCGTTCCGTATGGATCTAAGGGATGACGTTTCTTCCGAGTTTTGTAAAGAAATCTGACGCTCCAGATTATAACCGACTATAATATTCAGTATACTTCACCTTTGGTCCCTAGTTCCAATCATGTATGTCCTTTTAACCCAATAGACACATGTATCCATTCAATTTCTATATAAACAACCCAAAAACATTCCAATTCTCATTCCATTCATTCGCTTATTCTCTTCTAACAATTAGTATTCTGTATGTCTGGAATACTGATTGGGAAGTAATTCTAATATATCTAGAAAAAGGAAGAAAGAAGTTTTGAGTGAAGTTATAATCTAAAGCGTCTAGAAGATTCAAGTTCATTCTTTTCTTCTCTTCTCTTCTAACAATTACTTAGTATTCTGTGTCTGGAATACTAGTATCTCTAAAAAAAGGAAGAAAGAAGTTTTGAGTGAACATATAATCTTAAAACGTCTAGAAGATCCAATCGCATCAGTCCAAGAGCTCATATTATTTACGAAGGTTCGCCCGCTTTCAGAATATAGAAGTACGATCTTAAAATTCTGAAAGGATAGTCGTTGTATCCCGAAGGCGTACACCCTAACGTTTGGTACTGTTACGGGGGTGTAAAATGTCTTAAGAAAAAAGAATTTATTCTCGCCTCGACTGCATTATCTTTTGTATATCTCGGTTAATCCGAAAGAAGAAATTACTGATAAAGTTGGTATTCGCTTATCGTTTATCTTTTTATAAATTAGAGAAAGGAAGTTCCCTACTTCAACCTAGATTCTAGCTTAATCAAGACAACACAGAGTTAATGTGAACTCAACCATAACCAAAGGAACAACACATAGGATAATCAATCACCTTAAAGACGCAAGGAAATAACACATGACAGTCCAAATCGCACATCAACATCATAAGATGATTACTTCTACAATTCCACAATGTCAAATTCACATACATACCAGGTAAGAATAATGTGCCGCAGACAAACAGGTAAAATGGGTTAGAACCCAAAAATGTAAGAGAACTTGTTCAACCATTACTACTTTTCTGTGGCAACTTTATTGTAATAACACTCAGTTTTATTAATCTATAGTTTTTGCAAAAATAAAAACGAAAATATTTTCCTGTTTATAAAGTAAAGAAACTGTGTATCACGTGGATATATAATCTAATATGAAAAGAATTGAATTTTTTAGTCATCTATCTATATGGTAGTTATAATTGTTTTTAGCCGCCTAGATCATAAATGATTAGACATCGTTCCTAAAACACAACCTTTATTGACCAATTTAATTAAATTGCTTTAGGATAACCTTTTATAATACTTTTCCTCCATTATTCCATAACGTCAACAAAAAAAGATTAATCTCATCTTTTATGTTGTGACTTAATTAGAGAGAAATAAATTTCATACAATATTGTAAGAAAAAAAAGTAGCAAACAAAATCCTACTTCAATTATTTTGAGGATTATGTCAACAGTTGTTAGCCTAAGTGGTTCCAAGGTGTTGACATAAACTCCAGAAATCCATGGAGGTCCCAGGTTCGAATCTCAGAGAAGGTGGAATCTTTGATTATTTGAATTGGGACTATAAGGTATAAATAATGTAGTGTAGTTGGGCTTTAGGCCATTATCTAGTTGGGCTATAGGCCAAGTTATGTTAAAGTTTGAGTGGGCTATAGGCAAGATCATGTTAGAGTTTGAATGGGTGGGTAGCAGGCTTATCACATCTTTGATGTATTCAATACCAATTGTAACGACAATGTAATCGGTTCTCAAAAAAAAAAATTATTTTGAGGACTATAACATATTTCGTAGCAAATGATCTTTTGGTTCAGTAGTTTACATTAAATTCTTGGATCCTAAATCTCAAGAATGTGATGAGTCCTGATGGAAGTAGTTTATCTCCGATATATATTTCAAGTAATTATAAGATACCGATATATATTTCAAGTAATTATAAGATACCGATATAGTAAATGCAGTATAAGAATCAAATTGTTATTAATTTATTTTGTTCAATTTATACTTTATTTTCACATTGTATCTTTATGATATTGACATCATATAATGAATGCAACTAGTCATGTGCAAAAAAATAATTTTTTGTTGTAAACTAGCATGTTGTGTACATTTCTATGTGAAAACACTAAATCAATAATAGTGGCATGTTTTTATAGTGAGCTATTTATCTCTTATATAACATATAACCTGCTTGTCATTTGGCAATTATTCTTATGGTCACAACCTAATCTTGTGCTCTACTATGGCTCAAAAGCATGTAGTCGTATTAATAATAGTTGCATGTTTTCATAGTTTTCTCAACGACAGTGAAAAAGAGTGACGGAACTTCGAGAAAATTGGGTGATTTTCGCGAGTTGAATCTTTAAGGTTGAAGTCGATTTTAACTATGTTAGCTATGATATATTAGTTCTGATGTTTATGTTAAAACTTGTTAGATTTGGGTTGGCTGAAATCTTCGAGAAAATTGGGCGATTCTTTGGGTTGGTTGAAATCTTGTTGGATCCGGGTTGGTTCATTGAAAATTGAAAATTCCAGGAAAGCTGGATATATAATATTTGTTCTGATGTTTATATTCAAATTTCTTTGTTGGATTTGTATGAAAACTGTGGAAGTATAGTTGATGGAAGGAATGCGTTTGATAAATTACTTAAAAGAAATGTAGTTGTTTGGAATGCAATGTTAGTGTTAGAGCAGGTTTCCAAATTGAGTTTAGATGGCAATAGGCGGTTTGTGGCTTATGGCTGTTGCAATAGGCAGTTTGTGGCTTATGGCAGTTTTGAAGTTTCCAATTTGGGTTCTCAATTTGGAGTCAATCCCACCGGCTTATAGTATTATAAAAAGGGGGTTAAGTGCTTTGTAACATCAACACAACAACTCAACAACAACTCTTCTTTATAGAGAGCTAGAGAGAGTGAGCAAGTGAGAGAAATTTTGTTCATAGTTTTGAGCAGTGTTTAATTCTCGGTCGTCGAAGATCTAGTATAGAAGGTTGATTTCTATACAATACCATCTTGGGACGAACTTGCGGGTTGTGTTAGTCGTCTTCATCTATCCTTCAATAAAGATTTCTTGTTCGCCCGAGGACGTAGGCTTTAAAGCCGAACCTTGTTAATTCTGTTTGCATATTTAGTTTTGGCATAGCTTTTCGATTAATCTTCATAATCAGATAAATTTCTAGGATAGGTTCGATAGCTTCCGCGACTTTTAGTTCTAATAATTGGTACCAGAGCCTTGTTGAGATTGAACGAAGAGAAGATGGGATCGAGAAATGGTACGGTCAAAGCAGGGAAATATGAGATAGAGAAGTTCAATGGGATAAACAATTTTTCTTATTGGCGGATGCAGAGAAAAATCTGCTAATCTCGCAGAAATTACACAAGACGTTGACGGAAAAGAAACCAGGAGATATGTCAGATGAGGATTGGGAAGAGTTAGATCTCGAAGCACGGGCTACCATTATGTTGTGTCTTGAAAGGGATGTGGCGTTCCTAGTAGACGGAGAAACAACGGCGGCGAGTGTGTGGTTAAAGCTAGAAAGCAATTTCATGACGAAAACTTTAACGAATCGGGTCTACTTAAAATCCAAATTATTCACATGTAGAATAGAAGAAGGTTCTTCTATTCAGGAATATGTAAATAGGTTTGACGCATTATCTCAGATTTGAAGGATATTGATGTTAAGGTTGAGGACCAAGCCCTCATATTGTTACTTTCATTACCTAAACCCTATGAGAACCTTGTTCAAACTTTGATGCTTGTTGGTGATAGTGTAAGCATGGAAGAGACGAGAAATTCGTTATTAGCGGATGACCTTCGTAAGGTTGCTACTGACAGTATGGCATCGGGTGGAGTAGACAAGGAAAAAGCATAAGGGTTGTTTGCAACGAGGGGGAGGAGTAATGAAAGAGGAAAGGGAAAGGGCGGGAAATCTAGATCCAAATCTAGAGGCTCTTTCAAGAAAACGTGCTTTAGTTGTGGTGAGTTTGGCCACTTTAAAGCGGCTTGTCCAAAGAGAAAATTGAAGCAAAAGAACGAAAGCTACAAGGGGAAACAAGAGATGCAAGAGGCGGGATATGTGTCAGAAGACCCTGACGAATGTTTCTCTGTAACAGAGGTGTCTGAGAAGATCTCCGATAAGTGGATGCTTGATTTAGAGGCGTCACACCATATGTGTCCAAATAGGGAGTGGTTTACTACCTATAGGAGTATAGATGGTGGTACAATTATACTGGGTGATGATAGTATATGTAAAATTGTGGGACTCGGAACAATACGTATCAAGATGCACGATGGAGTGGTGAGAACATTGACGGACGTAAGACACATACCCGATTTGCGGAAAAAATCTAATTTCCCTCGGTGTGTTGGAGCGGAACGGCTGTAAGATAATTATAGAGAATGGCTCCATAAAAGTCGTTAAGGGTTCTTTGGTGGAAATGAGAGATACTCCTTACGGTAATTTATACAAACTTTTGGGGACAACAATTAAGGGAGATGTAGCAGTAGGAATCAGTGGAAGGGATCCAACGGCTTGTACGAGGCTTTGGCATATGCGCCTTGGGCATATGTCGGAAAAGGGTCTATCTTTGATGTGCGGGAAAGGCTTGTTGAAGGACATGAAGAAGCCTTGCATGGACTTTTGTGAGCATTGTGTGTTCGGGAAGGCACACAGGGTAACGTTCTCTTCAAGCAAGCACAGGAGCAAAGAGGTAGTAGACTACGTACATACCGATGTCTGGGGACCGGCAAAGTTAGCTTCCAAGGGTGGCTCCAGGTATTTTGTTACATTCGTTGATGATCATTCGAGATATGTCTGGCTTTACTTTCTGAAGCATAAGAATGAGGTATTCAACCCATTCCTGGTATGAAAAGCAATGGTTGAGAACAAAACTGGTCGAAAGCTGAAGACGTTAAGATCGGATAATGGGACCGAGGGCATTCAAGGAGTTTTGTAATCAGGAAGGCATTGTGAGGTACTGGACAGTAGTAAACACACCTCAGCAGAATGGAGTCGCAGAGAGATTGAACCGCACACTACTTGAGAAGGCTAGATGTATGCGCTCCAATTCGAGATTAGGCGTAGAATGGTGGACAAATCTGTTGCTACAGCTTGTTATATTGTGAACAGGTCTCCACATTCTTTTTTAGATGGCGGCATACCTTACGAGGTGTGGTCGGGTGAACATGCAGATTACGGGAGACTTAGGGTTTTCGGTTGTACGGCCTATTACCATGTTAAAGGTAACAAACTTGATAATAGAGCAAAGAAGGCAATTTCCTTAGGATACAAGAGTCAAGGGTTATCGACTATGGTTTACGGAAGACAAGAAGTTTGTAATCAGCAGAGGTGTGGTATTTGATGAGTCATCTATTATAGCTATGGTGAAAGCTACGGTGCCTAGTTGTGGTGATGTTGGGTCTACTAAAGCTCAAGTAGTGGAAGTAGAAGCCGAAGACCAACGGGTTTCTAGGAATCATGATCAGGTGGAGCATCAGGATAGTACTCAGGACGAGGAAATTGATGAACCCGATCATGAGGAGGTTCAAGGGGAAGGTACACAAGTTTTACAACAACAACAGCAGGATGTTTCGGTACACACTAGGCCAAAACGGTTATATAAGCCGGTACAGAGGTTAGGGTCAGACGAACCTCTTAGGCATTACGGGCAGGCAAATGTGGTTGAATATGGACTCTCGGTGGAAGAAGACGAGCCTGTCACCTTCAAACAAGCTATTACCGCGGAGAAAAGTGAGAGTTGGTTGGTTGCTATGCAAGAAGAGATGGAGTCTCTTCACAAGAACAAGACATGGAAGGTTGTCCCATTGCCCGAAGGTAAGTCTGTAATTGGTTGTAAATGGGTGTACAAGAAGAAAGAGGATTCTTTCGAAATCAAGGGTACAAAGTATAAGGCAAGACTAGTGGTCAAGGGTTATGCACAGAAAGAAGGGGTCGACTACAATGAGATTTTCTCCTCGGTCGTGAAACATACTTCTATTCGGGTGCTATTGAGTATTGTTTCTCACAGTGATCTTGAGCTGGAACAACTTGATGTTAAAACCGCCTTCTTGCACGGAGATTTGGAAGAAGAAATTTATATGACTCAACCAGAGGGATACAAGGTTGAGGGTACAGAAAATTAAGTATGTCGTTTAAGAAAGTCTCTTTACGGATTGAAACAATCCCCTCGCCAATGGTACAAACGATTTGATTTTTTCATGCTAAAGCATGGTTTTCGCAGAAGTGACTATCATTGTTGTGTATACATCAAGAATCTTCGTGAAGGTGACTTTATTTATCTCCTTTTGTATGTGGATGACATGCTTATTGCTTCTCGAAGCATGGTGGAGATAGATAAGTTGAAATCTCAACTCAGTCAAGAGTTTGAGATGAAAGACATAGGCGCTGCAAAGAAGATACTGGGAATAGAGATTAAGAGAGAGAGGTTAAGTAAGAAACTGTACTTGAGTCAGAAAGGTTACATCGAACGAATAGTTTCTCGATTCGGGATGCAGAATGCGAAGGCGGTGTCAACACCTTTGGCACCACACTTCAGGCTCTCGGGAAAACAATCTCCCACTACTACGGTGGAGAAGAATCAAATGGATCGTGTACCGTATGCTAGTGCAGTTGGCAGTTTAATGTATGCTATGGTGTGTACTCGTCCGGAAATTTCACAGACGGTCAGTGTGGGTAGTAGGTTTATGGCAAACCCGGGGAAGACACATTGGGAAGCTGTGAAGTGGGTCTTGAGGTACTTGAAGGGTACCGTTGATACGGGTTTGTGCTTTGGTGGAGACACATGTCAGGTAAGCAGTTATTTTGACTAAGATTATGCTGGCGATCTAGATAGAAGACGATCTACTACTGGTTATGTATTTAGGGTACATGGAGCTCCAGTTAGTTGGCGATCGATGGTACAATCTACAGTTGCGTTATTTACTACGGAGGCCGAGTATATGGCTATGGGCGAGGGTGTAAAGGAAGCATTGTGGTTGTGGGGTCTTCTAGATGATTTACGGATTAAGCAGGAGTGCGTAGATGTATGGTGTGATAGTCAAAGTGCGATCCACTTGGCGAAGAATCAGGTTCATCATGCTCGCACTAAGCATATCGATGTCAGGTATCACTTTGTACGAGATGTCATAGAGGAAGGTGATGTTTCTCTCATGAAGGTACATACAGATGAGAATCCTGCAGACATGTTGACTAAAGTGGTGACGTGTAACAAGTTTCAGCATTGCCTGGAATTGCTAAAATCGGCTCGTGTTAAGTTGCCCGAAAGGGCGTAATAGCGACAAGGTAATCTTTATGTGAAGGGTTGGTAGAACTACGGTAGGCTTGATCCTGTAAAAGGGTACGTAGGCAGCCATGGCCATATGGCGCAGTCGGAAGAAGTTACAAGAAGCAGATATATCTTACAAGGAGTATCCTGGTGTTCGTCCAGAATTTGAAGAGTATCAAATTGTGTACGAGGTGGAGAATTGTGAGAGCAGGTTTCCAAATTGAGTTTAGATGGCAATAGGCAGTTTGTGGCTTATGGCGGTTGCAATAGGCGGTTTGTGGCTTATGGCGGTTTTGAAGTTTCCAATTTTGGTTCTCAATTTGGAGTCAATCCCACCGGCTTATAGTATTATAAAAAGGGGGTTAAGTGCTTTGTAACATCAACACAACAACTCAACAACAACTCTTCTTTAGACAGAGCTAGAGAGAGTGAGCAAGTGAGAGAAATCTTGTTCATAGTTTTGAGCGGTGTTTAATTTCTCGGTCGTCGAAGATCTAGTATAGAAGGTTGATTTCTATACGGTACCATCTTGGGACGAACTTGCGGGTTGTGTTAGTCGTCTTCATCTATCCTTCAATAAAGATTTCTTGTTCACCCGAGGACGTAGGCTTTAAAGCCGAACCTCGTTAATTCTGTTTGCATATTTAGTTTTGGCATAGCTTTTCGATTAATCTTCATAATCAGATCAATTTCTAGGATAGGTTCGATAGCTTCCGCGACTTTTAGTTCACTAAAAATTGAAAATGGGTGCATGATTATATAAAGAATAAAGAAATTGAGATCGATGCTTTTGTAGGGACTTCTTTGATTGATATGAATTTTAGAGTTTTTAGCTAGTTTGGTAAATTATTGTAGATATAAATTTCAATTTGCTATTGTGCGTTAAACGAGTTTGTAAGGGTTTTTGAAGGATTAAAAAAACTCTTCATAATTTTTATTTGATAGATAAAATATAATAATTTGTAACAAATTTCTAGTTAAATCAATTCAAAAGGTGTTTGCAAGGCACGACAAGGTGTTTTTATGCAGAAATATTCAAAGCAATAAGAGAATAAAAAATGTAACTTTAGGAGCTTGAATTTATTTGGTAAATGTTGTTGACCTTCTTTTTACGAGGGTTCATGGGCTGAGGCCCCATTTTTTTTTTTTATAGAAAATGTCAAATCAATTAAAAGAATAAAAAACAGGGTTATTTCCCAAATGACCCCCTACTTTATGACTAGTTTATAAAAAATACCGAGATAGCCCCTTTTTACCGTTATCGTGAAAAATCCGTTAACTTTTTATTTTTTCTCCAAAATTGCCCCTATGTGTTGTCAGTGCATGTATTTTCCATGTGCATCACCCAAGCAGCATTTAATTCTAAGACGTCATCAAGTCACTTATCGTTCTCTAAAAACTCTCTCTGTCTGACCATTTCTTTTGCTTTATAAAAATTTTCTCTCTCTAAAAAATTTTCACAGAGAGAACAAAAGAGAAAATTATATGAAGAAGACAACTACTTGGATGATGATGATGATCTTGTTGTTGAAGAAATGAATTAACCTAATAAAATCTAGAGTGAAAGTTGCAAAAAGCCATGGATCTGATGATGATGATGATGATGTTGGTGATGATGACGATGAAGATGAAGACGTTGTTGATGATGACGATGATGATGATGGTGATGATGATGATGATGATGACGACGTTGTTAGCCATTTTTAGAACGGGAAATAAGAGAATTTTAGAGAGAGAAAATGGAGAAAGTTATTAACAAAAAGTAAGTTCTTCTCGAACATCTTCGTCCATCATCATCTCAGATTGTCTTGAGTCTAATTGCTGATCTTAGTGGCTAAAGTTAAGTGAAGCTTTGGGGTTTGATCGAGTGATTTTGTTGATCTGATGAGGGGACGAAAAGTTAATGGTGGGAAGATGAAGAAGAAAAGTAAATGAAGGAGAGAGGTTTACATTTGTTCTGGACATGACGTAAAGAAGATTGAAAGTAACAAAGATTTGACAATTACAACTTGAAAAGGCATGCACTGACAACACATAAGGGTAATTTTGGAGAGAAAATAAAAAGTTAACAGATTTTTCACTGGAACGGTAAAAAAAAGGGCCATCTTTGTATTTTTGATAAACTAGGGGACTACGCGGGAAACTGGTCATAAACTAAGAGGTCATTTGAAAAATAACCCTAAAACTATAACTTTAAGTGTTTTAAATTTATATTTTATTTAAAAAGATTAAGGGAAACATTTAAGCATTATGTAATTAGTTTTGCAACCCTTTCAAATCACTCAAAAAGTAATTTACAAACCTTTTGGAAGGCACTGCAAGGTGTTTGCAAGGCACTGTAAGGTGTTTACAAGGTACTGAAAGGTCATTGCAACTGCAAGCTCAATGCAAGGCTCTGTAAGGGAATTGCAAGACACTACAAGGTGTTTACAATCTACTCCAAACCTAAAGTAGAGACAAAAATAAAAACAAAAATAAGACAAACATTGATCTAAATGTAATTATCATAAATCACCTTCCATATCACAATCATCAACAAAATATTTACAAATAAATTTATTCATTTATCAAAAGATTCACATCCAAGAAACAAATTCAAATGTCTTTTTTCCATTTAGACCAGACAGTACTTATCATCTGAAACTACATCAACAACTATTTGTCCTCTAAGTTTTGTCATCTCAAATGGTTGAACCTCTCCTCAAAGAAAAGAAAAGTCATTGAGTTGATAAATAACCAAAAGAATTACTTCAAATGATTCATTGGTAAGTATCCTGAAAAATGATGAATTTATACTTACCAAGTTTTTAATTGTTAGGGACAATTTACTTGCACTCTCATTATTCGTGGTATTATAAGAAAAATTAAGAGGGTAATCCACAATATTTATCTTCGATATAAAAGAAATACTTAGTTTTAAACATTTTAGATAAGTTAAATTACACGATTCAATATAAAGAAAATCAAGGGTTGAATTTTACCATTTTCTTCACATACGTAGAGAATTTGTCGGTCTTGATCTTACGACTCCCACTGTATGACATCATGGAGTTTAAGTCCATGGTTTCATTTTCATTACCAAAAGTGACCAATGATAACCATTGAGATCCTTCTTTGACTTTGGATGATTCATTGGGAATATCAACATTTCAGAAGAAACGTCAAAGTTAAATAATTTCGATTTTAGCCTTTCGGTTATTTTCAAGAACTATCGAAAAAGACCAAAAGAAACATATAAGTATTCTGTGATTTTTTTTTTCATCTCTATCAAATCAATTCAAAAAACATTTTGCAAATGAGTTGCAAGGCACTGCAAGCAGTTTGCAAGGCTCTGCAAGGTGTTTGCAAGCTAATGCGATAAGTTGAAATAATTAAGGGTTATTTTTCAAATGGCCCCTACCTTATGACCAGCTTCCCGCGTAGCTCCCTACTTTACCTAAAATACCCAGATGGCCCCCTTTCTGTCGTTAACATCAAATGTCCGTTGAAAGTCTAATTTCTTCTCCAAAATTTGCCCTTGCCTTTTCTAATTCTTTCAAATCACATATCTTTTTATCTCTCTCTAATAATTCTCTCTAGCACATCAAGTAACTTTCTCTCTCTAAAAATGTTTTCTCTCTCTCATCATCTCTCTCTCTTCTAAAAACTCTTTTTCTCTCTTCCTCTCTCTCTACATTTCCAACTCCATCTATCTCTCTAGAAAGAGTCAGAAGAGAAAGAAAGTAGTGAAAATGGCTCTTACAAGCAACTCATCTCTTTCTAGTAAATCACTTCTCCAATCCTTACCTCTACCATCTTCTACTCTAAATCCAATCAATCTTCTTCCCTCTCATTTCTCCCAACAAAACCTAAATTCCTTAAATCAATATTAGTTGTTCATGCAACAGATCCATCCTCAAACAATCTAGTAACAGAGAAACACACCAAATTAGCACCTTCTCATGCAATAACAAAAACTAGTCCTTCAAATTTAGGGCTTTTACTACTAATGAATTTGTGTGACTTGTGTGATGTGTTGTAAAATTTAGGGGGTTTTTGAAGGAGATGTCCTTCGACCAAAGATGCAATGCGAGCAATTTGTCGGATAGGACAATTGATGAAGAAGATCATCAAGTCTGGATGGTTTAGGGGTCGTAGTGTTTAGCTAGAAACCAACTACGATCGTCGAATCACGAAGCTATTCGCGGCTAACTTCGTCCGGATCCTACAACTGGTTACGCCAAAGAGTGTCAACATGATCGGAAGACATGACTAGAGGGATGAGACATATAACCATGGGTAAGACTCATAAATATGTCCAAAAAGCCTAAAAGAATTTTACGCAAAGATAGTACAAAAGACCCGAATAAAGGAAATTTGGACCGGACACCAAAAGAGTGATTTTGGGCCCAAGAGAGGACCGACCATGCTTCACCGTGTGTCCCTATAGGGGCCGGCCAGATCTGGCCAAGATAGGCAGGCTATGGTCGGCCAAGAGAGAGGGAAAGAGAAAGTAATAACTAGTTGCTATTTTTTACTATTCTCTAAATCTTATTCAAAAGGATTTTTTAGGAAACCTAATTAAGGTTTTACTCTAAGTTAGGGTTCTATATAATGCCTCTTGAGACTGAAATAAGGTTTGGAATTTCTCAAGAAGCTTCTAGCTCTACAACATCAAGTAGAGAAAGAAAGAGAGATAATTCCTAAACTATCTATCTAGTCAAAGAAGAAGTGTTCTTCAATCTAACCACCATTAGAGTTATAACTAACAACAAGGTGGGAGATCAAGGTGATTGCTTAGTGATTGCTCAGTGTCCCAAGTAGAGGAGCTACAATTGAAGCTCTTGGTCTTCTCAAAAGCGATTGGAAAGGTTCGAGGAAAAACTAGCGATTTAGGTAATCTTCAAACTAGTTAACTTAGTTATACTCATTAGCTTATGCATGAGATCCTAGAGATACTTGTGTTAGAGATTAGATATCTGAGATTCTTCTACCAACACTAGGAGACACCATAACTCAATAATTTTATTACTAACGAATTTGAGGGGCTAAGACAGGAGGACGATATCATCTAGGGTTTTCATTTTTTTTTCTTTGTCAAGCATAACTCCACAAGTGCCTCCACCCTCAACTCAATCGAAATTAGTTTTCTTTCTTTCAAATCACCCACTACTTCAACGACATAGGTGATGAATATGCCAGCCGAGTCTCTTGATCGTTGTCGCGATCGTCAGTTGGAAAAGATAGAGATAGAGATAGAGTGAAGGATTACAAACGATGTAGTAGCCCTAGTGTTCCTCCGTACCATGACCAATTCCACAAATGATGGGTTTTCAGATTTTGAGCAATCAGGTCAAGAAGATAAAGTGACAGTCTCTAAGGTGATTGATCCGGCGAAGATGGTTCCAACTCTGGTTCTAATTTCCGGTAATGAATAAAAGTTTTGACTTTTTCCCAAAAGTTGTAATTTTTATATGGTGTTTACTTCATAAAAGTTCAAAACTTAAAGCTGAATCAAATTGAATATCAATTGGGTTTGTGAAGTGTTTGATGCTCCACTTTAAATTTACAGTAAGAATTTGTTATTGGGTATTTGATTTCTTGATGGATTTATGAACAAGTTGGAATGATTTTTGTGCAGAAAAGCGAAATCAATCAACTTACAGAAGCTATTCAGATCAAGGTAACAACCAATATGCAGTTTGTACATCTTTGAGATTGAACTCTGAGATTGAATGTAAATCGAATTCCAGGGTTCAAAAAATTTCTCTCTTTCTCTCTCTAGTTCCATCAACGAATATTTGTAAGATCAGTCCTCACGAAAGGACACTCAGATCGAATGCGACGATCTGTAATCACTGCCGTCGTTTTAGATCCATGGTTTTCATTTCCGATTGTTTGAAACAATTTCTTATTTATATGTATTCATGTAAGAAATGGTTGGATTTGATCATTATATTCATTTGTTTAATCTGAGAATTTATTTGCTTTAGGTTAATGTTAATATTGTGCTTAATCTGAGATCTGGTTCAATTTGATGGGAGAGAAAGTTTTTAAAGAGGGAAAAAAAAGAGTTGATGTTTGCAATATTAAATGTCCCTTGGGTGTTGCACCTTGAAAAGAAGTGTCTGACAACATGGAGGGGTAAATTTCGGAGAAGAAGGACTTAAAGTAGGACCTAAAGGCAGAAAGGGGGCTATCTAGGTATTTTCGATAAAGTAGGGGACTACGCAGGAAGTTGGTCATAAAGTAGGGGGCGATTTGGGAAATAACCCAATAATTAACTTATATGGAGAACAATTACTAATCAACTGTACTCAACATAATACAGTAGAAAATACAGATTGTAGACCTAAGTCTTCTTGCAAGACCTTGCAAGCAAAGGCCTTCCAACAGCCTTGCAAGGCGTTGCAAATGAGCGTTGCAAGACCCAAAGAACAAGTAGACAAAATATGATGAAGAAAGATGAATGAATGCACTAATAGATAAAGTACACCAAAATTGAAGATTTTAACCGTACAAATTACAAAATTTGCGGGTCCTTATTGCCACTGACATGATTAAATACTTGAGCTAGGTTTAGGGCTTTAGAAATGCATCAATCAAAGTCTGATTTTTGTGTGTTAAGAAAACCAACTTGATTCTAGTTGGAGCTATACATACACTCAGTTGCAGAAAGTTAATGAATTGTGAAGATAAGAGATGAGAGGTTAGTGAAACTTTAGCTCGTTTTCCGCTATTAATGCAACAAAGAGCATCTGAATCCTTAACAGAAAAGGAGAAAGATTGCTTGCTGAAACGACCTTGATCTATCGACCTAGGTTTTGGGAAACCCTGTGGTTTTGAGTGAAAGAAGAAGAGGAGAATAAGCTGAGATGAAGAAATTGTGAGAAATTTTTATTAGACTCAACTGCTGTTCAGTCCAAGATAGAAATTTGTGAGAAACTTTGGTGAAGAGAGTGAAAGAGGGTAACAAAATTTGAGAATATTTTTTTTAATTTCTTTCACCAAGGTTAACTTGGTCTTTTCAGTGAAACAAAAAATTACACAATTGCCACAGGGAGCTGAAGCCTATAAAAGTTTGATGAATCCTTCTTAACGAAAAGAAAATTTTGTAAGAGAGTTTTGGCTAAATTTTCCTTAATTTTTTGTGTAAACTCTCAGCTGAAATTTCCATTCATAGATGTCAAGACAAAGATCATTTTTTTTGTATCTGCAATGAAAATCTATCAACATTCCTTGTTTACTTATGTGGCATGGTTATTATGGTAAAACAATGCCACATAAGTAAACAAAAAATTAAATCTTCAACAAGAACTTCGTTCTTTGATTTAGATTCAGATTATGATTGTTCTCTCTGCTTCAATCTGTTTAGAATTGAATCTTCAACAAGAACTTCGTCAATTGGAGGATATGAATAGGTTTTATTGGGAGCAAAGACGAAATAACAATGGACCCAAAATGGAAATAGAAACACCACGATTTTAAATGATATGTTTCTAATCAGAGGAAAATAAATAAATAACTCATTTAAAAGATCATAACAACATTCGGCTTAAAGCCTGTTAGAAGTGACTCGAATATGGATTGGTATCGAACCCGGTTTACGACCCGCCAACCTTCGGTCTCGGCGCCGAATTTTGGACCCGTTAGCGGAGCTGATTACTGAGACAGAATTGGTATGCGAAGCAGGGTTGTGAGGCAGAGCTGGACTTCGTGACAGAGCTGGGATGCGGAAGCTACGCTTATGTCGGTCATTAGTGTTATCCGTGTATAATGTCGGTTGTAGAGAGAGTCGGTTGTAGAGAGTCGGTGAGGTGGTGGGATTAGGGTTTAGTGGCTATATAAACTAAACCCTAAGGAGATATCAGTAGCACAATCTCACGAATCTCTTGTGTAAATTGTGTGCTTATCATAGTGGAAATCATCACACCGTTGTCGCCGTGGAGTAGGTCTCACCAACCGAACCACGTAAATCTTTGTGTTCTGTTCTTGATTGTTCTTTACTACTCCTATTGCTCCTGCTTAATTACTCGTATTGATCACATTAACCCCGATTGGCATAACAAAGCCAAACAAATATTACCTTAAATTTGATGGCCCATTTCTTCTATTTATTTCCTCTGGACTTATCAGAGGGTTTCACCACATTCCCTCCACCAAATTAAAAGTTTGTTGTCCTCTTCTCCTTCTTCGGAATGAATCTACCGGACGGTCCATCAGACTGAATTGATACTAATCACTTAATCCTGATGGATTTTCACCTCTTTTCTATAAGCGGTGTTTGTTGACTGCCAAACCAAGCTATGCTCTCATTTCTTTAATATTCAATTAAAAATGTGTCCGTACCTTTTTGGATCATACTTACCTCGAACTATCTATTATAATAAAATAACTCAGTTGGTACATGAGAGATAAGTCTAGCCATCTATTTTTATTGAGAGTTTGATAAAGATCAGCTCCAACGACTAATATAAATCCCTCTTTATGTAAATCAACTCAAAATAAAAAGACATTAGTGTCAACAATCGATTATAATATCCCTAAAATAATTGGTCCCCTCTTTTGTCACACATCCACGATTTTTACAGGTATTTTTATCTCCTGAAGTTTTCAAATGAATTTCAGTTTCTTTTCTCCAATATATTGTTTATAGTTTATATTCCTTACTCTCTTTCTTTCTTTTTTTTTTGTTGAGAACCTTACTCTCTTTCTTTTCATCTTCAAGTTACAGTTTTTCTATTTTGTCTTTGTGTTTTATTTTTTCAAATCACAATCAAACGTGATCAATCACAACGGCGTTAGCCAAGAGGGATCTGTCGCGTCCATAAGACGCAGTGGAAACCTAGTCCCAAGAAAGACAGAATTGGTAGTTTATTTTCGCCCATTACCCACACTATAATATTCTGTAGAAGGTAGTGTCGAAAACCTTGGCTAATCTACTACATCTATATATGCGTACATGTATCTATAAAATTCAAACGATCTTTGGTTCATCTCGACAAATAACAAATAATATTGTGTTAGTCAGATAATTGTTTTCTACGTTTCACCATGTCCCGATATAGGTTTGAGCTTCAACGGACATGGACATTTTTTGGAGCTCGATTTTCTTTTCTTTTTGGGTGGTTGATTGGATTTTGTAACCAAATTCTTCTTGTCACGTGAACAGAACGTCTCCCTTCTTTCACAATATAGTTCTGACTAAGGTTTCTCTCCACCTTCCTAGTAATTCATTTGCTTATCAAAACTATAATGTTATGACTTCTTCCATATTCCTTAGCCCATTCGATTAACTCATCCTTCATTTGAACCTAGAAACACATCTTCAGTAAAAAAAAAAACAGTCACCAACATCAACACTAAGTAGGTATCCTTCATATGAACCTAGATTCCCTTCTTTGACATGGACCTCATCTTCCTTAGGAGGGTTTCCGAAATCTAAGATTTTAGTGTAGAAGATTAAAAAATCTTTTGTAGCGCCCCAAATCCCAAATCTCAAGCTAACCACCTTGAAATCGAAAATTTGAGACCTTCAAATTGGACCCACGAGCAACACCTACCATGAGTGCACAATCAATAGCTGAATAAACAAAATAGCTGGGTCAAAACCCAACTGCAGTAGACTTCCTCAAACCTAAGTCTCGGGTAGGTAAGCTCAATCCCCAATCAAGGAAACATTGCATTCATATTCATTATTGACGTTATTTGAAATTTAACGTGACAACAAACATAATACAGCGAGATTTACCTCATACATGTAGAAACCAAGGAATGAAACTTCCCGAAATTTCACCGAAATTTCGCGAAACGTTTCCTAAAATCAGATTAGGTGCACGAAGTAACACTTACAACTATTTCTTGCATAGTTTCCACCGACATGATCAAAACTTCCACCGAAATGGTTGGAAATATCGAAATTTCCACCGACATGATGGAAATTTTGACCGACATAGTAGAAATCTAGCAAAAAACCCGGAGAAACTAATACTAGAAACATATCCCTTCCTTCGTCTTTTTCATCTTCATTTCTCTTAGATCTCTCTTGATTTTCATATTATGTTTTTAATGCTTTTTAAATCTATTTGAATGTTTTACGCCACGACTTAACGGCCTAAATTGATTTTATTTTAGTAACACCCCTGATATAACAGTGTAATTGAGTAATTGACAATACCTTCTTAAACTAACATAGTTTGTTAACTATTAACTATTATCAAATTGTTAATCTTTTTGGTGTTATAGCCAAAAAGTTATTCAATTTACCCCCCGGAAGTAACTATGTAATTTTTAATACTCCCTCAAACTAATAGATAATGTTAAACGTCATTTTTGTGCTTCATTATGGTTTAATAATCTTGTTATACATAATTGCATCATATTTCTATCATTTTTGTAAATTTGTAAGATTTCCACACTGACCGAAACGTTTCCACTTTTGGACCGACCGAAATTTCCACCGAAACCGAAATTTCATTCCTTGGTAGAAACTAACAATTTATATTCTTGATTATTAGGTTTTCAATGTCCTCGCATTCTAATCCAATACTAACTCTCATAATACAACAATTTTTCTCCTTTTCAATAGATATAAAAGATCACATTATTAACCAAGATAGACCTTTATAGAACCCTAACTTGACAATTAAGTCGACAAAACATTATGTCAAAATACACAATCATCAAACCCTCTTCGAATGATATGACAAGTTGACATAATAGCATCATACAACAAACATAAGCTAAATGAGAGTGTGGTCCACAAGGTCATCCATTGTGTTAGCGCCGACCCCAAACGCTCCATACCTACATCGCATCCAGTATTGAGGGTCGAATCAACCACATAAACTCATACAACCCTCCATCACATCACACACATAATAGAACCATACAACAAACATAGGTCGAATGAGAGTGTGGTCCACAGGTCATCCATTGTGTTAGCGCCGACCCCATACACTCCATACCTACATCGCATCCGGTAGAGAGGGTCGAACCAACCACATAAACTCATACAACCCTCCATCACATCACACACATAATAAAACCATACAACAAACATAGGTTGAATGAGAGTGTGGTCCACAAGGTCATCCATTGTGTTAGCACCGACCCCATACACTCCATACCTAGATCACATCCGGTAGAGAGGGTCGAACCAACCACATAAACTCATACAACCCTCCATCACATCACACACATAATAGCATCATACAACAAACATAGTTCGAATGTCAGTGTGGTCCACAAGGTCATCCATTGTGTTAGCGCCGACCCCATACGCTCCATACCTACATCGCATCCGGTAGAGAGGGTCGAACCAACCACATAAACTCATACAACCCTCCATCACATCACACACATAATAGCATCATACAACCATAATAGTATCACACCACAAACATTGGCTCTAATAAAGAATTACAAACAAGTTCACCAAACCATTCAAGCCAACAACACATGACAAGTCAAAATGAATGATGCTCATAATAGATCCTCACGTGGATCACAACCTCAAACAAATAAATAAAAATAATAGTTAACAAATATAGACTCACCAATATAAGGTATCATCTACCTAGGAAATACATTGCTTAAAGAATAGAAACCATGTGAATTATCTCAATCAATTCGTTCATTGGAGATTGTCTCAACACCTAGTACGAAAACTATTATAACTCCTCACTCGGAACTTCAATTAACTCACCGTTTGAACCACTAGAAAGTAGACAAACAGAAATTTCTAACCATATAAGATAAACACTGAGATTCATTACCAATCATTACCAGATCTAATTTTAATCTAGACAGAATTACAGTAAGGACTGCTGCGACACCTCGTACGAAAACTATTATAACTCCTCGCTCAGAACTCCAATTAACTCACTGTTTGAACCACTAGAAAGTAGACAAACATCCCTTTACAAACTTATAAGATACACACCGAGAATCATTACCAATCAATACCAGATCCAATTTTAATCTAGACCGAAATACAATAGGGACTACTGTGATACCTCGTACGAAAACTATTATAACTCCTTCATCGGAACACCAATTAACTCACCGTTTGAACCACTAAAAAGTAGACAAACATACCTTTCCAACCATATAAGATACAACCGAGATTCATTACCAATCAATACCAAATCTAGTTTTAATCTAGATCAAAATATTGTCCTATACAGATGTTTTATGGAATTCAAGATAGAACTAATATCTAAATCATTCAATCATTCTTTATAGAACTTAAGTGATTAAAAATACTAAACCTATCATGGAATAAATTGAAAAAGCCTACAAAAGAATTAGGAGATATGAAATCTACCTCTTTTTGCACATCAAGACCACAATCATGCCTCTTTGTCTCTCTAGAGAACTCCATCTCTACCTCTTTTCTTCTTTATTCATTCTTCATTCACTAAGAGTGGCTTGTTGAAGATTAAGAAGATATACTAACCATA
This sequence comes from Eschscholzia californica, assembly GCF_041429995.1. Taxonomy (NCBI): domain Eukaryota; kingdom Viridiplantae; phylum Streptophyta; class Magnoliopsida; order Ranunculales; family Papaveraceae; genus Eschscholzia; species Eschscholzia californica. The sequence goes on from NW_028238461.1 coordinate 25,006,653, forward strand.
ACATAAACAATACATAGATTTCTTCAACTTATTCATCAAAATCTTCTGCAAAGAATACCATTTCTCTTTCTCTCTCTAAGTTTTGTTCTAGATCTACAAAAAGAGCTCTACACCTCTTTTTATATAATCAACTCAAGCAACCCTATTTTTTCCTTCTAACCCACTTCTATTTTATAATACTCAGGTCCACACTAACTTACTATTCATATTAAGCCCAAATCCAAATTGACCTAAAGTGTTGCTATTTCCACCTAATTTGATATATATATGATAAAAATAGGGGCGTTACATCTTTAGGTCTAAGATTTGCTAAAAGAAAAAAATGAAAACATCACAATTACGTCAAAATAGACTGGTCAGCCCGAGACGTGGCATGACAACAGATCAGTTGACCCTTAGGAGTGTGTCATGTATCAGACCCACCCAGTACGAAAAACATCACAATTACGTCCTTAAGAGATATCCTTCTGAAGGATTGTCCTTCGACCAAGATGACGATGCGCTCAATTTTTCGAATAGGATTATGATGATTTTATCCCGAAGATCATCTAGTCCAATCGAATTAGGGATCGTAATGCTTAGCTAGAAGTCAATTACGATCGTCGGATCACTTCGGTGAGTCGCGGCTAATATCGACCGGATCCTACTACAGGTTACACCAAAGAATGGTGGCTTGATCAGAGAGAGTTGACTTGGAGGGAAAAAGATAAAAGATTGGATTAGATCCAATATTTTGATAGGCCAAAAGGTTAGGATAGGATCCGGACAAAGATAGGAAGAACGGGGCCCGAAAAGGGTACACCGTATCAAAAGAAGGGGTCGACCATGTTATGGCCGACCAAGCCCATCCTACTAAAGGGGCTGCCCTGTCCGACCACTTTAAGGAGTCCCAGATGGGTCAGAACTCTCATCTGGGAATCCTGTTCAGATTAGAACTCCGAGTTTTCTCATTTCTGTGGTCCTTATTGAATCCTATTTCGAATTAGGTTCTGATTCTAGGGTCTTTATATAAGGATCAAATTAGAACAAAAAATGTGTGGAATTTTCTCTAGAGGAAATCTATCTCTACAACCATCTAGTGGAGAGAGAGATTTTAGAGAAAAAACTCCCAACCTATCTATCTAATTAAAGAATAAGAGTTCTTCATCTCAACTTCTGAATAAGGTGTTAACTAACTTTAAAGGCGGAGATCAAGTCACTTGCTCGAGTGTCTGAAGTAGAGAAGTTGCAGTTTGAAGCTCTCATCTTCGGGATAAAGGCATCGTATTTACTTCGAGGGAAAGAGTTCAGGTACAATCTTTAATCCGCCCTAGTTCATTTTTAGCTTTTGCATATGATCCTGATAGCTAGTGCTAGACGTCTAAGATTCTGCTTAGAACACAAGGTGACTACGAAACCCTACACGTAACCTCTTTTTTTTTTGTAAACCATATATTACTTATGAGAAAAAATCAAAGAATGGGTTAGGTAATATTTGTTACAAATGTGGCCAGAAATCGGTTAGAAAGTGTCACTCGATGTACATCTCATATTTTTGTAACCTTCCTTCATCAACGATTATCTTCTTCTTAAGAGATGGTAAACTACAACTCAGTGATGAATATCTCACTCGGATTGATGATTTTTTATACTTTAGTCGCCAGCGGTAAGTATTGGTGACGGAGAAGAGATAATGGGGGTGACTTCACCCTTATATACCTGTGTTAGTTGGATCGGTGCTTAGAAAAAGATTTGGAAGAAGGAAGAAGAGATAATGGGGGTGACTTCCCCCTTATATACCTGGGTTAGTTGGCTCGGTGCTTATAGACTGCTCAGTCAATTACCAATTAAAAATAGAGGAGTTCGGATAACAGAGAATTAAGTGGAAAGAAGAGGGACTCAAAATGAAATTCTCAAGCCAAATCCGAAATTGGGCCACATTTTGAAGGCAATCGTCCTAAATGACCCGATTTTCGAGGCCACCCACGACACTAAAAGTGACCTGGCCAATCGGGCCGGCTCTTTCTCACTCCTCACGGCCGGACAAATCGGGGCCGGACACGTGACCTTTCGGGCCGTGGTCGGCCTCGAAAGTCGGTCCATTTAGCCGGCCTGCCAGATGGGTTCTCGGCCAATTTTCCGCTGGTCTTCGCGGACATTTATTTGTATATGAAAGTAACCCTTAACTGAATACTTTAGCATCCTGTCAGAATCTTCTTTAGTTTGGACATATCTTGCTTTTTACTGGTAAGTATGCAAATGGGCTACATAAAATCATGCATGGTCGATCTTTATATGTAAAGTGGACCTCTCTCTCTCTATCTCTCTAAACGCCAAAATGGTTCATGGATGGTCTATCTTGCTTTTCTAGTGCTTTCCTAAAATGGTATTTAGTTGAATTATCAAAAGCTTGCGACAAAGACATGTCACATACAATACTTTTAAATATAAAATGGAATTGCTTTCTAAAGCTCTTTACAATCTAACCTAACCCTAGCAAGAGTTTAAGATTAATCTAAGGCTGCCAATTAATGTAGGTTTGTACTACAACCTTACCTCACATACCCACAAACTATTTTTTTATTAAGAGGCGCCTAATATGTTAATACTACAAAGAGTTTTATAACAAAAAGAGGATGTTTAAATATTTATCCCATCAATGCTTGCCTATGATTTGTTGGTATGAAAAAATAATGATAAAATAGTAACAAAGCTAACTCAACAAAAAAAGAAAATAGTAACAAAGCTTAGTATATCCAACTAATTCCAATAAAGAAGATTCATTAGAGGTAGGGTATATGGTACTTACCTGGAAAATATACTAGCTATTGCCAACTTATGTTAAGGTCTTTGGGTAGGGGTTGTAGAGCCTTCATGTGAGACTAATGTCAAATGAGAGATGGATGAACTAGCAATCTAAAATATAATGTCTGAATCGTCTCTACTCATTGCCAATTAGTTTTGAATTAGATGACCACAAACTTGACAACTACAAGGCTAATGAGGTTTAATCTATTCTGATTGGCAAAAGCTGTCAATTATTGGAAAGTACTAGGATGTTGTTCCTCACTATATATATTTATGTTCTTATGACTCACAAGTTACTAATTAGATAAACTAATAGTACTCATTATTAGCTCACCTCCATCTTTTTCTTCCTCCTTAGGTTTTGTAGGTTTCTTTTCTATTGTGTATATCTTGCAGAACCTCCATCCAACTTCCATACTATTAATCAATCTACAACAACAAAGATGAACGCTTCGAAGGAGAAGATTGATGAGCTAGACAAAGGGGAGATGAGAAGTATTACAGAGAAGAAATCTTTAGCTGTAATTTTCAGATATGCTGATAGGATTGATGTTTTATTAATGGTATTCGGTACTATTGGAGCAATAGGAGATGGAATGTCCACCAACTGGTTATTACTCTTTGCTAGCCGTCTAATGGACAGCTTAGGGTATGGTAAGACGAAAGACAACCATGGAAATTTCATGAAAGAAGTTGAAAAGGTAAAGCTTCAAATCTCTCTCTCACACACACTCTCTCTTTATAACTTAACTTTCCCTTAAACAAGCTTTTGTTTGAGTTTTATAGTGCAGTCTTCACTTTGTTTACTTGGGATTAGCAGTCTTGGTGGTGGCTTTTATGGGTATGTGTTGAAGCTCTAATCTTAGTTTATCTCAAGAAGAAAACAAAGATTATAATGTGACATGATTTATGTATGTACAAAGTACTAATATATAGTTTTTACTAAATCATCTTTGCAGAAGGTTATTGTTGGAGTCGAACGAGCGAGCGTCAAGTGCTTAGGATTAGATACAAGTATTTGGAAGCAATTCTTAGACAAGAAGTTGGGTTCTTTGATTCACAAGAAGCAACTACTTCAGAAATTATTAATAGTATATCTAAGGAAACATCCCTCATACAAGAAGTACTCAGTGAAAAGGTAATATATATGTCTGTGTATATCAAAAAACCATATAGTTATCATCAAAAACCTATGAAAATACATAGCTGATAGGGTTACTGTCCTGAGTACCGCCTAGGTGATCGTATCAGAAAAGACAAGGGGCAAAATGGTAATTGTAAATGTGTAAAATTACCATTTTACCCATTTTCTTTTCTGATACGGTCACCTAGGCGCTACTTTTGGACGGTACTTTTTGTTAAAAAATGTAATTTGTAATTTCTAAGTGTGTTAGATCTAGAGGGGAGTAAATGAGTTGTGGTGGTCTTCAAGATAGATGGGTCTAGAGAAGTTTGACTAGAGATAAGTTTAAACTAGAGATAAGCTTAGACTATGACTTGTAAGTTCCAATGTGGAAGTCTCTAGGCTTTGCTAGATGTGCTAAATCCTCTACTATAAATAGAGGTGTTTTGTAATGTTGTTGATCAAGCAAAAAACAAGTTAGAAAAATCAGAAAAAAATTAAGTTATCTAGCAATCAAATATCTTTCTCAAGTTATATAAATTCATAATCTTCCTTAGCACCCAACAAATTTGGTATCAGAGCCAATTATCCCCTTTATCTATTTCAATCTCATAAAGAAATGTCAACACCATCTTCAAATTCCACCTTCAATCTTTCACCTAATTCCAATACCAATTTTTGATGGAGAACACTATGATTATTGGAGCATTCAAATGAGGACAATTTATGTATCACTAGATTTATGGGAATTAGTTGATGAAGGTTATGAAGAAGAAGGCAAAACAATAGCTCAATTGAAAGAGCTAATTGAAAAGGATGCAAAAGCATTGCAATACATCCAACAAGGGGTTAGTAAATCGATCTTTCACAGAATTATGGGTGCAACTAAAGCTAAAATTGCATGGGATATTTTGAAAAAGGAATTTCAAGGTTCCGAAAAAGTTATTGTTATTAAGCTTCAATCATTGTGGAAAGAGTTTGATAATTTGGGAATGAAGGAGAGTGAAAATATTCAACTTTTTTCATCTTGTGTTACTGAACTTATTAACAAAATTAGAAGTCTTGGAGATACTATCGAAGACAAAAAAATCGTGCAAAAAATTCTTCGAAGTTTGCCGCAAAAATTCGATCATGTTGTAGCCGCAATTGAAGAATCTAAAGATTTATCTTCTCTCTCTTTTTATGAACTAATTAGTTCTCTTGAAGCTCATGAAAGTAGAATCAATAGATATCAAAGTAGTCCGGTGGAGCAAGCATTTCAATCAAAGATTAATATTTCAAAACAACAAAAAAATGGAAGTAAGTTTTTCCAAAAAAGAAATTATTTTGAAAAGCATCAAGAAGGACAAGGTTCTTTCCAATCTCCAGGAAAAGAACACAATCGAGGGAAGTTCGTCAACACAAAAAATTCTCAAGGAAATTCTGCTCCTTATTGTTTCTGTTGCAAAAAAGTTGGTCATAAATCTAAGGAATGTCGGTTTAAATGCACCAAATGCAAAATTCCCAATCATTCTCAAAGAGATTGTTGGTTTCAAAAAGGAAAAAGTGAAGCTAATTTTACAGAAGAAAAACAAGAAGCACAGTTATTTTCTTGCATGAATGTTGAAACACCCCCATCGGATATTTGGTATTTGGACAGCGGATGCAGCCATCATATGACTGGAAATAGAGAATTATTTGTAGAACTTGAAAAAAATGTTTCTACTCAAGTAAAGCTTGGTGATGGAAAATTAAAAACTGCCGGAGGAAAAGGTGTGATTGCAGTAGCTACAAATAAAGGTGATAAATTTATTCATGATGTTCTTTATGTTCCCGGTATAACACAAAATTTCTTAAGTGTGGGGCAACTCATGAGGAAAAATTACTCTCTCCATTTTGACAATGGAGAATGTGAGATTGTTGATAAAAGAACAAATCTTATTGTGGCCACTGTCCAAATGACCTCAAATAATGTTTTCTATCTTATTATGCCAAAATGTGAGAATGTTTCATTCAAAAGTGAAGTTGATATGGCTCATATTTGGCATTTGAGATATGGTCATTTGAATTATAGAGGGTTGAAATTATTAAAATAGAAAAATATGGTGGTTGGTCTTCCTTACATCTCAAAAAATGATGAAATTTGTGAAGGGTGTATTTACGGAAAAATGCATAGGCTTCCTTTTCCAAAAGTCTCTTCAAGAGCCCTTGCACCACTTGAATTGGTACATGCCGATATTTTTGGACCAACTAAAACACCTTCACTTAGTAATAAGAGATATTTTCTCTTATTTGTTGATGATTATACAAGAAAGATGTGGATTTATTTTCTTGAGCAAAAATCAGAAGCATTTGGTTTTTTTCTAGAATTTTTGGCTATTGTAGAAAGACAAAGTGGCCAAAAATTGAAGACTCTCAGAACTGACCGAGGTGGAGAATTCATTTATAAACCCTTCATGGATTATTGCAAAGAAAAAGGTATTAAAAGAGAGCTTACAGTTCGTTATAGTCCACAACAAAATGGTGTGGCCGAAAGGAAGAATCGGACAATTGCAGAAATGGCTCGAAGCATGTTGAAGGGAAAAGGACTTCCAAATAATCTATGGGCTGAGGCAGTAAATACATCGGTATTCTTATTAAATCGGTCTCCGACAAAAGCAGTTCAAAATATTACTCCATATGAAGCTTGGCATGGAAAAAAACCTCAAGTAGATTTTTTCAAAATTTTTGGTTGTCTGGCATATTCTCACATTCCTTTGAGAAAAGAAAAATTTGATGAGAAGGGTGAGAAATTCATCTTCATTGGTTATAGTAATGAATCCAAAGGTTATCGTCTTCTTGATCCCATCTCTAATAAATTGGTATTTCTCGAGATGTTATTTTTGATGAGATGAAATCTTGGGAATGGGGAAAAAGTTCTTCTCAAATTGAAAATAAATCTGATTTTTTCCAAATTAATGATTGTCAAGAAGATCAAAGTTCTCCTTCATCAAATTTATCTGAGATGCCACAAATTTCTGAAAATGGAGGAGTTGAAAATTCTCCAAATTTTGATGAGGATTCTTCGGATTCTGAATCACCTCCAAGAAAGACACGTTCTCTAAATGATATCTACGAATCATGTGGATTTTCTTTCTTCACTTATGAACCACAAAATTTCAAAGAAGCAGAAAAAGAAGAAGTATGGAGAAATGCCATGAATGAAGAATTGACAACTATAGAAAAAAATCAAACTTGGGAACTTGTAGATCCTCCAAAAGAAAAAGATGTTGTTGGATTAAAATGGATCTACAAGACCAAATTTGATGAAGATGGATCAATTAAAAAACATAAGGCTCGCCTAGTTGCAAAGGGTTATTCTCAACAACTCGGTATTGACTTTAATGAAACATTTGCTCCGGTAGTAAGAATGGAGACAATCAGAATTGTTCTTGCATTAGCCGCTCAAATGAAATTACAAGTTTTTCAACTTGATGTTAAATCAGCATTTTTAAATGGAGAATTGGAAGAAGAAGTTTATGTTGAGCAGCCGGAAGGATACAAAATAAAAGGAGAAGAAAATAAAGTATACAGACTAAAGAAAGCCTTATATGGCTTAAAACAAGCCCCCCGAGCATGGAATAGTAAAATTGACGGATATTTTCAGCAAAATAATTTTCACAAAAGCAAAAGTGAACCATCTTTATATGTGAAGAAAGAAGGAAATAATTTTCTAATTGTCTGTTTATATGTAGATGATCTAATTTTTACAGGCACAAATCTAAGGATGGTTGAAGAATTCAAGAAATCCATGATGAAGGAATATGAGATGACAGATTTAGGTCTCATGAAATACTTTCTCGGAATTCAAGTTCGTCAATCAAAAGGAGAGATCCTTATTTCCCAAGAGAAATATGTTGAAGACCTATTAAAAAGATTTCAAATGTCAAATTGCAAGTCTGTTGCTACACCTATTGGTGTAAATAAAAAATTGCAATTAAATGACGGAGCACCTAAGGTCGATCCTAAAATTTATCGAAGTCTGGTTGGGTATCTTATTTATCTAACAAATACAAGGCCAGATATTGTTTATCCCGTCAGTCTCATCTCTAGATTCATGAGTAAGCCGAGTAAAATTCACTTTGCCGCTGCCAAGCGTATTTTACGCTACATTCAAGGAACAAAAAACCATGGAATAAAATATGTGACTGAAGATGAAAACAAATTAGTGGGTTTTACTGACAGTGATTGGGCTGGTTCTCTTGATGATAGGAAAAGTACGTCCGGATATGTTTTTAAGTTGGGATCTAAAGTTATTGCTTGGGCATCAAAAAAGCAAAAGACTATTGCTTTATCATCCGCGGAGGATGAGTATATTGCCGCTACCGATGCATCATGTGAAGTCGTTTGGATAAGGAGAATTCTAGAAGATTTATTTCAAAAGGAACAAGGTCCGACAACTATCTATTGCGATAATATGTCCGCAATAGCAATGACGAAAAATCCGGTTTTTCACAACCGCACAAAGCATATTGAACTTCGTCATCATTTCATTCGCAATTTGGTACAACAAGAAGAAATTCAACTTCAATTTGTCAACACCAATGAGCAATGGGCCGACATCTTCACAAAAGCTATTACAACGGAAAAATTTCTCAAGTTCAAGAACTACATGCAAATTACAAATTAAGAAGGGGTGTTAAAAAATGTAATTTGTAATTTCTAAGTGTGTTAGAAAAATCTAGAGGGGAGTAAATGAGTTGTGGTGGTCTTCAAGATAGATGGGTCTAGAGAAGTTTGACTAGAGATAAGTTTAGACTAGAGATAAGCTTAGACTATGACTTGTAAGTTCCAATGTGGAAGTCTCTAGGCTTTGCTAGATGTGCTAAATCCTCTACTATAAATAGAGGTGTTTTGTAATGTTGTTGATCAAGCAAAAAACAAGTTAGAAAAATCAGAAAAAAATTAAGTTATCTAGCAATCAAATATCTTTCTCAAGTTATATAAATTCATAATCTTCCTTAGCACCCAACACTTTTCTCATTTCCATATAAATACCCTAATGACATACTACATTTCTACCGACAACTGTTTGACCAGTTAGTTGTGCATCTCCTAAAAAAAACCCAAAGGATTCTTAAACACAATAAACTTAAAACTAGGACGGTGGTTTAAAAAGTAATTTAGCATGATTAAGGTGTGATTATATCAGATTCTTTTATTGGAAGATGGTATCAACTATTTGCTTAAAAAGTACAGTACATATAAAGAATGTATTCTAAATTGCCAATGAAATACACATGGGTGAATTAGTAATGTATTATAATGTCATCTATTACAGTTTTCTGACTTTTCTATCACTTTCTCTGGAAAAATGTCTAGTAAAACAAATACAAAATAAACCTAGCTTAACCCCTTACTTGACTTCCTGAGACCAATCTTACTAGTATTTTTGAGATTTGAAGATGTACATTTACGTAGAATATTGATAATGATACGTAGAATATTGATAGTGAACGATAAGATGATCCTGGAGAGTCGAGTGAGTAGGAGACTAGGAAGGGTGCCAATGCAGTACCATTTAAGATTGAAAGAGGAGAGAGATTCTTTTTCAGTGGAACCAGCACAAATGAAACAATGATGATAATATATAATAAATTCAAAAAGAGCTTTAACTAATTAAACTGGTCACTAAATAACTTTACTTGATATTGAATATGATTTCTGCACCTTTGCTAAAAGGCTTTCTTTAGGACTAATTTTCATATATATATATATATATATTTTAATTTTTTTATATCTCTTAAATGTTTTTCTTGTTTATATTTTCGAAGAATATGATCTTCTCTTGAGGATCTATAATTACATATTTACATTATCTTCCAAATGAGAAAACTTTTCATTCTCCGAGACATTCCATTTTTTGAAAGTAGTAAAGGTATAAAATTTGAAGTATGAAAAGTAAAAAAGAATATAAGAATGAATTTTTTGTTTACACCAAAAAATAGCTCTCTTGGTATGGCAAAGAACTCTCTTTATGTCTATGCAAAAAGGTTTTTTTAGTCTTCGAAATGAAGTTACTCTCTGCCAAAAGGCCCAAGAACTTTTCTCTTGATTTGTTATTTTAGTTGAAACTTTTCTACTTTGATGTATCCTTAATGCAATAGTCTTATATTGACTAAACCATTGTAGTGGCTATAGGTGCACGATCGAACATAGTAAGCATTGAGTACTTTAGGGTGCGCCTCACAGACCTTTTGCTAAGAACAAGATCCATTAGCCGTCGGGTTTGGACCTTAGAAGCAAAAGTGGTAAACATATCGGTAATACTGAGACTTTGGGTTACTAAAAATTACCACCCACATACACTACAACCGAACTCTACATCTTTTTTGGCTTGTTCGCGGAACTTCAACACAAGTGAGCATGTTTGTTTACAGGTACCCTTGTTCTTGATGCACTCATCAGCCTTCATATCAGGGATTGCATTCTCAATGTACTTTTCATGGAGGCTCTCTTTATTAGCATTTCCATTACTTGTTCTACTCATAATACCTGGAATGATTTATGGGAAGTACCTTCTTCGCCTTTCTAAGAGGTCACACAAGGAATATAGTAAAGCAAATGCAATTATAGAACAAGCTTTAAGTTCAATCAAAACTGTCTATTCTTTCACAGCGGAAAGGACGATTATTGAGAGATACTCCATAATTCTTGATAGAACTGTTAAGCTAGGGATCAAGCAAGGCATTGCGAAAGGGTTAGCGGTTGGGAGCACGGGACTTTCGTTCTCCATCTGGGCTTTCCTTGCTTGGTATGGCAGCCGGTTAGTAATGTATAAAGGAGAGAGTGGCGGAAGAATTTACGCAGCTGGGATCTCTTTCGTCTTAAGTGGACTGTGAGTAATTTTCTTTCAATAAGTAATCAGAGCATGAGGTTATTCTAGAAGTACGAATTGCTGCTAATATTGTGAATAATGCAGATCACTTGGAGTGGCTCTTCCGGATCTTAAGTATTTCACAGAAGCTACAGGTGCTGCAACAAGAATTTTTAGGAGGATCGATCGAGTCCCAATCATCGATGGGGAAAATCCAGAGGGTATAATACTAGATCAAATTTGTGGTGAAGTTGATTTCGAGAATGTCAACTTTCGATACCCTTCTAGACCTGATTCTATTGTTCTCAAAGATTTTAATCTTAAGGTTCAAGCAGGACAGACAGTTGCCCTGGTTGGAGCAAGTGGGTGTGGGAAATCGACTACAATCGCATTGTTACAACGTTTTTATGATTCAAACAGTGGAGTAGTAAGGATTGATGGTATAGACATAAAAGCAGTGCAACTAAAATGGATAAGAGGGAAAATGGGTCTTGTAAGTCAAGAACATGCGCTGTTTGGGACATCGATAAAGGAGAATATTATGTTTGGGAAACCAGATGCAACAATGGATGAGATTGTAGCTGCAACAATGGCTTCTAATGCTCATAATTTCATAAGGCAACTCCCAGAAGGCTATGAGACTAAAGTTGGTGAACGAGGAGCGCTTTTATCTGGCGGACAGAAGCAAAGGATTGCCATTGCTAGAGCCATTATCAAGAACCCAGCCATTCTCCTTCTCGACGAAGCAACTAGTGCCCTTGATTCAGAATCTGAAGCATTGGTCCAAACTGCACTTGATCAAGCCTCAATTGGAAGGACAACACTGGTACACTATTTTATAGTTAATGTTAATCTTGTGGTTATCCAACTCCAACCAATTGGCAATGAGTAGAGAGGACCTAGACACAATGTGGGACTATTCTCACACGCCTCCTCATGTGTGGCTTGTGGCGCTTTTCGAGACTAAGTCTCTTTTAAGGTGATGTGGAGTACGTGTGGCTTTTAAAACCTATGACGTGTGGACCTAGCTCTGATATCATGCTAGTTTTGTTGTCATTCAACTCAAAACCAATTAGCTATGAGTGGAGATGACCTAAACATTACATTCTTAGTTACTGGATCACCCTTTTCCCATGTGGGACTATTCTCACTGTAAACAATACAACCATGACTAACTATTTTATATATTTCTTACATCCTGTATCATCCTTTCATTATCAGGTTATTGCCCACAAGCTTTCGACAATAAAAAATGCAGATCAAATTGCAGTTGTTAATGGCGGCTGTGTCATCGAGATCGGTTCTCACAGTGACCTCATCAACCGAAAAAACGGTCATTACGCAAATCTCGCGAAGTTACAAAGACAGTTTAGTTGTGATGACCGTGAAAATATCTGCGAAGCTCGGAAGTCTTCTGTCACACGGAGTAGTGCAAACCGCTTCAGCTTAACGAGATCAAGTCCTGCTTCTCCCTTTGCTTCTCCATTGCCTGTTGACAGTTCATCCACCATTACCCACTCTCATCCTCCACCATCCTTCTACAGACTTTTATCTTTGAATTATCCTGAATGGAAGCAAGGAATCACCGGTAGCCTCTTCGCTCTATTCTTCGGTGCAATCCAACCCGTTTACGCCTTAACAATCGGTGGTATGATTTCAGCATTTTTCCTCCAAAGTCATGACGAGATGAAAGCTCGTATACGTACCTACTCTTTAATCTTTACATCCTTAACTATCATCTCCATCTTTGTGAACCTCATCCAACATTACAATTTTGCCTATATGGGTGAAAACTTAACTAGAAGAATTCGATTAAGAATGCTAGAGCAGATCCTTACTTTCGAAGCAGCATGGTTTGATCAAGAGCAAAATTCTAGTGGTGCATTGTCCTCTAGGCTTACTAACGAAGCTTCTATGGTTAAGTCACTAATTGCTGATAGGGTCTCTTTATTAGTCCAGACCACTTCTGCGGTTATGATAGCCATGATTATGGGCCTAGTCATAGCTTGGAAGCTCGCACTGGTCATGATTGCAATTCAACCTCTAACAATCCTATGTTTTTATGTTCGAAAAGTTTTATTATCAAGTATCTCAGTAAACTTTGTAAAGGCACAACACCAAAGTACTCAAATTGCAGTTGAAGCAGTCTATAATCATAGAATTGTGACTTCTTTTGCAAGTGTAGGAAAGGTTCTTCATCTTTTTGATGAAGCTCAAGAGGAGCCAAGGAAAGAAGCAACAAAGAAGTCATGGTTTGCAGGCATAGGAATGGGGTCTGCACTATGTCTTACTTTTATGTCATGGGCTTTGGATTTCTGGTATGGTGGGAAACTTGTTGAGTCAGGCCAAATATCAGCTGGGGACGTTTTCAAAACTTTCTTCATATTAGTAAGCACTGGTAGGGTTATAGCTGAGGCGGGGAGCATGACATCCGACCTAGCAAAGGGTGCAACTGCAGTGGCATCCGTTTTTGAGGTGCTTGACCGACGATCCTTGATCCCAGGATCTAATTGCCAAGTAAGTATTTAACATGTATATGATTGGGAATAGTGGGCTATCAGCCCACCAGCGACACTTGTATAAATTTGAAATAAAAGTCTCCTATAAGCTTTTAAGGAAAGCGATTGTTTAACAATTTGACTTAAATGTTTAGCAGGATAGCAATGACACAAAAGGGACGAAGATGGAGAGACTAACGGGGACAATAGAAATGAACAAGGTCGATTTTGCATACCCAACTAGGCCTGATTGTCTAGTGCTACAACAATTTTCATTGAAGGTCAAGGCAGGAACAAGCATTGGGCTTGTTGGTAAAAGTGGGTGTGGAAAATCAACAGTAATTGGGATGATTTTAAGATTTTATGATGTTGAGAGAGGAGTAGTTAAGGTTGATGGAGTAGATATAAGAGAACTTGATATAGGATGGTACAGAAAGCACACTGCCCTTGTAAGTCAAGAGCCTGTAATCTATTCAGGCACCATACGCGACAACATTGTCTTTGGAAAGGTTGAAGCATCTGAGACTGAAGTGGTGGAGGCTGCTAAAGCTGCTAATGCTCATGACTTCATTTCGTAAGTTATTGAAATGGACTATTTCTTTCGCTTTTTTTGTTTTGTTATTGCCAATAATTATCATATCCAACGAAAACAATTATTTACAAGACTTATGATCGAATGTGTAGATCGCTAAAAGATGGTTATGAGACGGAATGTGGAGACCGAGGAGTGCAATTATCAGGAGGACAAAAGCAAAGAATCGCTATCGCAAGAGGTATAATTCGGAATCCAACTATATTGTTATTAGATGAGGCTACCAGTGCTCTTGACGTGCAGTCAGAACAAGTTGTACAAGAAGCATTAGACAGAATAATGGTTGGAAGGACAACAATTGTAGTGGCACATCGACTTAACACAATCAAGAAACTCGACTCAATCGCCTTTGTATCAGAAGGGAGGGTTGTCGAACGAGGAACGTACCAAGAACTTAAGTCCAAACGAGGAGCCTTCTTCAACCTTGCTAGCATTCAAAAATGACCAATATATCTGTGTGTGTGGGGATATTGTAAATTTAGTAAGACATTGTATTAGACATTAGGTTTGTAAGCTTTGGAGTTTGGACCCACAACTGGGTGAGTGATAGCTAGCCTTGGAATAACTAATTAGTTCAATATAATTACTATTAAAACTCACCCTTATGTATGGCATACTTGGGCCTAGCATAACTTTTATTGAGAAAAATTGAGCATATGATCCATAGGCATATCTTGCGTCGACCTAGTACTTTTTTTGATAGAAAGCTAGATTTCATTTAGCAATCAGAGGGGTCTACAAAAGTATTGTTCCTATTACAGAAGATGAAGAAGATGTCCAATGGCTATAAGTGTAATTGGAGTGTTACCAAGTATTTGTATGAAGATGTCCAATGGCTATAAGTGTAATTGGAGTGTTACCAAGTATTTGTATTTCTGTTTCTGTTATGTGTCTATAGGAACTCCTAGGGAAAGGTCAATCTAAGTCAAAGTTTATTATGACTTGTCAGAGCATTAACGAACTTTGTCTTCCCAATACTTTACTCTGTTGTCCTTTCTCTCTCTAGAATGTAAACTCCATAAATAGAGTAAGGATGAGTTCTTGATGGTTAATGAAATAACACAATCCCACCCTTACTGAAAACCTATCTTCATACTTTGGGGTTATTATATGGTATCAAAACTGAGGCTCGAAAATCACAATCTCAGTCTATACGATTTCAGTAAACTTTAATGGAGTCTTTGTAGGGTTATGTGGTCTCCGCGTGTTGGTAGCGGAATCTCAAACAGCTAGTATGTCTAACACTAGTATATCCCCAGGATCTCATGCATAAGCTAATAATGAATTAAGAGTTAGAGATTACCTTAATCGCTAGTTTTCCCTCGAACCTTTCCAATCTCTTTTGAAAAGACCAATAGCTCTAATTGCAGCTCCTCTACTTGGGACACCGAGCAATCACCTTGATATCCCACCTTCTTGTTAGCTAGAACTCCCCAATGGTGGTTAGATTGAACAACACTTCTTCTTTTGACTAGATAGATAGTTGAGATTAATTATCTCTTTCTTACTCTACTTGATGTTGTAGAATAAGAGAGCTCCTTAAGAAAAATCCACACCTTATTCGAGTCCTAAAAGACCTTATATAGAACCATAAGTTAGAGTAAAACCCTAATTAGGTTTCCAAAAAGCCCCTTTTGAATAAAATTAAGGAAATAGTTGAAAATAGAAATTAATTTCTATTTTGCCTTTTCCCTTTCTTTAGGCTGCCCAAGATAACACTATCCATTCTTGTACTCCCACTCAGCTTCATGTCAATCCTATCTTTCCTTTTACCCGCTTTTATAACTGTAACATCCCATGTTTTCAAGGTAAATTGAGGGACTATTCAGCAATTGGTTCAAGTCAAAAGAGGTGCTAAATCAGCAAACAGTCCAAAATTCGGGGTATTTTGCAATCAGGTAAAAAACAGGGACCTAACTGTAAATCCGTGGAAATGAATAAGAGAAGAAAAGAAATCAGATTTTCCAACTCTCTTTTGCTCGACTGAACTAAGGTTTGGGTTTGGGTTTGGGAATGAAAAGAAACTCAACCAAAGAGAGAATTTTGATAGTATTTCAAAGGGAAAATCTGGTTTTGTTTAATTCGAGCATAAAGGAGTTGTTTGAGCTAGGTTTTGATGATTTTGGTAAGAGACTTACACTTTCTCTTTCTAAAACTCTGAATTTCTGTAATCTGAATTTTAATAGAGTATTCGGTTTCGAATTTTATAGAAATTGGAAGGGGTTTCATCAAAGGACAAGCTAAACATCTTAATCAAGTAAGTTTTTATGTTTTGATGGTATAATTTACTTGTTTCAGAATGTCGACATCTCATTTAGGGTGCTCTTAAGTTGTGGTTTAGATTCTTTAATCTGAATTCAGATGTCGACATCTCATTTACTCTTCAGCGTTGCAGATGTCTTAATGATAATCATGTCCAACATGACCGATTTTATTTTCTGGACATAAATATCTTTCTCACGCGTGCTTGCTCATCTATGCCTATTAGACTCTAAGTCTTGCTTTGCTCTCTGTCATGAGTTTTGGGTCGAATTTCTCTTATAGAGTTTTTCAAGTGCGTATTTTAAGAATCTTAAGGTACCTTGTTTCTTAACTAAATCCTTGTCATCCTCTCGATCTTATGCTTATAGATCTTTGATTCCTAAAAGCATTTTATCCTTTTGAGTGTGGTCCTTTTGAGTCAGTTCTTAACTTTTTACAACATCTTTATGTTGTTCTCAACTTCTGGTATGTAAGATGCATACTGGACCTAGAAAGCCTGTTACTCCCACTTACCTTCTTAAACTCACGAGGTTCAATATTTTCTTCTTTCTCCAGGAATCAACGGTCCGTTGATTACCTCGTTGAATCGAAGATTCCAACTCTTGCCTGCTATAATCCATCGACGGATTCCCGAAGTATGCGTCTTTTACTAACTTCTTAAGTCGTTAACCTTTTACTTTCATAATGTTATTAGGGAGGACGGTTTTTTACTTTACTATGTTAGTGTGGAGATCTCGTTCATAGTCTCTTGGTATGAATCTTTTATCTTTTTGTCTAGTTTTGGGAAACCCTAATATTTCCATCCTTCTCTGTCTTCTCTTTTGGAAAACCAATTTTCCGTCGAATGGGTTTTACTCCATTGACCAAATTATCAAGTTCCAAAACTTGATGAGATACGGATTCCATGATTATTTTGGTTACAAGCCAAAATTTACAGTTGGTTTCCGTCTCTGCGCAGGTCTTTTGGTCTTCTGAGCTTGTAAGATAAACTATTTTGACCGTAAGGGCTTTAGAACAACAATTTGGAATACTCTCAACTTTTGAGATATTCACGTTTTGAGCAACTTTCAACTTCTTGAGAGTTTTCCTACGAATCACATTCGTTTTGTGCAGTAGGTAAATAGAGTTAATCTATCTTTATCTTTTATTCCTTTTCTCAAGGAACCGCGATTATTTGTTCTTAACAGTTTTGTTGCTCTTAGTCGAACTCATTCAGCATGTACTTTTCTCATGACTTTTCTCATGGTCGAGCTAATTCGACTTGTACTTTTCTCCCACTTATTCTTGTAATGATTAGTACTTTGTTAAGCTAATTACTAGAAGAATACCATCACGAGCAACAAACACTTCGTTCTCTGATCGGTTGTGGAAAGCCCAAATTTCTTCAAAAGAAATTGCGTCAGAGTTAGCTAATTTTGTATCCTTGTAAAATGTTTTTACATAGACTTAACTTTTTGACGGATTTGGTACTATGTGGGGGGAAGCTGTGTATTGACATAGTGTTTTCAAAGGACATGGCTCGATTCTTGTTCTTCAATCTTTTTCCTTTTGGGCGCTCCAATTTGGATAGGTTAGAAGTGTAATGACGATCATCCTCTGTTTTTTACTCAAGATTTTCTTTCTTGTCAATCGATTCACTACTTCGTTTGAAAGGAAACGTTTTTCTTTCGTGGAGCGTTCTTTATTATATTGGGCACTTTGTCCTCATCCTTTGCTTTGAGGATGTTTTTGTTTTATGAGTCACATGTATCTTCTGATTCTAGATCATCTGATTCGTTAATGTGTCTCTTTTATAGTTATAATCAAGTTTAGAATCTCTCGGTATAAATTGTTCATTTAGAACTTTTATGACATCTCACTATCGAAATATTCTTGTTTATTGACTCTTCATAATACTTAGTACATAGATGATGATCAACTAGAATAACAAAATTAATCTAAGACTAGTGTCTAAAGAAGACTTTGATCACTTTCAGCATCCTTAGCAAGCTTGGCTTCTGCTCCCTCTTGGATCTTTTCTCCTTTAGTCAAATACTCAATTCCCAAACGCTGCTGTTCATTCATAATGATAAGAGCATTAGGTATCTCATACTGAAATGAGATAGTATTTGTTAAATTAACAGTCATTGTTTATACCTGAACCGGAAACCACTGTTCCATTCTTCTCGTCCTCCGGGAGCTTAGGGCAGTTTCTCTTTCAATGACCCTTGCCATCGCAGTAGAAACGCCTAGACTTAGAAGGAATAACCTTGACCGTGGCTTTAACAATATGTTTGCCTTTCCCTTTGGACGTTATTTTCTTCTTCTTCTGTTTTCACCCTTTGTCCTTATGAACCATTTGGTTCTGCTATGCCCTTTTCAACTGCTACGAGCATTGCATGAAGTTCCTCTAAGGATTTATTCCACCCATTCATTTCATAGTCCGTCTTGAATAAACTGAAACCACCGTGAAGGGAATAAAGGATCATATCGGCATCCAACCTTTGGCAAAATGGATCACCTAGCTCATCTAGTTTTGCAAAGAGTTTAATCATTTGCTAAACATGAGGCCCTACTGATTTTCCTTTCTCGAGGCGCATGTTTAGTAGTGTTCTGGTGGTCACATACCTCCCAGTCTCGGCTTCTTTTAGGCCAATTCCTCAAGTTCCGGATTCATGAAGCGGGCATCCATATTGTTAAACTGCTCTCGAAGAGCATGATCTATGGGTGTCTCATCATGTAAGCTACTAGTTATGCCATTTTCCGATTATCCTATTCATGTTCCTTTTCTTTAGCAGTTGAAGTAGCATCCAATTTCGGAATTAGAGTGTCTACGACTTCTATCTCGCTTTCCAATTTGAGAAGTATTTCTCGATTCCTTCCTTCATGGAGGGAGTAGCTCAGCACCTCCTTGAGGAGTGAGCGCAGTTGGTCTCGTTTTCTTTTATCATCTTAAAACCACATGAAATAATTTCAAAGTTTTAAACTCGTTATCGTTTTTGAAAAAGTTCAGTTTTCCCACATTATTTAATATAAAACGTCCTAATTGAATAACGTGATCCAAGACCCCATTCATTCGAAGTTTAGCGGACTAAGGCCCTGCCCTCAACCCCGTTGTCCTGGGTGAGTGAACAACTCCACCGATCATACTCTTATGACTCTTGGTTGATAGATTGCATTAATGAATGTGATGAGTCATGAAAATGCCTCATCTGAATATCTTAATTTAGACTAGTTAGTCTATTTCGAGCTGTTACTCTGATGTTTTGTTTGATTTTCTTTCTCAGATCTCATTTACGGAGTTCGATGCGAAAACATCGTGATAAAGACATACTTGAGGGGCATTTTGGTCATTTTAATGCCAAGGGTGTTCTGGTCAATATTAGTGCTCATGTGAAAGTAGAATCCAATACGAATCCATCGGCGAAAGCGGAAGTAGAATCGGAGTCCGGATGCGAAAATGAGACCATGTCAAAGTTGGGAGTCAAAATTAGTTGACTACACAGCTTTCAGATACATGTGGCGTAAATCTTGAACAGTGGTATGAGATTTTCGGTACACAGGTGGGATGAGTGGGACGCGTTCGGGTTTTATCTTTGCATTTGATCCCGCGTATCTGCACATGTGCTATTACCATTTACCGTGCACCTGAGGGCTCTTGACGGTGGAGATTTCACCCGTGCACATGGGTTCGTCCAGAATATGTGTTGCATCTCTTCTCATCTTGCCGCGAAGCACGAGATCACTCCCATGGCCAGCAACGACTTCACTTAATTGGCGCCCAGATTTGAAAAGATAATATTTCCTAATCTCTCTCTTATTCTCGTCTTCTTATGAGAATGTTTTCTAACAACTTATGGAAAGAAAGAGAAATGGAAAGAGAGATTTGTAGGTAAGATATTTTATATGGCTACAGCCAGAAATAAAGCTAGAACCGAAAAGAGATATGAGACAGATTCGATCAAGAAGGAAAGACAATAAAGATAAAATCTAAAGAGAAATAAAATCATGGAGGAGAGAGTTTAGATAGAGAGAAACAGGAAAAGGTTTAGAGAGAGATTATCACATACGGTTTAGACAGAGAGAGAGAAGAAGAAACAATACAGTTGAGAAATCATCATCATATATCTTTTTCGATTTTTCTTATTTTGTAATCTTCCTTTTAGTGAGAAGAAAGAGAAGGAGAGATTGAAAGAGTTAGTGAGAGAGAAGCTCTTGAATTGTAGAGAGAGAAAGAGATTTAATCAAAGTTATAAAACTCCATTATCATCTTCTTCTTCTTCTTTCTCAGAGCCGGCCCTGGCCCAAAGCGAGCAAAGCCTCGCTTTGGGCCACCAAATTTTGGGGGCCACCGAGCTCATTTAAGTAAATATTTTGAAAACACCCACTGTTAAATGAGTTACCTGCTCGTGTTGGGCTATCAAATTTGAGGCCACTCCATTTCTATTAGGTGTTAAACTAGTTTTACGAGCAGCCACGGTCTTAAAACCAATTTGGGCCCACCAACTACCCTCTTGACTTTTTCTATTTAATTAAACCCTTTTTTTGTTTATTCTTCCCCACCAGACCTTTTTATTTTTAACCTAAACTAATAAGTTCAAGAAACTCATTTTCCCAGATTACTTCTACATAAAATCCGTAACCTTCTAATCTATTCGTGCTTCAACTTCACAAATAAAAAAGTCATTACTATTTTTTAGCTTCAAAATTCAAATCCTTAATCAGTTTTTTATCTTTCCAATTTTTATGTAATTTTTATATCACTTCAACAAAAAAAATTGTAATCTTTATATCCTAATCACAAGAATCAAATTCTCTTTTCTCACTCAATATTTAACAATCATTTAAGTAATCAACATTCTACATATCTCTTTTCTCACTCAACAATTAAGTGATCAACATTTTACAATTGAATGAATTGTCAAATTTGATGAGGTACTACAATTGCACCTTGGTCGTATCTAACATGGTGAAATGCATTACCATAACTTTAGTCACAAAATTCAAAATGAATCGATATTGAAGTTGGTTTTGAGACTAAAAATTTTATTGTGAAAAAACTAAAGATGCTTAGTACTTCTCAGTTATACTTCATTGCATTTCCGATTCAAGTCACGAAAAACACATATCACTAGTCATTCGATGTGTGAATATTGCAATAACTCCAATACAAAATGAAGAATATTTTGTGTTGAAGGTACATCGGAGTATGGTATTTTGGAATTGGAGACTTATGCCAAAGGAGATTAGAAACCAATTGAAGTGTTAAATTATTTGAAAGATAATTGGTCCACTGCAAGAAAAGTTTAATGGGTTGCCTATTTTGTCTATCGAGAAAGATATAGGCGATGCACTTGATTGTTCAACAATTTTGCATCTAAAAATGTAAGAAGAACAATGTTCAAGTGATTATATACGCACTAATAAGTTTTTGTTATATAATTTTACGATTTGCTATGTTCGAAGGGGCCACATTTTTTAATCTCACTTCGGGCCACCAAAAACTCAGGGCCGGCCTTTCTTCATTGATTCGGTTATAAATAGAAAGAGAGTGTTCATAGTTTGTTTAGAGAGAGAAAAAGGAAGTTTAGAAAGAGAAATAAAGAGAAAACAATAAAGGAAGAGAAAAACCAGAGAAGGAAAATTATTTTCTCACCAGGAAATCGTTTCCGGGAAGACGAGAAAATAACTTTCCCAAAGGGTCTGTTTGGTTGCGCAGAAGAAAAAAAAAAGCGAAAAAAGGTGTTTTCTTCTCCGAATCTTTTTCTTTCTTTAATGTTATTAATTTTTATCTCTCCCACCATGATTATGATCTCTTTAGTGATGAGTAGCTAATTTATCTAATCTAGGGTTAGGATGAAACCTTAGTATCGCGTAAATGTCTGACCTTTTTCAACTCATACCTAATATCTTCGAAGTACTTTTAAATGATAAATTGATTTTTCTTATTTAAATTCATGATATGTCTTTCATTAACTATACTTATATTTTGATGATTCATGTTTAGACTGAGTGTCTTTAATGTCTCATGCTTAGGATTTGATAGTTAATAGTTAGATTATCACTTGAATATTTATTTTTGAAATCGAAATATTATATTTTATTCTAAGAAAGTTGTATTTTCCGAGGATGATAGATTTGTCTCTCCTTGAGTTATAGAAGATCGAGTTGTCACTAATTAGGCAATAATTTACGCATATTTAGGTGGATTCTGAAACCTTAGACTTTCTCCACATAAAACTTCTCCTTACACTTTATTTTCCCGTTATTTTGAATTATTCATTATTTTTCCCACCTCAACATCTTACACCAAAGTAAATCCAAATTAGTTATAGGAGTCAGAATAGATTGACTTAGTCTCTGAGGAACGAACCGGTCTTACCGGAATTATCACTTGACGCCCGTATACTTGCGGGTGGTGACCTATTTAGGAAACTTTCTAGGCCCATCAGAATGCCATATCCATCCTTTTGCCTCGAGTATCCAAAATTCTTTTGCTAATTCCTTGAGTAAAACCATTTAGACGTGTAGACCTCTGCCATAGGTCTACGCGCATCGACTCATATTAAACATGACACTCTACGGAGGGAGACCCACCATCAATAATAAGGGATCAACGACTGTCTTAATCTAAGTAAACATTTGACTCAAAATTACTTTTAGGAACTTTTACGTTTCGTCTAGTATCCTTTTTAGTGAACTACATAGCCTGACTAACATCCGCGACTTAAAACGTAAATAAATAAGTAAATGCGCGCGAGAAGATAAATCAAGCACATATGGATCCTAGTATGACCCCTAGTCCTAAAAGATCTAATCTTCTTTAGGATTCTTCTTGATTTCGCCTTTGTTCGCCTGGATCACCATCCTCGAACTTCCATTGATTTCTCCCACTTGCCTTTGGATCACATCCTTGAGCTTCTTCAATGGACTCATAGACCCTGAACTTAATTACAAGACTCTAACGATTCGCAGATCGTATAAAACTTGAAATTAAAATTATTACAACTTTTGCACCCATCCGTGCTTAAAACAAGAATTTTAAAGAAAAACAACTTTATATGGCCATACTAGTTTCTGCATTCACATCACATGCATTCATATAATATTCAAGGGCGGAGCCAGGGTGGGGCGAACCTGGCTCCAGCCAGGGGTAAAATTTCTTATAAATAGAATTTTAGGGAGGAATGTTATCAGAAATAGAGGTAGTCTAAGTGGTTAGCCAGGTTGTCCATGTAGGGAATTAAACCCTTATACTAGTTTTTATAGCGGATAACGGCATCTAATGTCTAACACTAGTATCCCCAAGATCATCATGCAAAACTAGTAATTAAACTAATGGAGATAGTAGATTACCTTAATCGCTTTTCCCTCGAACTAGTTGAATTGATTAAAGAAGACCGAGAGCTTCAAGTGTAGCTCCTCTACTTGGGACACCGAATAGTGTATTTAATCTCCCTCCTTGAAAGCTCGCTAGCACTCTAATGGTGGTTTGATCATAAGAAGACCTTCTTCTTGCTTGACTAGAAGATAGCTTGGGAATTAGCTCACTTTCTCCTCTCTACTTGATGTGGTAGAGTAAGAAAGCTTAGAGAGAAATTCCACACCTTATTCTATGCCCTAAGAGTGTTTATATAGAACGCTAATAAGAATCCACCTCCTTTTAGGTTTCCTAAAACACCCTTTAGAATAAGATTTAGGGAAATAGTCGAAAATAGCAACTAGTTGATATTTTCTCAATTCCCTAAGGATATGACGTCCAAACCCAGCCAAAATTGTCAGATTTAATGTTCATAACATAAGAAAACGTCCCTCCAAAAATCAGCCCAATCCGAGCCCTAAAAGTGCCCGAATCGGCCTAGGCCCAAAACCCTTATTTCGGGCCTTTTTGCTATCTTTTGCCCAAATTCTATTTAGGCCTGTGAGATATGTTTATGGGACATTCCCAATGTTATATCACACTCCCACTAGTCATATCATCCGATTAAATACCCATTCTTATGTGTAACCCGATGTAGGATCCGATCGAAGTTAGCCGCGAATTACTTCGTAATTCGACGATCGTAGTTGGTTTCTAGCTAAACGCTACGACCCCTAAATCAATCGGACTTGATGATCTTCTTCATCAATTGTCCTAGCCGACATATTGCTCGCATTGCCATCTTGGTCGAAGGACATCTCCTTCAACTCCTTCAGACTCCCACTTGGACTTTGATAATAAATATTATAAGTTCACTTAATAGGGTTTCATTCATCAGATCACGTATCTAACAAACCTATTCGGAATGTTTTATCATCAATGGACTGTCGTTTAAACACTAAACCAAATTTAGACGACTTGTGAAACAACTCTATTATTTCTGATAACGAGAGTTGTAAATCTGAGCCTCTTCCGTAAAACTCTTTTTACCCACTCAGTTTTACTTGTCGAGGTTTAAAATTATACCTCATGCCTTAGACTCGTGTATGACTCGCATACTTTGTCTTAGGTGACAGTTTAGTTTGACTACGGATGTAATCCGTTTAAACTTTGCTAATTATCAATTAATTTGAAGACCGTTATCTTCAACCTTGATAATTTCTAGTAACTTTTACTAGAGTTAAGGCTTTTAATTCTTTATGTAGTATTTGCAACAGTTCCCGGCTTAAAACACTTTTAGCCTACTATCCTTCCATGTCTGGAAGTTTGCTACGATGACATGTTCATTTTTTTTTTGTACTACTTCATCCTTTAGACTTCTAGGATGTTTCTAAGTAGTTTTTCGGTTTTCAAATCCGAATTTGGATATTTAAATGCTAATCATATCCAATATGATTGACTTTATGTATTCGAACATAAATCTCTCTCATGCTTGTTTGCTACATCGGTGTCTTTTCAAACTCCGATTTAGCAATGCTCTTAGTCATGAGTTTTGGGTCGAAATTCTTTTAGACTTTCCGAGTCTTAGATTTTCTGTTTCGGATCTCAAGCATCTCAGCGTAATGAGTCTCTCCAATCCTATCATCCTTTTGATCTATGCTTATAGATCTTCAGATGCCTAAAATGGCATTTCATCCTTGTGTGTGGTCCTTTTATTGAGTCAGTGTGTTCACTGTTAAACAACATCTTATGTCGTACTCAATCTTTTGTATGTACTCAGCATACGGACCCGAAAGGTTTGTTTCTCCCACTTACCTTCTTGAAACTCGTGATTCAAGATTTTCTTCATTCCTCAGGAATCAAACTTCTTTGATTGCCTTTTTGAATCGAAGATTCTAACTCTTGCGTGCTTTAAATCCGTCGATAGATTTCTGAAGCATGCCTATGGACATAACTTGATTGGAAGAATCTTATTCTTCTTGTCTAGTTTCGGGAAACATGAATGTTTCCATCCTTCTCAATTTTCTACTTTGGAAAACCAATTTAGGTCTTCTGTTGACTTAAATTATCAAGCTTCATGTCTTGACGAGATATGGATTCTACGATGATTTTGGCTTCTAGCCAAAATCTAGAGTCAGTTTCCGTTTCTGCGCAGGTCTTTTATCTCTTCAAAAATAACCTTTATTTTCTGAGTCTTTAAGATTTTATTTTGACCTTTCAGGGCTTTTGAACAACAATTTGGAATTTTCTCAACTACTTTGAGATATTCCTTTAGAGACACTTTCACTCGCTTTGAGAGTTCTCCTGCGAATGACATTCGCTTTTTTGCGGTGGGTTTACAAGATCATATCTTTAACCTTTCCTTTTCTGAGGAGCCGCAGTTTGTTGCTCTTGGTCGAATTTAATCGTCTTGTACAAGTTTCATGATTGTTCTTCATGACCCTCCATGATTTTTCTCATGATCGAATTAAATCGACTTGTACTTTTCTCCCACTTATTCTTGTAATAATTAGTACTTTTCTCCCAGACTACTAGGTGTGCTAATTACTAGAATAATACTATCATGAGCAACAAACACTTTGTTCTCTTGATTGGTTGTGGAAGAAGCCCAAATTTCTTCTAAAAGAAATTGCGTCAGATATTAGCTAGTTTTGTAACATTTTTACAAGTTTTAGCTTTAGACGGAATAGGTTAAGTGTGAAAACAATCGTGTCTAGACTATATCCCAAAATATTCGGAAGACTGGCTTAAACCCATCTTTGATCGAATCATGCATAGCAATGTTCGATTACTCCCACTGAATCCACCATCCCATAGATGTGTTCCATGGAGCAAGTTGGGAATCGGCTTCTCAACTCCTTTGATGGTTATCAAATGTTTGACTCAAGTTTTTACCACTCCAATCTAATCGGATGACTTAAACTCTCTTGTCAAAATGATTCTTTACTTCGGTTTGTACTTTGTTTGAACCTTTCAAACATTCTGACTTATACTTTATGATTTCTACGTTTCCATACTTCATGAAGTTATCAGCGTACATATTGGAGTAGCTCTCGTTAGCTTCTGCAAGTAAACTTATAGGTCTGCATAACACTGTATGAGTCCTAATAGATTACTAGTCTCTATGCCTTTTGAAAAGGGTGACTTTGTCAATTTAGTCCTTAAGACCTAATTGACAATTCTGAAGTTTAATGAGTTTGAATCTCTTGATTTTAGTCATTATCAATGTTAACCTTCAGTTAATTTTACCACTGGTTTAAAACATCAGACGTTTCTAGAAGAACAAAATAATCACTATTAAGTTCTAAGCTAGATCAGTGTCTAAAAGAAGATTTTGATCCCTTTCAGCATCCTTAGCATTACTGCTTCTGCTCCCTCTTGGATCTTTACTTCTTTTAGTCAAGTATGTGATTTCCTTGAGCTTTACCGAGCCGTACATCCGGTATAAAATACCTGATGAAGAAATTTTTACGATACTTGTTTTTAACTTTGTTAACAAGGATGTTGGAATCGGAATTCGTAATTCCATTCCTTATGTCCTCCAGGTGCTAAGGGTAGTTTCTTCTTGAATGGTCTAGCTATTGTTTGGAAACATTCACAGTAATGAGAAATACTCTTGATCATGTACTCTGGCAACTGCTTTTCTTTGATCAAATGTTTGTCTCACTTGACTGACCTTTTCCCCTTTTGAATCTCAAGAGCTCTTTCTTAGATTCTTGTACCAAATCTCAAGAACCTTTCTTAGATTGGATATTCCCGTATGTTCTGCTCAGTTTGTTCGTAACAACCTGAGTGACTCATCTAAGGTTTTATCTATCTTTGTTCAATCGATATTGAATAGGGTGATAGATGTATTCTGTTGTCTTCCCTTAGGATGACTTTCAGATTGCCTTGGAGGTCTCGTACCTCCCCATTTATGACTTCTGTGGGAAATTCTTCCTCAGTTTGTCTTAATGGTTATGCTAGCATCCATTACTCTTCCAAAGAGAATGTTATACGATTGCTTGCAAATGGCTTTTGACCTTCTTCGGTATGAGTCAACATTGGGATTAGGTATTCTAGTACGCTTTCCTTTTAAATCTGAGAATTATTCTCGGATTTATTCTTCCATTCTAGGAAGTTGATCAGCACCTCCCTTAGGTGTGATTCAATGTTGAAACCGTTTTCATGCGTCATCTTAAAACTACATAAAAGAAATGGCAAAGTTTTAAAACTCGTTATCATTTTGAAAAACTTAGTTTTCCCACATTATTCAATAAAAATCGTCCCCGATTGAATAAGTGATTCCAAGATCTCAGTTCTTCGGAGTAAAGCGGTCGAAGGCCCTACCCTTTGACTCCGTCGTTCTGGGTGAGTGAACTACTTCACTGATCATACCTTATGACTCTTGGTTGATAGATTTCATTAATGAATGACTAATCTATCCTTTTGCCTCGAGTATCCAAGACTCTCTTGCTGATCTCGTTGAGTAGAACCATTTAGACGTGTAGGCCTCTTCTATAGACCTACCCGCATTGTCCCAAGGTATAGGAGGTACTCTGCGAAGGCCGACCCACCTTCCTCGAACAAGGGCGCAACGAGTGTCTTAATCTGGATAGGCGATTACTCAAGATTACGTTTTGGGGACTTTTACGCTAGTCTGGCGTTTGTTATAGTGAACTATTTAGCCTAACTAACATCCACGACATAAAGCGTAAATTAGTAAGTATATGCGCGCGAGAAAGTAAATCAAGCAGACATGGATCCTAGTATGGCCCCTAACCTAGAAGATCTAATCTCCTTTGGTTTTCTTCTTGTTTCGCCTTTTGGTTCGTCTTAGATCGCCATCTTTGAACCTCCATTGATTTCTCCCACTCGCCTTTGGGTTTCATCCTCGAGTTTCTTCAATGGACTCATAGACCCTAAACTCTAATTACAAGACTCTAACGATTCGCAGATCATATAAACTTGAAATTAAAATTAATTACAAAGCATGCACCCATCCGTGCTTAAAACAAGAATAAGAAATAAATCTATGGCCATACTAGTTTCCCGCATTCACATCACATGCAATCATATAATATATCAAGGCTAAGAATTATATATGCATGATTATCTTGGGAGATACTTTTGTTGACATCACATGTCACATTACGGACCTTAAGTCTAAATTCGAAGAATTCAACTAATGGTGCGTTCCGGTTTTATCTTTTATGATTTCTAAAATCATCTTTAAGAAAAAACTCCGTTTTGGGCTCGAGAAAGCCCGGGTCAATTTCGAAAAAAAATATTGGTTCGATTCTTAATGATTTCATAAATCTATTTAAAGAGAAATCCGTTTTGGCCTTCTGGATGGCCCGGATTGATTTTGGAATTATTTGGTTGGAATCGGAAGAAATTTTGGCAAAAACTCCCACTCGAATGATGGTCCCTTTTCGTGGTCCGAAAAGCCTCGAAAAAGCCCGGGACAAGTCCTAGACAAGTCCTAGACAAGTCCTAGACAAGTCCCGGCCCAAGCCCACAAAAGGGCTCGGACAAGGTCCGGACATAGCACAGCCCATAGGGCCGGCATGTCCTGGCCGAGGCCTATCAAGGCCTGGTCTCATCCTGGCCGGAACCAGGACGCTAGTCCATGTACCAGACGCGTCCTAGACGTGTCTGGTGCTGGACCAGACCAGCACTAGGTGTCTCGGACCTAGTCCGAGACACCCAGAACCTCCCAGACGCATCTCCAAGACGCGTCTGGTTGAGAGCTCTGGACGCGTCTCAGACGCGTCCAGGAAGCTCCCTTGCAGCTGCTGATCGCGTCTTAGACGCGACCTGGACGCGTCCCCAGTAGCTGCTATAGACGCGTCCAGAAGACGCGTCCAGGAGCTTCTGGTTGCAGCTGCTCTGGACGCGTCCAGAAGACGCGTCCAGAAGCTTCCGGTCCGGCCAGGAAGCTTCCTGGCTTGACACTATGGTTTTTCAAAACCCTAGTTTCCAATTTTTTTTTTTTTTTTCTTATGCAGCTCTAAGTTGCTATTTTCCAATTTTAAAACTTTTCTAAAATTTTGAAATTCCTTTTAAAACACTTCTAAAATTCTTTTAAAACTTTTAGAAACTTTTAAAATTTTCCAAATTTGTTTTGGGAGTTTCCTAAACTCAAAACAACTCCTTTTAGAACACTTCTAAAATTCCAAATTTTTGTTTTTCAAAAGTTTCCAAAACTTAAAAACAACTCTTAATCAAACCAATTTTTGATCAAAATCTAGGTTTTTGAAACTTTTCAAGAACAAATTTTGAAATCTATTTGAAAAATTCTTGAATCCCATTCAAAATCAATCAAATTCTTATGTTTAAAAACCTTTTAAACATAACTATCAACTTAATCAAGCATGGATTAGTTCGAAATTCAATCAAATTGAGTTTCTAAAACACTTTCAATCATCAATTTGATTCTCAATTTGAAAATTTCATTGAATCCCATTCAATAATATCAAATTATGAGTTTAAAATACTTTTAAAACACTTTTAAAATACTTTTATAAACTCAATTTTCAAACTATCAAGTATATCAAATATGAATTAGTTTGATTCTTAGCAAAAACTAGTTAATTGCAAGAGGCTCTGATACCACTGTAGGGAATTAAACCCTTATACTAGTGTTTATAGCGGATAACGACATCTAATGTCTAACACTAGTATCCCCAAGATCATCATGCAAAACTAGTAATTAAACTAATGGAGATAGTAGATTACCTTAATCGCTTTTCCCTCGAACTAGTTGAATTGATTAAAGAAGACCGAGAGCTTCAAGTGTAGCTCCTCTACTTGGGACACCGAATAGTGTATTTAATCTCCCTCCTTGAAAGCTCGCTAGCACTCCAATGGTGGTTTGATAATAAGAAGACCTTCTTCTTGCTTGACTAGAAGATGGCTTGGGAATTAGCTCACTTTCTCCTCTCTACTTGATGTGGTAGAGTAAGAAAGCTTAGAGAGAAATTCCACACCTTATTCTCTGCCCTAAGAGTGTTTATATAGAACCCTAATAAGAATCCACCTCCTTTTAGGTTTCCTAAAACACCCTTTAGAATAAGATTTAGGGAAATAGTCGAAAATAGCAACTAGTTGATATTTTCTCAATTCCCTAAGGAGATGACGTCCAAACCCAGCCAAAATTGTCAGATTTAATGTTCATAACATAAGGAAACGTCCCTCCAAAAATCAGCCCAATCCGAACCCTAAAAGTGCCCGAATCGGCCTAGGCCCAAAACCCTTATTTCGGGCCTTTTTGCTATCTTTTGCCCAAATTCTATTTAGGCCTGTGAGATATGTTTATGGGACATTCCCAATATTATATCACACTCCCACTAGTCATATCATCCAATTAAATACCCATTCTTATGTGTAACCCGATGTAGGATCCGATCGAACTTAGCCGCGAATTACTTCGTAATTCGACGATCGTAGTTGGTTTCTAGCTAAACGCTACGACCCCTAAATCAATCGGACTTGATGATCTTCTTCATCAATTGTCCTAGCCGACATATTGCTCGCATTGCCATCTTGGTCGAAGGACATCTCCTTCAACTCCTTCAGTCCAGCGGACTATATGACCTTGGATCGAAACCACCAGTTAGCATCTACTTTTTACTCTATTTTTTGAGCTAATTTCCTGTTGCCCCCTGAGTTCTTCTCATTTTAATTTTTAGTCCCAATTTATGCCTTTAACTTTTTCCCAGATTCGTTTAATAATTTTAGACTAGTCAGGGCTCACTTAAAATCCTGGCTCTGCCCTTGATAATATTCAAGGCTGAAAATTATGCTACATGATTATCCTGAACATACTTTCGTCGACATCTCTATGTCACATATGAATCTTAAGTCTATATTCGAAGAATTTAAATAAAGTGCGTTATGGTTTTGTCTTTAATAATTTCCGAAATCAATTTTAAGAAAAACTTCGTTTGGGCCTTTGGAGGGTCCGGGTCAATTTCGAAAAAATTAGTTTGACTTTTAACGATCTCCAAAATCAACTTAAGAAAAACTCGTTTCGTACCTTCGGGTGGCCGGATACAATTCTGGTAAAAGGTGGAACCGAAAGAAAAATCAGACTTTCCCGAAAAAAATCCCACTCGGACCAAGACCCGAAAAATCTCGGCCCATAGTCCTAGGCCGAACTTGGAATGACTCGGGACAACCATTGGTCAAAGCCCAAGACCCTAAAGTCAAGGCCCAATGACATGTCCAGGCCAATGCCCTAAGTGGTGCATGGGTCTATCCCAAGCATGGTTCGGCTCTAGGCCGATAGCTTGGGTCGTGCCTAAGCATGGTCTGGCCCAGACCAGACGCGTCTAGACATAGGCCAGACGCATCTGAGTCTCAGACTTGGGTTTGGACACGTCTTGGGCCTAAGCCAGAACGCTAGCCTATGGTCCAGATGCGTCCTAGACGTGTCTGGGCCAAGGTCGAGCCTATCTAGACGTCTCGGTCTTGCGCCTAAGCCAGAACGCTAGCCTATGGTCCAGACGCGTCCTAGACGTGTCTGGGCCAAGGTCGAGCCTATCTAGACGTCTCGGCCAAGACCGAGACGTCCTAGGTCGTCCCAGACGCGTCTGGCCCATGGCCAATGGCCTTAAGCCATCTCGGTCTAAGATCGAGATGCTTAGGGCATCCCAGACGCGTCTGGTGAAGTTCTCATGCGTTCGAGACGCACTCGGGTTACCTGGGTGCTTCCTAGACGTGCCCTTAACCCGAGACGCGTCTGTCTCGGACTAGCCGTCTTAGACGCACTCGGGTTACCTGGGGCGCGTCCTAGACGTGCCCTTAACCCGAGAGTATCCGTCTCAGACTGGACGTCTGAGACGCTCTCAGGTTTGCCTAGGGTGCGTCCCAGACGCATCCTTAAACCCTAGATGTTTCCGTCTCGGACTGGAAGTCCGAGACACGCTTGCGTCTGGCCAAGAAGCGTCCAACACGCGTCCAACACGCGTCCTGGCCAACTGCTTGGAAACTTCTAAAAACCCATGTTTTCAAAAAAAAAAAATCCTTGTGTTTCCATAAGCTGTTGTTCCATTGGTTTAGAAACTTCTAAAAAAATCTAAAGTTGATTTTCAGTAAACTTACAAAATCATTGAAAATCACCTCTTTATAAAAACTTTTCAAAACCGAAATCAATTAAAATCGAATCTTTTGAAACTTTTTGAGTTAGTTCCTATATGGCCCCCTACTTTGTGACCAGCTTCCTTTATGGCCCTTTTTTTTCGTAAATTCAAATATGGCCCCCTATTTTCAGATAAATGTCATTACTACCCTTCTTAATTCTAAATTTAAAACAATAAAAAAAATTATTTCCACCTCACCCCTCTCTCTCTCCACCTCATCTCTCCCTACACCTATACTGTAAAGTATATAATGTACAGAGCTGTTGTTCGTGAACAGATCCTCCGGCGAAGGGAAACCCCCTTCGCCGGAATTTTAGAGAGAGAGAGTGGAGAGATTTTTAAAAAAAAAAATTTAGAGAGAGAGAGGAGAGAGAATTTTTTTTTTTAAGTTTGAAGGTGGCCGGCCGGAGAAGAAAGGGGTGAGTAGGAGAGAGAGGGGTGAATTGGAGAGAGAGAGAGAGAAAGGGGTGAGGTGTAGGGAGAGAAGAGGTATAGGGAGAGATGAGGTGGAGAGAGAGAGGGGTGAGGTGGAAATAATTTTTTTTTTATTGTTTTAAATTTAGAATTAAGAAGGGTAGTAATGACATTTATCTGAAAATAGGGGGCCATATTTGAATTTACGAAAAAAAGGGGGCCATAAAGGAAGCTGGTCACAAAGTAGGGGGCCATATAGGAATTAACTCAAACTTTTTTAATCATCAACTTCGAAAAACAATTTGAATAACTTTTAAATCATATTGAAAACTAATCAAATTGAAGTCTAAAACACTATAGGGGTTATGTGGTCTCCTAGTGTTAGTAGTGGAATCTCAGACATCTAGTATGTCTAAAACTAGTATCCCCAGGATCACATGCATAAGCTAATAATGAACTAAGAGTTAGAGATTACCTTAATCGTTAGTTTTCTCTCGAACCGTCTCATCTACACCGTCTATCACAGTCGGTCCAATTCAGCCTATAAAAAGGTATCACATCGCCTTCTTCACGGCTCGTTGAGTAAGTTCAATACATTCCAAAAAGGTTCACTCAATACTCGATCTTTTTACAGCTCTTCTCAATCTTTTTACTACAAAGAGCAATCTGACTGTCTTAAGCATCAAAACGGTTTCCGAACCCATTGCAGGTTTTTCTCCAGATTTCTAAGGAGCGGGACCAAGGAGAAGGAACATCCATCAACCAGACAGAATATCCATTCATAACAGACGTTATCCTGCATTAAGTCTCTATTTCTTGCTGATTAACGGAGAGTCATTTTTTGACATTAGCAATAACTGCACTATTTAACTTATTTATGCATAATATAAAGTTAGCGAGAAATAAGATTTATAATACTGAATATATAATTAAAAAAATAAAAAGAGACAAACAATAAGTATCATTGACTTAAAAAGATGGCAAAGACAACAATTTGAGATCATCTTAATACAACTAGGTTTGTTTAAGCCATAAAAACTCATCTTTTAGAGACAGAAACAACAGTGAAGTTGCCCACACATGGACCTAATTGTGAGCTGACTCACATTCACAATAGCCACAATATAAATGTTATGACCAAATGATGATAATTTCTTTTGTCAGTTTTTCTGTCTACTGGGTTTTACTTACAAGATTTTAACGAGACAACTACAGAGAAAGTGATGGTCATCCAGAATAAACTTTTTAAATGGCAGACAAATCTCCTTTCCCAAGCTGGCCGCACCATTGTAATTTCTACAATTGCAGCGGTCGTTCCCCGATACCAAATGCAATGCTTTGCCATCTCAAAAGGGGTAAGCAACCGCATGGAGGCCATTCAAAGGTCTTTCTGGTGGAGAGAACCAAATCCATTCATACCATAAACTGGTCTACAATCTGCCTCCCCCGTAGATTGGGCGGCTTAGGTTTCCGTCTTCTCGCCCTCGATAACCAGGCTTTTCTCAGTAAACTGGTCTGGCGCATCATAAAAAACCCAGACACTCCTTGGGCCAAGATTTTTAAAGCTAAATACTTCCCCAAAGAGTTTAAGCCTCTTACTGCAAAACCAAACCATTCTTGGCTCTGGAAATCCATTGTTAAGCATTTTGAGAAAGTGTCAAGCCTCATCTTTTGGGACGTCAATAAAAGTACTAACATTAACATTTGGCATGATTACTGGATCCCAGACCATCCACCCCCAATGACCAATATAAACAACAGCCCATCAACTAAGTGGCGCAACTCATAAACAATAACGAATGAAATATGAATATTATATCTCAACGCTTTAACAATGATATATGCAATGCTATCTTAAGCATAACCCTCCAGGTACATAAGGAAGACAGAGTCAGATGGATATTGACCAAATCAGGTAACTTTACTATCCGATCTATGTATTATAATTTGAAAACTACCAGCTAGAAACGATGGAATGGAATTTTATTTGGAACATAACCACGACTTCGAGAATCAAACTATTCCTATAGAAATGTTGTACGAACAGTTTACCTGTCAGGGACAAAATAGGCAAGTATATTGGTAACATCTACGATTGTCCATACTGTGAAAAAAATGAAACGAATAATCATGTTTTGTTACATTGTTGTCATGCTAGACCTATATGGTTTAACTTTCATATTATGACAGACAATATTACCAGTGAAAGAGATTGGATCTTACTTTGGAAAGATCTAGAGGAGGACGTGGTAAACCTCTATGAGATAATTCTTTGGTTCATATGGAAGGCAAGATGTGAAAAATGTTTTTCGTTGCAGGAACAAACTCTGATGCAGGTTATTATCAAAATCCAAAGCACAACAACTAGCTCAACCACAAAAAGAATCAATCCAGATAAAAAAAAAACAAATGTCTTGGATGCCCCCAGAAGCCCCGTATGTGAAGAACAATGCAGATGCCTCTTTTACTTCCCTCTCTGAACCAGCGGGCATTGGATGTGTCATGTACGACGACCAAACAAAATTTATCGCAGCCTTAGCAGACACTACCAGGGGTCAGAATGCCGAAGAATGTGAATGCCTAGCCATCCTACATGCCATGCAATGGGCAATCAATTTAAACGTTCAGCGTATACACATCGAGAGCGACAACCAAAATCTCATTAGGTACCTCCACAATAATAGCACATTAATTCAATGGAAATCAGATACACATATGGACAGCATCTCCAACCTACAAGACAAGTTCGAGAACATATTCTTCTCATACACCTCCAGACAAAACAACAAACAGGCTAATCAACTGGCAAAATGGGGAAGGCAACACCAATGGTGGCGCTCATGGCACTCCGTCCAAAAACTCAACAAGTGGCTAGTATTTCTTTCTCTGTAGTCCCTTTACCTTTCAACACAAAAAGAAAATCCAAAAAAGAGAGTTATAGAGAGTTATGTGGCAGCCCATAAACCATTCCTCAAATTTCTATGGGCCATTTTGTAGCTGCACATAAACTATCCTTCAGAATGAAGATATGAGATGGCTGCAACAGAAAAGACCTACCCATCTTGGATTACATGATCTTTATGACTTTATAGGTCCTCCCTTTAGGGTATTCACACTCATTTTGTTGTAGCATCTCCAATTGACAAAAAGTTGGAGATTAAAAGTGCCTTAATAAAATCCATTTTCTTATACTTCTCAGTTTGGTTCTTGTTGCATATTTACAACAAATAACAATTTCTTTGTCAATAAACAAAGGTCGACAAAAGTTGAATCAAACTTTTTCTTTTTGTTCGAAAAGTTAAATCAAACTTGAATTGATAATAGAAAAGAAACAGATTAAATTTTTCAAAGCTCGTCCTACTATTGTTATCAAGTAAACTTTGGCCAATAACCTTTGCATAAAAACCAAGAAAATAAAGCATCCAAAGTGATTCC
Organism: Eschscholzia californica; assembly: GCF_041429995.1. Taxonomy (NCBI): domain Eukaryota; kingdom Viridiplantae; phylum Streptophyta; class Magnoliopsida; order Ranunculales; family Papaveraceae; genus Eschscholzia; species Eschscholzia californica. Next base: position 25,043,063 of record NW_028238461.1, read on the forward strand.
TCGTACCCTACTTAAATTTGACATAAAGATATGTGCATCTTTCTAGGGAACCTTCACTCTTATCCTTCTCTTTTTAAGTTCCACAAAATAAATATTCCTGGTGAGTAAGCATACACAAAGTGGTCATGTCACTTCTAATATCATACCAATGATAGTGTATTTTGGTGCATAAGAGTGTGAACTATATACTCTAAGTCGGTGTAGTCTAAAGTCAAACAATATCGGCCAAAGGATCGATGACAATATCCCAATATAACCTACAAAAGTACCTTTATGGTGAATTCCTTAGTGACTCCATCATAATAAGACAAGGGATGTTTTTGGTCTTTTCACTCAAAAAAATACCCGTAGTCAAAAACATTGGTACTTTTATCGTTTTTGTTTACCACCTCCGGGAACTTACCTGATAAGAAAAACCTAACTTCTAAATATCAACTATTTAGGTTATTTATGCATAACATAAAGATAACTAGAAATAAGATTTTAAAATGCTGAAAATACAATTAAAAAAGAACACAAAAATAAAAAGAAACAAGCAAGAAGTATCTTTGACTTAAAAAGATGGCAAAGACAATAATTTAGATCATCTTAATACAATTTGGGTTTGTTTTTGGGTTTGTTTAAGCCATAAAAACTCATCTTTTAGTGAAACAACAGTGAAGTTGCCAACCTATGGACCTAATAGTGAGCTGACTCACATTCACAATAACAACTATATAAATGTTATGACCAAATTATGATAATTTCTTAGTCCTTTCATATTTCATCAAATCATATCTAATTAAAATAAACAAGAAAATGTCTCAAATACAAGTAGCATCTTACAAGAATATAGGTATATGCAACTTGATATCACAACTAGCAGACATTAGAGGATCATATACCTAAGGGCAAAGCCAGTGTGGGGCTCGGGCTCCCAATTTTGGGAGCCCCTGAATTTTGGGAGCCCCGGGGCTTTGTCTCAATTCCAACGTGGGGGCTCCCAAATCCAAAAAATGTGCATATGTGGTGTACGCGTGTGAGATTTGTGTTTGAATTTTCACCCATTACATTATTATAATTAAAATCATTAAAATTTTATAAATAATTAAAATTCATACATAATTGAAATTCATACATAATTAAAATTCATACATAATTAAAAGGATCTAATTATTAAAAGGATCTAATTAGAATCACTAAAATGCACCCCCATTATTTTTTTGCCAATTTGAGATCAACATCCTATGAAGAGCAAGTTGTTCAGGAGTCATGTTCGAAGTATCTTTGCCCACCAAGTCTATCCCCATTTGCATCACTTTAGCGTTTAATTTTCTTTCTTCCATGACTAATTCTTTTTCTTTCATTTCTAATTGTTTGTTTTGAAGTAGTCGACTTTCTTTTTCCGAATTAATGGCGTCATTGAGAAGTTTATCTCTACTCTCCTAATTCGCATTTCTCTCTTTCCAAAACTCAATCGTTGTAGAAGTTTCAGTACTTCTGGATTTATCTCTAGCCTCCTTGCTTGCTTTTCTTCCAAGTGGTCTTTGTTGGATTGTGGAGGGAGATCCTTCGTCTTGGTCCAAAGAAGTTTTTCTTTTGTTTGACGAAGCTTGAGATAAGTTTGATGACCATTTGGGATGGTCTTTCAAAATTTTATAACAATGTTCGAACTTAAAATCTTTGTTCCCATTGTTTTGTTTAAACAATAGTTTTGCGGAGTTTAACTGCAAAAATTAAAATTAAAATTTCAACTTTGTGTAAAAAAAAAATCTTAATGTTGTCAAAATGTAATAATAGTAATTACCCGATCATCATCATTTTCTCCGCTTTTTGGGTTCTTTTGCAACAATGACAAATACCCACAAAACTTCGCGCATTGCTTGTTAATTTCGCTCCAACGACATTTAAGACCCTTTGCTACACGATTTTGATTTGTACGCTCGTTGAAGTGTTCGGTAATCTTGTTCCAAAAAATACCCGCTCTTTGATCATTGCCAATAATCGCATCGGTGGCAATATGTAAATAAGCATTAACGAGCACACTATCATCTATTTGAGTATAACGCTTTACCGACGACGTTGGCGTTTCATTACATTCAAAATTTTCTTCGACCACATCATTCGATAAATTAACTTCATCATAATTGAAATCGGAATTTAACATTTCTACATAACCATGATTATTGAAATTGGGATTTGGACTATCCATTGAATAAATTGAGAGAGAAAGATGAAAAATTGGAGTTTAACTTGGAAGAAATTGAGAGAGAAAGAAGAAAAAATGAGAGAGAAAGAAGAAAAAATGAGAGAGAGAGGTGGGATTTAGTATTGGGGTAGATCCCCTTTAATAGGGGATCCACCCCAATACAACCGTTGGGGATTCCCAACTATACAATTTTGGGGCTGGGAGCCCCCCAGCCCGGGCTCCCGGGTTGGGGAGCCAACGGGCTGGGCTGGGGATCCCAAAATTGAAATTGGGAGCCCCAGCCCTCCCACGTTGGCTTTGCCCTAACTAAGATTAGAGCTGTCAGAGACTGAGAGTAGTCCCACATGCACAAAGGGAAGTCTCAAAATCAATAATATAATAATTAATACCAAAACTGAGTCGGATATCCACAAATTTAATATGGTACTAGAACTAAACCCGTCTGTCGTGGTACCAAAACTGAGGCCGTGTCTCATGAGCCTAACGGTCAAACATTACCAACATAAGTATACGTGTTAGGCTAAAACATATTCCACGTGGATAAAGAAAAGTCTCACGGCCGTTAACATAATATATAGGGCTTCTATAATTCATTGCAATTTAACTTTGAGTGGGACTCCCACAAACTTAATATGCCAACAGAGCTAGACCTGCCCATGATGACCTAATTCTCACAAGTGTTCTAAGTCGCCCCCAGAAAAACTCATGTGCTAGGCTGGAAAAAATAATCCCACATTAAAAAAGTGGTCTCATGATCAATGATATTGTATCTAGAGTCTCTCCATTTATGAAACAAAAAAAAAAAAAGTCCCATTATAGGGTAAAGTTAAAGTATACAAAAAGAAAGAGGGGAGAGATTTTATAATGGTTATAAAATCAAAAGCAAGACTATTAAGCAGAACAAGCATATACCAACAACTCCACATAGATGAAGCTCATGAGAAATGGCCAAATAGGATAGAAAATTCTATTGTTATCCCTCCTCTCTCTCATTCTCTAGCTACCCATATATATGTGTGTTTCTGTGAATATAAATGTATAAACATGCATGGTACTAACTATACTACACAAGTGATGACTACTTGACTCCATTCTATCTTGTTCCATGCACAAGTGAGTTAACTCTCTCATCAGTTTTAATCACTTACTAATTATTAACTAATATGAATTCTATCGAGGATGACAATGAGTTAAAGAACACAGAGATAGAAAAGAAAGGAAAGAAATCTATAGCTATAATCTTCAGATATGCTGATTGGATTGATGCACTCCTAATGTTAATGGGTACTATTGGAGCAATAGGAGATGGGATGGCACTCAACTGGTTCTTTGTTTTTGCTTCTCATCTTATGAACACAATAGGGTATGGTAAGACCAAGAATCAAGAAAACTTCATGAATGAGGTCGAAAAGGTTAGAATATCTAAAACTTATTCTCTTGTCAAGTTAAGTTTGAATTACCTTTTAACAATCCTTCTCTCTTCTTTTTTGGTGAGTTCTGCAGAATATTCTGCACATCATATACTTGTCATTAGCAGTAATGGTGGTAGCTTTTATGGGTAAGTTCAAAATCCAAATGAATTACAAAACAATGGGTGCATTTAGATGTATTAAATTTGGATAAAATTTTGGTAAATGACATACTTACAGAAGGTTATTGTTGGAGTTGGACAAGTGAAAGGCAAGTGCATCGGATTAGACACAAGTATTTGGAAGCTGTTCTTAGACAGGAAGTTGGGTTCTTTGATTCACAAGAAGCAACTACTTCAGAGATAATCGAAAGTATATCTAAGGACACTTCACTCATACAAGAGGTTCTAAGCGAGAAGGTACTCCATATCAAAACCATATCATCATGCATATGAACTAATAAAAGCTAAACAACAAGCAAATGAAAAAGAACGAGATTTTATCGCAAGTATATTGATATTTGGCGTTAAAAAGTTATGTTGAATGGAGAAAATAAGACATCATATTGTAAGTTTATTGTCGTCGGAAAAGATAACCTAATTGATTTGCTTTTATGTCCTTCAGGTACCGTTATTCATGAATCAGACATCTAGTTTTGTATCAGGACTTGCATTCTCTATGTACTTTTCTCTGAGGCTCTTCTTAGTAGCTTTCCCACTAATTATTCTACTAATAATTCCTGGAATTGTCTATGGTAAATACCATCTCCATCTTTCTAAGAAATCATCAAAGGAATACAATAAAGCAAACACCATTGTGAACCAGGCCCTAAGCTCCATCAGAACCATCTATTCATTCACAGCCGAGAGGAGAACCATGAATAAATATTCGCAGATACTAGATACTACAATGAAGCTTGGATCCAAGAAAGGCATTCTGAAAGGGCTAGCTGTAGGAAGCACAGGGCTTTCTTTTGCAATCTGGGGTTTCCTTGCTTGGTATGGAAGTAGGTTGATAATGTATAAAGGAGAGACGGGAGGAAAAATTTATGCAGCAGGGCTTTCTTTTATCATAGGCGGAAGGTGTGTGGTTTATTTTCACGAAGTTACCTTCAGATTTCTGGATGAAATTATGAACTAAGTCATCTTACGAATGATGTTCTTTTAACGTAATTATGTAAGCTATGTGTACTTAAGCTTATAGAACTATTGTAACGCGCACATACTTTACCTTAAGGTTTAGAATCTTAATCTAACAATATGCTTAAAGACAATGATTTCATTATCACTAAAACCAATCACAATAATTTATATTTAAACACTACAATGTCCGAAAAATAGAAACCTAGATGCATATGCATGAATAATGTCTATACGTGACTAACTTAGTAATTTTCCAGTTGCATTTGTGTATATGACAGCCATTGTTGGGTTCCTGAATCCATTTTAATTTGAAGTATGTATATGTAAAACAGATCTCTTGGAGTTGCCTTTCCAGATATCCAGTATTTCACAAAAGCTTCAATTGCAGCAGCTAGAATTTTTAAGAGGATTGACCGGGTTCCAGTGATCGACGGGGAGGCAACTAATGGTCTAGTATTGGATCATATTCACGGTGACTTGGAATTCGAGCATGTAGAGTTCACGTACCCTTCCCGACCTGACTCTATTGTCCTTCAAGATTTCCATCTTAAGATTCAAGCAGGACAGACTGTTGCAGTAGTTGGAGCAAGTGGGTCTGGAAAGTCAACTGCAATTGCATTGTTACAACGGTTTTACGATTCAGATAAAGGAATACTAAGAATAGATGGAGTCGACATAAAGACACTAAATTTGAAATGGTTAAGAGGGAAAATGGGACTTGTCAGTCAAGAACACGCACTCTTTGGGACATCAATAAAAGAGAATATCATGTTCGGTAAACCGGATGCAACCATGGATGAGATCATAGCTGCAACAATGGCAGCTAACGCACATAACTTCATAAGGAAGCTACCAGACGGATATGAGACTAAGGTGGGTAAGATTATACAGCTATGTAACACGGACACCAGCACCGTTAAGGTGGCGTATACGACATTCTAAGAAAGAAGGCTTTTCAAAAACACACACACACACAATATATATATATATATATATATATATTACTATTGGATCAAACATATTCTAGTTCAGTAAAGATCTAGTTCTAACGCTTTATTATGAACTAAACAGATAACAAAATCTAACTTTTACACACTAATAACTCATCCAATATTGTGTATAAATAAAGTAACATGTATGGTTTGCTATAATGTTATCAAAAGGTAGGTGAAAGTGGAACCCTTTTATCTGGAGGCCAGAAGCAAAGGATTGCCATCGCTAGAGCCATCATCAAGAACCCAGCAATTCTACTGCTGGATGAAGCAACCAGCGCACTTGATTCAGAATCAGAAGTACTTGTTCAAGAAGCTCTTGAACAAATCTCAATGGGAAGAACAACACTGGTAAATATTATTAATTGGTCAATTAATGTTCGTTAGTTACCGGTCATGGCCCTTCTCTCAGATGTGGTCATCCTTGTATTATTAGGTTGTTGCACATAAGCTCTCCACAGTGAAAAATGCAGACCGAATCGCAGTGGTTAATGGTGGTTGTGTCATTGAAATTGGCTCCCATAAAGACCTCATAAACAGAAGATATGGACACTATGCAGAACTAGTAAAGCTACAAACAAAACTAAGCAACGATGAGCATGAACAGGTCTCTGAATCTTGCATTTCTCCAATCACGAGAAGCAGCGGGAACCGCCTAAGCATAACAAGATCAAGTCCTGTTTTCCCCTTCGAACCTCCAATGAACGTGGAGAACCCATCCATCAGTAACTTCTCTTATACTCCTCCATCTTTCTATCGGCTTATATCTCTGAATAGTCCAGAATGGAAGCAAGCCCTAGTTGGTAGCATCTCTGCTATAATTTTTGGTGCAATACAACCCATTGCTGCCTTAACAATTGGTGGCATGATATCAACATTCTTCACTCTAAACCATGAAGAAATGAAAGCACGTATACGTACCTACTCTTTGATCTTTTTCTTCCTCTCAATTATCTGCCTATTTGTAAATATCATCCAACACTACAATTTTGCTTACATGGGCGAACACTTGACAAGAAGAATTCGATTGAGAATGCTAGAGAAGATCCTCAGCTTTGAAGTTGCTTGGTTTGATCAAGAGAAAAACTCCAGTGGGGCATTATCTTCTAGACTTAGCAATGAAGCCTCCCTAGTTAAGTCACTAGTTGCCGACAGGATCTCTTTACTAGTACAGACATCTTCAGCTGTGATTATAGCAACAATTTTGAGCTTAGTCACAGCATGGAAGCTCGCATTAGTTATAATTGCCCTCCAACCAATAACCATTTTATGTCTCTACTTTCAAAAGGTGTTACTCTCAAGTACAAGTGTTAATATAGTTAAGGCACAACATCTAAGTACTCAAACTGCAGTAGAAGCAGTGCACAATCACAGAGTTGTCACTTCGTTCGGAAGTGTCACAAAAGTTCTCCAGCTATTCGATGAAGTCCAAGAGAAGGCCAAGAAGGATGCAACTAAGAAAACATGGTTTGCAGGGATAGGAATGGGGTGTGCACAATGTGCTTCTTATATGTCATTGGCTTTCAGTTACTGGTATGGAGGAAAACTAGTAGACTCAGGTCTGATAACTGCTGGAGATGTGTTTAAGATCTTTATAATATGGGTAACCACTGGCAAGGTTATCGCAGAAACAGGGAGTATGACCTCTGACCTAGCCAAGAGCGCAAAAGCTGTTGCCTCAGTGTTTGAGGTGCTTGATCGGCAATCCCTCATACCGGGGTTTCATCATGTAAGAGATATATATATATATATATCACTCTACTTTGTAAAGCTCTCATTTAATTAAAACATGCAGGTGGTTTTTGTCAAGGCATCAACTAGAACACGAGAAATTTGAATTGTACCAGCATACCAAACCTAAGCTCGGGTCAATATATTCACTAAGCGTAATCAAGATAGTTTAATATAGGCCCAGCCTATCGCGGACTATGTCTTGAAAGTGGTCATAAGCTTAATCCTGTTTATGACTACATCTAGATAATTTATAGAATTGGTATGATTTACATTGTTTTGCTTAAAATACAGTTAAATACACGTATGCTGTACAACATAAGACTAAATAGAGTCAATAGTTATTTAAAAATTGAAACAACCCTCCTTATGCAGATATATCAATTCTCAGATTGGTATCGAAGTAATTTAAAATGTGTAAGCTAAACATTGTATGTCAATATGAAGGGTCATACTGTCCCATTTATAACTATTAAGATCAAATAACTTGTAATCAATATTGCAGGTAGGAACCAATGCAAAAGGAATAAAATTGAACAAGATACGGGGGGAGATAGAGATGAACAATATTAATTTTGCATACCCAAGTAGACCTGATTGCCTAGTGTTGCGCCAGTTCTGCTTAAAGGTGAAGGCAGGCACAAGCATAGGCTTCGTTGGAAAAAGTGGGTGCGGCAAGTCTACAGTAATTGGAATAATTCAGAGGTTTTATGATGTCGAGAATGGGGTAGTTAAGGTGGACGGAGTAGACTTAAGGGAACTTGATATTGGATGGTATAGAGGACACACAGCCCTTGTTAGTCAAGAGCCCGTAATCTATTCAGGCACGATACGTGACAACATCATCTTTGGGAAGCCTGAGGCATCAGAGACTGAGGTGGTCGAAGCTGCCAAAGCTGCTAATGCACATAACTTCATATCGTAAGTACAATTCTCTTACAGTGTTTTCAGTATAGCATGGTTTCACTCTAGAGTCACCAAATATGTCCTAATACAGTAACTCGTCAAGTACCTTCCATCGTCTATTGATTTAAGTTTCCGATGTTCATGTGTGACTCTCTATGCATAGTAGACAATGTTAGAAAAATATCCCTGTGGTTTTGTTTGGTTAACATGAACGAAGGATGTTTTTTACCAAGAACAGTGATGCAACAAAGAGTTTAATTTCGTCATGCCTAAATCATACATTAATATCATTACAAATTATTCACATGAACTAGCCTAAACACTACAACAAATTGTAGCCCATAGTACTACTGATAAACTTATCTGACAAGAATTATGGAAGTTTGTCATGGTTGAATTACAATTACTTGTGCAGATCGCTAAAAGACGGTTACAACACGGAATGTGGAGAGAGAGGAGTGCAGTTATCAGGCGGGCAAAAACAAAGGATTTCCATAGCAAGAGCTATCATACGGAACCCAACAATACTCTTACTGGATGAGGCTACTAGTGCTCTTGACGTCCAATCGGAACAAATTATACAATTGGCATTTGACCGAGTAATGGTTGGAAGGACCACCATTGTAGTGACCCATCGATTCAACACAATTAAGAAGGTTGACTCAGTAGCTTTTCTTCAAGAAGGGAGGGTGGTAGAGCGAGGAACCTATCAAGAGCTTTATAGGAAGAGAGGGACCTTCTTTAACCTCGCTAGCCTTCAAACTTGACAGCCAAACCAACCAACTCTTTTCTTCCGTTTCTTTCTCAACATAAAATGGTTATTATCACGATATAACTTAGTAATGTTGCTGATACAGGTTACCCCTATAAATATATAAATAAATAAAGTAAGCTTAATATCTGAATTGGTATTTTGATGTAGCACATAATCTCTTAATAAAGATTTACATCAAATGTTCTGGCTTAATCTTAAACACCAGCCCCAAGTAATAAAAATTGGATCCCAATCCCAAAAGGGATATCTTTTACCCAAGCATGCTAGGAATCAACCATTACTTAGTTTAATACTTAACAAGAACGTGTGGCAAATCATGTTCAACCTTTTCAAATTTTCGAAAGTTCCCATTTCAGTCCGTCAAAGTCACGCGTTTACGGTTAAGTTCCTCCACGATTAACTAATCTGGACCGTTGAAATTTTAATGGTCCGGATTAGAGTTTCGGGGGGGACTAAAGGCGAAACTAGCATTTGTGACGGACTGAAGCGAAAACACAGGAAAGTCATTACCTTTTTAACGTGATTTGCGATACGTCCTTCTCCCATTCGGTCGCTCTGCCGTAGGTCTAAAATGTTCGCCCTAAATAGCATTCTTGAATAATTAATCTAGAGTTAACGAGAAAACCTAATAAAGGGAGGTTGTGGCGTCTTAGCCGAGGATATTTATCCCAAATTTCCACTATGCCTTTGTGATGGGGGGTGAAGTTGGATTGAGAACTACGCAAATATGTTAGCCACTTCGGCCAAGAATACCATATAGGCAACTCCATTGATTAACAAAATTTACGAATACATGTTAAACTATGAATCTGCTAGCACATTTGCAAAACCTAGTCCCCACAATATGTACACTTACAAAATAGGAGTGGTGCTTAATTTTTTTTTACCTCAGTTGAACATAAGACATCCATGACTGAAACCCAATAACCTAAGAACCAATAAACTCTACACTTTTGTAGAAATTCATGTCATCAAAACAGAGAACTACAGAAGTATGTCTCATACCTTGATTTCTTTACTTGTAATTGCTAATTATAAAGCTTCAACCTTCAGGTAACCCAAGTAGGGTTTTGCTCTGCAAATGGAACAAAAAAAAAGTCTCAAGAGGAATCAAATCATACAAACAGATATAAGATGCAATGAAGATATGAACATTCAATGTTGAGTAATATTTGAAATGATTGAAAAATTGGTCTTGCAATGTAAACCTAAAACTGTAATTAAGGAACCCAAATCTTCCATGCATAAACCTAAAGCAACCCACTACAAGAAATAATCATGAAAGGTCGAAAGGGATGAAAGAATGAGTTTGATGATTATCAGTAAAACCTTTAAATTAGGAAGGGAGCTTCTACGGGCACCTGGCCAAAATGCTAGTAAGGGACTATTTTTTTGGGAAATGTTATATAGACTTACCGCTTTTGCCGGATGCATTCACGGTTATTCACACTCATATTTAAACCTATTTTTACCTGAACCCTGTCATTTTTCTCAAACACACATGTGTCAAATGTCTAAACAAATTTTTGTCGGTAAGATGAAATCGATTCTGGGCTTAAATTATCGGAAAGATGAAGCTGAAGTGTAATATAAGGTATCAGTACAATTATACCGCCAGATAGGAGAAAAGAACATCCGAAAAGAATTTTGATAAGTTTCCGTCAGTAACATAAAATCGTTGCCTATACTCAACCTGTCGGAAGATGAAACCGATATGTAATGTAAAGCATCTGTAAAAGTCCTACCGACAGATAACATAGAGCAACATTTGTAAAGAATTTTGACAAACTTTTCGTCTAAAAGATAAAACCGGTTTGTACCATTACATATTAGTATCTTCGTGTCGACCTACAATGCAATCTCTCGGACTGATACTTCTAATATATTACTTTCATGGAGTTTTTAACTTTTGAAGAATAACACCTCTTTCATTGAAAGAAAAACTTAAAACGAAGATTCATGGGATGTTTCTATAACTTTTTAGTGCATGATTCTCCAACCCTCATAGTTTTATGGGAAATGATAAAGTTGCAAAAGATTTTGACAAGAAAAGGTTCCCAGCTGATGTGGCGGGTGTGGTTTCAAACTTTGACCAAATCTAGGCCGTTGAGAGATGAAAATCACAACCGCCACATCAGCTGGGAACTTTTTTTTGTCAAAATCTTTTGTGATTCTAGCATCTCTCTAGTTTTATTTGGATCAAAATACGAATGTGAAGTTTTTTTTAGTTTCCATGATTTTCACCTTTAAAACACAAATAAAAAACTTCAATAATTCAAATATGATCTTAGAATAAGATAATTGTTTGGTTTGGGGGCGTGTCCATCGACAAAAAAAAATTTTTAAGTGGTGGCATAGTGAGTGTGGTCAATGGAGAAATTCATAAATTTTGGGAGTGGTGGAAGATTTTAGATTTTCTTTTTAATCAGCTTGACCAATATTGATTTAGTGGTGACTGTTAGTGAAATTTGGCTCGATTAACACAAATTGACCAAGTCAACCTGAATGTGTGACAGGTAAAAGATATGATATATTACTGTCATGACTTGGTAGACATATTGTCGATATCTCTAGTGTTGGTATATTATTGTGTGTTCAATACCACTCGTTAATACGATGAGCCCTGATGCCCCACATTTTGGATCATGAAGACCTCACTGATTAGAAATATCAAAGTCCTTGAATAAACCTAGGTTATATACCTCTCAGAATCTCGATGGACTATAAAATATGGACTTTTGCGACTCGGCCATCTTCTACTGAACATTCAGATTATCGAACTCACGTCAGGCTAACTCATCGAACACACAAACTAGGAGTCAAACCCCTGACAACAGAAACTTGGCTCACCATCTAATGATTGTCCTCATGTGTCATGGTCTCAGCGAGATCACGAGCTACAGGTTGCAACACGTTATGTCTATATTGTGAATCACATTTACTGATTTACAAATTCACGTGGTTTAACTTCGGTCATATGTAATATGAATCGCAACCAAACTAAGGAACACAAATTACTTACGATGCATATGTAGCATAGAAATCCCAACAGGTGGTGGCGGTGGCGGTGGTTGGTGGTGGCAATAACAATAGTGATGGTGGTGGTTGGTGGTGGCAATAACAATAGTGATGGTGGTGATTGGTGGTGGCAACAACCATAGTGAGGGTGGTGGTGAAGAAGATGAAGGGGCAAGAGAACAAAAAATGTTGGGGTTTCTAGAATAACTCACCATCTAACTATTTCCAAAAACTGATGGTGTACAAATAGGGCAGTTGGGATTATAGTTCAATACATATAATGTAGTGCCTTTAGCAGAACTTGAGAGTAGAATCTAAACCCACACTTATGTCACTCAAGAGAACTTTAGGTAGGGAACATAATCCTTTCTACTTCTTAATGGAAAGAGCAAAAAACTGTCCTTTACTATCCAAAGTAGGTTAGAGGATCTTTGTCTTTCATCTCCTTTTCACTTTTTTCTTCCTGTAATATTAATTTTTTTTAACTGCAAAAGCAACCATCTTTTCATGCTACTTGTGCAATTTAGGTACAATTAATGGAATAATTTAGCTTTTCTTTGTTTATCTTAATGAAAGTATCAAAACTTAACAAAGTGTAAGTCTAATCAACTCTTAATCTCGATTAAATTCAAAAATATAAATTTATGTAAAGAGGGATTGATTTGTGCAAGTTACAATTGAATAGAATCATAGATTTAGCCAGACCATGTACAACTTGAATGCATCATGACAATGAAATAAGCTCATAGCTGTTTCAATCTTTTTCGTGTGCGACTTTATATTGCGGTAGTCGTAGTTAAATTTCCGTTCATTCTTTTTTCGTTCTTTTATTTTCGAGTTTCAACAAAATTTAGTATTTTATAAAGCATCTTCGTCATATGGTTCATCAACATCACCACCTCCGTCAAACGAGAGAAGAAATTAAGATATTTAATTGTTGTTAAGAGAAGTTCTTTAAAAGAATCGTGAGAAGGGTAGTTTTATTATGAGCAGAGTTTTTCCCATTAGGTATTTGTATCGGTCTACTATATCACCCTTAAATTTATCGTCTTAGTGTCAAGGAGTCTGTGGCCCTTGAGTGTAGTAGCAATAAGTGTTCTGTTACTTTTGATCCTGACAAATTTCTTGTGAAGGATCTTCAATCTCAGAGACTGCTTTTTCAAGGACCAGCTGAGGATGGTCTATACCCTATGCCCATTTCACTCTCTCAATCTCCTGCTGCTACAGCCTTTCACACAAATGCTGCATCATCCATCGTATGGCACAAGAGACTTGGGCATCCTTCTTTTTAATCTATTAAGAGAATAAAATATACTTTACCTATTTCAGATTCCTCTTCCTTTGGGTTTCCTTCTTCTTTTTGTGTTTTACCTTGTTACCCTCCCACAAATCGAAAAGAGGATTAAATCGAAAGTTATGTTCGTAAAGTAACTTGAAGAGATAATCTTTATTGAGAAAATCGTTGAATTATTTATTTGTCAAACTTATATTTGGTGTAGATAACGTAAATAACTACGTAATATCGGGATAACAGGGACGAGCAAATATGACACAATTACAACAGATTCAGTAGTCGTTTTGGAAAAAAATGTCGCACTTAGTAAACATAGCTACTATGGGTTCAGAGGCCCATGTCAACAAGATTTTAGTGAACATAATTGGATAGCTTCAGAAGTTCATAACCAGTCGGGGTTCAAAGGCTCTTGGGGACCAATCAACGCTAGCTGAGCCGTGGCTGAGAATTTGAGGGCCCGGTGCCAAACTTTACCAGAGACCCTCTTGTATGATAACACAAACTTAAAAAAAATACTATATACATATCAATAAAATAAAAGAACAAAATTATTCAATAATGTAGATATTAAATGGTTGACGAAACCATACTCGTTGTATGAAGTTTATGAATCATAGCTTTAATTATTTTTCAAGTTTCTTTGATATGCAAGCAGTATAGCAAATAATTAATTAGATTCTTAGATAATCAAAGAAAAAATGATGAATGTTAACGATAATAATCGAAACATGTTGTGAATTAAATTCTACTTTGCGAATTAGTGCTCTTAAGAAAACATTCTAGGACAATTTTCCTTTGGAATCACCTAATACATATTTTTATTTTCTTCTTTAATAGCTAATGTGACGGATTTGTCCTAACTAAAAACAAATGAAAAAAGTTAGAAGCTATGAAGGTCGAATCCGCGAACTTTCATTCTGGAGATAATTATACCACCATTAAGCCACTTGCTGTTATGATTATCTCTTTCAATTAGTTCTTTTTACTATATATATGTATAGTACTTAATTTGAAGTGGGCCCCTTTGAGGTGGGGGATCAGGACGGATGTCCTGTCTGCCCCCCCTCAAACATGGCCCCGAGCGCCAGAGGTTCATAACCACTAGGGGTTCAAAGGCTCTTGGGGACCAATCAACGCAGAGTTTAAAGTGATATTGACGGCTAATAAAAACTTCCAACGAGGAAGAAAAAAATAACTCCCCATAATAAAACTACTCCTTTTTGCGATAAATTTGCGACATCGATTTTGCACCAAACATAACCAACTTGGATAAAAAACCGTTGACATAATTCAATCAATTTTTAGTAAGATGTTTATTTATGTGTATTCGCTTTACAATGTTGAAAATAAGAAATTATCAGAAGAAAAAGAGTTTGAAGATACTATCTAATTAAAATGAAACAAAAAAAATAGTTCTGACGGATGATAGTAATTGAAACGGCTGCAGCCGCCGGTTAAGCGGAAGCAAATAGGGTATACATCATTTTCATTAGAGTTTTCTAGGCTTAGATATCAGAAGAAGTTATGAAATTGGAGTAAACTTCTAAGACTCCTCCTCAACGCTAGTTAAAATATTAAGGAGGTTACAAAAATAGAAACATATCAATGAGGTAAACATTAAAAGGAAAAGATAAACATAAATAGAATTGGCCAGCGCTTTGGGGAAAGCTAAATAGTTTCCGGGGTTTGAAATTTTAAAGGGAATATGCAAAATTTTGAAAATTTTCCGGGGAAACATATTTTACGGGGAATATGTTTCAAAATAAAAATAAAAAACTCTCCACCTCACCTCTCTCCTCCATCTCATCTTCTATCTCTGCCACCTCATCATCTTCACCGACGAACGTCGCCGGCCGGTCAATTTTCCGGCCGGCGACTTTCAAACATTAAAAAAAAAAAAAAAATTTCTCTCTTTCTCTCTCTCTCTAATAAAAAAAAAAATAAATTTTAAGACCTAGATCTGGTCTAGAACAGACCAGATCTAGGTCTGTTCTTCACGAACAGATTCATGAATCTGTTCGTGAAGAACAGACCAGATCTTGGTCTGTTCTTCACGAACAGATTCATGGTCTGTTCGTGAAGAACAGACCAGACCTTGGTCTGTTCTTCAAGAACAGACCAAGGTCTTCTGTTCGTGAGGAACAGATCTGTTCCTCACGAACAGAACAGACCAAGATCTGGTCTGTTCTTCAAGAACAGACCAGATCTAGGTCTTAAAATTAAATTTTTTTTTTTTTTTTTTTTTTTTTTAGAGAGAGGAGAGAGAAATAAATTTTTTTTTTTTAATGTTTGAAGGTCGCCGGCCGGAAAATTGACCGGCCGGCAACCTTTGCCGGTGAAGATGATGAGGTGAGGTGAGGTGGAGATTTTTTATTTTTCCCCTTAACAATTTATAAAATAAAATTGTCAAACAAAATTGACTAATTTTTGACTAAGTCTTCACACCCCGGAAACTATTTAGCTTTCCCCAAAGCGCTGGCCATAGAATTGTATCAAGAATATATTTGTTTCTTCTCTGGAGTAGGTTCTGTTGGATACGAGTATAGATTTAATATAAAATTGAGATAAGAGTTAGCTAGACTTACCTCCTAAGTGCCGAACCAAAGAAAATTTTCTATATCAATACAAAAAAAAACGCCGAGGCGAGATGCTCTTAACTTAAGACGAACAAAAATAGAAACATATCAATGAGGTAAACATTAAAAGGAAAAATAAACATAAACATAATTATAATCAAGAATATATTTGTTTCTTCTTTGGAGTAGATTTTGTTAGATACAAGTATAGGTTTAATATAAAATTCAGAAAGAGTTAGTGAGACTTACCTCCTAAGTGTCGAACAAAAGAAATCTTTTTATATCAATAGAAAAAAAGGAACATCAGAGGCGAGATATTCTTAACTTATTAAGACGAATTACGCCATGTGTGTACCCACATGCCAACAACGTTATGCCTCCAGAATACAACGACTTCGTTCTCCTTCTCAGGTACGTGAAGAAGAATACTTCGAACATTATACTAGTATTATGAACTTCGGAATTTCGAACTAATCATAAGACGAATGGAATTTATGGGTAAACTTTTCTGAAGTAAATTGGAAATTTTTGTGTAATATCACTACTCTGAAATGATATTGGAAAAAACGGATCTGAAATCGTACTTGATTTGAAGTATTTATAAGAATTAAATAGATGGGACGTACTTGGACGTGTCTGTTCATTTTGGGACAGGTCTGTGATCGATGGGGCCAAGAGACGCGACGCTTGGGTGTTGCAAATGTCAGTTGCCTTTTGGATTGTACGATTAAAGGGAACTCGCGAGAATAACGCCATTCCTGGATATTTTCACGTGCCCGAAAGAGATCCCAAATCGGGATCAATCTTGTCCGTCAGATTGGGGCGCCAGGGAACTTCCAAAAGGTTGCCCGAAGCGCGCCAAACATATAAAACGTGAGCCGGCAGATTAGCTCATCTGGGTGCAGCAACATCCATCCGATCTGGTTGTTATATTATTGCATAAAAGCCCCTGAACTAACTTTTCTCCCTTACGGTTTAGTCTCTCAGTTGACAGAATTTGCGCCCAAATTTCAAGTGAGAATATCTCATTCATACAGAATCAGATTTAAGTGATTCTTGACTCTAAACATAAGAGCCAACAACCCTTGGTTGGAGTGGTAAGAGGTATAATCTTCCACCTAAAGGTCAAGGGTTCGAGGCACACGCTGAACAATTCAAAAAAACTTAAGAGCTCAACGAGACAAACGCGATGCCGTATTTGTCTCTTAAGTTTGCCAAGTGGAACCAATCCGAAATTGTCTCCGTTTCAACAGATTATTCTTCCTTCGGATTTACTTCTTAGTCTCTTACATTATCACCATATGTCAAACAATTCAAATTATTCTAGTCATATTTTCGCTTCTTCTTGTAATTTCGTTTTACTAAGTAATAGTGTATTATTGTTTTTCGCTCAGTATTTAATTAGACCTTTTCGAACGACTTATACTCAAATAATGGCATTTCATTGCCTTAGGATTTTTTTTTTTTTAAAACAATCTTTGGAGTTCAATAGGAAAACAAACTCAGACAAGTTCTACGTTTCTGATCTAATCTACCGATACGATTGTTTCACTGGAATATTTGATAATATGATCAAACAAAGATGTATCAACCAAAATTTTATAACTACTTGAGCAGTAAAACCAAAAAACCCTAATACATAAAGCTTTAAGCATCTACACAATAAAAAACGAAAAGCATAGACATATTCTGCTTTCTACTTCCATTCCCTTGTCTTCATGCCCATTTCTTATTTGGGACGACATGCTGTCTCTGTGGGCCCAGCTTGTCTTGCTAACTGAAATATCAAATTACAAAAGAGAGAGAAAAAGATTAAGAATATGATCCACTAATCTTTCATTATTATCAAATTTGGATAAAAAAAACTCCTAGTATAGTTGCGCATAGACAAATGGGAGATACGAGTTTTAGGATCAAATAGATGGTATTTAAGTTTCATCAAAAAAAAAAAAAAAATGGTATTTAAGACTTCAAATTGGCTTGACTTGGATATCCACCTACTTAATATGATATTAAACGCACACTCGACCGACGACGTAATGTCACAGAATCACATTACTATACGTTACCCAAGAAAAATAGAGTTTTTAAACTAAAAAAGAGCTATATTTATTTGAAACATTTGGATATAGAAAGCTAAGTGAGACATTTGGGAATAGTCCCACATAAACAAAGAGAAATGACAAATGGCGTTTCATAAAAAAAACAAACAAATGAAGTGACCTAGTATTAATATATATATAGAATAGAATATACATGCATATACAAATAACTAACATTGAAGTACTGGAAACTGGTTTGATTATACAAATTAAATTTAGTTAAACAAGAGGAGGCTCATTAATGAAATATAGAGTAAACCTGAAAATAGGTTTCGAGCTTCTTTCTTAGAGTTGCATATTCTTTCTTCATTTGTTTGAAAGTCCTAATGCAACTGTAATGAAAAAAAATGAACAAGATAAATAATATGGATAATTAACAATAAAAACACAATCTTGTGCAGACACAAGGTTTGTAACGATTTCTAACTATGACCACAAGGGTTGGCAGATACTAGGGCCTATGGGCCAGCCTGTTGGACTTGACAATTTTGTAACGTTTTTAAAGGTCTACTCATTTTTCATAAATTCATAAAACAAGTCTTCAAGGACAAGGAAGGCTAGTGGATTGAGATTCTACTCGGCATTCATGGTAATTTCAAAGTCCACAAATGCCTGGAGCATTCAATCGGGAATATTTCAAAGTCTGCAAATATCTGAAATATTCAATCGCAGACATGTTAAAATCCACGAACGTCTAAAGCATTTAATCACATATATTGTCAATGAAATAACATATTTTCACTGATATTTCAAAAATAATTTGTGAATGAAATTGTCAATGGAGTACAAAAGTCTTTGAAAGTCGATACACAACGTTAATAAAATGTCGATAAGAATCCATGAAAGCCCATCTACTTTCTCTTGTAAATAAAAATGTACATGGACATAAAGTGTCCAGATTGACTACCCGCTTAAGAATTTTATTTTCAAGTAACTACAGCACTATGAAACACAAAATGAGAAAAGGAATAGAAATGAGAAGATAAATTATTATAAAAGGAAATGAGAAAAAGATAGAATAAAGCATAATAATATTACCCTTCTCCATTTCCTTGTCTGCAATATTCTCTGAATTGTATGCACTCGTTCTTTACCTTTTTAGGTCCAATGCTGCACCATAAATCCATTTATATTTATATATAAAATTATTATTAATATTATTATTAATACTCTTTTATTAATTAATAATAATTGTTGTTGTCATTGTATAGTTTGTACCTTGAGCTACTACCCATGAAATGGTGCATGAAATTATCGAGCTTATTGAAATCGAGGGTGCTTTTATCCCTGTATTAATAAAAAAAAAAAATTAATTAACACATATATATTTGATTAAAACAAAAGAGTTTATCAAGATCAATATAAAACTTACAAAGCTTGATCAATATTAGATATCAATCTGGTTGAATCTCTGAAAAACAAAGTCACAACTTCTTCAACAAAATTAGGGTTTGCAGCATCTTGCAATTCTTCTAGCTGGATGAATTGTTCATCTAGAAATCCCTGTAAGCAATAAAAAAAACATACTTTTATAAGTTCAACTCTATTATATATAAGCTAGTTAGATTCAGTGCAAAAATAAATAAATAAATATTGTATTGTATGGATTTCTTGAAAGTTTTTTAATGAAGAAAGTTCTTGAAAGGTAATCATCAAGAGATTTTTATAGGTAGGTATTTAGCTAGGTTTAGGTATAGAAAAAGTAAAAGAAGATATAGCTACTAGCTACCTTGCTAGCTAATTATACCTGTTTAAAGAGGTTTTCTCTCATGCAAGCAACCTGGTTTTGTAAATGTCTAGTTGCCATATCAACAAAGTTTCAAAAACCAGATGAAGATTTTTGTTCTTTAAAAGAGAAGTTTAGAGCTTGAAAGGCTTGATGATGATGAAAAATACAATGGCAAAGAAGAGTATTTATAGAGTTGATATATGGTGGTGGAAAGTAACTTATCATGAATATGTTTTAATCTACTATTTGGGATTCTGCCTAGCTAAGCTAATTAAGATGATCTAAGAGTTTTTTTTTTTTTTTGGAAGTGATCTAAGAGTTGTAATGGCAAAATGTTCTCTACTTCTCTAGTAACATTAATTAATATATTGGTAATAGTTTTATTATACAATCACCAGACAAAGTTCATTGTAACTAAGACATCTCATCTCAGAGCAAGAACCAGTGAAGAGAGTGAAGCTAAAGCAATCCTAATGGGAGTATGATGGGCAGTAGAGCCCAAATATAAATTCATCATGTGAGAGTAATAACCGAAATCTGATCCAACATCAGCATAACGACAAGAAAGCTATACATATCATCCACATTAAATTGATAAAGAAATTAATCAATCGATTCAACAACATCAAATTCACGTACATCAACGGAGCAAACAACAACCTAGGGGACAAACTAGCTAAACAACAATTTGATTTTATATTCCTCAATTTATATCTCACATGTACTATAACCATATACTTAGGTGTTAGTAATATTTCCTTTCAAAAAAACAAAAAGACCAAAAAACAGATATTTTATTGATATTAATATAGGAATGTTCACTTTTTTATATACTTTTGTTTATAATTAGGAAAACAGATGGTACCCCAATAGGCCAACTTGACCTATGTAAGTTCTTTTTTTTTTTGTTGAAGATGTAAGTTCTTCCTTGGTAAGTTCTTTTTGTTGAACTGTATCCTTCTTATTAAGAAATTAAAACGTTATTACAATACAAGTTAATTAAAAAGTAAGGTACATTATGTCTAGTTCTTCCTTGGTAAGTTCAACCAAAAAAAAGAAAAAATGTTCTTCGTAGGTAAGGTTGAGTTTCATGCACTATAAATAACCTATAGTACAGTGTACTTCTGAAGACATCACATCATTCTAAAATTGTTAATTAAAAAATAAAAATTTACATTTTGGTATCAGACAAGAGATCATATCCACCAAAATTCGACCATTTGATTATTTTTATGTTTGTCCATTTTTATTTGGTCTATTAAACCACAAGAATGTGAATGTCTAGCGATCCGATGTGCCATGCACTGGGCGACTGGCTTACATATACAGTATCTCCAGATAGAAAACGATAATCTCAACATAATCAAGCATCTCCATGACCCGAGCAAAATCATACAATGACAAGTCAGGCAAACATACTGAAGCTATTCTCAATCTCAAGAAGCATTTTACCAGCATAATCTTCTCTTACACCGCACGACAGAATAACAAATAGGCTGACGCTCTGACGAAGTGGGGTAGGAAACACCATAAAAGACGCACATGGCACTCCCTCTCGAATTTTACTTCGTGTTTTAGAGTTCTTTGATCTTGTTGTATTATCTCTTCAACAAAAATAAAAAAGAGTTAATTCTAATTCCTATTTGCCCCCTATTTTGTGACCAGCTTCCTTTATGACCCCTATTTTCTGTAAATTCAAATATGGCTCCATTTTTTGATGTAAATGTCCTAACTACCCTTCCTTTAAATACTTTTT
Source organism: Eschscholzia californica (assembly GCF_041429995.1). Lineage (NCBI taxonomy): Eukaryota > Viridiplantae > Streptophyta > Magnoliopsida > Ranunculales > Papaveraceae > Eschscholzia > Eschscholzia californica. The sequence goes on from NW_028238461.1 coordinate 25,064,681, forward strand.
CAAAATAAAATTAAAATAAAACCTTAATTCCACCTCATTTCAAAATACAATTAAGGTTTTATTTTTAATTTTATTTTAGAAAAATAATTAAAGGAAGGGTAGTTAGGACATTTACATAAAAAAAAGGAACCATATTTAAATTTACAGAAAATAGAGAGCCATAAAAGAAGTTGGTCACAAAGTAGGGGGCCAAATAGGAATTAACTCAATAAAAAACCATAACAAGGATTTCCTTTTTTCCTTTTCTGTTTTCGTAAAATGATATATACTAAACAATACATCAAGTACCTCTCCCAGAGTTTAAACTCATCCTCCTAGATGAAAGGCATGCATGCAACACATGGTCACGTCATATAAGAAATCCCCTAAAATATGATTTTGCATGAAGTTTGCATCTTTTTAGGATTGCTATCTTAATTAAAGTAAAATCAACCTGCTTCATGTCATCGCCTCCATACAAAGATTAAATATCTATAAAGTTCGATTTAAATATCCAACCCAATTTGACCAAATTTGTCTGGCTCAACTTTTGATTTCAAGCTTTGCAGCAAAATTTTTTTTTCTCATTGCGAGCGAGTAGCAGTAGGGTTATGAGCATCTCTTAGTAAAACTTAAAAAATGCAAATTGTGATATGTGTCTAGTTTCAATTAAGATTTTCTTTCCTAGACGTCACTAGTGATCAATTCAAAAGACATCTCTACTGCAACACTCTAAAAAATTATTTAGGTTTCATTTTCTAGATAAATATTTTTTTATTTAAGATTGAGTAGACAATTGAGACATTCCTCAAAGAAATCTCAAATATTGAGTTTATTCTTGAGACATCTCGATATTAAAATGCTGCGACATCATCTTAAAATCCAATTTGAATGTTACAAAAATCTCAAAAAATCCTAAGTAATATTTAGGGTTTCTTAATTTGAGTCTTGCATTGGAGATGCTCTAAGGGCATCATCCGTGCTTTAGAAAAAAAACAATCTAAGAGCATCTTCAATGCAAGACTCAAACTGATAAACTCTATGTGCTACCTAGGATTTTTTGAGGTTCTTTTACAAAGAACTCTCCGATGCAAGACTCAATTTGGGCCTTATGATGATATGACAACGTTTAATATTGAGATGTATCAAGAAGAAACTCAATACTTTTTTATTTCTTTTGAGGATCTCAATTGTCTACTCAATATTAAAAGAAACAATTCCTATATAGGAAATAACACCTATATATTTTTTTAGTTTTTAGAGAGATGTCTTTTGAATTGAGGATCACTATAGTGTCATCTAGGAAAAAAAATCTCATGTACTGAGGCATGCACATAGGGCAATTCCATTTTTCCAAGTACTTCATTATATCTTTCAACAAAAAAAAAAAAAAGTACTTCATTATATGCGGACAATCAAACCACTCCTTCCATCTTTTCACAACATCAAGTTTGATCACATAGGGCGCAACAATAATATCCCAACGATTTCTCTAGCTAAATGGACATGGAAACACAAATGCACTCGTACATGGTCTTATATACCACCATTTATCTATCATTTGTATAATCATCGTACACTTATTTATTATTAATATTAGTTCTATGTTTCAACAAAAAAAAGGTAGTCAATCCGAGCATTCATAGATTTCATGACCATGTATATTTTCATTGACAGTGGCGAGTCTATGGACTTTTATGGATTTTCGTTAACATTTTAATGAGATTTCTATTAACATTATGTGGACTTGATTGACAATTTTCCTTAACAATGTATGGACTTTTTCTTTTGAATTGGTCAGCGTGTTTCAAACCCTTAACCTCTAGGATGGTAGACTATACTTATTACCACTCCAACCAAGGGTTGTTGACATTGTTGTATGGACTTTTACCTGTGACTAACCATGACAGGTGGAGAAGTATTGAGTTTTAATACACCTTAGCATATTTGTTTTCTGCTAAGGAGTAGGGGAACTCATGTTGAGTCAAACATTGACCAGTCTTCACCAGTAAAAAGGCTAATCGATTAACAAGTGCGACACGTGTTAGATCCCCGAATATATTTGCACGAGCGAGACTTGTTGGAATTAGGAAATATATGATTTTTATTTTTAGATTTAGTTCCCATTGTTAGACTAAGATTAGATAATGTATTAGGATCATATATATTATTTAATTTGTGATTGTATTATTTGGTTTGTATCTAGACTATATAAAGAGGTTTTGATAGAATGAAACAAGATACACAAAAATAAGAATTCAATTTGGTATCAGAGCTAGGGCTATTGTTATTGTCCACGAGAAGTGTTCATCTCCTTCGTGAAGATCGATCCAGACGAGAATTAACCAAAATCAATTTATCCTGGTTTGAATTTCTTGTTCCGATTTCTTCATATGAACCTTTCAAGTTAAAACCTTAGGTTTGAATTCAGATTCTTAATCTTTCAGTCTAATCATCATTTTCTACATTTAATTTTATCATAATTAGTCTTGGAAATTCTGGTATATCTATTATATTAGTGTGTGGTATTGTTTTGTTCAAATCTGTGATTTTTCTTAGACTTGGTTATAGGACAACAATGACTTTAGCTTCTCGTACAGATTTATCTCTCTCCCATCCAGCACCAACTCACTGTCTCACCGTGTTCCTCAACCAGATTACATTCAACTGCAGTCCCAGATTGCCGAGTTGCAATACACTTGGGCTTAACACGTTATTCTGAACCTATGGTTGCTATTGCTGCTAATACTTCTGTTGCTCTTCATGGTAAGTCAAATCAGCCTACTTAGATTTTGGATTCAGAAGCCAATAATCCTATGACTGGCGAGCTATCTACTTTTACCTCCAATGTTACTCCTGTTGATCAGACAATGAGTATTGCTGATGGGACATCTATACCATTTGTAGTCAAGGAAGTGCTTGTTTATCCACTGATATAACTCTACATTCAGTGTAATACGTTCCTAAGTTTGCTTATAATCTCTTATCAATGAGTCGTCTTGCAAAAACACTAAATTGTTTCGTCATTTTGCAAGCTTCGCTGCCTTCTCAGATATTTTCATCTAGTTTGCAAGGTTCTATTTTACTTTTCTTGGATTCGTCTATTTTCAAAACTTTAGACTTATGGCATGCACGCTTAGGATCGACATGCAAACTTTATATTTATGTTGGTTATTTCCCTCTTTTCCCTCTTTAAAAGAAGCTTACTCAGATTTTAAGTTTAATTTTGTGGTTTTTGAATTATCAAAACATACTCATACGTCTTATATTCCTCGTATGCATCGTGCACCTAATATTTTTTATCTCATTCATTCGGATCTCTGGGGACCTTCTCCAGCGTTAGCCTTGTCCAAACATCGTTATTATGTCACTTTCATTGACGACTACACTCGATGCAATGGGTTTATCTTATGAAAACAAAACCTGAAGTTTACACTCATTTTCCTAACTTTCTTCAAATGATCAAAACCCAATTCAACACTACCGCTTGTAAACATTAAATATGATAATGGTGGAGAGTATGTAACTAACGAATTTCATTCTGAACTTAACAAAAAGGGAATTCTTCAACAACTTACATGTCCATACACACCAGAGAAGAATGGTGTGGAAAAACGAAAAAAACCATCATATTATGTCAGTTTCGATGTCTTTTACGTGGTATGAGTGTTCCCAAGTCCTTATGACACTTACAGTCCTTACTGCATTCTTTCTTATCAACAGAATCCCTAGTCAAGTGTTGAAAGGAAAGACTCATTTCCATGTCCTTCAACCATATAGCACCTTATTTCCTATCTTACGTCATGTGATTGGATGTACTTGTTTCGTCCAAAACCATAGTCCTACGCGTACTAAACTTGATGATAAGGCTATTAGGTGTGTATTCTTAGGATATTCCTCAATGTCTAAAGGATATAGGTGTTATGATCCCATCACATGTCGCACCTTATTTCCTATCTTACGTCATGTGATTGGATGTACTTGTTTCGTCCAAAACCATAGTCCTACGCGTACTAAACTTGATGATAAGGCTATTAGGTGTGTATTCTTAGGATATTCCTCAATGTCTAAAGGATATAGGTGTTATGATCCCATCACATGTCGTTTCTATCATTATATGGATGAAACTTTTATAGAAAAAGTTCCATTTTTCTTAGATACTGCTAGGGAGTCTTCTAAGGAGGACAATTCTTCTCTTCCACGACCAATTCCTATCCTTGAGTCTGCTCCACTGTCCTCCGCTTCTTCTAGCCAAACTCCGCCTCTAAATGCCGAAGGTTTTGTTCCTTTATGGGACTACTCTCGTTAATCACACTCTCAGAATCCATTGTCAGTCTCTTCTCTGGAATCAGGTAATCCTTCACCCTCCTTATTAGTTTCTGATATTGTCTCTCCTAGATATCCTACTCGGGAACGACGCATGCCTTCTCGATACCTTCTTACATGTATCACTAACCATCAGATTTCTGAGTATCTTTCTTATCAAGGTGATTCTAGTCAATACCAATATTTTCTTACTCAGGTTGAGTCAATTTCTATTCCTCGCTCTGTGAAGCTCTTCAGAATCCTAACTGGGTGGCTATTATGCAAGTCGAAATGGATGCCCTTCAACATAATCAAACGTGGGAACTTGTTTCTTTACCCCCCGGTGAACACACAATAGGGTGTAAGTGGGTTTTTAGTGTGAAGTACATGGATGATGGTACTATTGACATATACAAAACCCGCCTCGTTGCAAAAAGATTTAATCAAATACCTAGAAAGGAATTTGGTGCTACCTTTGCTCCCGTTGCTAAAATAACTTTCGTTTATTAATATCTCTTGTTGTGTCTTATTCATGGCCTTTTTATCAACTTGATGTCAAAAATGCATTTCTCAATAGCAACTTATCAGAAATTATATACATAGATCCTCCATTGGGATTTCAGGCTCAGGGGGAGTATTCAGGGAGAGTATGTCGCCTTCGAAAATCCCTTTACAGTCTTGACAATCTCGTAAGGAGATGTCCTTCGACCAAAGATGCAATGCGAGAAATTTGTCGGATAGGACAATTGATGAAGAAGATCATCAAGTCCGGACGATTTAGGGGTCGTGGTGTTTAGCTAGAAACCAACTACGCTCGTCGAATTACTAAGTAATTCGCGGCTAACTTCGACCGGATCCTACATCGGGTTACACAAAAGAATATCTATTTGATCGGATGATATTACTAGAGGGATGAGACATATAATTATGGGAGATACCCATAAAAATGTCCTATAGGCCTAAAAGAAGTTTAGGCAAAGATAGTGCAAAAGGCCCAAAAAGGGAAATTTGGGTCGGGCCTTAAAAGTGAAGTTTTAGGGCCCATTAAGGGGCCGGCCTTGGAAGGTCGGGTGCCCTTATAGGGACGGCCAGATCTGACCAAGATGGGGCTAAAGTGGGCGACCAATAATGAGGAAAAAATAAGATAGAAACTACTTTCTATTTTCGACTATTTCCTTAATCTTACTCAAAAGGGATTTTTAGAAAACCTAATTAGGGTAAGGCTATAACTAGGATTCTATATAATGTCTCTTGGAGTTTTGAATAAGGTGTGGAAGAATTTTCAAGGAGATTTCTTCTCTACAACGTCAAGTAGAGAGAAAAATAGATTATTCTCAACTATCTATCCAGTCTTAAAGAAGAAGTGTTATTCTAATCAAACCACCAATGGTGTTCTAGCTAGCTAGAAATAAGGTGGGAGATCAAGTTGATAATTCGGGTGTCTTGAGTAGAGGAGTAACAATTGGAGCTTTTGGTCTTCGCATTCGATTGGAAAGGTTCGAGGGAAAACTAACGATTAAGGTAATCATCAAATTAGTTAACTTAGTTATAATTATTAGCTTATGCATGAGATGCTGGAAGAGACTAGTGTTAGACATTATAGCGGAACTAATGTCTGAGATTCCGTTAGTAACACTAGGTGACACCATAACCCTACAGTGGTTCAAACTTGTGCGTTGTCACTCTGATCATACATGTTTCATTCGTCGTCGTCACCAGGAAACACGTATTATCCTTTCAGTTTATGTCGATGATATCATAATTATCAGAGACGACTCATCTGGTATTGTTCAAGTTAAAAAGACTCTTGTGAAATTTTTCGATATTAAGGATTTGGGTCTTCTTCGATATTTTCTTGGCATTGAGGTTGCTCGATCTTCACGTGGAATATCTATACCTCAACAGAAATATGCTCTTGATATCCTTCAGGATACATGTATGCTCGGATCCAGGCTTGCCTCTACTCCTATGGACCCAAATCTTAAACTGACAACAGAGTCTGAGGAGGTATTACCAATCCATCACAGTATCAACGACTTGTGGGTCGCCTCATTTACTTGACAAACACAAGACCATATCTCACATATACAGTGAGTGTTGTAAGTCAGTTCATGCACTCACTGCTTACTGCGCATCTGGATGTCGTTTACCACATTCTTCGGTACCTAAAGACATGCCCTAGTCTTGGTCTCTTTTATGTCTGGTCCACAATCAGGTCTCTCTTGCTTTACTGATGCTGATTAAGCAAATTCAAAAGATGATACGAGATCTACTTCTCGTATATGTGTGTTTCATGGTGGCCATCTTATAGCTTGAAAAAGTAAGAAGCAAACAGCTGTCTCACGATCTCCTGCAGAATCTTAATATCGTGCCATAGCTCAAGGCACATGTAAGATCATTTGACTTCGTTCCCTTCTAACTGAATTAGGCTTTCCTGAAACGATGTCATATACATTATTTTGTGATAACAAGTATGTCATAATGTTATCATCTGACTCAGTCCTTCATGAAAGAACGAAACACATAGAAGTGGATATCCACTTCATTCGGTGAAAAGTACACTCATGTGTTAAAACCAAATTTTGTGTCATCGGCTAATCAAACTGCAGATATGTTCACCAAACCTGTTTGTCCATCATTATTGCAGTCATCTCTTGTCAAACTGGGTCTCGTCAACATCTTCGCCTCAACTTGAGGGGGACGGTTGGAATTAGGAAATATAATTTTTATCTTTTCATATTTATTTCCCATTGTTAGACTAAGATTAGATAATATATTAGGATCGTATATATTATTTAATTTGTAATTCTATTCTTTGATTTGTATCTAGAATACATAAAGAGATGTATAGGATGAAACAAGATATACAGAAATAAGAATTCAATTAAACTTTGACAAAACCAATAAAAATGTAGACAACCCTAATGTTAATGGGCAATGAAAACAAACCGAAGTTTTCATCCATAGTCGAAACATACCATATCTTCAGGACCTGAAGCTTTGTTTTCTAAATTTTCATTGACACTGTATGGACTTTTGCATGTGACTAACCATGACAGGTGGAGAAGTATTGAGTTTTAATACTCCTTAACATCTCTTTTTTCTGCTAAAAAGTAGAGGGACTCATGTTGAGCCAAATATTGATCAATCTTCATGACCTGATGTTAATGGACAATGAAAACAAACCGAAGTTTTCATCCATAGTCGAACATACCATATCTTCATGACCTGAAACTTTGTTTTCTAAATTTTCATTGACATTGTATGGACTTTTGCATGTGACTAACCATGACAGGTGTAGAAGTATTGAGTTTGAATACTCCTTAGCATCTCTTTTTTCTGCTAAGGAGTAGAGGGACTCATGTTGAGCCAAATATTGATCAATCGTCATGACCTGATGTTAATGGACAATGAAAAGAAACCGAAGTTTTCATCCATAGTCGAACATACCATATCTTCATGACTTGAAGCATTGTTTTCCTAAATTTTGGTGTTTCTTTTTATATTTTTTCCAACTTAGGCTCAACTTAGTTTGCAATGATACTCTGTTAATACAAAAAGTTACAGTTTTCTGCCCATACTGATTAAACTTTTAGAATTTACAAAAGAAAATTACTTAAATTATATTAATAGCTAGTTTGCATTATATTGTAAATCTTCATGACTTGATCTCATTAATTAGCTACAAGTAACTTTCTCTTCCCAATTTTCACAATAGATGAAGCAAAGCTTTCTGCTTCCTATTCTCTTTTAGAGCTCGGTTAACACATCTTCACAAGAATAATCTCGCTTTCTATATTTGGATAGCTTTAGAACTTATGTAATGCATATATATTCCAATAATTATGGAATGTTACTGTACCAACAAGAACATATTGTTCTAAATGTAGTTACTTATGAAAACAACTCACAAGTTCCTCCTTTTATATGTTTGTTCTGATGTCCTTTTATCTTTCTTTTTGGGGTTCTATCAAATTATTGGGTTCTTAGATTACTTGTTCTATTTCTCTTAAGAAAGTTATTTGTTTGGGGAGAGTTAGATGGTGTGAGTGGAGAATATAGATACCACCTCCACCACATCAAAGAAGAGGAGAATCATAATGACAAATACCAAAACGGGCAAACACATAAAGGGGAAAAAGAGAAAAAACCAATGATTAATGAAGTGGTGAGAGATTTACTTTTATACAACACCTCCCCCTTTCTCTAAAACATCCTCCTTTTCTCTCTCCATCTCTTAATTGGTATTGATCCCCTTAAATAATTACATTTGTATATCCAAAAATATTATTTGTTTTTACCATACCACATTTTAATCCGATCACCAATTTTTTATCATATGGATACAACTATAGATGGTAATTTGTCGATGCAGCATAAACTATGTGAATCAAATACCAATCCAATTGATTTTTCTTCACATGATAACTATCTTTGAGTATCTTATGAAATCAAGTTGTTTCAAATGAATTGACAAATAATTTGGTTGTCAAGTCTTCATCAAAGTTTGTAATTTTCAATCGCCATATTCATGACCTGTACAAGTAAATTTTGGAACAAAAGTAGATTGGTTGACATAAGAAGTACAAATTGAGAATTGGTTATGATATAATTCAGTCTTCAATTAAATCATAATATTTAATGGTTCCTATCTATGATTTATGGAAAAAGTACATCAAAGGAGTAACAATCAAGATAACATTCAAACCAATTAATAAATTCGAGAAGAGTTTTTTCTTTAAGTCGAGCAAATTGATGCAGCAAAAAAATTGGATTTTTGAGCCAGGGGTCCAAAAAGTGGGGGGTAAACCCAAAAAAAATCCACTCTTGCCCAAAAATTAGTTGCAGGTCCAAATGTCAGATTTTTTTTTTATTCCCCTCTTGCCCTTGGACGGGACATGCTGACGTTTCCCTGAAAAAAAAAATGTCTGGTAAATAAAATAATTTACCAGTATACGAAAAATTCAAAGTTTCAAAATTTTTTGAAAATTTGAAAACGAAATTTCAAATTCCCGCCCAGCAAACCATCTCTTCCCAGTAAATAAAATAATTTCCCTTACACAAAAAATTCCAATTTTCAAATTTTTTTGAAATTTTCAAACGAAATCTTTTTTTCGAAATTTTCAAATTTTTAAACGAAATTTCAAATTCCCGGCCAAAATATCAAATTTTTTTGAAAATTTTAAATTCCCGGGCAAATTTTGAAATTTTTTTGAAAATTTTAAATTCCCGCCCAGCAAAAGTGTCTAGTACAGAAAAAAATTTCCAGTAAATAAAATAATTTCCCGGTCTCAAATTTTTTTTTTCGAAGTTTTGAAATTTTCAAACGAAATTTCAAATTCCCGCCCAAAATTTCAAAATTTTCAAAAAATTTTAAATTTCCAGGCAAATTTTGAAATTTTTTTGAAAATTTTAAATTCCCGCCCAGCAAAAGTGTCTAGTACAGAAAAAAATTTCCAGTAAATAAAATAATTTCCCGGTCACAAATTTTTTTTTTCGAAGTTTTGAAATTTTCAAACGAAATTTCAAATTCCCGCCCAAATTTTCAAATTTTTTTACCAGTAAATAAAATAATTTTCAGAAAAAAAAATCGTTTCCCGAGAATTTTCGATGGCAATTTTGTAATTTTCGATGGCATGAACGGTAAATACTTTATTTTCTAAGGGCCCTTTACGTAATTTTGACCCCCAAACTGACACATTGGACCTCCCTTTCATTTTTAGGCAACTTTGGGTGAAATTTTCATTTTGGCCCCTTTTTTGGACCAATGGCTCAATCCCTCCAAAAAAATTAATTCTATCAAATAAATTATTCAACAATTTTGAAGTATTTTTATGATTAGACTTCTATGAAGCGAGTCAAATTGAACATCTAGCCAACATTCCAAGGTCTAGAACATCTTAAAAAAAATATACATCCAAAACGACTGGGGAGAGCCGGTAAGTGTTTGGGGTGAGAATAGTGGTGGTCAACAGGTCGTGTCGGTCCGGAAACATACCAGCACAACCCGTGTATAACGCAACAGGACACGGAACGACGCATGTCGTGCTGACCCGTGACGGGTCAAGCGAGTCGTGGCGGGTCTGGATTTTAATCTCCCAGACCCGTCAACCACGACATGGTAAAAACGAAAACACGGACAGTTACGCCCTGTGACGTTCCTAACCCGCCACGCCACACTAACCTGTTAGAAACCGGTGTTTAATTTACAAAATATCATTGTTATTTTGTTGAAAGTAGTTATTAATTAATAAAATTAATAGTTAATAAAATTAAATTAATAAAACAACCATAGATTCTATAGTTTAAACAAATATAACAATGTTTGACTTGAAAAATATTTAGTGTTTCCTTTTGCTATTTTTTTGTTTACAAATAAATAAATAAATAACTCGTGAATAGATCGGTAACAGCTGATCCATTAGTCACGACCTGACACAATAACTGCCGGAACTGCCACGACAACAACTGGACCGTTACTATAAGACATTTCTATACCAAGACTTTGTGGTATGGTCACGATCCGGCACGACCCAACTCAGAGCTATGGCTGCCGGGGCCATGGCGGCACGGCCCACCGGCCACCACTAGGTTAAAGAAAATGGTTGTTGTGTTCCATTTACAGTATAGAGGAAAAACTGGTAGTAAATTTACTCTTGTCTCTCTTTCTACTTCTCTATTTCCCTCTTTTTTCTCTTTTTCTTTCTCATGTGTGGTCACATCCAAACTTTTAATAAAGATGTAGGAAAAGCTGTGGGTGGGGAGGGATCAGAACATTTATGATTTTTATGATATATATTCATTGTCACATACTCATATTCTCTCTGTCATTGTTGTGTTGATAAGAATCCCACTGCACAGACAGTTGACATGAGAACCTTACTGATCATTGATTTTAGAATTTCATCCTAAATGAAAAAAACCATAGTATATTGAAGCTATTAGGTTCCATTTACAGAGGGTTTACACAAGTACCCCATAAATTTTTGTTATGGAAGAGGGTCAATACTCAACAGTAGTAATATGTGGCACTTACCTCCCCAAGCATAATAAACAAGGTTAACTACCAATTACAGCTGGCAGACTCCTTAATAAAAAAAAATTACAGCTGGCAGACTCTATTGGACAAACCCATAAAGTATAGGACCATATTAAAAGACAAAGCTTGTTTTTTTTTTTTTTGTTAAGATGAAGACAAAGCTTGTTATGTGTAAAAAAGAGAAAGCCATAAAAGAAAATTCAACTTGCACTCATGTGAAATATTATTTTTCATTCACTTAGTAAATCTCATACTATAAAGTGGCACAGTCCAATATAAAAAATAAACATAGATATTGAGGTTTACAAGAGTGTCCCCTCACTATGTCATTGAAGTAAATAACTATTAGTATTTTCTTAAAGAGATTTCTCTTAAAAAGTTCAAATTATTTGATGCTACTAGGCTTTTGATCGAAATATAAAAAATTAGTGTCAAGTAGTTAGGTCAGAAAGTAATAATACTGTTAGTATACTTTTGCGTCAGCTTAAGTTTTTCCTCTTTGATACCAATTGAAATTTTTTATATACCATTTCCATTTGTAGATAACGAAGCTCAATATTGCGTATGTGTAGAACGAATTGCAATTTGCATACAACATTTTGCAAACTATAGTGTACAACGTACCCCTACACTGACGTGTAGACTAGTATTGTTTACTTTTAGGCCTTAAAGCCCAACTGTTTTCTTCCAAATCGTACCTTTAGCCCCGCAAACATAAGTTTTGTCCTCCAAAAACGTATCAAAGGCATCTTATATTGGGAGGATCTATTTTTGGACTTATAACACATTTAATCTTTTCTGTGCATAACCTATACTTTAAGTTAGTTTATTATGAATAAATAGTAAAATTAATACTTACGAAGTTAGTTTATTATCTTTTCTTCCAAACGTATCAGAGGCTTACTTTATTTTAATGATTAAAGACGATGGTGTGGTTTAACCATTAAATCTATTCCAGAAATAGAAACATACAAAAACAAATAGAACTACACAAAAGTATAGTTTTTTTTTTTTTTGGGTTATTTAGTAAAGACCCCCAGTTATTTAGCTATATTAGGGAACCACCCTTGAAACGATTATGCTTTAGGGGTTACCCCCCATTCCCTATTTTTCCGTCAAAAGCCCGTTATGTTGCAAGCGTGCCAGTCACGTGTGTTTCTTTTGACGATTTTGCCCTTCCCAGCTACCGTTTGAAATATATAGGGTTATTTAGTAAAGACCCCCCAGTTATTTAGCTATATTAGGGAACCACCCCCAAAACGATTATGCTTTAGGGTTTACCCCGTATTCTCTATTTTCCGTCAAAAGCCCGTTATGTTGCAAGCGTGCGAGTCACGTGTGTTTCTTTTGACGATCTTACCCTCCATCCAGATCAACGGTTCCGAGTTTTTTATTATCATTTAAGTCTCCCTCAACTACCCATTTTTGGGTGGAAACGCGGGAAAGGAGAGAGAAGAGTTTCTGAGTCGTCCCAAACGTGGAAATCCTAGTTTTTTTTTTCGATTGCAACCATAAATCGAAGGAGATTCAAAGGGGTTTGCAAGTATTCAACTCTGATTTCTCCCTCTAATGGCAGAAGGTTCATCTGGAAGTGGGTTGTAAGTATCTAAACCTGAATTTCGTTTTTTGTTTCATTCGATTCCAGATGAACATACTTCACAGATTAGTTACCATGTTGTTAACCCTAATTACTGTGTTCTAATATTAGTTGACATTACAGTTTTTGTTTACCATTTAGGTTTGCACAACTTGAATCCATTAATAGAGGGTTTAAGGATTTTAGTAGTTACTGTTTAGTGCTTTCACTGATTTCAATCCATGTTTTAGAGTATTAGTTGATTCCAAAACTTTTCGAATGCCACCACATATTGCATTTGTACATGCTGAGTACATAAATGGACAATTGAAGGCTTCATGTGCTTTGACCTCACAAATTTGGCAGCTCATTTCCTGTAAAAACATGAATAATATGACATTTAGTGAAGGACCCCCACTGTAAATCAACTATTTAGGGAAGGACCCCCATTATAGTTTTGCTGATGAAGACCAGTAATGGCTTACCTGGTTCGTTTCTTCCCTTTTAACACCTCCTCCCATTCGTTGTACCACTGTCATTGATTGATTTGGGGTAAGAAATCGTTTTAAAACACAACCAAAAGATGGGTTTATATAGAAATAAGGATTCATACGACCGTTGGGAAAGAGAGGGGTGGTTTTGGTATATATTTCAAACGGTAGCTGGGAAGGGCAAAATCGTCAAAAGAAACACACGTGACCGGCACGCTTGCAACATAACGGGCTTTTGACGGAAAAATAGAGAATGGGGGGTAACCCCTAAAGCATAATCATTTTGGGGGTGGTTCCCTAATATAGCTAAATAACTGGGGGGTCTTTACTAAATAACCCTTTTTTTTTTGTTGAAATACACAAAAGTATAGTTAGATTCTGATTTCTATTATTTAAAAAGGTGGCCAATACGTGGACAGATGTTTTTCTTATATGGACAAATATCTTATGTGGACAACCAAAATAATTTTTTTTATATATGTATGGACTGTATGGACACCAGTTTCTAAGGGGACAACTCTCTATTATTTTCACTCAAGTCCTCTTAGATTAAAATGTATTATTTTAACACCTCCCTCTTTTCTCCATTAACTCTGAGTAAGTTTGGTCTTCTTCTACTACTTCATCTTCATCATCAACCCAAAATCCTAAAGAGAGAATTTTTTTTGGGAAGATTATGACATCAAACAAAGGGAAGGGAATTGTTGAAGGATATTCCTAACCAGAAAGATCAGATCTAAAAACCCTAAAACTTTTAAAACCTAGAAATCAAAAATTTCAAAACCCTAGATTTTTTTTACAAACAAGTAGAGTTGCTCGTGCTTTATGGAAAATCGACAAAACACGAGAGATCTTAACTTCTGACTTTTAGTAAAAAAAAAAATTCTAACTTGCCAATTTCGTAGATTTGTCAAGAAAATTTGGCAAGACAGAAGGAAACTTGCCACGAAAATCTAGCATATTTTCGTGGATTTCCAACGAAATTCTTGGAATTTTTTCTTCAGTTCGAATTTTTGCTTTGAAATCGTTTTGTATTCTTTCAAACCACCCAAAGAAAAATAAAAAATAAAATTAAAAAAGTTAGAGTTTTACCTCATCAATGTAGGGTTTGATTAAAACTCATTTAGGGTTTGATAAAAAACAAAGGGAAGTAGTAGAAACTATAGTTCACTAAAAAACAAAGAGAAGTGGTAGAAACTATAGTTTACTAAAAAACAAGGGAAGTGGAGATTGATGAATTTTATCTTCTTCATTCATCTAAGGTTTGATAAAAAACAAAAGGAAGTGCTAGAAATTATAGTTTACTTTTAGTAGCAGTAAAATAATAAGAATAAGACTAAGAAGAAGGAAGAAGAAGAAGACAACTTAGGTTTTCAATTTTGAACTATTATTTTGTTAATGGTCGACAAGTTAGTAAATGTTAGTATTTAAGACTTTATGGAGTTGTCCCCTTATTAAATCAAAGTCAACTAAGTCAAGCATAATTGACTCGCACCGGGCCCAAAAATAATTGTCCATATAAAAAAAACAGTTGTCCACGTATTGGCCACCATTTAAAAAACACCTTATTAGAGACAAGGGCGAGCCCACATAGGACCCGTGGGGCACGTGCCCCCACGACCATTAATGTCACTCGTATGTGTTAAATTGCACTTCTCACTATATTATGAATCTATAGTTCCACCTTTTAAATAGAATTATTCTTTAGCTCAAGTGGTGAAACGCTTGGATTATATTGTGGAGGTGGTGGGATTGACCTACACACAAAACATTTTTTTTCTAGAACTTCCACTACTTACACTTTTTTCCTAGAATGTCTATTATTTAAGTTACTTAAAAGTATTGTTTGGTTTAAGATGACTGCTCATTGAAAATACTTTATAAAGTGCATGTTTGGTCTAAAATTAGTTCTTATTAATTGAACTAATTCAATTCTGGCCTCCTCAAAGTGACCAACTTAAAACGACTTCGTAGAAATGATGAATTTTCTAAATAACTCCCTTAATTTTGATTCTGTCTGATTTTTCAGTGACTTGTATTTTGGACTTCAAGATTGTTTTTTTACACGTTTGTTATAGCAAACATGTTATTAGAAAGAAAAGTTTATCTTCATTTTTTTCTATTACGATCACTTGCTCTTCATCATCTCCACCATCGTTTTCTTAATCTTCATCACTATCTCTTCATCCCATCCTTTGTTTTTTATTTTAATATTTTATGGGAATGCAGTTGGGAGAAAGATTTTTTTATTATAGCATGATCGTATATTATGGAATTCTTTCACTAACTATAACAAAAAAGTGCCCCCACTCATAAAATTTTCTGGCTTCACCACAGATTAGAGATGAAGAACTTTAGTACATGTGGAGTTTCAAAACAAATTATATACCACTGAAAGTGGTTAGATTAATAAAATGTAGAGCTTGTTTGGTACACGTGAAAGTGTTTTATTACACCAAAATAGTAGTAAAATGGACTTTTAATGGTACAACTAAATCTCCACTTTCCGTGGGAATTTTTTTTATTACGCTCTACATGTGAAAATTATTTTCTCAAGTTTTTTCAAAATGGCATTTGCTGTCCTCTCGCGTTTTACTCTCTTTCACTACTCTCACTCGACTCTTTCTATATTCACTCGTCTCTTTCAACTTTCTCAGCTCTATCAGACTTCTCTCTCATCAGTTTCTCTATCTATAACTTGCCGCCCATTTTTCTTTTTGTCTGTAACTCACTCGTCTCTATATCACTATAACTTGCGGCTCAACCCTCTCTGGAACTTGCTGCTCGACTTTATTCTTCTCAAGCCACTCGTGGTTGACTATATTTCAACCCACTTGATGTTAGCTTCTCTCTTTCATGCAACTTGTCATAGCTCTCTCCCTCTGAAGCAAATCATCCCTCGTACCTATATCAAGTAACTCGCCGTCTCTCTCAATAGTCTCTCACACTTAATTTAGGGAATTATACAGGGTTTCTCCCCAAAATATAGGGTTTCTAGAAGAGAGATCATTTTTACAGCTGCACCCCACAAAAAAATAGAAGATGTGAAAAAAAAATCTAGTCATTCCTTGTTTATTTTGGAACATCCAAACATTTTCACGCAACCAAACAGACCATAATATAATATATAATACTAATAAAAAGGGAAAAGATTCCATTATCATAAAATGGAAAATGGGAAGATGCACAAGCCTGGGAAAGGAAGGCAATTATTGGTTATGGAAGCTGCATAAATGAAGCTAATATTTTTTTTATGTTACCTTTTAAAAAAAATATCTTTCTTTTCCTTCTATGTTCTGATCAAGAATTTGGAGATGTTGAGTTTTGATTATGAAAAAACAAAACTTGTGTGGGGACTCAGCCTCAAAGGGATCATCCAAAAGTTAGCTTTAAGGTTTCTCTCTCTCACTCTCACCTGTAGCATCAATTCTATTCCTCAGGCAATAGGAATCCCCCTCTATCTCCCACTCCA